>NW_027507758.1:269407168-270054668 GCF_037356315.1 Lithobates pipiens | reverse complement strand
TCGTTGGCATAGAGGTGGTATTGGAAGCCATGGGAGGTTATCAGCTGGCCCAGGGAGGAGGTGGAGTGAGAATAGGAGAGGCCCAAAGATAGAGCCTTGGGGTACCCCAACAGAACGAGGAAGGGGAGTGGAGGAGATTGAGTTGAAAGCGACACCGACAGTCTGCTTAGATAGGTAGGAGGTGATCAACTGTGTCAAAGGCAGCAGAGAGTTCTAAAAGAGGGAGAGGTGGAAGATGTGGGTTAGGTAGTTTAGGATAGAGTGGGAAGTTGGTCGCAGTAATTGAGAGGGGACAGGGTCCAGGGGACATGTAGTGAGGTGGGCCATGAAGAAGAGTTTATCAACTTCATCTGTGGTAATTGGGCAAAAGAAGAAGAGTATTGAGTGTGGTGTTGGACCTGATGTGTTGTGTAGGGAAGGAATTTGAATGCTGGATATCTCCTTGCAAATTGTGTCGATTTTGCTATTGAAATGGTTGGCACTCTGAGCAGAAAGCACGTTTGTGGCTGGGGGGTGAAGTAAGGAATTAAGGGTAGAAAAGAGTTGGTGAGGTTTGGATGAGAGGGTTTTGATGAAAGTGCTCTAATAGGTTTGTTTAGCAGTGTGGAGGCAGGAGTTGTATTTGAGAAGGGCAGATTTGTAGAGGGTCTTGCAGGGATTTAGATTTACGCCACGCTCGCTCAAGAGCACGGCTGTGTCTCTTGAGACTTCTGGTGTCCGTTTGCCAGGGTTGTGGCAGATGGGACCTGGTTCTAGGTGTAGAAAGAGGCGCAAGTATGTCTAGGGAGGAAAACGTGGTGTTGTAGATGGCAGTGGTTAGGTCTGGGCAGGACAGCGGTGCGATTTTTTCATAAAGGCCATCAGTAGCAGAGTGAAGAAGGGAAGGGTTGAGGTTGCAAAGGTTTCTGTGGGTAGTGGTTTTTGGGTTGGCAGCATGGAGATGTAGGAGACAAGGAGAGTGTGAAATGAATAAGGTTGTGATCAGACAGAGGAAAGGGTGTGTTAGAGAGATCGCAGGGAGTGCAGCGATGGGAGAATACAAGGTCAAGTGTGTTGCCGTTGGAGTGAGTGGTGGTTTGTGTCCATTGTGTTAGGTTAAAAGAGGAGGTTAGGTTGAGTAGTTTAGAAGTGGCAGTAGTATTAGCATTGATTGGAATGTTGAAGTCACCTAGGATGATGTAGGGTAGCCATACAGAGAAGTCACCCAGAAAGCGTGACACTGGTCCAGGAGGGCGATAAATGATTGCGACCATCGACCCTTAGACAAGCTGGAGAGAAAAGACGAATGCAGTGCATTTTCAAAAGAGCAGGGAGAAAGAGAGGGAGGTGTGGGAAGTACCTGGAAGGTGCATTGTGGGGAAAGGAGAAGTCCGACACCACCTCCTTTGTCCACTGGGTCTGGTGGAGTGAGTCTAGAGGAGGCCATTGTGAGACATGGCAGCTGGAGGGGTAGTGTCGAATTCCTGGAGCCAGGTTTCAGTTATAGCAAATGGATTTGGAGAAGAAAGGGTCATTGACAGAAGCTAGTTTGTTGAAGACTGAGCAGGCATTCCAGAGGACTCATGAAAGAGGGGGGCCGACTTGTGGAATCAGGGGAATTGAGGGGGATGAGAAGGTTGAAGTTACAACTACCGTTGGAGGAGGTAGATGGCCAATTTTGGCATTGGGAATTGGAGGGCCGGGGTTTGGTGCGATATCCCCAGACATTAGGAGAAACAGGAGGGCAAGGGTGGTAAGGTGGGAGTGGGATTTATAGGAGGGCAGATGCTGCTAGTGGAATGGAAGTGGTGACATTGTGTGGGCTTAGAATGAGCAGGAGGTGGTAAGTGGAGTAATATTGAGTGGGCAGAAGAGAGGGAGATATGTACAGGTTGGGGGCTGGGGGGGTAAAGACATGAGAGTTTGAGGAGAGAGCAGGTTATAACAAAGATTAGTGCGAGCATGTTGGAGGGTGGGGAGAGGGGAATAGAAGGAAGGCTGAGGAAAGTTAGAGAATGAAGAGGAACTTCCTGCAAAATAGCAGTGGAACAATGATGTCTGTACTTACTTTTTTTTTTTTTTTTTTTTTTTTTTTTTTTTAACAGTGCCTTTGGCATTTGTACACAGCACTTTGACTAACACTTGTTGCCAGCATGACACTTTGTGCAAGGAGTGACCAGCCTAAACCCTTGCCAGCTGTCCCAAGAAAATTTATAATGGTAAGGTATGGGGGGGGGGGGGGAGAAGATTCAAAAATCAATTAGAGGCTGATAAAACCAGGCTTGTAGGGTTGTTGGGGGGGTGGTAAGAAAGTTAAATGTTTGATCTTGTTCAGGGCAGCATAATACAAAATAAGTGACACTTTCAAAAAACAAACACGTATAGACAGTAGTTTCAAATTCTTAGTAAAGCAGAATTAAAGTTCAGTTAGGCAATGTAGTCCAGTGTTTAAGAGAAGAGTGGAGTCTTTGCAGTTACCAGAGGGTATTAAGAGTCAGGTGGGAAATCGCAGACAGGTAGAGCGACTTTTTGTGTTGCAGGGAATACATATAGGGATGGAGGCATGTCATTGTTCCAATATGGTTGTGACAGGCCATTTCAATGTATGCTTCTAATTCAGCCTAGGGGTGGGCTATTGCCCAAAATCAAGCATAGAAAACTGACTAATCCCCAGCAGACCGCACTAGATCGTCACCTCACCTTTCTGCATGCAAAAAAAAAAAAAAAAAAGTGTTTAGTTGAGGAGTAAGCAGACCTCAGTAGCCTTGCAGCTAAACAAGTGTTACAAAAATTTAAGAAATGGTTAACAGGTTGCAGGTTTTAATTAAATCTTAGCTGCTGGCACTCTATTCCAACTTGCCACACCAATGGTGCACAGGAACACTGTGCTTGTAAGAGGCACACAAACACAGTAGCAACCAACACCCAAAGGTACCCCACATTGTGCCTCCCCACAGTATGGGTATAGTTGGAAGGAGAATAAGAAAAAAAAAAAAAAATAATAAATGTAATCAATCTACCTTGGAGTCATCTGCCAGATTCGTAGCAGGCGTCATGGCAGAATCAGACCTCATGGTGCAACATTGCTGAAAGGATGAAATCTACTGCAACACTCCTGAGAAGATCCATGTCCACCAACTGCTCCATCCCCCACCTACACGGTTGTCTGTGGATGCCAGCGCCAGAGTATACCCACCATACCATACGGCTGTCTGTTCTGGGGGACCTGCGGTGAAGCAGGCAGCTTTCCATCTGAGGCAACACAAGGGAGGACTTGTAGACTGACCAAATGTGAGTAAGAGAGGGCTCCATTAGCTCCTCTTTGACCACAGGGACAGTTACTTCTCCTTTGGGGGGGGGGGGGGGGGGGGGGAAGAGAATGGGGAACACCAAGGCGGTGATGGGGAGGGAAGGTCCCACAACTAGGATACATAAAAAAAAATATATATATATAAAAAAAAAATGTAGCCTAGAAATGAAAAATATATCATATGCAACCCTTCCAAGTCCACTGTCCCTGGAATCACATGAAGAGCACCTACTAGGAGACCCCTGTAACTAGCACGAATGTCTAAGAGTATGGATCAAGTAACATATTAGTGATGCTCCTGTGTGGCCAGCAGAAAACGCAACTGAGGTTCAGGGGTATTTTGTTTTTTCTAATAATGGTGGATGATGTTCCCTGTTTACTTGCTGTTCGTTGCGCTCTACAAATGCAATTGTACTAAAATATCAAATACTGTATTTATCAGCGTATAACACGCACCCAAAGTTTAGGAGGGAAGTTTAAGGTAAAAAAAACTTACATTTGAAGTGTCCATCTGCAGCCCTTGCCAAGTGTCCATCTGCAGCCCTTGCCCAAAACTGCAGCATTATCTTTTTTAAACTATTGCGCTGCCGAGATTTTTAAAATTATTGCACGTCTCGCAGTCCCGGCCCTTAGCCCGGCTCCTATGATGGACACATCACCGGTCCATGGCGGGACTGCGAGCGGAGCAGAGTACACAGTACACTTGGCTCAGTCTTTTTCGGCGGCGCTCACTCCTCTTCCCCTCACAAACAGCCGGGATCGATGTATAACACGCACCCACGATTTTCCCCTGATTTTAAAGGGGGGGGGAAGTGTGCGTTATACGGTGATAAATATGGTATTTGTATTTAAAAACAATAGAAAAACATCCTACCTTTTGCCCTGGAAGAGGATTTGAGGAAAAAAAAAAAAAAACACATACAACAGTATAAAAACCATAAATAATTTATTTATAGCAAACTTGTTACTATCTCATGGCTGAGAACTACTGGCTTCTGCTGCTATATTAGAGTTTCTTTCTTCATAAATTGCTGAAACTAGTTGAACGACACCAGGGTGTTTAAATTTTCCTGAAAAATAGAAATAAACCAATTAGGAAAACAATTTCCTTCACACAAACAGAACTGCAGCCAATATGATACATTTGATCATTAAGGAAGTCTTCATAACAGCAAAATGTGAACTATTTTACCTGCCAAAGGGTTTGCAATTCTGTTCAGCTAGTCACATAATTCACAAGCATTTGCCACACTGCATATCCAAGACAGCGACACTGATTTCCTTTGTTTCACTTAAACATCTTTTTGCGTCTTCTGCACTCTGGACAATGAATAAGCATGACTACAGTCCCGATTTATTGTTCAATGAGTGACAGGAGATACAGAAAGCTGCAAAGCTAAACTGAAAAAAAAAAAGGAGTGTCAACTGTCTGGCTGTGCAGTGTGTCAGAGGTATGTGAACAGGAACAGTCTTGATATACAGGATTACAAAATTGATTGCAGATACAAAAGCCAGTGTGCAGTAACAAAGTACACTCTGCAAGGTAACTGTACACAGAACATGGAAATGCAACTATTTTAGTAAATGTAAACTGCTAAATACCCTTTCAACAGCAGTTAGACCAGTCTTGTGACTTCTAGCAGTGTTTAGCCAAGCACTGGTTAAAGCTCGAAGGAGTTATCCGACTGCCCTATGGGACTGCAAGACCCAGACTCTGTCTGGACAGTGCTGATTACTTGCACTCCCCGAAGACAAAAAAAAAAAAACCCTCTAGCAATACACACCAAACGAAGCATGTGCAGCCTGACTCTGGCTCTGTTTTATCAGGGGACAGTGGAAGAATGGGATGATCAGAGCAGCCTTTTTACACAATGCAGAGAGTTAACCACTTAGATTCCACAGTGAGAATAAAAAAAAAAAAAAAATAGGATTTTTTTTTGTCATACTTACCTGTAAAATCCTTTTCTTTGAGTGCATCATGGGACACATGGGCTAATATTCATTCCCTACTGGGTTATACTCCATCTCCAGGTGAATGGAGCCTGGTAGACCAATAGTCTTCAGACAGGAAGTGATCCCTTATATAAGCACTTCAGTTCTGTAGCAAGCACTGAATCCTCAAACATGAGGGGCAGGATCTCTATGTCCCATAAAGTACTCACAAAAAAAGGTTTTACAGGTAAAAATCCTATTTTCTTTTTCATACATCATGGGACAGTCAGGCTAATATTCATTACCTACTGGGACATCCCAGAGCAATAGCCTCAAGGGGAGGGAGACACCCTGCCAAACAATAGCCATCAGAACTTATAGGGCAGCCCGCAGTACACTGCATCCAAAAGCCGAATCCTTGGCTGCTCGGACATCCGCTTGATAAAAGTTTGTGAACGTATGCACTGAAGACCAGGTAGCAGCCTTACAAATCTGAGCCACAGATACCCGATGGCAAAGAGCCCAGGAGGTTCCTACACCCCTGGTAGAATGAGCGCTCACCCTAAAAGAGAGGAGCTTTACGTTTCAGACTATAGGCCCGAATGATCAATCGATGGACCCAATTGGCAATGGAAGCTGCCTGCCCCTTCATGGGTCCTTTTGGTAAATCAAAAAAGGAGTCTGATCCTCGGATCTCAGCAGATCTAAACCAAAAAAAACCTTGACTGCCCGGATAATGTCCAGTGAGTGCAGTCGTCTCTTCTGCCAAGCGAGGCCGAGAGGAAAAAAAGGTGGCAAAATAATGTCCCGATTTAAATGAAAGGCCAACACCACTTTTAGCAAAAAGGATGGAACAATTTGATTTCCACAGCTGACTGTAGAAAAGAGAATTCTCCCAATCACTTATTTCCGAGGATGCCATTTTCTGGCTTCACACCAAGCAATACAAGTCTTCCAGACCTTATGATAGATTTTCCTAGTTGACAGCTTTTCTAGCATTCATTAGGGTAGACACTACTACGTTCCTTTAACACCACGACTTCAATAGCCATGCCATCAAATTTAGAGACTGTGAAATGGGGTGGAATATAAGATCTTGAGACAGTAGATTGGAGCAACATGGACGCCTACCTGGCCCGTCTATTGTCAGTCTCACGATCTCCAGGAACCAGGGCCTTCTGGGCCAGGCTGGTGCCACCAGAATGACTGGAACCCCCTCTTTCTGCATCCTGCGCAACAAAGGTGGAAAGAAAGGGATCGGAGGGAAAGCATAAACCCAGGGAGTACTGTCTCCATGGAACTATCAGAGCATCTGCTCCAATTGCCAGAGTATCCCTTTTTCGGGACACAAATTGCTGTAGCTTGTTGAACCTGGATGCCAATTGGTCGACCTCTGGCCATCCCCAACGCTGGCAAATTTGCTGGAACACCCCTGGGTGTAGGGACCATTCTCCCGGGCAGATCTGCTGGCACCTGAGATCTGCCTTCCAGTTCTCTATTCCTGAGATAAGGACTGCTGATATAAGCGGCACATGTCCTTCTGCTCAGGCTAGTATGTGGTGCACCTCCTTTAGAGCTGAATGAGTTCTGGTACCGCCTTGGTGGTTTATATAGGCCACTGCAATGGCATTATTGGACTGAAACCAGATAGGGCAGTCCTGAAGCTCCACCGTTCAGGACCATAGGGCCAGACGTACTGCCCGTAATTTCAGGACGTTGATGGGCAGGATCTGTTCTGTTCCTGACCATTTACCATGAGCTGCAAGCCCTTCTAGGGTCGCTCTGCAGCCAGAGAACCTGGCATCTGTAGTCAGTACTCTCCAAGTTACCGGGAGAAAGTAGTTTCCCTTTCGCAGGTTCTGATCCTGAAACCACCAATTTAGGCATAAGCGTGTCCGAGAAGATAAGCACATTCAATAATCCAGGGATTTTCCTCTTCTGATTCAGGCCAACGAGAGGTCTTGTTGTAAAGGCCTGGAATGGAACTGGGCATAGGGCACTGCCTCGGAGGATACCATCCTCCCTAGAAGACGCAGAGAGCCGAATGGAGGGTTATCTGGTGCCCCTTATCTGACGCACCTGAACCTTTAAGACACAGATCCTTACAGGTGGCAAGAATACTCTTGCTTGAACTGTCTCTAGGGATCAGACCTAAATACTTAAGACTTAGAGCCGGTTTCAAGGCTGACTTTTCGGTATTTATGATCCAGCCTAAGCTTTTTCAAATAAATATCGCACTATTATGCTCTGTTCGAGAGCCTGTAATGAGTTATCTCTAAGCAGGAGGTCATCCAGATACCCAAGCACTAGGATCCCTTGGGCCCTTAAAAGACCCAGTACTGGTGCTAGGACCTTTTTGAACACCCGGGGGAGCTGTTGCCAGCCCAAAGGATAGAGCTACAAACTGCAAAACATAGGAACCTCTAATGAAGCGGAAAGACAGGTACGTGTAAACATGCGTCTTTATATCGATGGAGGCTAGAAATAATAATAATGACTCCAAATCATTGTCAACAGGGTCTTTCAAGCCCTGTGTGTTATCTATTGGACAAGTTAAAGAGGGATTCCACCTACAAAAAAAATATTAAAAGCCAGCAGCTATAAATACTACAGCTGCTGACTTTTAATAAATGGACACTCACCTGTCCCGGGTTCCAGCGATGCTGGCAGCCGAGGCCGATCGATCGCTCGGCTCTCGGCTGCTGCCGCCACCATTCTAGGTGAGGGGATCAGGAAGTGAAGCAAATCGGCTTCACTTCCCGGTTCCCTACTGCGCATGCGCGAGTCGCGCAGCGCAATATGAATTGTCCGCGCTGTCTCTGGGAGCCGTGTGTGTCCCAGCAGGCAGGACAGGAAGAGGCATAGACTCCCACGGGAGTCTATGCCCGTAAGTGGGTGTAAATACCTGTCTTTGACAGGTATCTCCACCCCCCTCCCCCCTGAAAGGTGCCAATTGTGACACCGGAGGGGGGGGGGGGGAGGGTTCCGATCAGCGGAAGTTCCACTTTAGGGTGGAACCCCGCTTTAAGTTCTTGATTAAGGAAGAGACTGCTGCATCTAATGCTGGCATGCTCCATTTTTTAATGAACTGTTCATCCGTGGGATATAAAAGTGAACACTTTATAGGAGGAACAAAAATCCTGTCAGGATGTTCCCAATCAGCATACACCACCTGTTACAACAGGTGGTGTAGGGGGAAAGCCTGTGTGGCCTAAAGAGGCCTCAGGGATCCCAAAGGGGGGCTCAGTCACCTCTGCAAGAGGCAACTTAAAGGCAGAATGAACCATTTCGGTCAGAGTCAGGATCAAAAGCTTCTGCAACTGAGAAGCAGACATCAACTGGATATCTTCTTGTCCAGATCGCGCGGAAGCAGACTCATCGGCCGGGCTCTCCACAAAATCCTGAGCTTTAAGCTCTTCACTATCCTCAACCTATTCCTGCTCCAGACTAGGAGGCTCCGGGGAGGGGAATCTGTCACGCTTCCTGCTACCCTGCGGGATGGATGCAATCATGCCAGCAATCCTGTGCGCTAACCCAGCTAGGGTCAAGGACAGTTCTTCCTTAGTTATACAGGGTGAACCAGCAGCGTTGACTGTAGGCACGCACTCCAAGGTAGATAGGCACAGCAGCTCAGATTGTCCGTAAGTCTCTCGTCTTTCAGGGGATACAACACTTGTGATACGACTAGATTCATCAGGAAATACTGACGACATTGGTGTGCCCTTCCCTGTAGTGTTAGTCCTTCTCTTTTTTGTAGACATTTACCAGCCACAAAAAGAGTAATTGGGTGTAGTATTAAACCACATCAGAAGGGAGACCATTTAATAGGGCTCGCAAAGCCCCTATGTAACCTTTAGCTAACCAAGCAACACTTGGTGACTCATGTGACCCAGGTAAGGAAAAAAAATGAACAGCTGCAAGTGTCTGTTCAGAGCCTGCTCTGTGTCCCACAGCTGCCTTCTGGAAGCACCACATGCTTGGCCTACACAGGTTAAGTAAGCTGGGTGTGCGCTGGAATATTCTGTGCGTGCGCACTTACACATGCGTGGTCCCAGCAAAAGGGAGTGGCTGTATTTGCGTATGACACAAATCCTTGTGCCCCCAGATAAAAGGCAACTGTGCATGTGCGGCAAAGCCGCGTGCGCCATGGCCGCTAAACTACTAAGTCTCGTGTCGCTTTTGCGACTGCATGTGTGCCCTGGTGAACCAAAGCGAAATGGCACACCGTCGTCCGCCACCATACAGGTAAAAAAAAAAAAAAAAAAAAAAAAAGTACACTTTGCAAATACCTACGGCTAGCCCAAAACTCCCCTGTCTGGTCACCACACACAGGTTTCCAGCCTCTATATAGCTTGACTGATTGTTATAATCACTGGGACACCCCACAATAATACGTAAAAGGGATTTCACCTGCCCGTTTAGGTGCAGGGCAGCTTAGAAAAAAAGAGCCCAATCTTCACCCTTCATGGCGGGTTCCTGTCACTTGAGGACCTTCAAGGACTGGATACCGTTTTCAAGTTTAGGGTCCACTTCCTTGGACCTGTATAGCACCCTGCTGGAATAGCTTAGGGCTGTGGTGTCCAGGATTCCACTTTGCCGGGTCCAGCGCCCGGAAATGGCATTACAGGCAAAACCTCGCAGGATCTTGAGTCCTCTTTGTAAGGCTTGGGTGCCATTTATCTAAGCGTATAAAGCCTGTGTCAAATGGATCCGATCGTTCAATATCTTGATTCATTTAAGAACAGTTTGTGGGACTAGAGACCTGGAGCTCAGAGAGCTCCAACAAACCATGCCATCCACCTTGCAGACACTGGTAAAAAAAAACTGAAGTGCCTCCTGTATGGGAGGGGTTATACAGAGGATCACTTCCTGTCTGAAGGCCTTTGGTCTACAAGTGTCCATTCACCTGGAGATGGAGTATAACCCAGTAGGCAATTAATATTAGCTTGACTCCCATGATGTATGAAAAAGAAAGCATGCTTTACTGCATATGCAGACTGATTTTATGGTTGTGGGTTTAGTAACACATTAAAGTAAACCAATACCTGATGTTGAATCATAGAAGTCTTGCAGTGTCCCTGGTCTCTTCTCTAGCTCTTCATACTCAAGAGCTTGTAGGATCATTTCACACTGGTCAAGTTCTTTCACGAACCTTGCTTCTGCACTGGACTGGAACTCATATTCCTATGTAGAAAATTTACACATTTTAAATTTTTCTTACAAGATTAAATGTCAGCTATAAAAAACAGTGACCTAGCTACAAAATTGCTAGACTCTCAATGCATTCTGTATTTTCTAAATAGAATGTGCCTGATACTTGTTCTTGGTCAGTACCATAGAAAGTACTGAATCAGACAGCCAGACAAATAGCATTTTCAGAATCAGAGGTCATCAAGGGCAGTCTCCATATTCTCTCAGTATAAGTTTCCTTTAACCGCTTGCTAACCACCCACTGTCACATGGCGGCATTTTGGCATGGCTGTGCAAACCGCGTAGGTGTATGTCGGCCACTTTAGGAGCTATAGCCGCAATGTTCACCATCACCCGCGATCACTCCTCAGAGAGCCAGAACGGGATCTGTCAATATAAACAGACAGATCCCTGTTCTGTCAGGGAAGTAGAGAGAGATCTAGTGTTCCTAGTGACCAGGAACAGTGATCTTTCTACTCCCAGTCAGTCCCCTCCCCCCACAGTTAGAAACACCTCCCTAGGGAACACTTAACCCCTTGATCGCCCCCTAGTGTTAACACCTTCCCTGCCAGTGCCATATATACAGTGATCAATGGCTACTTTTAGGAAAAAAGTGTCAAAAGTGTCTGATCTGTCTGCCGCAATGTTGCAGTCCTGCAAAAAAATAATAATCAGTGATCACCACCATTACTATTTAAAAAAATTAAAAATAAATAATAATAATAATAATATTATATACACACACACACACACATATATATATATATATATATATACACACACACACACACACACACACACACACACACACACACACACAAATGCCATAAATATATCCCCTATTTTGTAGACGCTATAACTTTTGTGCAAATCAATCAATATACGCTTATTGCCTTTTTTTGTACCAAAATTTTTTTTTGTCTATAGCGCAAGAAAAGAAAAACCGCAGGAGGTGATCAAATACCACCAAAAGAAATCTGTATTTGTGGGGGGGGGGGGGGGGGGGGGAGGACATCGATTTCATTTGGGTACAACGTATTGCAAAAAATTGCCTGGTCAGGAAGTGGGTAAATCCTTCCAGGGCTGAAGTGGTTAAAATATCAACTGATTGTTGCCACATCACATCCACAGTTTGAGAATAAAAAAGTTTTAATATGACTGGCTGCAATGAGACATACATTTTTTATTTCAGATATGTCAATAAGAAAAATGCCATGCTAAATTTCAATCCATACAATTGAACATTTTAGAACAAAAGTTTTCAAATCTATTCTAGGTCAAATGTGTAACAGTGTGAGCTTACATCAGCAATATGGATCCATTTGATGGAAAGAAAAAAAAAAAAAAAAAAAGGAAAAATTGGGCCTAATTTTAAATCCAACCACACTGTATTTTGTTTTGAGGTTAGAATGAATTGTAAGACAGTCCTAGTTCTGGTAGTTATTTCCTTAAACATCAAATGGGACTAAAACTTCAAAGCCTGAGTCACTGCGCCATTCAAATGCCACTTTCAAAAGGATCCCCAGAACAAGATGTTGTCCTGTGATCTGCAATACTCTCCAATAAACAAACCTTTCTTAGCCTGAAAGGGACAATTTTACCAGTTATATGGCTTGTACATCAATCGTTGAAAATCATCATATAGGCGATGCAGACATCTTACATATATGTTGTGGATAATGCCAGAAACAATGATCGCTTTCCAGAGGCTTCCCTGTGAAAATAGGATATTTATAACAGCTTACCTGTAAAATCCTTTTTTTGAAGTACATCACGGGACACAGGTCCATAGTACTTACTATGTGGGTTATAGGGCACCTTCTGGGGATGGACACCGGCACATCCTAAGACAAAAAGTGCACTCCCTATATAACCCATCCCTGCTGGGAGTTCCTCAGTTTTGTAGCAAAGCAATACACGTGTATACCAAAGAAGGGAGGGAGCTTTGTGTCCCGTGATGTACTTCAAAGAAAAGGATTTTACAGGTAAGCCGTTATAAAAATCCTATTTTCTTATCGTACATCACGGGACACAGAGCCATAGTAGTTGCTATGTGGGATGTCCCATAGCAATGCCAACTAAAGGGAGACACAACAATGTAGGGCACTAAGAGACCAGAGGACTCATACTGCAGCCTGCAGTACACTGCGCCCAAAGGCGATATCCTCATGACCTTTACATCTACCCGATAGAATCTGGTAAATGTATGGACTGAAGACCAAGTTGTGGCCTTGCATATCTGAGCCATAGTGGCTTGGTGATGCACTGCCCAAGAAGCACTAACAGCCCTGGTGGAGTGCGCTTTAACATTAAAAAGGAACAATTTTTCCCTCTTTAAACCATAAGCTTGAACAATCACTTGACAAATCCATTTAAACATAGTAGATTTTGATGCTGCCTGTCCTCTTTTAGGACCATCTGGCAACACAAACAAAACATGTGTTTTATTGATCTAAGCGGTCACTTTCACATAGACCTTGACAGCTCTCACCACATCAACAAGATAATGTAGCGACTTTCCTTTCACAGAACTTGGTTCTGGAAAAAATGAAGGCAGAACAATATCCTGGTTCAAATGAAAACCGCACACTACCTTTGGTAGGAAATTAAGATGAGGCCACAATACAACCTCATCCTAATGAAAAATCATATCTGGCTCTTTTTTTTTGTAAAAAGGGGAGCAGCCAACTGATACTTTTCTAGCAGAAGATATGGTAACCAAGACAATTATTTTCCTCGTCAAGAGGACCAAGAGATTATCTTGCATTAGCTCAAAAAGCTGTTTCTGTAATACCAACAGGACTAAATTCAAGTCCAGAGGGTTCAGGGGTGATCCAACTGGAGAATTAATCCATGTTACCCTTTGAATAAAAACCAGAGAGCGTGAAACAAGTGGTAGTTGAAAAAAATAAAAAAATACAGATAATGCCGACACCAGGCCCTTCACAGAACTCAAGGCCAGCTTCATTTCTAATCCCATCTGTGGGATTTCAAGGATCCTACCTATGACATATTTCCTGTGGTGCCAACCCCTGGATTCACACCAGAAGACATATGCCTTCCAGACTATAGTATATGACTCTGGAGGCCAGCTTTCTAGCATCAACCAAAGTAAAAATGACTGAAGCTGACAGCCCACAGTCTTTGAGAATGTGGGCCTCAATTTCCAAACTGTTAAATTTAGCATTTGTAAGGTAGGATGGAACATGGGACCTTGCGAGGGGTCTGGCCACAGTGGTAGGGTCCAAGGGTCCCCTACCGACATATTTACAAACTTGGCAAACCAAGATCTCCTGGACCACAAGAGTTACCTCCTTTCATTCTTGCTTGATCCAGCGAAGAAGGCGCGGAAGCAGCGGAACAGGAGGGAACGTATAGATCACTGACAACTGATCCCATGGAAAAAACAGACATCTGTTCTGAATGCCATCGGATCCCTTGTCCTCGACACAAAGCTGATGATCTTGCTGTTGAACCTGGATGCAAACAGATCCATGCCTGGGGCTCCCCATTTTTTACATAACAGAAAGATGACTGGGTGTCTCCCATGAACAATTGTTGGTGATTCAAGTAGTTCGCTTGCCAATTCTCTATCCCTGGAATGAAAATTGCTGATAAGCAAGGAATGTTTTCTACCCGAGAAAGAATATGATTCACCTCTCTCTGGGCCACAAAACTTCTCATGCCCCCTTGGTGATTGATATAGGCCACTGCTGTGGCATTGTTGGATTAGACCCAGACAAGATAATTCTGTAGTCTGAGCGCCAGGCCTCTAGGGCCAGGCGTACTACTGCCCAAATCTCTAGAATACTGATGGGAAAGGTCATCTCTGATTTGGACCATTTCCCTTGGACAGACGCTTCTTCCAGGACTGCTCCCCAGTCCAAAAGGTTGGCATCTGTTACCACCTTCCAGCCCAATTGAGGCTCTGACACACTTCAGGGGATAAACGCATTGGGAGGTCCAGAGCTTGGACCTTCTTGTTCTAAGTTGACAGGATACTGTTTTGCAGCAGTCTTGAATGAAACTGCGCATAAGGAACGGTCTCGAAAGAAGCCATCATCTTCCCCAATAACTTCATGCAAAGTCAAATAGGAGGATTCTTCTTTGTTTTGACCAATTGAATCAGTTCCTTTATGGAACTGACCCTTTCCTGGGGCAAAAACACCTTCTTCTGAACTGCATCTACGATCAGCCCCAAGTACTACAAACTCCTTGAAGGTTTTAAGGAGGATTTCTCTAGGTTGAGAATCCAACTTAGGCATCCCAGGTAGCCGACTGCAGTGACCAAACTTTGGTTTAAGTGGGCTACCGGCCAATCTATCAAGAGTAGATTGTCTAAGTAGGCTAGTATCGTTTTACCTTGAGCCCTTAGCCTGGCTAAAGAAGGAGCCAGGACATTTGTAAACACTTGAGGTGCAGTAGCTAGACCAAATGTCAGAGCTACAAACTGAAAATGAAGATTTTCTACTTTGAAGCTTGGAAAATTCTGGCTAAATCGGGGAAAATAGGCACATGGAGATAAGCATCTTTGATGGTGATTGACGCCAGAAATTCTCCCCCTTGTAGGATGAAGACTACTGATCGGATTGACTCCATGTAAAAAGAACGGATATTCAAAAAACGGTTTAGATCTTTGAGATTTCAAATGGGTCCAAAATCCCAGTTTGGTTTTGGAACAGTGAAAAGATTTTGATAAAACCCTAATCCTTGGTCTTCCAAGGGGACCACCGATATCACTCTTTGAGACAAGAGATGATCCAAAGCTAGAAAGAGTGACTTCTTTTTCACTGGATTTCTAGGAACCTGAGAAAACGAGGAGACGGAAACTCTGAACTTTAGTTTGTAACCTAGAGATATTGAAGCACCCATCTGTCTTGACTCACATAGTAACCAATATGGCTCCGTGTCCCATGATGTACGATAAGAAATCTGTACTGAAATATATCGGAGCCTCAGAGGTAAACAGTTTTTCTCAAGGATTCATATTGATTATTTACTGCCGATAAAGTGTGTGTTTTAGCTCTGAGTGACTAGTACAAAATAGAGCCAAGACGGCAATTCCAAATGTGCCCCATGCCATAAGAGTGCCAAGGGATTCACAAGATAAACTAATCATGATTTATTTTCTATATTGCAGTGGTCTCCAAACTGCTTGTTTTGGGGCACTATTCCTCCCACTGACATTGAAGTGTTTGTAAAGGAAATAAAGTAAAAAACCTTTTGCATGCAGATTTCCCAAGAGATACCCTAAATACATAACTTAGATCTCAATCCAGTGATGTGCATGCGAGCCAAGGCTCTCCCAAGTCTCTAGATCCCCATTAGCTCAGATACAGTAACAGGAGCCATTGGCTGTAATTTACAGCCAGTGACGAGGGAACGGGGTGCGGGGCCCCACTCTGTGTCTTACGAACACCCAGTGCAGGGCTCTGGAGCAAGCACGAGTGCCCCCATGGCACTCGGCAGGGAGGTGGAGCCAGCAGTGTCAGTGAGACCCCAGAAGAGGAGGATCAAGGCTGCTCTGTGCAGTATGACAGGTATGTTATAAAAAAAAAAAAAAAAAAAAAAAAAAAAAAAAAAAAAAAAAACACACACACAAGGCTTTACAAGCACTGTAACAATGGTGCATAATTCCTGCCATTGACACAAACAGTGGGACACTTTCTGCCACTGACATCAATGATGAGACACTACTCCTCCCACTGACACCACTGATGGGGGCAGTATTCCCCTCTGATGCCTATGATGGGCACTATTCTTGCCACTGTCACCAATGATGGGACACTATTGCTCCCACTGTCACCAACAATGAGGCACTACTCCTCTCAGTAACACCTAGGATGGGGCATTGTTACCAAAGCCAGGACATTTTCTACTTCTACTGGCTACAGTGCAGCCCCTCTGAAGTCTGGAGGATAATAAACCTTTTATTTCGAAAGTCTGGAGACCCCTGCTATCGTGCATCACACCTAACAACAAATATTTAATATATTACAACTTACCAGTCCTTAGATGTGGTTGCAGATTTTATTTAATTTGCACCTGAATATTTAGTCATCAATACGCTTCTGGTAAAAGGCTGAAAACGCAAACTTTTTATCTTTTTTTTTTTTTTTTTTGGAGGAGCAGAGTTGTCACCCTGGACAGGAATTGTGTTAGGAACACCCAACCCCCTTTCCTCACCTCCATCACATAAGGGGAGAAGATCAGTAGATGTGAAATGAGCAGGGCTGATTACACTGCATAAGATTTTAATGCAGTACTGGCAGAATGGTTCAAGCTCACTGGACTTCTAGCAGTCAACAAGTATTTTTTTTGGAGTATTACCGTATATACTCGAGTATAGGCCGACCCGAATATAAGCCGAGGCCCCCAATTTACCCCCAAAAAAACTGGAAAACTTATTGACTCGTGTATAAGCCGAGGGTGAGACATGGCTGTCCATCCCTGTGTGTCCGTCCATCCCTGTGTGTGTGTCCGTCCATCCCTGTGTGTGTGTGTCCGTCCATCCATCCATCCCTGTGTGTGTGTGTCCATCCATCCATCCATCCCTGTGTGTGTGTGTCCATCCATCCATCCATCCCTGTGTGTGTGTGTCCATCCATCCATCCATCCATGTGTGTGTGTGTCCATCCATCCATCCATCCATGTGTGTGTGTGTCCATCCATCCATCCATCCATGTGTGTGTGTGTCCATCCATCCATCCATCCCTGTGTGTGTGTGTCCATCCATCCATCCATCCATGTGTGTGTGTGTCCATCCATCCATCCATGTGTGTGTGTGTCCATCCATCCATCCCTGTGTGTGTGTGTCCGTGCAGCCTTGTGTGTGTGTCCAGCCTACCTGTGTCCCGAGCCTGTGTCCCGAGCCTGTGTCCCGAGCCTGTGTCCCGAGCCTGTGTCCCGAGCCTGTGTCCCGAGCCTGTGTCCCGAGCCTGTGTCCCGAGCCGTCGTCCCGAGCCGTCGTCCCGAGCCGTCGTCCCGAGCCGTCGTCCCGAGCCGTCGTCCCGAGCCGTCGTCCCGAGCCGTCGTCCCGAGCCGTCGTCCCGAGCCTCCTCCGTCCTTCCAGGATCGCCGCTCTTCTCGGCGGCCATTCTAAAATTCAAAAGCCGCGCCTCCGCCTTCGCCTGTGATAGGCGGAACACTGAATTTCCCAGCAGCCTGTGTTCCGCCTATCACGGACATCGTCTCATCCTCGTCCGTAGTACGAGGATGAGCGGATGTCCGTGATAGGCGGAACACTGACTGCTGGGAAATTCAGTGTTCCGCCTATCACAGGCGAAGGCGGAGGCGCGGCTTTTGAATTTTAGAATGTCCGCTGTCTGTCTGCTCGATACGCTGATCGAGCAGTCAGACAGCGGTGACTCGAGTATAAGCCGAGGGGGCACTTTCAGCCTCAAAAAAGAGGCTGAAAATCTCGGCTTATACTCGAGTATATACGGTATGTAAACCGCCACAAACTATTTTACTCCACGCCTAGAAGGATAACCTAACCCACCATTTATTTAAAAACGGGGCTTAACAAATTTGCTTTGAATCTAGGAGACAGTTTTTTGTTAAAAACGTTTTTTGTTATTCGGCACTGCGCTACTTTATTGCACGGTCGTGCAACACTGTGACCAAATGAAAATGATATATTTTTTCACACAAATAGAGCTTTCTTTTGGTGGTATTTGATCACCACTGGGGTTTTAAATTTTTTGCGCCATAAAACAACAAAAAAAAAAAAATTAAAAATTAAACTTTTGGGAAAAATATATATTTTTTCACTTTTTGCTATAAAACATATCCCAGAAAAAAAACAAAAAAAACCCACAAACTTACATTTCCTTGACAACCTTCCTGCGCAATCAACTGAAGGTTGACCCTATCCCTCAGCAAACGTACACTTCCAACAGGTATGACAAACGGTGTAGAGAATGAAAAAAGGCAAAAAAATACAACTCATAACCTCTATTTCTAGAACTCAGAAATATCTACATCCAACAAGGTTTCCGAGCTCACAGTGTGCACTTTTCCCCTTCGAAGTTATGGGTAGGTGTTCTGTCCTCAGGTTCAAGTTTGAATCCATTTTACCAAACTATTTGTTTTGTGTGGATTGACTTGGTTTTTCCTTCCTTCTCTCCCCCCCCCCCCCCCCCACCTTGGTCTGATCTGCATAAACACCCCATTACCGTCACGATAAGAACGGTAGATCTACTGCACCCAGCCTACGACTGGAGACCTGCTACAGAAGACCCTACATCCCTATGTTTAAAAGGTACTGTCATCTTCATCTACCTCACACACGGCTCTTAATATGGTTTCTTTCATTAACGGCCTCAATCACACGGCTAAAAGAGCCTTGGTCTGGACAGAAGCGCTCAAACTCCAGGCAGATGTCCTCTGTATTCAAGAGACACACTTCATAGCCAACAATGCACCCCCCTTTCAGCAAAAAAATTTAAAAAAATAAAATCTCCACATATTTTCTTGGCTTTTGCCCCACGAAACAGAAGGGAGTACTTATAGCCATCAGGGAATCTGTGGCCTTTGCCCTGAAAGAAACCCACATCAATCCTGCAGGGCGATACCTCATACTTTTGGGCGAACTCAACAATAAACCCTTCACCATTGTGAACTTATAAGTGCCCAATTCCCACCAAATTTGTTTCTTGAAAAGACTATACCGCAAAATCGCCACCATCCAGAGGGGTTCTCTGGTGATTTGTGGTGACCACAATCTATCACCAGACTACATGATTGATACTACCTCCAGGGCTAAGCGCCCTCGACCTACTCTACAACCTTTTCTAAACTCAGAAGAGGTATATGTGTGGAGGTGCCAACACACAAAACGAACATGAATACTCCTCTCCACTCCTTCAGGCACAATTTGTATTCCAGGATTTACTTGATACTTGTCGATCAACTTTTTACAGGCAGTGTCCTCCACCATACATGACATCACGTGGGCTCTCTTTAAAACGACCACTCAGTATCTGATCCTGCGATGCTGTGGTGTGCACACAAAGCATACAAGAGGGGTAATGTTGCAAATTTGTGCAAGGGAAAAAAGGGAAACTCCTCACTAATATTAAAAATGCTTGAGGTCCTTAAAAACAACGCCAACATACAATTAGTTCAAAAACTCTCCCAATGCCGCTCTGATCAGCGCCTAGAGGCGATTCAGTTCGCATTGTGCGCTATATAAGTATTTCATTCATTCATTATCTCCGGCTCCTACTCATCGAACAATATAATAAACACATCCGATCACTTAAATTGTCCCACTATTCCTCTGGAAACCGAGCTGGCAAATTCCTTGCCCAAAGACTCAGAGTGGCTAGGACCAAATCCAAAATGCCGTACCCGATTCCTCCTCCAGACAAAAAAAAAAAAATAAATATTATATTATATATATATATACATATATATATATATATATATACACATATATATACACACACACACACACACACACACACACACACACACATATATATACATACACACACAACCCTAGGGACATAGCGGACTCTTTTGCTAAATACTATTCCTCACTATATAACCTAGAGAAAGACCCTGACACCCCCAACCAACTGAGGAAAGCATACAAACATTCCTGGCAAAGATTCAACTCCCTTCCCTTACACCAGAAAAACTCACATCCCTAAATTCTCCCATTACGGAGCCTGAAATCAAAAAAGTAATAAAACCCTCCTATTGGGAAAAATCCCCAGGTCCTGATGGGCTACCAAACGACTATTAGAGAATCTTCCAAGACAACTTAACTCCAACCTTACAAATCATTATCCAAAAGACCAAGATGCTCTAAAGCCCTCCTGGTCAAGCATAGACTAGCAGGCGGTATAGGACTAGTCGACATTCATGACTATTACAAAGCATCCATCCTCACACAGCATAAAAGCTGGCTCAACCCAACTCCAGATACTCTCTGGTGCAGCACTGAGCAGGCCTTAAGCCCAACTAAAAATTGAAAAGACAATTTTGCTCCTTGACGCTTTGCGACCAATTTCCATACACAATTTAACACCCACTATCCAAGCCTTATTGGGTGCCTGGAGAGACTTCTGCAAACTACTACTTCCAACTACTAGCCTAGTGGACGTTCCTATACCCATAGTGACTCTTGCACAGGCAATTCCAAACCTTTCTATCACTGATTGGCAAGAAAAGGGAATTCAGCACATTGCAGAACTATACCATAAGGATACTTCCCATACCCTTTGCTATACTCCAGAAGCAATTCAATTTATTGCCTACTGACAAATGCTACCAAATCTCCCACCTCCTTAGATCTATTAAATCACATCTCTCATAAGAGGCATGGCAGTTAACATTCTCCCCTCTCCCCGTAACGGTATTTCCCTATTCTACAACTTATTCCAACAATAATTGGACTTCGTTAAATCCCACCCATAAAAGAAGTGGGTATCTGATCTAGGCACAACCTTCACCAATTCACAGTGGAAAGATGCACTTCAATCGCTCTACAAGGCCTCAAGGTGCGTTAACCATTGGGAATTATCCCAAAAAATAGCCCTAAGATGTACCTCACACCCTACAGAATTTCCAAGTTTGGACAACACAATTCCCTGATGTGCTGGAGAAACTGCGGTGCAATTGGAAACCTGCCCCATATGTTTTGGGGCTGCAAACACCTAACCAGCTTTTGGAACTCCACCTTCTGCTAAATCTCCAGCATCACCGGAATTGTAACACACTCCAACCCAAATCTAGCAATATTAAATATAGGAATTGAAACCTTCCCTCCAGAGTTTAGAGTAATGATTACACATATTCTCTTGGTCGCTAGAACACTAATAGCAAGACATTGGAAGGCAGATAAGGCACCAAACACATCTGAAGTACTCATAACCACTCAAACCCACTTTGTGTACGAATCACTACTAGCTAGTGGAAAAACTAGTAAAAAAAAAACAGTTTTATAATAAATGGAAAATATGGATAAATTGGTTTAAAGTGAATTATTGATCCCCCTTTTGACTGGTGACTCTGGCCTTACCCTCCAACCCTCCCATTTTGTTCATAGGTAGATCAGACCATAATCTCCCCCCAACCCACACTCCCCTTTCTATATTATATGTTCCTTTCTTTTATTGTACTTCCGTGTATACAATTCATAACAGCATTGCAAATAACTGATGATATAAATAAAATGCCTTCCCACAGGATGGCCCCTTTAACCCCATATATGTTATGATTGAGACAAATAGACAGGTTATCTGGGATGAAGAGGTTCAAACTACTCAATGCTGTACGATTGAATCTCTGTGGCCTGAGACTATTTCTCCAATGCACCTCATTGAATGTATGCTCTCTTATGGCTCTCTCTGATTTTTTTTTATTGTTGATAAAAACTGTAATTTGCCAATTTTTGAAGAACATTTTGGAAAAAAATAAATAAATCTTCATACATTTAGGACAAAATGTATTCTGCTACGTGTCTTTGGTAAAAAAAATGTTTTTTAAAAAAAAAAAAAACAATATGTGTAGGATAATTGGTTTGCTTAAAAATTATAGTCTACAAATGAGGGTATAATATAAATATGTATATATTTAAAAAAAAAAAAAAAAAAAAAAAAAACTATATACTAGTAATGGCGAAATGACTTGTAGCTAAACTGTGATAGTACGGCAGGCATTCGGACACTGACATCACCAGTGACTAATACAGTGATAATAAAATGCACGGTCACTGTACAAATGACACTGGGTAGGAAGGGGTTAACATCTGGGGCAAGCAAAGGGTTAACTGTGTGCTGAGGGATGGTGTACTGTTTTACTAAGGGATGTGCTGGTTTTAAACCAGCACATCCCCACGGTCAAGAGAGAGCTGTGTTGTTTACAGTCTCCAGCGGAGGAAGCAGACAAGGGCTGGCAAGTGACGTCACCCAAAGAGTTACTATAGGATTTCCATTGTCAGCTGCATCTTCTGCACCTGTCTCCACTGACAGCTTAACGTAGGACCGGACTGGCTTCAGAAAAAGGTATGTATAGCGATTTCTTCTATACAGGGCTACATAGGTTAGTCTTAGATTGTTGATGCCAGTGGATTTAGAGATTTCAGGGTGAACTACTTTAATGCATCAAGGGGAAAAAACAAACAAACAAAAAAAAAAAAAAAAGAAAGAAAGAAAACACACACACACCTTTAGGCTTTAAAACCTCTTTAACCACTTCCCATCTGGCCACTGCACATATACAGCAGGGTGGGTGCTTCCTCCTGAGTGGACATTCGGGAACGTCCCTCAGAAGGAGGGGGATCGTACATGCTCTCACAGCGGTGCGATACGGATGAGCTCATGTCACTCCGATACAGCGCATCTCCGATTGGCAGGAGGGCTCTATGATTAGCCCTCGGTCGATCGGCTCCCCTCTCACGGAAGTTGTCAGTGAGGAGCGGAGAGCAGATTGCTGCAGCCAGCCGGTGATCAGTGAGTATGAGCTGTTTTTACACACTGATCACCGGGCAGTGTCCACACACACACACACACACACAGTGTCCTGTAAATAGGTCCCCCCACAAAGTAAAAAAATCTGTCCCCACATATGTAACATTAAAATCATATGCCCCCAATGATCATCTGCACACATGTCCATGATCACACAAACCAATTATACGCTTAACAGGATTTTTTTTATTTTTTTACCAAAGCCATGAAGCAGAATACATTTTGGCTTAAATTTTGACAAAATTTGATTTTACTGGATTGTTTTTAAAACAGAACGTAGAAAATATCTTTCAAAATTTCCGCTCTTTTTTTCGCTTAAAAATAAAAAAATTGAATTGTGAATAAATACCACCAAAAGAAAGCTATATATTTGTGTGAACAAAATTGTACATTTGGGTAGTGTTGCCTGACCACACAATTCTTATTGAAAGTGCAAGAGCACTGTAAGCTGAAAATTGGCCTGGGAAGGAAGGGTGTGAAAGTATCCAGTATTGTAGTGGTTAATATGGCAAAAAGTGGTGCAGAAATTACCCAGAGCTGCTTTGTAACAAGTAAAGTCTCCTTATAACAAATGGTTATATAATAGCACTGACTGTTTGGAAATTGGTCTCTAAACGTCATGTCTAACTACATTCAGTCCAGCTTATGATGGCACATGCCGTTTAGCTGGGGAAACATCATGCATTAGTTCACACAATACTAAAGAAAATGTTTTATATCATCAAGTGAAAAAGAAGAATGTAAAAACTGTCATAACATTTTTCCTGCTTGTCAAATTAACCCTCGTCAGGACCATACAGCTCGCCGTGCAGCAGTGGCAGCTTGTCTTCTTTTTTGTTGCTCCAAGCATGAAACATTATGGCCTACTTTGCCATCTCTTCTGTATTTCTATTTTTTCATACCTCCGGGATCTGCTTAAAGAGCATAGCAATTTCTGTCTGTTTTTTCTCCTAACAAACATGCTTTAATGATGTCCCAGTATTTGTTATTATTCAATTCAATTCCTCTTTCTGCCCGTTTTCCTTAAATATTTCATTAGTGTGAAGTTAAATCCTGCGCCCATGTAATTGGCATTGCTGGCATCACTGTAAAAATCACCATAAGGCATAAAAATTATTGCAGCAGTATAGTGCTCATTCAGAGAATTATGTTTCACGCCTGACATACAGCTATTGCACTGTGAAAACGACTTTGTCCATAAGAAGATTAAACACTAGACCTCTCCAGTGCACAGAAAAAAGTAAAATAGACACAGTCTAGTTACTACTATCTAGAGGATGTTCCTGGATCATTATGTCCATTGGTAGTGTTGAGGGTGGAGGACTGAATACATATATTATAGAAGTGATGTGTTCTTAGGCAGGATGGGATGGCATGTTAAAGTGGAACAATTGGCAAAAGTAAAAAAAAAAAAAAAAAAAAAAATTTATATCTGCACACCCTAAAATTCAAAAATTTCCTGGCACTCGGAGATTTCAACCTTTGGGCAAAACGAGCCCAAAGACCCCATTGCGACTGCCTGCAATCAACTAGAAGAACTGGGTCTCCAGCAACTGATAAAAGACTCCCACGCATGGGTCAGGACACACCCCGGACCTCATTTTCAAACAGAACATTGACATGAACATACTCAACAATATAACATTGCCATGGACGGACCACCACGCCATCAAATTCAAAATAGCTACCAACATCACCAACGAAAAACGGAATCCTGTAACAACGCACTGGACCAGATTGCATAAAAAAAATTGTATTCCGAATCCTTCAAATCCACTCTGTCCAACAAGATAACTACAATAACCTTAAACCACTCTACGGAGGAAACACTCAACAACCTGAACATTGCAATCAGCAGACTCGGTAGCACCAAAACGCAGGGCTCTCATCAGGAAGAAAAACTCTGGATGGTTTAATAGCTCCCTCGCGGTACTAAAGCAAGAACGCAGAAGAGCGGAAAGAACATGGAGAAGAAATACCACCGAGGAAAACCACTTTAACTACAAAGGTTTCACAGAGAATTATCGGAAAGCAATCTTCAAAGCCAAAAAGGACCACTTCTCATATACAATCTCAACGGCCGCAAACCAACCACGGGAACTGTTTAAACTGGTTAACCAATCAATGAATCCACTGTGCCTAGAACCCCCAGAAAGTGAATCCCAGGATTACTGTGACAAACTGTCGGATTTTTTCATTGATAAAGTCAAAACCATCAGGGAAACAATTTGTCAGAAGAAAACATCCAACCTCAGCCAGCAAATACATAAAGAGGATGTCTGCACCAACATACCGCAACCACCGAAATTTTCACTATCCCCAATTACCGTAGACACCGCAAAAACATCATTAATAAACTGCGTGACAGTACCTCACCTATTGACATCATCCCCACAAAACTACTGAAAGAATGCTCCGACATCGTGGCTCCAACCATAACCCACCTCATAAACAGATCATTCCACGAAGGGATTGTTCCCAGCATCCTCAAACAAGGCATCGTCAAACCTCTACTCAAGAAACCAAACCTGGACCCTCAGGATCCAAACAACCGTAGGCCAATTACAAGCCTCAACACCATTTCTAAGATCATGGAGAAAGCTGTAGTACATCAGCTACAACTTCCCCTGGATACTCACAAACTCCTGGACCCGCTTCAATCAGGCTTCCGCCCAGGTCATGGGACAGAAACGGCTCCCCTCAAGATTTGGGATGACGCCCTCGAAGCAGCAGATGACGGAGAGCCGTGTCTCCTTGTACTGCTAGACCTAAGTGCAGCGTTTTATACAGTAGATCACAATACTCTACTCGTCCGCCTCACAGAAGTAGCCAGAGTCCAAGACATAGATCTCCAATGGTTCGCGTCCTTCCTAGGAAAAAATCGGTCACAGACAGTGAAACTAGGAAAATTCCTCTCCGAAACTCAGGCAGTCACCTGCGGAGTCCCGCAAGGCTCTCCTTTGTCACCCGTTCTCTTCAACATTTACATTCGCCCACTCCTTCAAATCATCAGATGCTCAGATCTCTGCTTCCACTCTTACGCTGACGACCCGCAACTTTATTTCCGGATCAATGAAAAAAAAAGAAGATCACCAACAACAACTTGAAAACTGCCTCAAATCAATAGAGGACTGGATGACCACCAACTCCCTCCAGCTGAACTAATCAAAGACAGAGCTTCTTATCTTACACCCAAATCATAAGCCTGCAACCAAAATCTCCTGGTCTCCACCAACCGTCTTTGGGCAGACTATCTTCCAAAAGACCAAAGCGAAGAGTCTCGGGGTTATTTTAGACGCACAAATGAGGTTTAATATTGAAAATTTTAAGTAAGGCACTTGGGGCTAAAAATATGAACGCAGGTTACTAGCTAGGAGAAGAGTCTCTGGGGGGGAATCAAGGATGGAAAAAGATCTGGGGGTCTTAGTAGCTCAGCAATAGCATGCAATGCCACGTTGCAGCAAGCAAAGCAGACAATTAGCATGAATTAAAAGGGGTACTGTATTTACTCAAGGGATAGGCCTATAAGCCCTAAACATACGTTTACTAGCAGTTGGGCATTTTTTTCAACTGCCCCCGAACTCTCCTCTATGTTATCTTATCTGTCCATGTACCCAGGGTCGTTTATAGTAATTTCTAGGCAGTTAAGTGTAGAAGCACTTCAAGCTCCAAACGCAGTAACCTGCTTTTTACTCGCGTTTCATTTACAAGCGTTATTTTTGGCTATTTAAAAAAACAAAAAAAATTTATATTTTTAAAATTTTTTGCACAGCGTGGCTCCAGTCATCCTCTTCTGGGGTCCCTTGGCAGCTCTCATGCTTCTCCTCGCATAAGTGCTCTCCTGCAGGGTTACTGTGTGGCCACGCTCCCAAGTCCAGCATTTGCTTCCATAGACATGAATGCAGGCTCGCCACCCAACCCCAAGCACCCGCGTCATTAGATTTGATTGATAGCAGCACAGCCATTGACTCCCACTGCTGTCAACATATCCAGTCAAGAGTCTGGACCCCGTGCAGAGAGGGAAAGCGCGTCTCTGCCGAGAGAATTACGAGCTCAAGTAGTAAGTAAAAAATGGGGGGGGGGGGGGGGTGTCACTGTAAAACATTTAATGCATAGGATGCAAGCCAGAATAGTAAAGTGGAAGAAAGATGATAAATAGTTTTAAATGTTACAAATAAATATCTGAAAAAGGTGTGGTGTGCATTTGTATTCAGCCCCCCTGAGCCAATACTTTGTAGAACCACCTTTCGCTGCAATTACAGCTGCAGGTCTTTTTGGGGATGTCTCTACCAGCTATGCACATATATAGAGTGACATTTTTGCCCATTCCGCTTTGCAAAATAGCTCAAGCTCTGTCAGATTGGATGGAGAGCAGCTGTGAAATTTTCAAGTCTTGTCACAGATTCTCAATTGGATTTAGGTTTACACTTTGACTGGGCAAAACACTTTTTCTATACACATGAATATGTTTTGATCTAAACCATTTCATTCATTGTAGCTCGGGCTGTATGTTTAGGATTGTTGTTCTGGTGGAAGCTGAACCTCCGCCCCAGTCCCAAGTCTTTTGCAGACTCTAAGATTGCCTTGTATTTGGCTCTAGCCATCTTCAGATCAACTCTGACCAGCTTCCCTGTCCCTGCTGAAGAAAAGCAGCCCCACAACACGATGCAGCCACCATGTTTCACGGTGGGGATGGTGTGTTCAGGGTGAGGTGCAGTGTTAGTTTTTTAACACACATAGCGTTTGAACTTTTTGGCCTAAAAGTTCAATTTTGGTCTCATCTGACCAGAGCACCTTCTTGCATGTTTGCTGTGTCCCCCAAGTGGCTTCTCTTAAACTGCAATAGGGACTTCTTCTTATGGCTCTTTCAAAGGCTCTTATTGTCACTCTTCCATAAATTCCGGATTTGTGGAGTGCACAACTAATAGTTGTCCTGTGGACAGATTCTTCCACCTGAGCTGTGGATCTCTGCAGTGCCGCCAGCATAACCATGGGCCTCTTGGCTGCTTCTCTGATTAACGCTCTCCCTTCCTGGCCTGTCAGTTTAGGTAGATCTCCACAACTTTATCCCTGACCTGTCTGGTGTGTTCCTTGGCCTTTATGATACTGTTTGTTCACCAAGATTCTCTAACAAACCTCCGAGGGCTTCACAGAACAGCTGTATTTATACAGAGGATTAAAATTACACACAGGCACAGTCCATTTACTAATCAGGTGACTTCAAGCAGTTGGTTCCACTAGATTTTAGTTAAGGGTATCGGTGTAAAGGGGGGCTGAATAGAAATGCACTTTTCAGATATTTATTTGTAAAAAAAAAAAAAAAAAAAAAAAAGATGAAAACCATTTATTATGTTTCTTCCACTTCACAATTATATGCCACTTTATGTTGGTCGATCACATAAAATCCCAATAAAATAAATTTAAGTTTTTTGGTTGTAACATGGTAAAATTTCAAGGGGTATGACTACTTTTCAAAAGCACTATGTGGTATTTCTTCAATTTTCAAATAATTGCTCCAACAGTTGTCTCCTTCTCACCAAGCTTCTTGCGGCCCATTTCAGCCTTGTGCATGTCTACAAATCTTGTCCCCAATGTCCTGACAGTTCTTTGGTCTTACCTATGACGGCGGGGTTTAAATGGAAGAAAGACTCTGTAAACAGGTGTCTTTTATACACATAATGAGTTGTCGCTAGGAGCACCTTCTTAAATTGACAGGACTAATCTGTGTACCACATGAGCACATACTGTACCCAGTATGTGGGAGCCAGAATTATTGTTGGTTGGTAGGGGATCAAATACTTATTTTACTCACTGAACTGCAACTCAGTTTATAACATTTGTATAGTGTTTTTTTCTGGATTTTTAGTTGATCGTATGTCTCTATAATTCTAAATACACTTATGATAACAATTATAGACCCTTTATTTCTTTGCAAGTGGGCAAACTTACAAAATTTGCAGGTGATCAAATCATTATTTTCCCCACTGTATGTGTAAAGTGCACTCTGTGGCCAACACCAACAACCATATCTCCAATCGGTGTTTGTTTTCTCAGTACACAATGTGATATCTATGGTTAAGGCTTCATGCACACGGTCATACAGAGATTTTGCAGGTTTTGTATACTGTACAGCCCCTGTATGACTGTGTGCATGAAGCTTAATAAGTAATTTGCATGGAACTGACAGGGGATCGCTGTGCACAATCTCAGACCTCCCTGCACTAATGAACATAAGTGACTAAAAAATTCTCTTGGATTAGATTCTTCCTGAACAAGCAATCTTGGCTTAGAATGTAAAAGGAAGAGGGTCACCTTGGTAACCGTGACATATTTTGCGGAACAGTTGCAGGAATCAAAAGAAAATTACACCACATAGTAGATTTAGATTTTTTTTTATTTTTTTGTACGTTTGACAGTGGGACTGACAGTCACTAGCAGATAACTCATCAAAAAATAAAAAAAAATGTATACAGATGACATATTGGGAAAAAAAATAAATACACATGCTGTAGATTACAAGTATAAATTCATATACAAAGATAATGTAAGGTAGAAGGTCACGTCTAGACTAGCCCCAAAATGTCCAGTGGCACTCCAAAGCTACCATATATGTGGCTCAAACAGTGAGGGGGTAAGAAACCTTGATTGACAATGATGGCCCTTTATTTCTTGTGCATGCTAGTCTCATACCGAAAAATCAAGAGTTACTCACCTTTCAAAAATTCTCATATGACAGAATACAACTTCGGAAGTAATGTATTGTAGTGTATTTTCAGATGAATACTGTACTGATTAAATCAAAATCGTATGATCTGGTATCGCATGATAAAAAAATTCTGTGGTTGTCCCTTTGGATAATTTTAGATGAACGGTTGGGATTGGCTCTCAAAAGCTGTGGACTAAACGATCAGATCATACGATCGATTCGAAAGCGATATTTTTCATACTATTTTGTGAGTGTGTGCACTAGGCTTTAGTATCCACAAACAAAAAACTCCACCAAAAAAAAAAAGTTTAGAGCGACTTTACTCAGCAGAGCAAAAGAAAAGACGTCCATGCTTCAAGGACACTAGCAGAAAACAGAGGCATGCTGGGTAAAGAAGGGGTCACTCTGGGCTGGCTTATGTTTTTTTTTTGCCAGTTTCCAATCCTCCTGTAGGTAGCATTACAACCCAACAGTATACTGTAAGATTTCTTGTGTCCCTCAATGGATGAGAAAAATGGCAAGAGCCCTTTCACACTGGTGCTCTGAAAAAAGCTGCATGCATTTTTCAAAAAAAGCATACTGCATTCTTACACACTTTTAATCCGTTTTGTGGTGCTTTTTGGTTTCCTGACTCCCAGCATGCACCTGTGAAACATGGACACGTGCGCCCCCCCCCCCCCCCCTGTAAATATGGAGTCATGTGATCGCTGGAAGACACTGATGTTAAAACAGGTAGACATTTTTTTTGTTTGTTTTTTTTTTTGCACGGGCACTAGGATGCAGCTTTTTATCTGACCGAGGGGATTATATAAAGACGGGATAGTGGCTTAACAACCACTTTACGGTATTTTCCATAATGTGTATGCATGCATAGGTACTTCATGCACATAAAATGTATGCCGCAAATGGACAAAGTCTGTACAGTTCTGTAGATCTTTCTTTGTAAGATAAAAGGAAAAGGAAAGGTTTACATACTGCTACAGTCTAAGGTTATCTACAGATAAAATAAAATGTTCTCCCAGACACAGCATTAATGTGGTTGTAAACCCTTACAGACCACTTTTTGCTACAGGTAAGCCAAAAAAAGCCCCGTACACACGACCGGACTTTTCAACATCCAAAGTCTGATGGAATGATTCCGGCAGACTATTCGATCGTGTGTGGGCTGCAACGGACTTTTGATTCGCAAAAGTCTGACAGACTTTAGAAATGGAACATGCTTCAAATTTTTCCGCCAGAACTCTGCCGGACCCAGTTCCTACCGAAAAATTTGCTCGTGTGTGTGCTATTCCGGACTAAAACCGACGGTAGGGCAGCTATTGGCTATGAACTTCCTTATTCGAGTCCAGTCGTACGTCATCACGTTCGAATCCGTCGGAGTTTGGCGTGATTGTGTGTGGCCAAGTCCGCTCATTCGAAAAGTCCGTCAGAACTCTGTCGGAACTCTGTCAGAACTCCGTCGAAAGTCTGCCGGACTTAAGTCCTGTCATGTGTACGCGGCATAAGGCTTACCTGTAGCTACCCCACACGGTTTAGGAGATATCCCCCGTATTTGCTTGTGCTGACGTCTTTGGCACATGCGCACTGACAAAAACGGAAGCATCGGCACATATGTGCCATTGTTTCAGTGAGAGTGTAGTTACTGTGTGCATGTGCGGGAGTGACGTCATCATGGCTCCGGCCAATCACAGCGCCGGAGCCGCGATACCCAGAAGTAATGTCGCCGGCCGGTGCGTGTATGGGCACTGCAGCGAGGGCTTTGATCTCAGGTGACTATTACATAATGAACTAGTATGCTATGCATACTAGCTCATTATGCCTTTGTCTTGCAGGTGTTAGTTTTGTTTTTTTAAAGTGGGTTTACAACCACTTTAACCTAACCTATTTCAGTATAAACATTCATGGCTGTGCAAAATGAAGGCTCAAATAACCTTAAAAAAAAAATAAAAAAATAAAAATCCTCAGAAACATTTGGAAATACACAAGTGGATTGGGGCTCTGTGCATTATAAAAAGTCAAAAATAAAATTAAAAATCGACTTACTTCCCACAAGTCATATATCTCCTTCTTCAGGTCTTCAGGTAGCAGGTGAGATAAATGCTTCATAGCATCCTTAAGAAACATACCACAAAATTAGATATTGCTTACGTACAACAGTCATGCCATATATTTCCCTGGAAGAGCATAAATCTGTTGTGCGTGCCTTTTTTTAAACAGGTAAGTGTTATTAATCACCTTATGCAAAAAGAAAAACATTTTGCGGCCCATACAGTTTGGTTAAATTAATTTGTAAAAGCAGTATAAAGATCCTAGCTTGGAGAGATAAATACAAATAACAATTTTCCATATATTTAGTAAAATAAATAAATCTCTAGGAATGGTCACCAGTTTTGTGTGTCAACCCCAGGTAGGAGGGGCAATATTAAAGTATAACTAAAAGGAAAAACTTTTTTTTTTTTTTAGTTGTGGTTTAAGTGTAGAGGGATTAGATCAGGGCTCAAAATTTCAAGTCATGAGCTACTATCCAGGCCTTAACAGTTATTCACCACCTGTGCCCATCAATACAGCCCCACCTGTGCAGAGGAAGAGTTGAGCTGGCAGATCATCAGAGAGCGGGGATTTCCCACGTAACAGCTTTCATTTGAATTGCTGTGTTCCCAGTGCTGCTCACATCACATACAGCCCAGCCTCCTCACCTGGGGCCTCCCGGCACTGGACTTGCCTCCTCACCCACATTTGATAGACAGAAGACCGGTCCAGTGCCGGGAGGCCCCAGACGAGGAGGCCAGGCTGTATGAAGCAGCGCTGGGAACCCAGCAATTTAAATAAAAGCTGTTACAGTGGGCAATCCTCGCTCTGTGATGATCGGCCAGCTTGACTCTTCCTCTCTTCCCCTGGCTGGGAGAACGGCTCTCGTTCAACCCCACCTGCCGGCGGTGCTCACCCACCCCTCCACCGTGGCAGCCTATGCTCGCCAGCCCTCATTTTCCACTTGCAATATGCAAGTGGAAAATTTGAGGGTTGGATTTGTTTACTTGTCTGTTTTTATTACACTCGCTGCCCCTGTTGAGGAGATTTACCCCCTCCATTTGTTCTGTTTACCATTATGACAGTCTCCAGCTCTCTGCTCAGGGAGCTCTGAGAACCAAGCGATTGGTGGTGTTACATCACTCGGTTTTCAGTGTTTGAGCCAGCAGGGGACCGATGCTGCATCCACCTAGGCAAGTATTATTGGGGGGGGGGGGGAAACAACCCTCCATACTTCTCTTAATAATCGACAGCGCTAGATGTGCTGTAAGCGTTACGGTGTAGGAGGATATACGATTCCTAGATAAACTCAAGAGCCCATATATTAATATAGGCTTTATTGCTAGCAAAACTTTTACCAATTCATTGCTGAAACCACGTTATAAAACTTTCCAAACAAATTGGTTATTTTCAATGTACCTATTTTTCTGACAATAAAGTGTCTGTTTCCAGTAATAAGCTGTCACATGTAATAGCATTGTGCAGCTCTGCAAATTATAGACACATGTAAAATAAAAAAGCATTACCTGTGCGAGATGTATTTTTAAATGAAAGGGTTTTGCTTTTGCAAAATGCCATACCTGGCAAAGTAGAGGTTTGCTCTCTGGTCATTTCCAGCTACTAAGTGGAAATAAAATTACCACATAGTCTGAGAAATTCAGTTTTTGCTAGCTGTGTTCAAGACAAAAGTAATATTCAGTACCTTATGTCCCTATTATCAAGATTCCCCATATTGCAGAGCATCTGCTATGTTCTGGAAATGCTGCCTGCCCAGAAGCATCAGCTTCTAAACAATAGCACTTTGCAACTTCTGAAAATCAGCGACATGCTAAAAAGCCTTGCCCCAGGCCTAGCGCTATCCATTTAGATGGGACACACAATGAAAATACTTTATAGAAGCAGTTATGTAAAGTGCTTTGCCGTTTGCTACAAGTTTACGCATCTTGGTTGATGAAGCAATTTGAGCGGTGGTCAGAATACACTGTAGGCTTCATTGATCAGGACAAAGCACCATAAGTACACAGAAAACAGTGTGCATTAACACCGATTCCATGGACACGATATGGTCATACATGTGACTTGTTCTTCCTCTATGCTGGTGCTTGGGTGAACCCATTTTAAAAGAGGTTGTAAACCTCAGACATGAAATATGCACAAAACGTATTACTCTATAGTGTGTGCTTGTCACTTCTGACAATTTTTCCTGACACCAGACAAAAAGGTGACAAAGCTTTTTGTCTGGTGTCAGATCTAAAGCACACAGCCTGTAATCGAGAGCCCTTAGCTTTGTTCCTGTGTGCAGGTGGTGTATTTATCAACCTCTAATCAGCTCTCAGAGCTCTCCTCCCTGAGCTTTGCAGTGTGTATTTTTAGCTCTCCATTCCCTTTTTTCCCCTGACAGCTCAGACAAGCTTTATAAATTCTGCACTTTGAATCGCTGCAGAGAAGAGAAGACTGCAGATAAACAGTTACAACTCATGTAGGATAATTTGTTTCATCTTGGTGTATCACCTGAGGCCAGTCGAGAGAGAGAGAGAGAGAGAGAGATATCGAGAGAGAGAGAGAGAGAGAGAGATATCGAGAGAGAGAGAGAGAGAGAGATATCGAGAGAGAGAGAGAGAGAGAGAGAGAGATATCGAGAGAGAGAGAGAGAGAGAGAGAGAGATATCGAGAGAGAGAGAGAGAGAGAGAGAGAGATATCGAGAGAGAGAGAGAGAGAGAGAGAGAGATATCGAGAGAGAGAGAGAGAGAGAGAGAGATATCGAGAGAGAGAGAGAGAGAGATATCGAGAGAGAGAGAGAGAGAGAGAGATATCGAGAGAGAGAGAGAGAGAGAGAGAGAGAGATATCGAGAGAGAGAGAGAGAGAGAGAGATATCTCGAGAGAGAGAGAGAGATATCTCGAGAGAGAGAGAGATATCTCGAGAGAGAGAGAGATATCTCGAGAGAGAGAGAGATATCTCGAGAGAGAGAGAGATATCTCGAGAGAGAGAGAGATATCTCGAGAGAGAGAGAGATATCTCGAGAGAGAGAGAGATATCTCGAGAGAGAGAGAGATATCTCGAGAGAGAGAGAGATATCGAGAGAGAGAGAGAGAGAGAGATATCGAGAGAGAGAGAGAGAGAGAGAGAGAGATATCGAGAGAGAGAGAGAGAGAGAGATATCGAGAGAGAGAGAGAGAGAGAGAGAGATATCGAGAGAGAGAGAGAGAGAGATATCGAGAGAGAGAGAGAGAGAGAGAGATATCGAGAGAGAGAGAGAGAGAGAGAGATATCGAGAGAGAGAGAGAGAGAGAGAGAGATATCGAGAGAGAGAGAGAGAGAGAGAGAGATATCGAGAGAGAGAGAGAGAGAGAGAGAGATATCGAGAGAGAGAGAGAGAGAGAGAGAGATATCGAGAGAGAGAGAGAGAGAGAGATATCGAGAGAGAGAGAGAGAGAGAGAGAGAGATATCGAGAGATAGATATCGAGAGATATCGAGAGATAGATATCGAGAGATATCGAGAGATAGATATCGAGAGAGAGAGAGAGAGATAGATATCGAGAGAGAGAGAGAGAGAGAGAGATATCGAGAGAGAGAGAGAGAGAGATATCTCGAGAGAGAGAGAGATATCTCGAGAGAGAGATATCGAGAGAGAGAGAGAGAGAGAGAGAGAGATATCGAGAGAGAGAGAGAGAGAGATAGATATCGAGAGAGAGAGAGAGAGAGAGAGATATCGAGAGAGAGAGAGAGAGAGAGAGAGAGAGAGAGAGAGAGAGAGATATCGAGAGAGAGAGAGAGAGAGAGAGAGAGAGAGATATCGAGAGAGAGAGAGAGAGAGAGAGAGATATCGAGAGAGAGAGAGAGAGAGAGAGAGATATCGAGAGAGAGAGAGAGAGAGAGAGAGATATCGAGAGAGAGAGAGAGAGAGAGAGAGATATCGAGAGAGAGAGAGAGAGATATCGAGAGAGAGAGAGAGAGATATCGAGAGAGAGAGAGAGAGATATCGAGAGAGAGAGAGAGAGATATCGAGAGAGAGAGAGAGAGATATCGAGAGAGAGAGAGAGAGATATCGAGAGAGAGAGAGAGAGATATCGAGAGAGAGAGAGAGAGATATCGAGAGAGAGAGAGAGAGATATCGAGAGAGAGAGAGAGAGAGAGATATCGAGAGAGAGAGAGAGAGAGAGATATCGAGAGAGATATCGAGAGAGATATCGAGAGAGATATATCGAGAGAGATATATCGAGAGAGATATATCGAGAGAGATATATCGAGAGAGATATATCGAGAGAGATATATCGAGAGAGATATATCGAGAGAGAGATATCGAGAGAGAGATATCGAGAGAGAGATATCGAGAGAGAGAGAGATATCGAGAGAGAGAGAGATATCGAGAGAGAGAGAGATATCGAGAGAGAGAGAGATATCGAGAGAGAGAGAGATATCGAGAGAGAGAGAGATATCGAGAGAGAGAGAGATATCGAGAGAGAGAGAGATATCGAGAGAGAGAGAGATATCGAGAGAGAGAGAGATATCGAGAGAGAGAGAGATATCGAGAGAGAGAGAGATATCGAGAGAGAGAGAGATATCGAGAGAGAGAGAGATATCGAGAGAGAGAGAGATATCGAGAGAGAGAGAGATATCGAGAGAGAGAGAGATATCGAGAGAGAGAGATATCGAGAGAGAGAGATATCGAGAGAGAGATCGAGAGATCGAGAGATCGAGAGATCGAGAGATCGAGAGATCGAGAGATCGAGAGAGAGAGAGAGAGAGAGAGATCGAGATCGAGAGATCTACAAGTTAACAACCAGTTAAACTGTGCTTTTGCCAAGACAGTAGATTATTCAGACGCTCAATTGTGGACATCTTCAAAAAGACATAGGCCTATGATATATCTGGCAAACAACGTATTTTTCACTTTCATGTGTGCAATTGAATGCAATTTCTTGTCAATTTTGTTTAAGTTTTTGATAATTACAAACAGAGGTATAATTAACAAACATAGGTACAGTCAATGGTAGCAGTAGTAGAAATCACATACTAGAAAACAGTATTGAACTTGAGTTCCAATATATTAAAAATTAACTTAACCACTTCCCGATGTACATCGACAGAATGGCACGGGCAGGCATATTGGCGTACAGGTACGTCCAATATTCGATGCCGCCCTGCCATCGGGAGCGCGCCCCCGGCGGCGCGCTCCCGCGCTGGTCGGGACCCCCGTGAGTCCGGTCGCAGGACCCGCGGACTCGATCGCCGCGGGCATCCCCGCGATCGTCTCACGGAGCGGCCGAATAGAGCAAATGCTGTGTAAACAACATTTGTCTATTCTGCCTAGCAACTAGTGACGCTGATCTCTGCTCCATGTGATTGGAGCAGAGATCAGTGTACACTAAATGAAAGCCCAACCCCCCCAAAGTTAGTAACACTCCCCTAGGAACACTTAACCCCTACACTGCCACCCACTGGTTAACCCCTTCACTGCCAGTGTCATTTACACAGGAATCACTGCATTTATATAGCAGTGATTACTGTATAAATGACAATGGTCCCAAAAATGTGTCAAAAATGTCCGATGTGTCTGCCATAATGTCGCAGTCACAATAAAAATCGCTGATCACCGCCATTACTAGTAAAAAAAAATAATAATAAAAAATTATTAATAAAAATGCTATAAAACTATCCCTATTTTGTAAACGCTATAACTTTTGCGCAAACCAATCAATAATCGCTTATTGTGATTTTTTTTACCAAAAATATGTAGAAGAATACGTATCAGCCTAAACTGAGGAAAAAAAAATGTTTTTTTATATATTTTTGGGGGATATTTATTATAACAAAAAGTAAAAAATAATGCGTTTTTTTCAAAATTGTCGCTCTATTTTTGTTTATAGCGCAAAAAATAAAAACCGCAGGGGTGATCAAATACCACCAAAAGAAAGCTCTATTTGTGGGAAAAAAAGGACGTCAATTTTGTTTGGGAGCCACGTCGCACGACCGCGCAATTGTCAGTTAAAGCGACGCAGTGCCGAATCGCAAAAAGTGGTCTGGTCTTTGACCAGCAAATTGGTCCGGTCTGAAAGTGGTTAACCTATGTAGATGAAGATCTAGTATCTCTCTTAAAATTATGCTTTGTCTTGAAAATGAACGAATACAAACCAGATAAAACATGTATATATAATAATATAGTCATAAGGGATGAGAGGGGGGAGGAAGAAAGTGAGTCACCCATGGACTCCATATTTTCTCAAAATTTATAGATGTTATCATTGGATATGGCTTGTTTTTGAAGGAATCATAGCTTGGTTTATTCTAAGTTTCAGAAACCATTAATGATGGGGGGTTTCCAAGCTTTGGCAATTGTTTGCTTTGTGGCTGTGGTAATTTGTAGTAGGAGTTTGAATTGGGTGTGGGAGATAGAGGTCAGTTTTAGGTTTAGAAGTGCAATTGTAGGGTCAGGATTGATAGATTTTTTTTTAATAATGTTGGGAACATGAGAAAACATCTTTCCAAAAATCTTTTGTAACTGGGACAATCCCAAAATATATGGAAATGTCATCCTAATTCATCACAGCCACAAAAGCAAAACTGAGAATATTTGGGGAACATATTTCGCAATTCTGAGAGGGACCAGATACCAGTGCGTGAGTACCTTATAAGTGAAGAGGATTTTGTTTCCCAGACTTTAGCCCACATGGTTGCTTCCAAATGACATCCAAGGTCTCTTCCCCCATTTTACAAAAGATAATGGTAGCTCTGCCAATAGGTGAAGTAATAAGATGATTGTATATTATTGCTATGAGTCCCTTTGAGTGGGGGGGGTTTAACATTTGCAAATGATTTAAAAATGTATAGGGCTTAAAAAAAAAAAAAAAAAAAAAAATAAATTCATCTGCAGAAAATGAAAAAATTTTGAATGGGGAAGTTTATGACTTTCACATAGTTCAGGAAATGTTTTCAAAATGAGGTAGTTGACAACAATAGCTCACAGAGTTGAGTTACGTTAGAGGAGATCCATTCTTTAAAAGATTTAGGAGATGAACATGCAGAGTAGAAAAGTGGGTTTCTAATAAATGATAAAAGGGGTACATGTGGAGGAGACTGTAGTCCATTGACTAATTTAAATGTATCCCAGGTAGCAACTGTATGTTTAGTTAGCTTATTTTTACGATCAGAGGGATTAGACCATATTAGGTTTCTTATGGAAAGTGGGTCGCAGTCAATTGACTGTAGCGCTACTCAAAGCGGAATTTCGAACAAAAAATAAAATAAAAACAATATAATTGCTGCGGACATTCTGACACTGACACTTTTTGGGACCAGTGACACTAACACAATAAAATATGCACCCTCACTATATGAATGACACTGGCAGGGAAGGGGTAAACATCAGGGTTGAGCAAAGTGTTAACTGTATGCCTAGCCAGTGTTTTACAATACTGTGAGAGATGCTTTTACTAGGGAAAGAGATGGAATTTATGCCAAGCAGGGACACAAATCCCACCCCTTCCCTCCTGTCAGAATGGCAATCTGCCTTGTGAACATAGGCAGATTGCAGTTTTGTCTCTCTGTCCAATGATTGGTGGGTGCTGGAGGACATCGGATACCGTGCACCTGGAAATCAGCTTCTGCTGTGTGTAATCACAGCGGAAGTGAGCCGTCGGCATGCCCCCTACCCGGAGGAGTCGGATCATATATAAAAACTGCTATAAGGCAGACCTTAAGTGGTTAGCAATACACATCTGCACCAGTGTCACGACTAGTGAAAACTCACCTTTTCTTTCCTGTGTTTATCTTCTTTGGAAACATTGTCAGCTGGAGCTATGTCACCCACAATGCTCTCAGCCATGTCATGCACAAGAGCAAGTCGTATACACCTAAATAAAACAAATATGTCTCAACAAAAGCAAAGTTCACACTTTAAAAAATAAAAAAAAATACAAGAACAAAAAGTTTGTGGAGATGTGAAATTTAGACCTATATGAGCTTTACGGACATCCTATTCCAAAACCATTAATATGGAGTTGTGTCTCTCTCTCTCAGTGGTACTTATTGTTAGGTCCATTCTTACTCTTTGGTGTGGCAGGCTGCTTATTTGTTTGGTTTCTTCCACCCTCCTTCTGCAAACACTATCAGTACATGATGAATAGCATTCGGGTGGTCTCCTGAAGAGGTCATTATTTGACAGAATGTGTAGGGGCATGGACGCAGCTTGGTGAGGTCATTAAGTATAGCGGTCTTTACCCATTTTGTTGAAAGCCAGCTGGAGTAATAGGATGCATTTATCCCATTAAGCTTATGTGAATGCTTTGAACCTTTGCAATAAAAATTAATACACAGTTTTACACTATTGTGGGCATATTTATTTTTATGCATATGCGTGGGCACATTTTGGATCAGAATCGACTATTTTAGTGCTGGAGAGGAGACGAACGAGCTGGTGCATAAACACATGCTTACTATGACCACTTGATTACAGAGGGTCATGGAGCTTGGGAAAGCCTTTATTCACTTGGGAAACTGGTGGCACATCGCACAGTGGAAGTGCATGAAACAGTGAAGCATGGTGAAATAGAAGTTACATACCTTACAGTACATTGGACTTTTTTGTGGCGTTTTGGGACTTTTCACACACAGAGATGCATAACTGTTGGATTTAAAGTGGTTTTAAAGGCGGAAAGGTTTTTTACCTCAATGCATTCTATGCAACCTTCTGGGCGCAGCAGCGCCCCTTAGCCTCTCTTTATACTTACCTGGGCCCCATCTCGACCACTGATGTGCACGAGAGCCTGGGCTCTCCGGGGACTGTCCATCATTGGCTGAGACGTCAGCAGGCGCCATTGGCTCCCACTGCTGTCAGAGCCAGTGAGCCAATGATGAGAGTGCAGAGCTGAGGCTGTGTGTGAATGGTGCAGAAAATCTGTAAGGTGAGCTTACACTGGACCTCCTCCCCATCTCCCCGCTCCCACTTGTTAGACATTTTAGGGATAAAATAAAAACATTTTTTTCTCTGAATTTCTACATGGAATAAGCCACATGATGTAGAGCTAAAATAAGGGCACAATTACTTCAGCTATTTCCAAACTTTGAATGAATCACCTATCCTTGAACATTCCAAACAAACTGTTTGAAAAGCTGTGCCATAAGGGCCAACAGACCAGCAAGCTCTGTCCCTTAAATGAATGGAAGGGGCACTGTACCCGTTATAAAAGGATATGAAGACAAATCATTTGAATGATTTTCCAGAGGGAATCGCACATCTCTAAACAAAATCTATCAAGGAAGTTTTACGAGGTGTTAATCCAACTGGAATAGTTAAATAAATAGTTAATAAGGTTGTCCAACGTCTCTTTTAAAAGGCAACTATCAGAAAAACAAACTGGTTCCACTAAGACCTTTATATCTGTCTATTTTTAAAAGTATACGGGAGAAAAAAAAAAAAAAAAAAAGTGTTCAAGATATACATCATATTCCATCCCATAGATATAGTCATATTTCAGTATCTACTGGTGCAGTAGTAATTCTGTCTAAAATGAAAATATAATTTTTTACAACAGTTTACCTGTAAAATCCTTTTCTTTTGAAGTACATTACGGGACACAGAGCCATAGTAATTACTATGTGGGTTGTAGGCCACCTTCAGGCACGCCCTAAATGGGAAGTTTCCTCCCTATATAACCCCTCCCATACTGGGAGTACCTCAGTTTTGTAGCAAAGCAATACAAGTGTATACTAGGAGGGCGGGACCTCTGTGTCCCATGATCTACTTTAAAAGAAAAGGATTTTACAGGTAAGCGGTTATAAAAATCCTATTCACGTCCATCACGAACCAAAGTGCCATAGTAATTACTATGTGGGATGTTCCATAGCAATGCCAACTGAGGGGAGGGAGACAACAAAAGTTGGTTACCACGAGAGCAGAGGACTTATACTGCTTAGCCTGCAGTACACTGTGCCCAAAGGTGACAGCCTTGTGTCTTTACAGCCACCTGATAGAATCTGGTAAATGTCTGGATTGAAGACCAAGTTGCGGCCTTGCAGATTTGAGCCATGGAGGCTTGGCGATGCACTACCCACAAAGCACTAACAGCCCTAGAGGAGTGCACTTTGATTTGAGAGGGGTGCAATCTACCTCTTTAAAACCATAAGCTTGAACGATTACTTGTCGAATCCATTTAGAAATAGCTTCTATGCTGCCTGTCCTCTTTTAGGACCTTCAGGCAACACGAATCAAAACATCAGTTTTCTGAATCTAAGCAGTGGCCTTTAAGAAGACCTTGACTGCTCTCGCCACATCAAGAGAATGTAGTGATTTTTTCTTCCATAGAACAGGGTCCTGGAAAAAAAAATGAAAGTAGACTATCTGGGTTTAGAAAAAACCTGATACTACCTTTGGTAAAAAGGTTAGGATGACGCAATACTACCTTATCCTTGAATAATAATAACAACAATGGCTCTTTACAAGTAAGAGCAGCCAACTCCGATACCCTTCTTGCAGAAGATAAGATTACCAGAAAAATTAGTTTCCTTGTCAAAAAGGAATAAAGGGAATATGTTGTATCGGCTCAAAAAAGTCTGTTTTTGTAATGCCGATAGAACTAAATTCAAGTCCCAAGGGTTCAGGGGTGACCTAACCGGAGGATTAAGCCGTGTTACTCCCTGAATAAGGGTCCTTTCACACGGGGCGGATCAGTTCTGATCCGCCCCGTGGATGTCCGTTTGCTCAGCGGGGATCACTCCGCCGATCCCCGCTGAGCAGGGAGATGACAGGTCTGTCTCCGCACACTGTGCAGGGACGGACCTGTCACAGCGCCGCTCTCCCCTATGGGAGATCGGATGACGACGGACCGCAGTGCCCGTCGTCATCCGATCCGATCCGCAGACGGATGGAAAAATAGCTTTTTCCTCCGTCACACTTTTTCGGATCGGAGCGGGTCGGATGTCAGCGGACATGTCACCGCTGACATCCGACGCTCCATAGAGCTCTATGGAGCACCCGTTCAGGTCCGCCTGAAAAACTGACAGGCGGGCCTGAACGGGACGTTAGTGTGAAAGGGGCCTAAAGCTACCAACCAGAGAATTAAGCAAGTGGTCATTGAAATAATACAGATAAGGCCGAGACCTGTCCTCTGAAAAGTACTCAAGGCCAGCTTTATTTCTAAGCCCATCTGTAGAAGGTTAAGGATTCTACTTCTGACCTACTTTCTGGGGTGCCAACCCCTGGTTTCATACCAGGAGACATATGCTTTCCAGACTCCATAATATACGTTTATGGAGGCCGGCTTCCTTGCATTAACCAAGGTAGATACCACTGAACCTGACAGCCCACGCTTCTTCATAATGTGGGTCTCAATAGCCAAACTGTTAAATTTAGCGCTTGAAAAGGTAAGATGGAATATCGGACCTTGCTAGAGTATGGGACCCCTAACGCCATCCTTATGATCTATGCATACCAAGATCTTCTGGACCACGCTGGGGCCACAAGAACCACTGACCTCCCTTCCTGCCTGATCCTGAGAAGAAGTCGCGGATGCAGGCAGAAAGGAGGGAATGCATAAATCAGTAAAAACTGATTCCACGGAAAAACCAAGGAACCTCTTCCGCATGCTAGCGGATCCTTTGTTCTTAACACAAGTTGTCAACCTCTTTGTTGAACCTGGATGCAAATGGATATATGTCTGGGATCCCCCATCTTCGACCTATTGTCAGAAAGATATCGGGGTGAAAGAACCATTCTCCCGGGAACTGCTGGCGACTCAAATAGACCACCTGCCCATTTTCTATTCCTAGAATGAAAAACTGCCGATAGGCAAGGTACATGGTTTTCTGCCCAAGAAAGGATATGAGTCACCTCTCTCTGGGCCACACAACTTCTTGTGCCCCCTTGGTGATTGAGATAGGACACTGCTGAGGCATTGTTAGATTGGATTCTGACAGGACAGCTCCGTAAACTAAACATCCAGGCCCTCACGGCCAAGCTCTCTGCCCAAATCTCAAGGTCATTTTCTGATCTGGACCACATTTCTTGGACAGTTGCCTCTTCCAAGATTGCTCCCCAACCTAAAAAAGGTTGGCGTATGCCGTTACCACTTTCCAGGTAACTGGTAGGAAGGATTTTCAGGTTTTGCAGATTTTTGGTTATCAACCACAAACTGAGGCTCCGGCACACCTTTGGAGTCAGACACATTGGGAAATCTAAAGCTTGGACCTTCTTGTTCCAAGCCAATAGTATACCGTTTTGCAGTAGCCTCGAATGACACTGAGCATAAGGAACGACCTCAACTAAAGCGACCATCTTTCCCAACAACCTTATGCAAAGCCGAATCAAAGGATTCTTTTTTGCTTGACCACCTGAATCAGTTCCTTTATGGTGCTGATCTTTCTCTAGGTTGAGAACCCAACCTAGGTATCCTAGGTAGTTGACTGTGGTGACCATACTTTGGTCTAAGCGGGCTACTGACTGGTCTACCAAGAGCAGCTAGTCTATGTAAGCTATAATGGTTATACCATGGGCCCTTAATCTGGCTAGAAGAGGGGCCAGGACCTTTGTAAACATTCAAGGTGCAAATAGCTAGACCAAAAAGCAGAGCTACAAACTGAAAATGAAGATTTTCTACCTTAAAAAGTAAATATTTCTTGCGAGCGGGAAAATAGGCCCATGGAGGTATGCATCCTTGATATCGATTGACGTCAAAAGTTCTCCTCCTTGTAGGATGGAGACAACTGGTTGGGATTGACTCCATGCAAAAAAAAGAGGGGATATTCAGGAACCAGTTAAAAATAAATAAATAAATAAATAAATAAATAAATAAATAAAAAGGAAGAAGGAAGTGGTTTGAATAAAACTCCAACCCCTGCTCTTTCATGGGGACCATCATGACCACTTTTCGCCAAAAGATGGTCCAATGCTAGGAGGAGAGACTTCTTTTTCACTGGATCTTTAGGAACGTCTGATCCGAGAAAAAAAAAAAAAAAAAAGGAGACGGGAACTCTTGAAACTCCAGTTTGTACCCTAGAGTTACCGAAGAAGCCACCCATCTGTCTCGACACTTTCTGCCAGACCCTTGAAAACTACAGAAGACTTCCCAACTGAGCAAGCGGGGGCGTCCCCTCATAAGGAGGGCTTTAGCATTTTTTTTCCCCTGGGGTTGACCCTGAAGATTATCTCTTGAACTTAACGGCAGAAGCAGTCTTGACTGCCTGGAGGATGATGCCCCCGGCACTGGAGAAGCAATTTGTATGAGCGGAGAAAAACCCTCGCTTCCCTGGAGTCCAATAGTAACCCCAGGTACTCCAGACACCGAGTTGGTACCACCACCGACTTCTTTAGGTTCAACAGCCACCCAAATGCTTGCAGGGACTGCAAGGTGATCGCCACATCCTCCTAATTCTGAGGCGGAAGAAGCTCTCAGGAGGAGATCGTCTAGGTAACCCACGATCGCGATTCCGTGCTGTCTCAACAACGCCAACACTGGAGCCAGTACTTTGGTAAAGACTCGGGGGGCTGATGCCAGGCCAAAAGGAAGAGCCACAAACTGGTAGTGGGCTTCCCCAACTGCCAAATGCAGAAACTTGTGATGCCGAAGGGGTATGTGCAAGTAGGCATCCTGAATGTCCAAAGATGCTAGGAAGTTCCCTTGATGGAGTGCAGCGACTACTGAGCGAACTGATTCCATTCTGAACCTCTGCACTTTTACAAAGTGATTTAGGGCTTAGGTCCAATATTGGAGGTACCCCTTCCTTCTTGGGAACCACAAACAGATTGGAGTAGAACCCCTGGAAGTGTTCCGATTCCAGAACCGGTACAAGCACCCCCTGATTCAGCAGGTCCCTCACCGCCCCCAACAGGGCCTCTCGGCGAACCGGGGACACGGGTATGCTGGAGGGAAAGAATCTGTTTGGCGACCAAGAGAAACTATTTTGTAACCTGTGGAAATCAGATCGCAGACCCATTGGTCTGATAACCGGGAGGTCTAACGGACTGCAAACTCCCGGGTGGGGGCAAACCTTCATGCGGTAGCACTTTTGTTCACAGGCTTGTGGTTCCAGGGACGCTTCTGACCGTCCGTGGGCATCCTGTCGGGCTGGGGTCGTTTTGCTGAAGCACCGGGCGGACGAAAAAGCCGCTTGTGATCGGAAAAGGAGGGCCCTTGCATGCGGCATGGCTCCTTAGCCTTTCTGGCCTGTGGGAGTAGTGTACTCTTACCACCCGTGGCATTTTTAATAATGTCATCCAACGAGGATCCAAAGAGCCGTTCGCCAAGGAAGGGAAGATCCGTCAGGGCTTTCTTGGATGCCTGGTCAGCAGACCAGCATTTCAGCCAAATGAGGTGCCTCAGCACCACAGCTGACACTGAGGCCCTGGATAGCAGAGGGAGAGTATCCAGGGCCACATCACAAACGAACTTAAGGCCATGCACTAGTTGGTCTGCTAGTTCCACGCAGACAGGAGAGGCATTCTGCTCTCCCAATTCGCGGTGCAAAAGTTTTGCCCACTCAGTTAGTGTCTGCGACACCAGTGCGGATGCCAGTAGAGGTCGCACAGCTGACCCCACAACCGTAAACAAGGAACAAGCCACTGCTGGTTAACTACTTGCCGACGCCTTCCGCATATATACCTGTAGGTCGGTCTGTGTATTTGGTACTGCGGGCACGTGCCCAGCGGACTCGCTACCTCCCAGCCACACGTGATCGCGATTTAGAATGGCAGAACGGGGATCTGCCTATGTAAACAGGGAGAGGGAGAGAGGGAGAGAGGGAGAGAGGGAGAGAGGGAGAGAGGGAGAGAGGGAGAGAGGGAGAGAGGGAGAGAGGGAGAGAGGGAGAGAGGGAGAGAGGGAGAGAGGGAGAGAGGGAGAGAGGGAGAGAGGGAGAGGGAGAGAGGGAGAGGGAGAGAGGGAGAGGGACAGGGAGAGGGACAGGGAGAGGGACAGGGAGAGGGACAGGGAGAGGGACAGGGAGATCTACAAGTTAACAACCAGTTAAACTGTGCTTTTGCCAAGACAGTAGATCATTCAGACGCTCAATTGTGGGCATCTTCAAAAAGACATAGGCCTATGATATATCTGGCAAACAACGTATTTTTCACTTTCATGTGTGCAATTTCTTGTCAATTTTGTTTAAGTTTTTGATAATTACAAACAGAGGTATAATTAACAAACATAGGTACAGTCAATGGAGAGAGGGGCTAGATCCCTCCCCTTAAAGTGGGAAACGCCTCCCTAGGGAACACTTAACCCCTTGATTGACCCCTGATGATGATTGACCCCTATGCTGCCAGTGCCATTTGTAAAGTGATCAGTGCAGTTTTATAGCACTGATCATTGTATTGGTGTCACTGGTCACCAAAAAAAAGTGTCACTTGGGGTCAGATTTGGCCACCGCAATGTTGCAGTCCTGCTAAAAATTGCTGATCCCCACCATTACTAGTAAATAAATAGTCCCTACATTTTGTAGATGCTATAAAACTTTGCGCAAACTAATCAATATATGCTTATTGTGATTTTCTTTTACCAAAAATATGTATATACATGTTGGCCTAGACTGTTCTAATATTTTTTTTTTTCAAAATTGGCAGTCTTTTTTTTTGTTTATAGAGCAATAAATTTAAAATCATGGTTTACAACCGTGATCAAATACCACCAAAAGAAAGCTCTATTTGCGGGAAAAAAGGGACATCAAATTTGTTTAGGTACACACACTAGACCGTTTTTTTAAAGTAATTAGGCAGCTCCGGGGGTCTCTTCACTCCACTCTCTCCGGTTTCTTTTGCCGGGCTCCTCTGCTATCTTCTGCTCGTGTTGGCCCTGTCTTCTCCGTCGTCTTCTTCTGATGTTGACACAACGCTCTCTCCCGCTGTAATGCCATGTGCGCGGTGCGCAACGACTTATATAAGCATGGGGCATGGTCACCGGGTGAAGTCCGGTGGCGGTGACATCATAAGGGGTGGCTATATAAGTCGTAGCGCACATGGCATTACAGCAGAGAGAGTGTCGTGTCAACATAGAAAGAAGACCGGAGGGAAGAAGATGACGGAGGAGACTGGGCCAAAAAAGCTGCAAAAGAGCAGAAGATAGCAAAGGAGCCTGGCAGAAGACACCGGAAAGTGGGGAGAGAAGAGGCCTGAGAGAGTGGAGAAGTCGGAAGAGACACCCGGGCTGCCTAATAAAATAACTTTAAAAACCTGTCTAGTGTGTTTTTTTTTACACCTTTTCCCCCCCCAGGTGAATGGGTAGGGGTACGATGTACCCCATACTCATTCACATAGGGTGGGAGGCTGGGATCTGGGGCCCCCTTATTAAAAGGCCAGGGTTTTTTTCGGGAAGAGGCCCTTGTCCTCATCAACATGGGGACCGCAATGCACCCTCCACTCCAAAGCACCCGCCCCCCCATGTTGAGGGCATGCGGCCTGGTACGGTTCAGGCGGGGGGCCTTGCTCATCTCCACCCCATTTCCTGATCGGCCGGGCTGCATGCTCGGATAAGGGTCTGGTAAGGATATGGGGGGGGGGTCCCCCCCACACTGTTTTTTTTAGCGTAGGGGGTTCCCCTTAAAATCCACAGCAGACCGAAAGGCCTGGAATGCTCTTGGAGGGGAACCCATGCCGGTTTTTTATTTAAAATTTGGCCTGGAGTTCCCCCTCAAGATCAGAGCAGAAGTCGCATGCCAAAGTTGGATCAGGCAACTTTGATCCGACCTCAACGATATTCAAGGGGCTGAAGTAGGATCAAAGTTGGACCAAAGTAGAACAGGGAGCATTTTAAAAGTCGGACTGACTTGTGTCGGACCGGTTAAGACGGCTCCCATAGGGAAACATTGATTTTCACACGTCATACGACATGAGCTCCCAATGTCGGAGTGTTTGTCGCACCAGTGTAAACCTGGCCTAATGGGAGTGGTTTCATAATTTTTGAATCAGCTGTGCACCTGCAAAGCTCTAATAATGAAAATTGCAGGGTCTACATCCCTTTAGCTGTAATTTCCTATTGGGAGTATCTCACCAAAAATGAAATGTTTGTTGCAGCAGATGCCTGACTTGTATCCTAGTGCAAATGTCATCAGTACTTCTCTAAGCAATGCAGATCGAACAGGGATGGCAGGGTGCATTTTACTGCACGGTCAGCTTTAAATATGTATTGATACAATAACATACCTGTCTCTATTTAATGTCTTGTCCTCTGTTAACATTGCCATAACTGCCATCCTATACATATGATCTGAGACACTTTCTGGCTTCTTCACTTGGCTGTATACCCATCCTGTCCTTGGTATTCGCTGCAGAAAAAAAATAAAACAGAAAAAAAAAAAACACTTAGTCAGCAATAAATTGGTAAGAAAAAGTGGGACATGGTCATGATAAAGGCGTTTGGAAAAGAGAGAAGAGAGAGAAGAGAGAGAGAGAGAGAGAGAAAAGGCATAGCCTTTGATGTCACTTTCGTCTTCTTACTTCTTTGGGCTTAAAGGGGTTGTAAAGGTTTGGTTTTTTTCACGTTTATGCAAGTCTATGCATTAAGGTGGAAAAAACACCAGGCTGTCACGGGCCCCCCAGCCCCCCGTTTTACTTACCTGAGCCAGTTCACCTGCTCTGCGCGTCCACGCCGTCCTCATATCCACGAGTCTCAGATTTGTTTGGATAGATTTATAGCAGTGCAGCCATTGGCTCCTGCTGCTATCGAACCCAATGACGCAGCCGCCGGGGGGGCGGGACCGAGGCATACACTCTGTGTCTATGGACGCAGAGTGTATGAGACGGGACCATGCCCGCATGGTAACCCCCTCAGGAGAGAGCTTCCCAGAGAGGGTTAGCTATTGCGGGGAGGAGCCGAGAGCTGACGTGGGTCCTCAGAACACTCTGTGCAAAACGAGCTGCACGGTGGAGGCAAGTATGACATGTTTGTTATTGAAAAAAAAAAAAATGACCTTTTACAACCCCTTTAATGTGCTGCTAGAAAGAAGTCACGTGTATGGGTCAATCGTCTGCGATTAGGGCATTCCCACCCCCGCAACCATTTGTATGCATACAGGGAGTGAAATACCTGACCACAGATGATGGGCTCACTTAGGGGACAGCTTCCTGCCAGGCTCAGACACATGTGGCTTCAGATCCAAATACAGCCAACCTCATCACTATTGGTCAGTGTCCTGGCAGTGCCTGTGCAGTAGAGCCCCACTGACTTCTATACCAAGAATTGCACATCAAGATGTAAACAAAGGGTGGGGGTTGTGTCAGGTGGATTGAAGCAAGAATGGGGGTGCTAGGCTAGGTCAGGGGACAATAGAGAAGTGCACCTTGTTACAAGGACAGAGCTGGGCTTTTACTAGAAGGGTGCTAATTGATCAGATCACATCCCCTGTCAGCTCACTTCATACTGAATGGCCTCCTGTGCTCATTATATAGAGCAGTACACAATTCTCTCATAGCCCCGAAGCTGGGGCAGTCTATACATACATGGCTCCGTCTGTTACCTTTAGCTGTCCTATAAACTTCATAAACTGTAAGAGACTCTTCCCTGCATGACTTCCAGAGGCGGCTGCAGCCATCACACCTGCTTTACGGCACACACTGCTGAAAAGACGCCGGGGATGTCCTCGTCATGTGACCAGAAGATGGGGGGAGGGGTGACACGTGACACATGCTGGAGAAGTGAGGGGAAGTCTGACTACAGTGTGTAGAAGGCGATGTGCTGGGGCTATTCTAATGAGAGCTATTCACTTATGTGCTGCATGGTGACAATGTGTGTGGGAGATGTACTGGGAGTAATGATGGGACTAGTGCATAGCTTCCAACTGTCCCTGATTTGGAGCAATGTCCCTCTGTCCCTCATTCCTCATCATCTGTCCCTCATTTTGGTCTGGTCTATATAGATGTATATACAATTAAATTTTTATCTATCAAAAAGTGTTTCCCTGTGCTAAACATTTCATCTGATTTCTAATTTGCTGCATTTGTAAATTCCAAAAGCCAATTTAAAGGAATATTAGTGGTAAAAAAAAACTCTTGTGGGTTTAACCAATCTTGATTTTTTTTTGTACAATTCTCCTTTAAGGGGGCGTGGCAAGGGGTGTGTCCTATACCTGCATACTTTTGCTGATAGGTGTCCCTCATTCCCATCTCATAAAGTTGGGAGGTATGCTAGTGGGGTGCACTGTGCCATCATCTGATAGGATAAGTGGGAGCAGTGTGACGTGATGAGGCAAAGGCATAAATAGAACCTTCAGAACCCCCCTCCCTTACATTGTGGTTCGCAGCATTACCTTTTACATCAGAGTCCCCCCTTACATCATGCTCTGTTGCATTCCCGTTTACATTAGAGCTCCCCTTACATCAGAGTTCCCCTTACATCATGCTCTGTTGCATTCCCGTTTACATTAGAGCTCCCCTTACATCAGACTCCATAATTCATTCCCCTTTACATCACAGTCCACAGAGTTCAGACTCCATAATTACCGACTCCATAATTCCCCTTTACATCAGACTCCATAATTCACTTTACATCACAGTCCACAGAGTTCTCCTTTACATCAGACTCCATAATTCACTTTACATCACAGTCCACAGAGTTCCCCTTTACATCAGACCCCATAATTCACTTTACATCACAGTCCACAGAGTTCCCCTTTACATCAGACCCCATAATTCACTTTACATCACAGTCCACAGAGTTCCCCTTTACATCAGACCCCATAATTCACTTTACATCACAGTCCACAGAGTTCCCCTTTACATCAGACCCCATAATTCACTTTACATCACAGTCCACAGAGTTCCCCTTTACATCAGACTCCATAATTCCCCTTTACATCAAACTCCATAATTCTCTTTACATCACAGTCCACAGAGTTCCCCTTTACATCAGACTCAATAATTCCCCTTTACATCACAGTCCACAGAGTTCCCCTTTACATCAGATGTCATAATTCCCCTTTGCATCACAATCCACAGAGTTACCCTTTACATCAGACTTCATCATTTCCCTTTACATCAGAGTTCCCCTTACATCGGACTCTATAATTCACTTTACATCACAGTCCACGGAGTTCCCCTTTACATCGCAGTCCACAGAGTTCCCCTTTACATCAGACCCCATAATTCACTTTACATCACAGTCCACAGAGTTCCCCTTTACATCAGACCCCATAATTCACTTTACATCACAGTCCACAGAGTTCCCCTTTACATCAGACCCCATAATTCACTTTACATCACAGTCCACAGAGTTCCCCTTTACATCAGACTCCATAATTCCCCTTTACATCAAACTCCATAATTCTCTTTACATCACAGTCCACAGAGTTCCCCTTTACATCAGACTCAATAATTCCCCTTTACATCACAGTCCACAGAGTTCCCCTTTACATCAGACTCAATAATTCCCCTTTACATCACAGTCCACAGAGTTCCCCTTTACATCAGATGTCATAATTCCCCTTTGCATCACAATCCACAGAGTTACCCTTTACATCAGACTTCATAATTTCCCTTTACATCAGAGTTCCCCTTACATCGGACTCCATAATTCACTTTACATCACAGTCCACGGAGTTCCCCTTTACATCGCAGTCCACAGAGTTCCCCTTTACATCAGACTCCATAATTTACTTTACATCACAGTCCACAGAGTTCCCCTTTACATCAGACTTCATAATTCCTCTTTGCATCACAGTCCACAAAGTTCCCCTTCACATCATACTTCATAATTCCCCTTTGCATCAGACTTCATAATTCCCCTTTGTATCACAGTCCACAGAGTTCCCCTTTACATCAGACACCAGAGTTCCCCTTTACATCATAGTTCACAAAGCTCTCCCTTACATCAGAGTCCAGAGAGTTCCCCCTTACTTCACAGTCTGTAGCATTCCCGGTTACATTAAAGCTCCCCTTTATATCAGACTGCAGAGTTCCCCTTTACATCATAGTCCACAAAGTTATCCCTTACATCAGTGTTCCACAGTGTAAGGGGGAACTCTGCAGACCCTGATGTAAAGGTGTTACCTGAATGGCCATAGCATTGAGAAGTACGGTATTTATACTGTCATTCGATGGATATAATTACATTGCAGTATTAATACAGATATTTTGTACACATCAGAGTAGATCCACTGAACTTTTTGCATGGGTGTGCAGTTACTTTTTAGTTACAGTGGACATTGTGTAATGTCTGTGTGTTGAAACTGGGAATGAAGTGGTTCATTGCCTGAGATCTGCATCTTGGGGGAGTTTTTTTTTAACTTTAATACACTATATGGCCTTTAAACTATGGACAGCAGGCCTACAGGAACCAGTGGGAGGACCTTTGGATAATTCAGTCCTCTCACTATGACCAGGGAAGGGAATGGAAGGGATTTTTTTTGGGGGGGGGGGGGGGTTGTCAGTGTGTTAGAAGCTGCTGTATGGAAGGGATTAGGACCATTGATAAAATATATAGGGAGAGAATAGGGTCATTTTAATAGCAGATTTTTTTGAGTAAACATTCTATTTGTTGCCTATTTTTGGCCAAATTTTCCCATTACTACCTGTTCTGTCTGATATCCCTTTAGTGCTCATTCACGCCAGCGCATAACGTGTTCCCCCAGTATGCAATGTGCATGCACACCATGATTTATTGTAACAATAACATCACAATGCTAGCTTTTTTCTTTCATTACCTTTATTTCATTTTACATTCAGTGAACTCTATTCATGTCAGCACATTGCAGTATGTTATAATGAGTCGCAATGCGCTGTGCAAAAAAATGCAACTTGTCCTACTTTTTTCAGTGTACTCCAATGCATCACTTTAATGTGAACTGAAACAATATCATGCAACAGGGCTGATGTGAACGAGTGCTAAAACAAAATTGAGGATATGTTTCTTAAATAGTGACAAAGTCATCGGTATAAGATTAATTCATCAAAACCATTTCCTCTCTATTTTTTTATTTAATATATAGTAAATTATTACATTATAATATACATGAGTGGCTTGGCATACCTAATTGTGTCCAGCAGAGGGACCCCCTCCCCATGCAATTTATGCTTACACATCGATATGGTTGTGCTGCAATATTTTATTTTATCCAGCGTGACTGTGAGATGCTGTCATTGGAAAATTGGTAATTTAAAGGACACAGAGTGTGCACATTGGCTCAGTGCAGGACTACAGGGTGTAGCAGTGGAGTGGAGAAAACTGCTTTTGCAGCTTTCTCCAGGTTTTGGTATACCTGGATGGGGCTCTGTAGTTGGAAGATTCCATAGTGTCTTGGGTGGGATGTCCAGGTGTCCCCTGTGTCCAGGTTTTGTGGAGGACCAGCAGGGTGTGTGCTTAGGTGAGCACACTCCTTATAATGAAAGTATGGGAATACCTCATTGCTCCCAGAGACAGGAGGTCTTGCGGAGTCAGAGGCTGCAGGTGGCAGCGAGAGGACGTGTGTTTAAAGCCACCCATTTTTATAAATAATTTATAATACCGGTAGTTGTTTTTTTTACCTAGAAGTGCATCTAATACCTGGGTTTTTTTAGTGCTGTGTCAATGTTCACCTCTCCGGATTTATCCAGATAATCTTAGTTACCAGCAATATATCACGTTACTTCCTTTGCGTTTGATGATTACATGAATCTTTTATACTTCTTAAGAAGCGAACTTCTACACACAATGTTTTGAGCGAATAAATTAACATTTTGTGCCCGGATCCACATCCTGACCCACAGTTATTTTTACTTACATCCCTATTTTGGATACTACTATGGGAATCCCAATAACCGTTCTTTTGGATGTATTATTGTATTTCTCTATCTTACTAAGTGGTGTCAGAGTTTATGTGTGAGGTATACAATACCAATTTCATGTATTTACTTTTCAATTTCTTAATTTTGTACCCAATAAACCAATTGAATTATTTTTAGACAGTCTACCTGTGTGCCTTTAAATTCCACTCTATTAGCTCTTAGTCTTTATATGTCCATTATTGGGACACTGGCACACTGCTAACTGTGTACCCACAGTGTAACCCTGTGACAGTACATAACAATTTGGAATTTCTCTCAATTATTTTTTTCAGCTCCTCAGAGAGTTCTTTGCCATGAGGTGTCATGTTGAACTTCCAGTGACCAGTATGAGAGAGAGAGAGCGATAACACCAAATTCAACACAACTGCTCCCCATTCACACCTGAGACCTTGTAACACTAATGAGTCACATGACACCGGATGAGGGAAAATGGCTAATTGGGCCCAATTTAGACATTTTCACTTAGGGGTGTACTCACTTTTGTTGCCAGCAGTTTAGACATGAATGGCTGTCTGCTGAGTTATTTTGAGGGAATAGCAAATTTACACTGTTATACAAGCTGTACACTCACTACTACTTTACATTGTAGCAAAGTGTCATTTCTTCAGTGTTGTCACATGAAAAGATATAATAAAATATTTACAAAAATGTGAGGGGTGTACTCACTTTTGTGAGACACTATATATATGGTGCCACCAGGTAGATCAAACTCCCTGCTGGCACAGTGAAAGAGAAGTGTTTAAGCACTCCTCTTACGGCAGAGCCAGTAAAATCTTTCCCATCTGGAAAGATTACACTGGTACACAGAGAGATAATTCTAATGTGCATGGGGTGATTATGGCACACCCTGTGCACTTACCTATGCATGCGTGCCATGCCCAGAACTGCCAGTTATTATTGTTTGCTTCCTGTGGCTGAACTGAACAATGGGAAACTGAAAAATGTGGCAGGTATATGCAGTTTGTGGTCCCTCATTGAAGCAATGCTATGCTTAGAGGTAGCCCAGTTCACCAATAAATTGTAACTCACATGACATGTTACAGTCAAATGATATTTGTAATCTGGATAAAAAAAGATATTTGTAAACACAATCTTATATATTTAATGGGATGATTATCAGGTATTGTGAAAGAATAATATAATGTGAATTTAATGTTGCTTGTCCCTTAGAGCCGGTTCACACAGGGGCGACTCAGATCCGACTTCAAGTCGCCCCAAGTCACCTCAGGTCGCACAACATGTAGAAATCAATGTAAGTGAATGAGAGCTGTCTTAATGCACACTACTGAAGTCACTCCGACTTCAGAAAAGGTTCCTGTACTACTTCAATCCGACTTGTAGGCGACTGGTACCCATTGATTTCAATGGAGGTCGCCTCCATGTCGGATCTCCGTCTATACGGGGGCGACTCTCAGAGAATTATCAGCTCTCAAAAGGAGTTCCCCCCTGAGAGCTCATTCTCTGATTGGCCACGGCAAGTCGCCTGGCCTGGGGCGACTTAAAGTAGTGTTGTAAGTCGTGTCCAAGTCTGTCCAAGTCGTGTCCAAGTCTGTCCAAGTCATGTCCAAGTCGTGTCCAAGTCACGTCCAAGTTGCCTCCAAAAGTCGTGTTGAAAGTCGTGTTGCCCCTGTGTGAACCGAGCCTTAGCCTTGCCATTACCCCTGTTTTAGATGCAATAGAGTTTTTAAATTACCGTATTTATTGGCGTATAACACGTATTTTCCCCCTGAAAATAGGGGAAAAATCAGGGTGCGTGTTATACACTGATAGCGTACCTCGGAGAAGGAGGGGATGAGCGCTGCCGGAATAGCTGGGCCGACATGTCTAGTTCACGAGTGCCGCCGGAATCACCGAGCAGTCATCTTCTGTTTACAGTTCATCGGCTCTCACACACACACGTCCCGCCTCTGCCACCAGCATTGCACCAGTGTTCTGTCAATCACAGGAGCTGGTCCATTGGCGATGGCGGAGGCGGGACGTGTGTGTGAGAGCCGAGTACTGTAAACAGAAGATGGCGGCTCGGTGATTCCAGCGGCGCTCGTCCCCCTTCCTGCGCTGCAAAATAAATGATGAGGCTGCAGATAGGCATCAGGCTGCATTGGATGGGCACAGATCAGGCTGCAGATGGGCACAGAGGCTGCATTGTGGCTGCAGATAGGCATCAGGCTGCATTGGATGGGCACAAATTAGGTTGCAGATGGGCACAGAGGCTGCATTGAGGCTGCAGATAGGCATCAGGCTGCATTGGATGGGCACAGATCAGGCTGCAGATGGGCACAGAGGCTGCATTGTGGCTGCAGATAGGCATCAGACTGCATTGGATGGGCACAAATCAGGCTGCAGATGGGCACAGAGGCTGCATTGAGGAAAAGTTTTTTTCCTGAAACTTCCCTCTTAAATTGGGGTGCATGTTATACGGCAGCACATGTTATACGCCAATAAATACGGTAATGTTCTACAACACTAAAGCAGTTGAGGCCAATTGGGTGGGGATGTGTGGGTGCCTATGAGACCCAGACAGCTTTTTACACCCTTGGCCTGTTGTCTATGATGATAAAACTTCTCAAATTTTGTCTGAGTCACAGATATTTGCACTGAAGTAATATGTAATAATGTAGTTTTTGTAGCTGCAGTAAAATAATGTTTTAAAATACTTATTTTCTTCTTTGTGAAGGGCGTCTTATTCTGTTTGCAGTTGATTTGTACTCTAAAACATAATGTGATTCTAATAAAAAAAAGCGATTCTGGGAATATTCATAAGGAATCATTTACTGGTCTTCTATCTGTAATTTAATAGTACGGCCTGTTGAGGTTTTGTTTATGCTCTGTCTGGCATATATTCCATGGTGAGTATGGACATTTTTTGTTGAAAAATAGCCAAATTCCTTTTTACATTTTCATAAATTGAATCTAGCGGTAACAAACAATACAGGCTGTTTGTGACATTGGACAACGGTCATATTTGGTTTCAAAATTTTAATTGTAGTTCTGAATGGCCTCTTCTTGAAAGATGAAGGCAGGAAGAAAATTCTAGAATCTCATCATCTTTGGTATTTGATTTTTTTCCAGTTGGTGCTGCAAATTCCCTTAGCTTACCTGCTAAGCACCATTGAGTCGCATTATATACTGTACTCTACAATTTTCTAACAAAACCTTAATGGTGTAACAAATTAGTGGTCTTCAGATATACTCGTACATGGGACATGTTAAAACAGCAAAAAGGCATGCACAATGCAGAGGAATAGTCTAAAGCCTCATACACACGATAGGACTTTGTACAAACTTTCCCTTGGATTTTTGTACAAAGGGCGTCGGCCCTGAACTTGTATTGCATACACACAGCAGGACTTTTTCAGCCAACTTTCACCAAATCATGTGGTTTTTCTGCTCTTTACCGCCACCTTTGGTCAACTTCTGTATTGTTGTCTGATCTTTTGCATTGGTTCTGAGCATGCCTGTTTGTACTTTGTACAAAAGTCCTATGGTTTTCTGTACACACGATCAGACTTTGCTCCATCAGACTTTTGTTGCCAGAAAGTTTGTCCATTCGCACAGCTAACAAAAGTCCGATGAAAACCAAAAAAGTTTGTCCGATGGAGCGTACACACGGTCGGATGTTGCTCCAAAACAGCTAATTTGCATGTTTGTTGTCAAAAAGTCTGATCGTGTGTATGGGCCTTTAAGCAGAGATATATCTGGCAGTATATGAATACATTTGGAGTAAATATGAATGCAAAACTTTTGGAGTTTCATATCATCTAATGATAAATTCAGAATTTAACAGCTGCTGGTTTATAACAGCTTTTATAAATGTTATCAGTACCATAATTATATTTACTTTAGTGATGTAATAAAACTAATAGGGTCCCTTGTTTGGAAATCATTTGTATAGTAGAAAAAGCAAAAAATATCTTGGCATGTCAGTTTTTATCCCTGAAACCTAGAAAGCAAACCTAACACTTTTCTGATTAAACCCTTAAAATGGTATTAAACCCAAAATCAACCTGTATTATATTGCAGCTTACCAATTATTAGACGTGGTTCCTGAATTTATGCTTTTTTCTTTTCATCTGGTGATTCAACCAGTAAGTCTGTTATTATTCAACTTCCTTTAACCTCTTCAATACTGGGCACTCCCCCCCCCCCCTTCCTGCCCAGGCCAATTTTAAGCTTTCAGCGCCGTCGCACTTTGAATGACAATTGCACGGGCATGCAAACACTGTACCCAAACTACATTTTTATCATTTTCTTCCCATATATAGAGCTTTCTTTTGGTGGTATTTGATCACCACTGGGGTTTTTACTTTTTGCTAAACAAACTAAAAAAGACAGACATTTTTTAAATGAAAAAAAGTTTTTCTTTGTTTCTGTTATAAAATTTAGTTTCTCCTTTACTGAGGGGCATTGAAGGGCAGCAATGATGATGAGGTACTGACGTGTATTACTGATTGGCACTGTGATGGGCACTGATTGGCACTCTAGTGGTCACTAGCACTGTTGTGGGCACTGATTGTCACTTGTGTGGGCACTGATTGGCACTGTGGTGGTCACTGGCACTGTTGTGGGCACTGATTGGCACTTGTGTGGGCACTGATTAGCACTTTTATGGGGACTGCCTGGCGTTAATGATGGGCACTGAATGGCAGCTGATTGGCAACTCTCATGGGGGCTGTGCTAATAATCAATGTGCTGATTATCAGCACAGAACCCCCCTCTGACAGGGAGAGTCGCGATCGGCTCTCCCTGTCAGTGCGAACTGAGGAAAGCCGTTTACCGGCACTTCCTGATTCACGCTGTGATTGGTCACAGCTGATCGCATGGTAAGGAGCCTCCATTAGAGGCTCCTTACTACGATCGGGGGTGCGGTGTGTCAGACTAACACACAGCACCACTGATCGCCGATTTTTTTATTCTGCTGGATGTCATATGACGCCCAGTCAGGATAACTGAACCACTGCCCGCCCGTCATTCTGTTATAGACAGAGCGGGAAATGGTTAATCTGCTGTCAGACATGCTTCACACTCACCCCACCAAACACCAAAGATTCAATATTTTAAGTAGTAAATACAATCGAAAGTAAAACATAAAATTAAAATAAAAGAGTATAAAATATGGGGTCAGTGGTGCTACCTGTAACGTGAGCAGTATAGGTTAATGGTCATCCAAAATACTCTGTATGTGTGCCCAGGTATCTAAATATGGGAAACACCTTTATCTTCTCTCAATTGGGAGTGGCAAAAGAGTGTAAGGTAGTCCCCCCAAACAAATCAGTGCCACCCAGCTCTCCAATATTACAAAAAACAGTAATGATAAAATTACATATAAATCATACATTTCTACCATAGGCAATCGTCTTAATGGTGAAATACAAAAGGTCTGTGTGAATGTTCTTATCAGCACCAAATGTCCAATATCCCAACCAGGAAAGTGCAATATATATACCATATACTATCCAGAAAAAGACAAAAGAATTCAAAAACCAAAAAAAGGAAAAGCAAAAAGCAAAAACACCACAAAAAAACACACACCAAAACGCAGGATCCACTGTGTGTATCATAAAGCAAACTGCTGGAGGTGCACAATGACCCATACGTATAAACAAATCCAAGGTGCTTCAAGAATATAAATAAACTTAATATATATACACCAAAAATGTACAATAAAAAATATATATAAAAAAAATATATAATGTGTGAATGTAACATAAAAAAATTGATTTGTAAACAATATGCAGCTGTGTCCAAAAATTAATAATAAGTGACTTTTGTGCTCGTAGAGTCTCCAGGTGACTTGAGTGCTCCCCCTCAAGGCTCCCCACTCACCAACTCCTTACACCCCTGCAGGGGTAGCTTGCATGTAATTTCACTCCCTCCGGCTGGACTGACCCGGCTTTCTCAGCTTCAGGCTCCACTCTGCACAGCTCCAAAAAATTCTGTAGCTTACGAGGCGTTCCTTTTTTAGTATGTACCAAGTGTATGTAGATCTAGTCCTCATAGGAAAGAAAGGATGGCTCCCATAGTGTGGTATATTCAAAAACCATTTCCATTTATTAAAAATGAAAAGTTAAAATTCCTAAAGATATTTACACAAATTCAGCTAGATGTATCCTCAGACCATTAACTAGCCAGTAGAAAATCTCCAAAAGAGTTTCCAAAGATAATAAAATTTTTTCCAGAATACATAAAAAAAAACACAGGGTTAGTGATCGTATTGGGAGAACCCGATCAGTGGACGAGCGGAGTGCGTTCCAGCTGCAGCTTTCCATGCTTACATCTAGAGCTCCTCTAGGGGAACTTCATTTTGGGGAGGCAGCCACTGAGACTATCAACCTAAAGCTTTGTGTAATAGTAAAATTAAATTAAATTAGGTGACTGTTTAGGCTTGGTTCACACTGCTGCAACCTATTGTCCGACTTTGATAGAAGTATAGAATAGAAGTCGTCTTGAAGTAGCACAGGAACCTTTTCTAAAATCGAAGCGACTTCAGTAGTGCTAATTAAGACAGCTCTCATTGACTGACATGGGATTTCACATGTCACATGACTTGGGGTCTCACAAGTTGGATCACAAGTCGCGGCAGTGTGAACCCAACCCTAAACTCACTTGTTTGTAGGTATGTTAATTTCAGCAGTTATCCATGCACACAAAAACACTGAAAGTGACTTGACTGAATACTGTCCTTTTATGCTCAGAAGAACTGTGACCTGAGAGTTTGGATACATGATTTACAACCTGTTAGCAGGGTGCTGTTGAAGATCCTATGTCTCCTCAGAAAGCATAAGCTTGCTGAAGCTGAGTTTAAAAAGTCAAGTAATTTAAAGTTATGTTTTATTTTCGGTTATATTGTGTGTACAAATTTATGTTGGGGGTGAGGGGGGGGCAAACATTTTTGGATGGAGGTTGTGTGAAGCCCAGCCAGCAGTCCTTTAAAGAGAAGAAGCTACATGGGCTGAGCTTTGAAAGCCTACCCGTACTGAAACTGTCCCCCTTAACACAGCCGTAATGGGACTATGTGACTGTGGGAGACCTGTGGGGGGGGGGGGAGGTGAGAGAATGGTGGTCATTGGCCAATGCTGTGGCTGGAAACCTCACCCACTGTAAGATGGGGGCAGAGTGATGGCAGGGGTTGCTGGGAAGTGTATTCCCCAGGATGACAGGACCCAAAGATTGGGAGGGAGAGCGTAACTATTTTTCCCAGAGTGGAACAGGAGAAAGTCCAAAGGGTAGAGAGCCTCTGGAGAGGGGCAGGACAGGGGAGGAGGGATAAATGAGAGCAGTTGTGTCTGCATTGTTGGTAAGACTGAGCTGGGAACTGTGCTGTGCTGCTGGTCAGGGAGCTGCACTGGGCTGGGAGCTGTATTTTGCTGCCCATGGGCTGTTGTGCGGGCAACATGGAGTCTTGATACTGCCACTGAGAGAACACCAGGAGGTGAGCAAGGAACCATACCGTGCTGCCTAGAGACTTGGCTTCTGAGAGCCCATGCTGGGTATAAGGAGATAATCCAGTCACATCTCTTTTGGTGTTGTTGTAGGCATATACAACTGCTGAAATGTGTTCCAGTGCTGCTTCTTCTCCATCACAAGGGTCGCAAGCATGTTAGCAAGGGTACAATTGCTTTCATACAAGTCTGCTTTCAAAGTTTTCCCCTTGATCAGAATAAATCCTTTGAGGCAGTACCTTATGGATGAAGAACTTCTCCACCAGAACTTTGGCCACCGTTTAAGCGATTTAGTCTTATTTTTGGGAAAGCTTGGGCATATTAGTATTTTTCCTTGTCCAGTCATATCAGACTCCACGCACAGAAAATCAATGCACACCAACTCTATAGGATCTTGGAACTTTGGAGGTGGCCATTAAGGCAGATCTGGAGAGCCTTTCTCTAAATACAACATAGACAGAATTAAAGTAGCTTTCACCTTCTGTCCTCATACAAGACCAGTACCATTTTCATCATGTAGGGCTCTCAACATTATACCTCTATGTTTCTCAAGAAGAGAGGCACCTTTTGTAGACCACCCTGTCACACAACTGTAACCAAGCCCATTCTTTGTGAATTAGTCAAGCCTTCTTTTGAGAATTTTTAGCAAGAGAATTCTCTGCATTAAGGTAAAAAAAAGCCCCATTATCTGTCCTATCCCCCTCCCCCTACTTTCCTCCATAAACTCACATGGCTTCATATGACTGCTCCAGCGCTGTTTTCAGCTCCAGCACCCCTACCTACACTTCCTGCTTTCACAAGAGAAACTGGGGGCAGCAGAGTGCTAAGCATAGGAGCGGAGGTGTGGCTTGCCAGCATTGTGTGTGTGTCTATGGACACGTGCAATCCGGCTCAGGAATGCGCATGCATGGGTGCTTCCTTAGCACCTGGCTTGCTACTGGGGTCACCCTAAGAAGGAAACAGTAGACAGCGACAGTGGGAGAATGCAAGAAGAAGAGGAAAGCAAACTTTCTCTTCAATATTATTGTATCAATTTAAGTGAGGTTACAATCAAGCTTGAGGATACTTGAAGCAGTAACTCTAATGAATTTAGCCCCTGTTGCTCCCCTGACACCATTTTTTATCTTTAGAAAGGTCATTTTTGCTGCAGCAGGTTCTATACGTGGTACAGATGTGCCACTTTACAGGCAGACTAAGGGGACCCCCCCCCCATCACTATATATTTAAATACACTTTAAGGGAACCCTCCTTAAAGTGAAACAATAAAAATGAAAAATGGATTTAAGTATAGTATCCCTTTAGTCTGCCTGTAAAGTGGCACATCTGTACCATGTATAGAACCTGCTGCAACAAAAATTTAATTTCTAAAGAAAAAAATGAGTAAAATCACATTTAAATTGACTCGCGGTTACAATTGCCGGCCTGGCTATTTTAAAAAAAAGGCTTACCATACCAGAACCTTCTCCGAGCACGCAGCTTGGCATGCCAGGAAAGAGGGGAGATGAGCGAGCGCCCTCCCCCCCCTTCTGAACCATACAAGGCCATAAGCCCTCAACATGGGGGTTGGTGCTTTGGGGCACCTTGTCTCCATGTTGATGGGGGCCTCTTCCCGACAACCCTGGGCAGTGGTTGTGGGAATCTGTGGGCAGAAAGGCTTATGGGAATCTGGGAGCCCCCTTTACCAAGAGGGCCCCCAGATCCTGGCCTCCCAGTACATCGACCCTCTATTCATTCACCAAAAAAAGAGTTAAAAATAAAGAAAAACATTCAACGTTTTTTGACAATTACTTTATTAAAAAAATAAAAAACAAAATAAAAAAACAATGTTCCCTGAAATAGATCCATCAGCAATCATGATGCCCACCGCTGAAAAGAAAAAGGCCAGCAACTAAAGCTGACCACCTAATGCCTGCACCATCGGGTAAAAGTTCTTAAATAGGTAAGAGGCGGGGCAGAGAGCAATCGTTGGCAGAGAGCATTCTTTGGCATTCGACAAGGCTGGAGGTTTTTGGGGGGGGGGGGGGTTTACGGGTCCGATGGTGGTGGCAGGCGACCTCATTGATGATGGATCTACATAAAGGGACAGGCATTGTTTTTTATTTTTTAATAAAGGCTGATCGGTAATCCGGAGAACCAGTCCTTCGCTGGTGTGCCTGGTCACAGATGAAAGATGGCCTCTGCTCATCTCTATGGCCTAGGAGGACTGGAGCGACGTCAGGATGTCCCTTTCGGTTCCAGTCTGATGCAGACAATGCAGGTTTTTTTTTTTTTTTTTTTTTTAAGCATTAGATCCATTTTAATTTCTTTAGGCTGGGTTCACATTATTGCGAATTGGATGTGTGTTTCCCGCATCCAATTCGCATAGCAGGAGATTGTGACCAGCTCTCTATGAAGCCAGTTCACATCTCCGCAGCGGATCTGGTGCGATTGCACAGGAGTCATGTGCATCTTTTGGTCCCTTTCAGGTTCCAATTTCAGCCCAAATCAGAAATCAGACGTGAAATGGTGGATGGAGATGCACCAGACTCTTGCTGTGAGTCGCTGTGTTCTCCAGTGTGAACCCAGTCTAAATCGAATGCTTTCCATTGTAGAGGAGAGATGTGGGATCTTATTAACCCCAGATCTCGAATTAAAGAGGACATGTCTTTTAACAGCAATAAAAGTGCTAAAAAAAAATAAAAAAATTAAAGAGACAGTGTAAAATAAAAAAAATTAATAAAATAAATAAGAATTTCTCTTTTTTAACCACTTCAATACAGGGCACTTAAACACCTTCCTGCCCAGACCAATTTTGAGCTTTCAGCGCTGTCGCACTTTGAATGACAATTGCGCGGTCATGCTACACTGTACCCAAATTAAATTTTTATCATTTTTTTCCCACAAATAGAGCTTTCTTTTGGTGGTATTTGATCACCTACGGTTTTTATTTTTTTGCGCTACAAATAAAAAAATACCGAAAACTTTGAAAAAAAAATGTTTTTTTTTTGTTTCAGTTTCAAAACTTTGTAAATAAGTACGTTTTCTCCTTCACTGATGGGCACTGATGGGGCTACACTGATGGGCACTGATAAGGCGGCACTGATGGGCACCAATGAAGTGGCACTGATGAGGTGGCATTGATGGACACTGATAGGCACTGATAGGCGGCATGGATGGGTGGCACGGATGGGCGACACGGATGGGCGACATGGATGGACACTGATAGGTGGCACAAATTGGCACTGATAGCTGGCACGGATTGGCATGGATGGGCGGCAGAGATGGGCATGGATAGGCGGCAGAGATGGGCATGGATAGGCGGCACAGATGGGCATGGATAGGCGGCACAGATGGGCATGGGTGGGCACTGATAGGCGGCACAGGTGGGCACTCATAGGCGGCACAGGTGGGCACTCATAACAGGTGGGCACTCATAGGCGGCACAGGTGGGCACTCATAGGCGGCATTGGTGTTATACTGTACTAATGGATGCCAATCAGTGCCAAACAATAATGCATGCCAATCAGTGATGCCCATTGTGGGCATTGATTGGCATCCATTATGGGCACTGATTGGCATCCATTGTGCTGACCATTGGCATCCCTGGTGGTCTAGGGAGGATTACCTTCTCCCTGGTGGTCTGGTGGCGTCCCTGGTGGTCCAGTGTGGGCATCCTCGGGGGGGGGCTGTGCTGATAATCGATCAGCACAGACCCCCCCTGTCAGAGGAGCAGCCGATCGGCTCTCCTCTACTCGCGTCTGACAGACACGAGTGAGGAAAAGCCGATCACCGGCTCTTCCCATTTACACTGTGATCAGCCGTGATTGGACACGGCTGATCACGTGGTAAAGAGTCTCCGTCTCCGACTGACACCCCGCAACAACGATCGCCGCGATGCGCGCCCCCGGGGGCGCGCAGCGGCTCATAATCCTGAGGACGTCATATGACGTCCGGTCAGGATTATCAAACCACTTTGCCGCCGTCTTTTTGTAATAGGGCGGGCGGCAAGTGGTTAAAGCACCCCAGTGCTGACGCGCAGAAGCGAACGCATTCATAGGTCACGCCCACATATGTAAGCACTACACATGTGGGGTATCGCCATGAACGTCAGAGCGAGAGCAATAATTCTAGAAAATACCTAAACTGGTAATTTTTTTTGAAAAGCTATGGAGGATTTTAAGTACCATAGTTTGGCACTATTCCACAAGCATGTGCAGTTTTAAAGCATGACATGTCTGTATTTACTCGGCGTAACGTCATCTTTCATATAGAAAAAAAAAATAGTTATATATATATATATATATATATATATATATATATATATATATATATATATTGTTTTTTATTTATTTCCAACAAAATTGCATTTCTGCTGCACAAATACTATGTGTCATAAAAATTGTAATAACTGCCAATTTATTCTCTACTGTTCTCTGCTAAAAATATATATTATATATATATATATATATATATATATATATATATATATATATATAAAGTGTTTGAGGGTTTTGAGTAATTTTCTAGCAAAAAAAACTACGCCATGTCTGGCCCCTCCTCCTTCCCCCCATTGTCTTCTGGGAGAAACACAGGTCCCAGAAGATAGCAGGGACCATTCAGAGCACGCAGTGCGACTGGCGCATGCGCAGTAGAGAACCAGGAGTGAAGCCCAGAGTCTTCACTTCCTAGTTCCCTTACCAGGAATGGCAGTGGCAGCACCCGTGAGTCAATCCGAAGATCGGCATTCGGTGCTGACATTGCGGGCTCTTTGGAAAGGTAATTGTCCATATATTAAAAGTCAGCAGCTACAGTATTTGTAGCTGCTGACTTTTAGTTTTTTACCCAGGCAGAACTCCGCTTTAAGTTTGAATTCTCTAAAAGAGGTCCTGGAAGCAACCTGTAGGTGGCACATTACACTGTAATAAGGGAGGAAATTACGTTCTGGTCAACAGTTGAAATAAAGTTGAGAAAGAACCAGAACATGGCAGAATAAAACTGCTCTCATTTTCTCATCATTCTACAGTTATTGTGTCTCATTCGCTCACGTTTGAGACCAGTAACACTTGTATTAAGGTAAAAAAAAATTTGATTTCAGCAGCGCCTCCTCAGACCCCCTTTATTTACCTGAGACCTCATTCTATCAAGTGCCGTGCACATCTGCAAATCTCTTCTCCCCGCATTTCCGGGTTTCGCTGGCTTTGCTGGGGCACCGGGAGCTATTGGCTCCCAGTGCTGTCACTCAAAGCCAATGACGAGGAGGCAGGGGGAAGGGGCTGAGTCCCGCTGTCTGTGTCAATAAACGCAGCAGAGGGACTCGGGTGCGAGCATGCATGTGTGCCTCCATGGGAAGCAGCTTCCCGTTGGGGCACTGGCCAGAGAGGAGGGGCCAGGAGCACAGATGGGGGCCTGAAAAGAAGAGGTTCCCGGCGCTCTGTGTGATTCCATGGCACAGAGTAGGTAAGTATAGAAATGTTTTTTTGTTTTTTTTAATGTTTGACATTTACAACCCCTTTAATTGAACATGCTGAATTTAGAAGCTGATTGGCTACCATGCAGAGCTTCACCAGATTTTGCACTCTCCAGTTTTAGTAAATCAAACCCAAAGTGTCAGACTGAGCCTGGTCCTTTATTTATCTCCTCCATACACAAATGGGGGTTTTTCTATGAAACAAATTACATATTTTATTGAATTGTCCAGGTAATAAATGATTTGACTGCCTTTCAGATCATGAAGACCGAAAAGAGTTGTGAGTTGCACACAAGATGTAAGCGATAAAGAATAAAATTAAAGGAAATTGAGAAAACCAAAGTAATAAATCTCTCCCCTTTGATTTTCATTCTCATTGCGATGAGCGCGTTTTTTTTTTTTTCAAACAGGTTTTAAAAATGTGCCAATGTTAAAAGAGAAGTATGGGTTTGGTTTTTTTTCCCCCCATCATACTTACTTAGATGGATGCAGCATCGGTCCGATGCTGCTTCTGTCCCCCGGTGTCTCTACACTGAGAACCGAGCCATCGAAAATCACAGATGGCTCGGTTCTCTTGGCTTCCCAAACAGAGAGCTGCTGACTGTCAATCAGCATCTCTCCGCTCTGCTCCTCCACACTCACTGGAGCGCTGAGCTGTGGAGGGGTTCGGGAGTAGCCGCCCCAAGCTCTCAGGCTGAGAGCCTGAGACAGGTATCAGTCTAGGCACCTGCCGGATATAGACTTTATTGTCGGGAGGGCGCGGTGCCTGGACTGATTCCTGTGACATCAATAGAGAGTGGACTTCAGTCCACTCTCTGCTGAAAACGAGTCACAGGAGTGAAAAACGAATTGCACTCCTGTGATCCATAGCAAAAGCCGCATACACACGACCAAACTTTCCGTCAGAAAAGGTCAGATGGAATAATTTCATCGGATATTCCGATCGTGTGTGGGCTTCATCTGATTTTTTTTGTTCAAAAATTCTAACGGAACATTTTTTTTTGATCAAAGAATGTTGGGCTTAGTGGTGCAGACAGGGCCACCCACAGATTGAATCTCTCTCAATGTATGGCCAGCTTTAGGAGTTCAATTTTGGTCTCATCTGACCAGACTAAATTCTCCCAAAATTTCACAGGCTTGTCTAAATGTTGTGCAGCAAACTATAAATGAGCTTCAGCATGCTTTTTCTTCAGCAATGGAGTCTTGCGTGGTGAGCGTGCATATAGGCCATGGCGGTTGATTGCATTACTTATGGTTTTCTTTGAAACAATAGTACCTGCTAATTCCAGGTCTTTCTGAAGTTCTCCACATGTGGTCCTTGGTTCCTGGACAACTCTTCTGATAATTCATAACCTACAGAGCCATGTGGAATGTCAGGACTGCACTTTACTTTAACGAGCATGCATCTTCTATCATCTTGTAAGTGTTTTTAATCTTATACTATTAAAGTCATCATTTTAATACTACCTCCCCCTGCTTGTTTTTTCCTTCTGATAATTCTGTTCACTCCTCTGTCAGAAATCTTGCGAGGAGCAATTGGTCGTGGCTGGTTTATGGTGAAATGATGTTCTTTCCACTTCTGGATTATGGCCTCAACTGTGCTCACTGGAACATTTAGAAGTTTAGAAATCCTTCTGTAACCTATGTTAGTATGTTTTGCAACAATAAGGTTGGGAAGGTCTTGAGAGAACTCTTTGCTTTTACCCATCATGAGAGATTTCTTGTGTGACACCTTGATAAAGAGACACCCTTTTATAGCCCATCGGTGCTGATATTAATTTGCACTGACAAGGGGCAGGATTGCTTTCTAATTACTGATAGATTTCAGCTGGTGTCTTGGCCTTACATGCCTCTTTGCACCCACCTGCCTTTCTTCATGCGTTCAATACTTTTTCCCTATGTCATTCCATTGTATTACACATAACTTCACTTCTGAAATTATTTGTATGGGTTGTTACCAACATGTGGTGAAAAATTCATGTCAATAGCACCTTTAGAAATATATTTACTTAGAAAAATGGTGACGTGTTCAATACTTATTTTATTTATTTGGCAACAAAAGTGAGTACACCCTTAAGTGAAAATGTCCAAATTTGGCCCAAAGTGTCTATACTTTGTATGTCTACCATTATTTTCCAGCACTGCCTTAACCCTCTTGGGCATGGAGTTCACCAAAGCTTCACAGGTTGCCACTGAAGTCCTCTTCCACTCCTCTTCCACTCCTCCATGATGGCATCACAGGGCTGGTGGATGTTAGAGACCTTGCGCTCCTTCACTTTCCGTTTGAGGATGACCCACAGATGTTCAATAGGGTTTAGGTCTGGAGACATGTTTGGCCAGTCCCTCACCTTTACCCTCAGCTTCTTTAGCAAGGCAGTGGTCGCCCTGGAAGTGTGTTTGGGGTCATTTTCATGTTGGAATACTGCCCTGTGGCCCAGTCTCCGAAGGGGGGGCATCATGCTCTGCTTCAGTTTGTCACAGTACATGTTGGCATTCATGGTTCTGTCAATGAACTATAGCTCCTCAGTGCTGGCAGCGCTCATGCAGCCCCAAACCATGACACTCCCACTACCAAGCCTAACTGTAGGAAAGACACACTTGTCTTAGTACTCTTCACCTGAACCTATTAAGTTTATCTTGTTCTCATCAGACCACAGGACATGGTTCCAGTAATCCATGTCCTTAGTCTGCTTGTCTTCAGCAAACTATTTGCAAGCTTTTTTGTGCATCATCTTTAGAAGTGGCTTCCTTCTTGGACGACACCCATGCAGACCAATTTGATGCAGTGTGCGGCGTATGGTATGAGCACTAACAGGTTGACCCCCCACCCCTTCAACCTCTGCAGCAATGCTGACAGCACACGTGGCCTGTTCTGAGAGGAACCTGTCCCGTTAAACCGTTGTTTGGTCTTGGCCACCATGCTGAAGCTCAGTTTCAGGGTCTTGGCAATCTTCTTATAGCCTAGGCCATCTTTATGTAGAGCAACCATTCTGTTTGTCAGATCCTCAGAGTTCTTTGCCATGAGAACATTTTGAACTTCCAGTGACCTGTATGAGAGAGTGAGAGTGATAACACCAAATTTAACACACCTGTTCCCCATTCACACCTAAGACCTTATAACAATAAAGAGTCACATGACCCCAGAGAGGGAAAATGGCTAATTGGGCTCAATGTGGACATTTTCACTTCGGAGTGTGCTCGCTTTTGTTGCCAGCGGTTTAGATATTAATAGCTGTGTGTTGAGTTATTTTCAGGGGACAGCAAATTTACACTGTTATACAAACTGTACAATCACTACTTCAAAGTACATTGTAGCAAGGTGTAATTTCTTCAGTGTTGTCACATGAAAGATATAATAAATTATTTACAAAAATTTGAGGGGTGTACTCACTTTTGTGAGATACTGTGTATATATATATATATATATATCCTGAGAAACAATATATAACAATCCTGAGAAAACTGTAAGGCAGGCAATATATAATTCATTCTTTTTGTTGTACAACCAGTGGATTGAATTAAAAAAAAAAATTGCTGATTCCCCTATTCACACATTTGATATGGATGGGGGAAACCTCACACTGTGCTATTGTAATCTTCCAGGGGCCTTCACTGCTGGCAGAAAACAATGATCAGTGTTGCTGACTATAACTGACAGCACTGATTTTTGGATAATGGAGAGACATGCTGCTTCAGGTGAGATGAACCAGCCTAATAGACTACATACATGGGTGCCCACCCTGGCTCGCCTCTGCAATGCATGCAATCCTAGAAGAATTGGCTGGACATCACTGTAAGTCCTTGCACCACTTATTGTATAATCTTCAACAGCAAATGACACAACCAGGACAAAAAGAAGCTGCTGCTAGTTGATGTGTTTCACACAAACATTGAGCCTAATCATAACCATTGATTTTTGGATAAAAAACAGATTGACTTGTGTACTACCAGCTAGCCCATACATGGATTGAAATTAGGTTGGTCCCTGCTCAACTGGCTGAATTTTGATCCATGTATGGCTGGCTTAACCTCCCTGGCGTTATTCCCAAGTCTGGCTGGAATGGTGAAATTTCAGTACCATTATCGGTAACCCCGAGCCAGACACGGGATCGCATCGCAGGATACAGGAAAACATACTTACCTTGTCTCCTGGATCCTGCGTCTCCCCGCTGTGTGTGCAAGCCGTCCTCCGCTCGATTCACACAGTGCCAAGTGCCGCGAGCTCCATTCCCTGCGATGTTGTGACGCATAGGAGCGGAGATCGGGGCCAAATTCAAAAAAGTAAAAACACAGTACACTGTAATCTTACAGATTGCATTACTGTATAAAAAAATTACACATCCCCTTTGTCCCTAGTGCTTTGTCCAGTGCCCTGCATCCACTTTTATATTATAAATACAGTTTTTTCTGCCTGGAATTTGGAGATTGTCCATAGCAACCAAAAAGTGTCCCTTTATGTCAAAAGTGGTTTTAGACCAGCTAGAAAACACCGATAATAAATTAGAATCACGTGCAGAATTGAGCGATGGTGATTTGTGGGGAAATTCATCATTAAACACTAAATATAATGACAGTGACAATTCTATAACTGAGCAAATTTCTGTGTTTTTGATTTGATTACATTATTGAATAATTTTTATTATTATTATATTATTATTTGTTATAGTTATTTATTATATTATAATTTATGATTTTGTGTTTCAAACTTTATCATACCCGGGATGTCTACTAGACTCTGGTTTGGACAGATTTAAGTGAGTTATTCCTAAGAATTGCAGGCCAACAAAATAAAACTTCAAATTTCCATGCAAAACAGTTGTACCACTTTCAGCACCTAAAATCAGAAATAATTATACCACCAGGGAGGTTAAATCAGTTTTTCCCTCTCTACTGGATCACCCTGGAGCCCCTTACTCTGCATGGATGAGAATCCCTGAGTACTTCAACTGTCTCTTGTCGTTCCCCTTAACAGGACCACATACCTCCCATCCAGGACCCATATCTGGTGTCCTGTACAGTTGTTTTGGTATGATAGGTGTTAATGGGGTTTTTACCCCATACCTTTTTCCAACAATCTCTCACATGCACTTACATCTGTGGTTCAAACGCACAATGGAATTCTAAAAAGGGTCTAAAAAGACCCTCATTATGAATTGCCCCAGATGATTTTTAGCCAGTTTTAATCAGTTATATCAGGAAAATCAGTTCATTGTAAACGATAATATTTTTATGTGCACATTTGGCACTAAAGGCATCTTAAAAAAACAAGTCATGTCCTGAAATGTAAAATACCACAGGCATATGTCATAGAACCATTAGTACTATTGACACAAGCTTTATAGCTGCCTGAACACACTGTATAACCATCACACCTACAGGGTACATTAACAGAAATGACTCATAAACCCATATTACAGCCAGCTTTGTTGTGTTGCTGAAAGGGAGGGAGGAATTTCGTAAATGGAAATAAAGGTGCCAGAGTATAAGGATTCTCAGATCCCTATCGAATACAATTTTAGGTGACAGGTATATTAACAAGGATTGGTTATATAAGAATAGAGACTGTTTTAAGGGGGCCTCAAATGTAGTATAACTGATAAACCAAATTTTTAAATGCTAACTGTAGAATGTTTATATAGAAGTTAGGAAAGTATGTTTTAGTTTTATAGTTGAGCTCTGCCTAATAACTTAAGTAGATTTGGAAGCTGCGCGCAGTGCAATTAATAAACTAAACATGTTATAATGTTATAAAGCAAGGTAAATGTGAAAAAAAGACTCGCTTTCCAAAACAAATAGCGATTTGTGACAGTGGGCAAGCTGTTTGTGCCAGCTCATCCAAGGCTGTCTTTCTCATTATGAGGTGAGATTTCCTCCTGCCCCTCCCATGTCCCCTGCCATACATGAATTCCTTGGCACAGAGTCCAGGCCACATATCCCCTCACAACTGTACTGAGCCATTTTTTTGGCATTCCTATCTACCAAACTGTCAGCGGGTGGTGAAGGCTGCGATTCTGATACTCCCTGCAGGACATACGAGCAGAATGGGTGGACTTTGTGTAAAAGCTTAAGTTCTTGTACTTAGGAGATATTTATGCAAACTAATTCTGGTCCCTTTTGCGACTCCTTTCCATTCCAACCTGAGTCACTGCCTGAATAAACAACCATGAGTGAGGTCAAAGGGAGGATGAGGAGAAAGCTTATTGCTCTGAACAGCACCTGATTCTTTTAAGTGTAATGTTGATATATTTCCATTTAAAAGTAGCTTTAGGAATCTAAATTGTAGGGGTTCATTTACTTTCACAATTTAAAAAAATGCAACAATTAACCACTTCAGCCCCAGAGGATTTGGCTGCAGAACGACTGGGCCATTTTTTGCGATTCGGCACTGCGTCGCTTTAACTGACAGTTGCGTGGTCGTGTGACATTGTACCCAAACAAAATTAACGCCTTTTTCCCCCACAAATAGAGCTTTCTTTTGGTGGTATTTGATCATCTCTGCGATTTTTATTTCTTGCGCTATAAACAAAAACAGAATGACAATTTAAAAAAAAAAAGCAACATTTTTTACTTTTTGCTGTAATAAATATCTCCCAAAAATATATAAAAATCCTAATTTAAATTCAATCATGAACTTGGGGGGAGGGGGGGGGGTGGAAACTTTAAAAAGTGGGTGGAACTCTGTTTTAAGACGAAATGTAACTTTGCCTTTGCAAATTTTAGTGTAACTGCTGCTAAACTGCATTCTTCATAAAAGACCATCATGTGTTATGCCTGAAACACATTCTTTCATTGTCAAGATCAAAAATGAAACATCAAAAGAAAATTGCCCACCTAAAACAACATAACTGCATAAAAATAGGAACATGACTTCACAAGAAAGAAATAGACATGTGCCAGTGTAAAACAACCTACGTTTATCTGCTGGTCCAGGCGAGACACCCTTTGGCATCTGTTAACACTAATTATATACACGCTTAGGTGTTTGAAAGCTGATTTTACTGAACTACTGAGTGGGAGTTTTCAAATAACCTTCTTATCATCAGGAGACTAAAACTTTGTCCAAATTGTCTGATCCTCCTGGGAACATGGAATACAATGAATTCATGTCAGGCTAATCTAGCAGAGGTCAACTGGAGAACAAGTTCAAGTTCTGGGAAGGAACATACTTACTCCATTAAATAGGGTAGAGTTTATTTGCTAGGCAGGGCTGTACTAAGATGTGATGCTGTTTTAAGAATTTTGGACTAGAACTTGTAGTAAAGCTCATATGTTTTAAGTATATTGCCAGCAATTATGCATTTTTGTGCATTGCCATTGTCATCATTGAGCCCTATAGCTCAAATGTATGTTAAAAAAGCAGATAATGCATAACACAAATGTGAAGTAGCACCACTGGTGCATAAAAATACGTACAGTACATTAACATACAGGGTCCCAGGTGTGTTGTTGTCCACACAATACAACTCCTATACCTAACTGAGTTCAGTGGAAAGCCTTTCCAACCTGTTGGAAGAACTTCTATTAGGCCCCATTTACACTTGCGAATGGGGCAGTTAGCGATTACATACTGGAGACCCGGTGGGGTTCCATAGCTATTAGCTGCAGGAGGAAGCCCTATTGAAAGCAATGGGAGGCTGACAGCTAATCATGGTACCTCGTATGTATATGCCCATTTTACCTAAAATTACCTGAGAATAACTGTCCCTAAATGCTGATAGTCTACATCCAAGGCCGGTCATTTGCACACGTAACCACTAAAGCAGTGATTACCTCTGCTTGAGTGGTTACATGTGAAAGGTCACGATTAACCTTGGGAACTGTCAGCCTCCTGTTGTTTTCTATAGGGTTTCTACATGCAGCTAATTTCCGCTGGGTCTCCATTATGTAAACATTTCAGGCCCCATTCATAAGTGTGAATGGGGCCCTAAAATCAGCGGAGCTCAGACTAAGCGTGTGTGGCTGTCATAAAACAGGCAAATGTATGCTCTGTGTATATGCCTTGATTCATCTGCATTCATAAATACATCTTATAGCATTATTGTAGCACGGCCCCTAGAGGACTGCTTATAATTACCTGCTCATCTGCATGGCCATGACCTGGTGAATATTCCAACTCAACAGAATTCCTCCGAAAGGCACAAGACAAATATTAACAATGACAATACTATATTTACACTTCCTTGAGAAATAACGTTTAACCCCTGGATGGATGTTTCAGCTAACTGATTATACTGACACTCTGTAAAAGATGGAACCTGGCCAGCCTATACTGCTAAGGAGGGAGAGCAAGTCTAGAAATGATAGTATAGGGGCCTTGATATCAGTAATGGCAATAAAGTCCATGTTGCAGATCTGATGTTCTTCACCAGTAGGTAGGAGCTCGTTAATTGTAATCTGATTAGGTGTAGTGGGAAACAGTAGGTTTCTTGTAGTGAGGGAGGCTAAATATGTCTAAGCACAGTGTTCAAATAAATTCAGTAAAGTCTTCCTAGAGTAGAGATGTCTGTGCAAAGTGTCCCAATCTAACTGTGACAAAGGATGGATAAAGTGTGATTTCTCTTTCGTTCACTGACTGACACAGCTCCATTAATCTTGACCATAGGGTTGTTACACCACCTTCAGGAGAGGACTAGGCAGAACATGTTATACATGTGAAAAAAAACAGAACTTTACAGTTCCCTCCAGTAACATCCCCTCAGCTTGCTTCCTGCAGTTCAGTTTTATTCTGCCTAGTGAAGGGGATGGACCTAGGAACCCTGGGGGACCATCGGTCCTAGGATTTTTCTGCTGAAGTTTGCCTTTGGTGCAAGATTTTTAGATCCTGTGATCTACCATCAACAGCCGGCTGGGTGACAGGTTGGATAACCTTATCCTTGTAGTCTCCCTTGCTTGGCCATCGAGCATGTGCAGGTCCTAGCTATGCGCTGGGTCGACCACGACATGCCCCTCAGGCTCCAGGGGTGGCTGGTCAGTGCAACGCTCCGGGGCACACATATGACCAGACTACTGATGTCTTTGTCACAGTGTGCCATGGCCAGCAGCCACCCCGTACCTATCGGAGAGTGGGACTATGATGGGATGTCCCCAGCTTATCCGGATGGTAAGTACAGCTCTCCCTGCCTCGGCGGGATTGAGCAGCTGGGCATTCCCTGGGAGGTCGATTCAGGGGTCCCTCTCCTCCCTCTCTTCTCTCCCTATCTCCCCCCCGAGGGATGCTGCATGATGGGCTGCTGAGCTGTGTGTGTACCTGTAGCCAGAGGTCCCCTGGGGGTCTTTCACCTTGGATGGGGGGCTGCTCTGGGTGGCTGTGGTCTCCCCGCTGGGTGTCTGTAGGTCTGCATGTGCTGATCGCCATAGTGCTGTTCTGCCGCCATTTTCACTGTCCTTTCACTGTGTACAGTTGTTTGTTGGCCATTTTTGGTGTGCCTCAGTGGAAAGCATGGTCAGGGGCCATTTTTTATTAGCTCGGCGGCCCTTTTCTCTGTGATTATGTCGGTGGCCATTTTGTTGTAGTCCAGCACGGTTTCTATGTTCAGAACTGTGCGGTTTCTCACTTAGGACACCTGGGAGCTGACACAGGACACAGGCACTGGTAGCTCAGTATAGTGAGTCCTGTGTTGGGGGCCCCTCAGTCTGCAGCAGCTAGGAGGGTGGGACTGTGCATCTGTCCTAAGTCCCCAAGGGTGGCAGACAGGGTGGGTCAGCATGGCTCAGAAACTGGTGTTTCTTCCTCAGAACTCCCTGCAATTGCAACCAGCTCGTCTGCAGACAGTGCAGTGCCCTTGGACACTTTGTCAGCGGTCCTTGAAACGTTCGTTGCCAGGGTGGAGGCGGTGTGCGGGCGCAAGGTGATAGAAAGCGCCCCCCCCCCCGTCCTCTGGGGAGAGCTCTGATGCAGACTCAGGCCCCGCTGAGGCTGATGGCCGCTGCTCTGTTGCATCAGATGACGCTGGCCAGGACTGATTGGACAGTGAGGATGAGTCCTCGTCCGGTTCTGCACGAGAAAAAACACTAGTTGGAGCACTTCTCACAGCTTTGAGTGATACCCTGAAAATTCAGGATACAGCAGGTCCCTCTGCTGAAGTAACGGCCCCTTTTTGGGTCCCGTAAGCCAGCCCGTACACCTAAGGTGTTTCCAAATCTGACTTATTTCGATAAGTTCTAGGCTTGTGCAATTCGTTTAGTAACGAATCGAAATTCGGCCGAATCTTGCATCTTTCGGACATTCGGATGCATCCGAATGTCCGAATAAAAAAATAACAAATTACAACGAATACGAAAGAAATATAACGAATGAATTCGAATGAATTCGAATGAATTCGACATGATTCGAAATTATTTCAACCGCATTCGAAATTATTTCAACATGATTCGACATTATTTCAACTGCATTCGAAATGATTTCAACATGATTCGACGTTATTTCAACCGCATTCGAAAATATTTTGTGACCCGACTTTAGGGCCATGTATCTTGGGTCACTTGGTGCTAGACACTTCAAATTTGGATATGTTGTAATGCAAGTATTATTGTGTTTGCATACCAAATTTAGGGTTTCTAGCTATAAGTGACCCCGAGATATGTGGCCCCAAAATCGGGTCGCAAAATTTCATTCTCTGCTCTAATAACTAATAACATTTTGTGACCCGATTTTTGGGCCACATATCTCGGGGTCACTTATAGCTAGAAACCCCAAATTTGGTATGCAAACACAATAGTACTAGCACTACAACATATACAAATTTGGAGTTTCTAGCACTAAGTGACCCCGAGATGCATGGCCCTAAAGTCAGGTCACAAAATATTTTCGAATGTGGTTGAAATAATGTCGAATCATGTTGAAATCATTTCGAATCCGGTAGAAATATTTTCGAATTTCGTTGAAATATTTTCGAATGTGGCCGATTTTTCAAATTCGGTAGAAAACTAAACGAAATCCGAAAACGAATTTAAGGAAGTTAACGATGTGAGGGGGTTCGCTCGGTAGCGGGTGTGTGTGACCCCCTGGATGGGTTCACAACACAAAGTCAGGCACAGCAGACAGCGGTGTAGGTGCAAAAAACAAAAGGTCTGGTTTATTTAGGCTACATGCAGTGATACATATAACAGCCAAACAAAATAAAACAAGAAAATAAATCCTGGTCAGCTTGACCTCTAACTACACACGTAGACTCCCTGTCTAACAACTGGGTGCAGCCTTGTGCTGCCCCAGTCCCTGTCTCTATTGTAGGGGTTTGCCACACAGGCGTTAACTCACCGCACAGAACAGATCTCAGACTCCCCAGTCTATACACACAAAACTGGTTCCAGGATGGAGCATCTCCCTATGCATGCTGGGGTTTTTTGTAGAGGTCTTAATGAGCCCACTTACTTCAGCTGGGCTCATTAACTCTTCCCCTCTAATTGTAAAAGTCTGCATAAAGCCTGAATCTAGGACACACATATTTCCCATCCTGAATACAACCAGGTGATTTTACCTGCGTGCTGCCACAACGAATATAACTAAACGAAATTAATGAATTAACGAATTAAAACGAAACGAAACTAAACAAATTTTTTCCTTTTGCACATGTCTAATAAGTTCATATACAAGGAATGGGGACAGCCGCAACTGACCTTTTTGGTCCCAAAAAGTATGGCGGTGAGTTACCCCTTTGAGGAGAGTCTTCTTCAAAAATGGTCTGCTCCTCCGGTTTTGGACCCCCCAGTATCCAGGTTAAATAAAGTAACCACGGTCCCGGTAGAGGGGACTCCTGCATTTAAGGATCCCATGGACAGGAAGGCCGAGGCAGTGGCTCATTCCTGGTTTACGGTTGTGGGGTCAACCATGCGACCAGTACTGGCCACAGACACTTACTGAATGGGTAAAACGTTTGCACCGTAAATTGGAGAAGCAGCAGGCTACTCCCGTCTGTGTGGAACTAGCAGACAAGTTAGTACACGGCCTTAAGTACGTTTGTGACGCGGCCCTGGATACGTTTCCCCTGTTATCCAGGGCTTCGGTGTCAGCAGTGGTGCCTGATTTGGCTAAAATGCTGGTCTGCGGACCAGCCATCTAAAAAAGCCTTGACGGATCTACCCTTCCTTGGTGAGCGGCTCTTTGGAGCCTCGTTTGATGACATTATTAAGAATGTCACAGGTGGGTGAGTACCTTGCTCCCACAGGCCAGGAAGACTAAGGTGTCACGCCGCAGGCAAGGGCTCTCATTTTCCGCTCAAACTAGTTTTTTTCATCCGTCCGGGACCTCGACTAAACGCTCCCAGTCCGACAAGACGACCTCTGAGGGACAAAAGTGTTCCTGGAACCGCAAGCCTAACAAGCCTGCAAGCAAAAGTGCTACCGTATGAAGGTTTGCCCCCGCCCATAACACAAGTGGGGGGTCGCCTTCGGGAGTTTGCAGCCCCAGTGGGCCTCTCGGCTGTCCAAACAATGGGTCTGCGATCTGATTTGCTCTGGCTACAAGATAGAGTTCCTTTCTTGGCCACCAAGCAGATTCTTCCCCTCCAGCATACCCTTACTCCCGGCTCGCCGGGAGCTAATGGGGGGCGGTAAGGGACCTGCTAAGCCGTGGGGTGATAGTGCCTGATCCAGAGTCAAAAAGGTTCCAGGGGTTCTACTCCAATCTTGTTGTAGTCCCCAAAAAGGAAGGGGTACTTCCAATCTTGGACCTGAAAGCCCTCAATTGCTTTGTAAAAGTACAGAGCTTCAGAATGGAATCAGTTCGCTCTGTAGTCGCTGCACTCTATCAAGAGGACTCCCTGGCATCTTTGGACATCCAGGATGCGTACCTGCACATATCCATATGCCTCCGGCATCAGAGGTTTCTGCAATTTGCAGTTGGGGAAGCCCACTACCAGTTTGTGGCTCTCCCCTTGGGCTTGGCATCAGCACCCCGAGCCTTTACCAAGGTATTGGCTCCAATTTTGGTGTTGTTGCGACAATACGGGATCGCGATTGTAGGTTACCTAGACGATCTCCTCCTGAGAACATCTTCTGCATCAGAATTAAAAGAGGATGGGGCGATCACCATGCAAACCCTGCAGGAACTTGGGTGGCTTTTGAACCTAAAGAAGATAGTGCTCATAACGACTCAGCACTTGGAGTACCTAGGCTTACTGCTGGACTCCATGGAAGCGAGAGTGTTTCTCCCTTCAGACAAGCTGCAGACTCTCCTGCGGTAAAAGTATTGATGAACCGCAGGTGGTCGTCGCTGCACTTCTGTATGCGAGTCTTGGGTCTCATGGTGGCCTCCTTCGAGGCGGTACCATACGTCCAGTTTCACATCTCTTGCAGAAGGAGATCTTGACAAAATGGGACAAATCTCCGTTATCTCTGGATCGTCAGATTCGGGTGAGCCAGTCAGTCAGGGACTCCCTGCTCTGGTGGCTGAGATCCCTGGCACTTCGGTCCGGGAAGTCGTTCCTACTTCCACATTGGACCGTGATCCCAACGGACGCCAGCCTGACCAGCTGGGGTGGAGTACTGGGAGTACAGTCGACCGAGGGCCTCTGGTCCGGGGAGGAATCCAAGTTTCCAATCAATGTTCTTGAGTTTCGAGCGATCAGGCGGCTATGTCTCCACATGGTTGATGAGACTTCAAGGGCGTCTGATCAGGATCCAGTCAGACAACGCCACGGCGGTGGCATATGTTAACCATCAAGGAGGAACAAGAAGCTCGGCTGCAACACGGGAGGTCACTCACATCCTTCAGTGGGCAGAGTGACATGTACCGGCCTTGTCAGCCATTTACATCCCGGGAGTGGAAAACTGGCAGGCGGACTACCTAAGTCGCCAGGTGCTGGACCCAGGAGAATGAGCACTGCATCCGGAGGAGTTCAGGCTACTGTGCCTGCGATGGGGCACACCAGACGTGGATCTCCTGGCTTCCCGTCTCAATTGGAAGGTGCAGAGATTCGTATCCAGGACAAGAGATCCTAGGGCAGACGTGTCAGATGAGCTGGTGGCTCCATGGAGTCAGTATCGACTGATCTACGCCTTTCCTTCGCTAAAGGTACTACCACGTCTGCTCGCAGAGTGAAGACCGAGGGGATTTCAGTAATAATGATTGCCCCAGATTGGCCTTGGTGCCCCTGGTAGGCCGAATTAGTGTACCTGGTTGCGGACGCTCCCTGGCGACTACCGTTACGAGAGGACCTTCTGTGTCAAGGTCTGATTCTCCAGCCTGCTTTGCCATCGCTGGTTTTAACGGCATGGCTGTTGAGAGCCAGGTGCTAAGGGACCGGGACCTGTCAGACTCAGTGATTTCAACTATGTTGAGAGCACGGAAATCTTCATCTCGCAAGATATACCATCATACCTGGAAGTCCTACATCTCCATGTGTGAGGAGAAAGGGTGGCGCCCGCACACCTATTCCGTTTCCAGGATCCTGCTGTTTTTACAGCGAGGAGTAGACCAGAAATTGGCTTTAAGCACCATTAAGGGGCAAATATCAGCCTTGGCTGTTTTTTTCCAACAAGGTGTCTCATTCTCTAGTGAGCACTTTTATTCAAGGGTCCGGCATGTAGTTCCTCCGGTGTGTCCACCGTTACCCCCGTGGGATCTGAACCTGGTGCTATCGGCGCTTCAAAAACCGCTGTTGACTCTTTCTCCTAGTGGGCATTACTTCGGCGTGGAGGGTTTTGAAACTGGCGGCCTTGTCTTGCAAGTCGCCCTATCTAGTTATCCATAAGGATAAGGTGGTGTTGCGTCCGCAACCTTCTTTTCTGCCGAAGGTGGTTTTGGCGTTTCACATCAATGAAGACATGCTGTTACCATCTCTGCATCCTAAACCGACACATCCTAAGGAGGTGGCCCATTATTCCCTGGACAGGGTCAGGGCTCTAAGGGTGTATTTGTCTGCCACTGCTTTCTTTCAGAAGTCAGACTCTGTTCATTTCGGTAGCTGGTCTGAAGAAAGGTATGGCGGTCTCGTCGGCCACCATTTCTAGGTGGATCAGACAGATTGTGGTACAGGCCTATGCCTTGAAGGGGCAGGTGCCCCTCTTTCTTGTCACGGCCCATTCCACCAGGGCAATTGGAACTTCTTGGGCTTTCTGATATCAAGCGTCAGTCGCTCAAGTGTGTAAGGCGGCGACTCGGTCGTCCATTCACACTTTTACCAAATTCTGCAAAGTGGATGTAAGCGCATCATCTGATGCCTGACTTGGCCGCAAGTTTTGCAAGTCTGCACTCCTTTTTTCTGTTTTTTAAAGAAAATACAGTTGCTTTTGAGTATAATGCACTGTTGCATTGTTGACCGCAAGTTCTGATGCAGCTAGGTAAGGTGGTGACTCCCCTGTTAGGGAGCACTTCTGGTTGTGAGTGAAAATTTTTTATGCTGTTCCCACCCATCGTTATAACACTGCTTGGGGACGTCCCTATGGCCAAGATTAATGGAGCTGTGTCAGTCAGTGAACGAAAGAGAAAATAGGATTTTTGTACTCACCGTAAAATATTTTTCTCTGAAGTTCACTGATTGACACAGCACCCACCCCTCCTATTGGTTTACGTTATACTGCTTGTTGAAATACTGAGCTGCAGGAAGCAGGCTGAGGGGATGTCACTGGAGGGACCGCCCCCTGGGCGAAACTGTAAAGTTTTTTTTCACATGTATAACATGTTCTGCCTAGTCCTCTCCTGAAGGTGGCATAACAACCCTATGGTCAAGATTAATGGAGCTGTGTCAGTCAGTGAACTTCTGAGAAAAGGATTTTATGGTGAGTACAAAAATCCTATTTTTCCCTCTCAGCAATGGCCAGACCGCTGAGTTGTCTTCCGGACAGGAACTTGTTTTCGAGACACTTGTGCAACAGATCCACTGTCTCGATCTCCCGACGAGAAGCTCGGCACACACCAACTGACAGGTGACCGGAGTGGTGCTGGAAGGATGTCTGACAGCAAATGGCAGAGCTACACCCCTCAGGTTATGGGTTGGATGGTGGTACTCTGAGTGGTGGGCCTCTCTCTTTCCATGCACAGAGAGGTCCGTCTTGCGTCAGGCCCAGGAGGAAGAGAGCTCCACGTGGGCTTTTGCTTCTTTTATAGCTACTCACAGCAATCTTCCTAAAGCAGCAAAGATCCTTGGGATATGTAGTTCAGACACAACAATTATCTGATGGGAGAACTACTCATCCCACAATCTTTTTTGCTGGGCACTCAAATATGATGTCACCTTATACACTGATCACTAGGGGGACAGGCGATGCTTTGAAACTCTGAGGATACAGTGCTTTACAATTGTAGCACATATTGTTACATCATTATACATTTTATAGTGTTATAATTATAGTAACAAAACTGTTTTATGTACCTGTATATGGTTTGCTGCAAACATAATGAGTTCTGTGTCTATTTGTGCTTTTGTTTTGGATAGTGAGTAAAAGTTTAGCATTCCTGCACATGCAGGGATTCGGTTTAGCCAAGTGCCTCAGATGTGATGCTGTTATAATCATTTTGCACTAGAACTTGTAGTAAAGCTTTTCATTGGGAGCTAAGCAATTGTGCCTGTACTCTGCTTTAAAGCTATGAAATTTGAGCCTAATGTCTGATAGTCTTTGTGGAATAGTGTGACCTAAGTAGTGTGAACTGAGGTCAAGCCTATGGCATGACAAAATAATTCCTCCACTTTCATAAGCTCCTGATGTTGCTAGAATGCTTTGTGAATGGGATCCCAGTGGGAATAGAGGGGTGGAGATGTGACTTGCAAAGAGGTATGCAGCATCATTTTTTTTTTTTTTTTTTTTTGCGGTCACCCATCCAAAAAAATTCCTTCATTAATGTCTCCTCTACTACAACGTATTAGCCATTATCTTAAAACATTATTTACTAAATGCACTCTGCGGTCACGCACAGTTGCAGAAATTTTTGTATTTATTTCATTTGTTTATTTTGATTTTTCCAAGTGTCCCACTTTTAGGCAGACAAGTACCAACACCTTTTCTAGATTTTAGCAGATAATAGAGGTAGAATGTTGTCAGACAGGCATGAAGCTACCAGGATGTTTGCTATGATGCCAAAAAATGTTGGTAGTAATTTTCTCCAGTTGTGTTTACAGGAAACATGACTTTGCTTCCTGTTAGAGGTAAAAAGAGAGGATGCAGGACAGGAGCAGCAGTACTGATCACTGCATCTTAGTATGTTTCTGCCTTGTGCAGCAGCTAGAAAAGTCTGGGATATATTTTTAGCTTCTTCTTTTCACACTGTCACAGCCACATCTCTCATCCCCTCTATTCTGTGGTCTCCTTCTGTTTGTCCTTTGCAGCTCCTTCCTGTCACTGTCAGATGTGTACTATATCTGGCCTGGGAAATAGGCAGCAGCCTCTGTATTTCTAAGCTGTGCAGTCCTCCCGTCTGCACACTTGTGTGACGCAGATAAGCTAAATCTGCAGTTTCTCATGAGAATCCAGGGCTATCCTGTACTGTGAGACGGTGGGTGGTTGAATCGCTGCCCTTTGGCTGGCTGACCGCACGCTCTATCATGTTGTACTCTAATAGAGGAAGACTTAAACTCATAGTGATGAGAATATAATGAGGCTACAGTCACAACATCATTAAATGTTCCAAGTTCAAAACTGTAATATTCAGTCAACTTAGTTGTGTGGCTTTCCCAGCAGATCAGCTTAGTTTGCACATTATCAACTACTAAATGTGATTTAGTACTTTAGGGCTTATTCAAAAGGGCGATCAGACCTGTCCCCCGATCTGAACCGCTATCGAATGTGCGTGCAAGCAGCCCAAGTGGGCGCAGATGTAGCGGCTGCACATACACAGTCCAAATTTGGCATGCAGGCAGGAGCAGGTGCATGGATCCAAGCACAGACACTGTGTGTTCAGATTAGGGTTGCCACTTTTTGTTCAAGCTGAACCCGAACACTTTAGCAGCACACAGTTTTTTGTTTTTTTTTAGTATACAGCCATGGGCAAAAGTTTTGAGAATTACACAAATTAATTTTCACAAAGTCTGCTGCCTCAGTTTTTATGATGGCAATTTGCATATACTCCAGAATGTTATGAAGAGTGATCAGATGAATTGCAATTAATTGCAAAGTCCCTCTTTGCCATGAAAATTAACTTAATCCCATAAAAAAATTTCCACTGCATTTGTGAACAAGGCTTCAGAGCACCCAACAAAGTCCAGCAAGTGCCGGGACATCTCCTACAGTTGATTCAGCTGTGGGATCCCACCACCACCAGTACAGAGCTTTATCAGGAATGGCAGGAGGCAGGTGATTTAGGCTGCACGCACAGTGAAGCAAAGACTTTTGGAGGATGGCTTGGTGTCAAGAAGGGCAGCAAAGAAGCCACTTCTTTCCAAGAAAAACATCAGGGACAGACAGATATTCTGCAAAAGGTACAGGGATTGGACTGCTGAGGACTGGGGTAAAGTCATTTTCTCTGATGATTCCACTTTTCAATTGTTTGGGGGATCCGGAAAAAACCTTGCAGAGCTTTATCAGGAATGGAAGCAGGCAGGTGTGAGTGCATCTGCAGGCACGGTGAAGCTAAGACATTTGGAGGATGGCCTGGTGTCAAGAAGGGCAGCAAAGAAGCCACTTCTCTCCAGGAAAAACATCAGGGACAGACTGATTTTCTGCAAAAGGAACAGGGATTGGACTGCTAAGGACTGGGGTAAAGTCATTTTCTCTGATGAATCCACTTTCCGTTTGGGGCATCCAGAAAAAACCTTGTCCAGAGAAGAAAAGGTGAGTGCTACCATCAGTCCTATGTCATGCCAACAGTAAAGCATCCTGAGAACATTCGTGTATGAGGTTGCTTCTCAGCCAAGGGAGTGGGCTCACTCACAATTTTGCCTAAGAACACTAGCCATGAATAAAGAATGATACAAAAACATCCTCCGAGAGCAACTTCTCCCAACCATCCAAAAACAGTTTGGTGATGAACAATGCCTTTTTCCAGCAGGATGGAGCATCTTGCCATAAGGAACAAGTGATAACTAAATGGCTTGGGGAATAAACCATCAAAAGTTTGAGTATGGCCAGGAAACTCCCCAGACCTTAAACCCATCGTGAACTTGTGGTCAATCCTCAACAAAAAGAACCCACAAACTCTGGCAAACTCCAAGCATTGATTATGCAAGAATGGGCTGCCATCAGTCAGAATGTGGCCCAGTAGTTGATTGACAGCATGCAAGGACGAATTGGAGAGGTCTTGAGAAAGAAGGGTCACCACTGCAAACATTGTCTCTTTGCATAAACGTAAACAAAAAACTCCAAAAAAGAATAGTAATGCAGCACATATAGTGGCTCCTTACCCTCCTGTCAAGTTCTTTCCTGAGCCACCTTCCTGTCTGAATATTGTGTCTGGGTTTCAGGTAGACTGATACCTGGACGCATGTTTCAAAATCCGGACTGTCCAGTTGAATCCGTGACAGGTAGCAACCCTAGTTCAGATTCATGCACGTACTCCTGCCAATGTGTCAGATTTTAACACATGACTGTGTATGTGCAGCTGCTGCATCTGCGCCCTCTTCTATGGGCTGCCTGCACTCAGCTCCGAAGTGAATTCACACGCAGCAGACAGTGGCTCAGATTAGAGGATGGTTCTGTTCACATGTCTGAATGAGTCCTTATGGTACTCTAAAGCAAAGTTATGTTTAGTAATCACAGAAAGAAAATCAAGAGGGCCTAAATATGAATTCACACCTGAGCAGAACATATTCCTAGACACATTTCAGGTGTAAAGATGTACATGAATGTGTGTATCACACATTTATAGGTGCACTTATTGAAGTCTATGGGGCAAAAACATCTGGATACGTTAAAGAAATAGCCTAGGGCAACTGAGCATACAGTGTGAACAGGGACAACTAGAAAGAATGGGATTCTGCATTTTGAACATAGGCAGACTTAGGGAAACAAGCTGAAAAACACTCAAGTGTGAATGGAGGCTTATTTATCAAATTGTCACATATAATAACTATCTGTTCCTATGTTTTATCATGGCAAAAGAAAAAAAAAAATATCCATTTAAATATTTTAAAAAGATGTAGAATACATGTACACACACCCTGGCCATAGCAGTCAAGAGTTGTTTAAAATGAGCTGTTGACTTTTACATAGAAGTAGTTAAAGTAGTTAAAGCGGAGTCCCACCCAAAAATGGAGCTTCCACTTTAAGGCCTCCTCTCTGGCTCCTGTTTGTGAATCAGAGCTTTTTTTTTGGGGGGGGGGGAGCAGGTATCCAAATTTGACAGGTATCTGCTCCCACCGGAAGTAGAAGCTATCCCTCCTGAAGTCTTCTGGGACTTATCACAGGTCCTAGAAGACTTCGGGGACAGTCACAGACCGCAGCGCCGCTCGTACATGCGCAGTGGGCATCCAGCTGTGAAGCTGCCATCTGTCACAAGCTGTCACAGCAGAGATACAGGCGCTGCTGATGGAGGACACAGGGAGAACACAACTGCGATGAGTACACCGCTGGACCATGGAACAGGTGAGTGGCTCGGTGTGAATTTTCAGTACCAAAAGTGGTTACCCCGAGCCACACTTGGGATCGCATTGCTGGATCTAGGTACAGTTACTTAGCTTGTCCCCAGGATCCTGTGATGTCCTCCCGCTGTGTGTGCGAGCTTTGTCCTCCGGAGAATGTCCATAGGAACCAAAACCATCCCTTTACATCAAAAGCAGTTTTAGACCAGCTAGAAAACAGCAATAATAAATTAGAATCACTTGCAGAATTGAGCGATAGTGATTTGTGGGGAAATTCATCATCAAACACTGAAAGTAATGATAGTGACAATTCTGAAAATTTCAGTGTTCTTGATTTGGTTACATTATTGAATATTTGCTGTTATTATTATATTATTGTTATAATTATTTATATATATTTATTATAATATAATTTATGATTTTGTGTTTCAAACTTTATCTTACCCGAGCTGTCTACTAGACTATTGTTTGGACAGATTTAAGTGTGTTATTCCTAAGAATTACAGGCCTACAATCTAAAATGCCAAATTTCCATGCAAAACATTGTACTGCTTTGAGCATTTGAGCTTTGAGCATCAAAAATCTGAAATAATATGAAATAATCATACCACCAGGAAGGTTACTAAACAAAAAAAATTACTGAAACTCTGCTTTAAAGCGGTTCTTCACCCTAAAGGGGAAGTTCCGCTAGTATTATCCCTCCCCCCCTCCGGTGCCACAATCGGCACCTTTCGGGGGGGAGGGGGGTGCAGTTACCTGGATAATCCAGGTAACTGCACCCACTTCCGGCCAGACCGCCGCATGGCTCCGCCCATCGCCGCATGGCTCCGCCCCCCCGTTGTGTTCTGGGAAACACAGTTCCCAGAGACACAGCGGGGAACCAGCGCAGCGCGACTCGCGCATGCGCAGTAGGGAACCGGGCAGTGAAGCCCTCTTGCTTCACTTCCCGATTCCCTGACAGAGGATGGCGGCGGTGGCTGCAGCGAGACGAGCGATCGCTCGTCATCTGCCGCCGACATCGCTGGACCCTGGGACAGGTAAGTGTGATATTATTAAAAGTCAGCAGCTGCAATATTAGTAGCTGCTGGCTTTTAATATTTTTTTTTTTGTGCAGCTCCTCTTTAAGATTTAAACCACGCGATCACTTCTGTACACTCGTAAAATGCACGGAAAGCACAATACACTTCTATACACAGGAAGTGCTTAGATCTTCAGTCAGATCTTCAGTCATTCTCCAACCTCTGTGGTTGGAGCAGAAGTTGATCAAGCACAGGCAGCAGAGTTCAGATTTGACATTAGGTCTAACAGATCCCTAATGTATTCTTAAAGAGAACCTGTCACCTCCACTATGCTCTCACATAAGGACAGTATCAGTCTCCTTGTAATGGCAATGAAGTTAAAGTGATTCTAAACCCTTCGCTATACGCAGTAAAGTGGCTGGCCTCAGGTTATGCATAGAGATACAACAAATCCTCCTACATAGGTTGTACCTGTTGTAGCGGCCCCATATACATGCCTCCCGTGTGTATCTTTACTTGTCAAATGTCTCCCCTCTGTCTGCTATGAGACCCGAAAAACTGCATATTTTGTGGGTGGGTCTGTTGTCTGGAGCTCGGTGGGTGGAGTCGTGAGGTCAGTAGACTCCCCACCCACCTCTACACTCCCCTTGTCAATATGCATATTCTCCTGTGTGTTTCTTACACTGAACTTCTGCTATGATCTCTAACATCCAGTGAAAAGACAGGAAAGTAACCACATGACTTCAGCATGCCCAATCATGCTGAGGTGGGGAACATCCAATTCTGGCAGAGCAGCAGAAGAAAGGAGTGGGAGAGAATTAAAAAAGAATGCATGTCTCTTAGGCAAATGCACGAGTTATGTCAATCAACTGTCACTCACAGCAAGGGGGAGGATTTGACAACGTTTTTCTCTGTCAAGAATTATCTGACTGAACAATAAAAGAGGATTGCTCACGCTTAGAGCTGGATTAACTCTTTGTGGCAAGACTGGGCTCAAATGATAGGACATCTTATACTCTACATTATGACATCGGGTTTATATCCACTTTAATCTTTTGACTCCTTAAACACTTTAAGCACCATTTGTACCATAAGCACCATTTGCACCATATGCACCGTGAAAACTTTTACTGCATACCTTGCTCCGCTTGCCAAGGGGTGCAAATTTTAAACTTTAGAAAACTTCCATAGACTATCACCTTCCCATGAGGTGCTGCTGCTTGCCTGGATGAATGAGAAAGCCCCTTGCAAAACTAGAAGAAGCAGGAATTGTCTGGTGATTAAAACATTCCCCAGGGGAACAAAAGTAAAGCAATAAAGGTTCCATCTGTCATTCAGTGCTGAACAAAGATTTAAAGTGACAAGTGGACAGTTACACCTGTTTATCTGCAGGCTTCTCTTCTCTACATCCTTTCAAAATCCAAAATGTATAAAACACATCTGAGCTGTCAGAAAAAGGGGGCAGGCAGCTGAAATTACACTATGTAGCCCACAGCTGGAATCTTCTTGGAATAGGATTAAGTAGCCATTTTCTTATGGAGTCCGTCTCCATCATGGTGGCGAAGGATTTTATGTTAATGGTTATGTCCTAAGGTTGATCGTATTATTAGGAAAAAACGGGAAGTACATGCCGGAAAGGACCGTCATGTGAAGCCGTTACTATTGGCAACAAATAGTAGTTCCAAGAGATTTTTAAATGCCCTGAAGAGAGGACAAAAGTAATTTTATTTCAAAAATTTGTTTTTATTCTATTCAAAAATATTCATAATAAATAAATATACACATACAGTTCATACTAGTTACCCGCATAACATCCAATCTCACAGACAGAAAAGACCCTCACAGGACACACATACATAAACATACAACACACATTGCAGGTCCGGACCAATTGCTATGGACCACCGTGGCCACCATAGATAGCGGCTGTCGCTAATCAAGAGACTATCTCTTTTTTCCTTTTGGATAAAGGATCTGAATGAATTTGTGTGATCTAACTTTGGAATATTGCCGGAATATTGTTGTATAGCAAGTCTAAAAAGATATTCAGTACTGAATGGACTTCCTTTTATTATCAACTATCAAGTTAAAATTAATTTATAATAGCTGCTATTTAAACTATCTACCTCATCTCCCCTCCCCCTCTTCCCTATTTTTGCTCTGAGCCACCGTTCAAACCACACAGAGGTTCAATTGGTTCATAGAACTATGCGTTTGCGATATACCTAAATGTATAGATTCATTATCTATCTATGGTGGTCATATGTTCTTCTGCACTATCGCCTGTAGAGGACACACAGGTCCCGGGTACTCTATGTCCTCCAGCACCTGGCGATCGTTAGTAAAACATAAGAGAACTGAGATATGCCTATATAAATAGGGACTAGAATCAATCTCTTCCCCTAGTAAAAACAGCACACGGTTAACACACAAGCAGAAAATAAATTATATATATTTTTTAATTTTATTGGATATGTTTTATATCAGAAAGTACTAATGATTGTTGTTTTTTTTCAAAATTGTCGGTCTTTTTTTGTTTATAATGCATAGTGGTGATCAAAGACAACCAAAAGAAAGCTCTATTTGTGGGGAAAAAAAGGACATACATTTTATTTTGGTACAGTGTTGCACAACCACTCAATTGTCAGTTAAAGTAACACAGTGCCATATCCCAAAAAATGGCCTGGTCATTACTGCAGCTGCTGACTTTTAATAAAATGACATTTACCTTTCATGGAGTCCAGCGATGTCGGCAACCGAGGCTTATCAATCGTTCGGCTCTCAGCTGCTGCCGTCGCCATTTTCGGTGGGGGAATCAGGAAGTCAAGCATTGCGGCTTCACTTCCTGGTTCCCTACTGCACATGCGCGAGTCACGCAGCGCAATGAGAATGCTCCGCGCTGTCTCTGGCACCCCCTCCCCCCTGAAAGGTGCCAACTGTGGCACCGAAAGGGGGGGAGGGTTTCCGATGAGCGGAAGTTCCACTTTAGGGTGGATCGCCTCTTTAACAAAGTATTTTCCTGATTCTAGGCAGAGTTCTCTGCTGAAGCCCACAGCTGTCAAAAAACAGTTCCAAGTTTCACAACATTCCTCAGCAGATTGTAAGGTTTTGGTCTTTAGATAAAAGGAATGAACTTCGGTCTGTAAATGAGGGAAGTTTAAGCACTTAAAGACTAAACCTTTTTCTGACACTTGTTGGTTTCAAGTTAAAAATCATAATTTTTTGCTAGAAAATTACTTAGAACCCCCAAACATTTTTTATATATATATATATATTTTAAAAGAGACCCTAGATAATAAAATGGCGGTTGTTACAATATTTTATGTCAAAGTGTATTTGCTCAGTGGTCTTTTGATTGCAATTTTTGGGGTAAAAAATACACTTTAATGAATAAAAAAAAAAGCTGTAAAGTTAGCCCAATGTTTTTGTATAATGTAAAAGATGATGTTACGCCACAGGTATCATGAGAGAATCATGATCTTTATTCTAAGCAAAAAAATCATGATTCTATTTTTTCACAGAATCATGCAGCTCTAGTTAGAAGATGTTCTTTTGTTTTGTTTTGTTTTTTTGCGGGTAAGCGGCAGTGAGGAAAAAGACAGCACAAGGAGAAAACAGCTCAAAGAGAATAGCGCAAAAGGAGAAGACAGCTCAAGCAGAAGACTGCACCAGAGGGAGAAGAAACTACAGGAGGAAGAAGACATCAGTACCGGAGAAAGAAAACATGTTGGAGCTATGACAGGGGCCTTTTTTAACTATTAATAAAGGACAAAAATCGTCTGTTGTTCTTTTTAACACGTCACTGCTTTTGGGGTAAATGGGTAGGGGTACAATGTGTGGGGCAGGATCCAGGGGCCTCCTTTCTTAAAGGGGGCTTACAGATTTTGATAAGCCCCCTGCCTGCAGACCCCCACAGCCACAAGCCCAGGTTGTGGGGAAGAAGCCCCCTTGTAGCAGACCCCCCCACCCCCAAGTACCCATCCCCCCATGTTGAGGGCATGTGGCCTAGAATGGTTCAGTAGGAGGAGGGCCACTCGCTTGTCCACTCCCTTTCCTGACCTGCCAGGCTGCATGCTTGGATAAGGGTCCGGTATGGATTTTGGTGTGGGGGGTCCCCTCCGAATTAATACTAGACCCGAAGGGCCTGGTATGAACCGGGGGGGGGGGGGGGGGGCATGCCGTTTTTTTCCAGAGAAATTTTTTTTCAAGCAATTTTTTTTTACCTTCAGCTGTCAGCAGGGAACCCCACTGACAGCTAATGACTCATTGGTTGTCAAGGACACGGCAGCCCGCTTCCCTTAGCAACCAGCTGTATACAGTGTTTAAACTGAAAATTAAAAACGCAAAACACATCAAAAATTGTATCATAAACACAACACTTGCATTTCTGGTGCAATTCTATTGAAGTCTATTACATGCAAAACGTGGGAAAAAAGTCCCTGACCCTTTCCAAAAGCGCTCAGGCTGCAAAACGCATAGATGTGAACGTGCACCTTAGGAAACCATGCTAAATGGACTGTAGTGTATTTCTGCAAACTGCAAACACACAAAAAAAACGAATAGGTGTGAAGCTAGGGTAAAACGCTACTACAAAAAGCTATTAAGAGTGTTTTTTCCAGCTTTTTTTTAGCTTAGAAAATATGCTAGTGTGCATGGAGCCTACATTATAGATACAAATACATTTGATTGTACAACTGAAAACAGTCTAGCACAAGATAATGCTATATAGTTATACATTTCGGTTGATGATGGTCTTCAGTTTGACACGCATATCATATTCTTGGCTTGCTTTTACTTTTTGTTTAATGACTTTCTCAGCAATATAAAGGTGTTAACATCAGTTCAAAAAACCTCAGTAATGGAGATGTCTTCTTGATCTGATAGATTAAGCTCTGTACATTCTGTGAATTCACACATAAATGTGAAAAGTTGGTGGAGGCACATGGGACACGGTAGGAGTGTGAAATACTGGATGTGACAGGAAGGTGGGTGAACACATTAACGTTGGCGCTACCCTCACCACTAGATGACTCTGTTACATAAAAATTCTAAAATGGGATGACCAGTTTTGACCGATAAGCACATCCTCATTAATGTTTTCTAACGCTGTTTATACTAGATGAGCAGCAACTTCAGCTGGTATGCTGTATTTTCATAGTACGTTGTAGATATGTTGACTTACAAGAGCATCTCATCTCAACTACAGCTCAACTATACAGCCATATATAAGTAAACGATGCTTAGTTTTGCTGACTTTCTAAGGGCTCTGCAGACCCATGCAGCACATCTGATTGTAGGGGTTTGGCATGCTTAGACACATCGAGTGTTGGAATTTTCATACTGGTACCGGCTTGGCATGGGAAACCTGTGCATATGTGCAGCAGGGCTCTGCCTGGACCCAAAGCCCTGTGGTACATCTGTGCATGAGCAGAATTGGGAGGCAAACGTCATTTTCTCCATTGTTGTCTGCAGCACAAAAACACAAGAAGGTAACAAAAAGCACCAAAAAAAATATTCAGATGTGAGAGAGGAGAAGGCAGGGAAAATATGTTTTTATTTAGGGTGAAGTTCCGCTTTAAACCAACTTTCTGAGTAACTCAAAGAGAAATTAAAATAACTCAGGCACAAGCGAAACCAGCTCAAAATCACCTAAAAGTATTTGGTTTACTTCTGAGTCTGATGGTTGAGTACAGGAATCTTAAAGCAGGAGTTTCGCTTTTCTGCCACCCTCCTCTATTACTTTTGGATACATTTACTTTTTGTATATTTGTCTCTTATTTGTAAAAACAAGGTACCCCCCCCCCCCCCCCCAAAAAAAAATGCATACAAGCGTCTAGGTGATCCATGTGAAAGTTCAACACCCTCCTTTACCCGCAGATTTCTGGGACATGTCAAAGGTCCCAGAAGGCTGCAGGACCAATCACAAAGCACAGTGCAGCTCACACATGTGCAGTGAAAAGCTGCAAGGAGTTACAGCCGGCTTCCCTTAGTAAACATGCTGGCGTGGAGGACCCAATGACCGGTGAAGAACAGGCCCAGGTAAGGACGGCAGATAAGTGTTCTTTTATTAAAACTTTTAATTAATTAAACTTTTAATTCTTTATTTTATACAGCCTGAAGATCCTCTTTGCAAAAACGAATACAAGAGCATTGTGGGGAGCAAACCTAAGTGGGGCAAACAGTAATTTTTTTAATTTGAATGCATAATTAACATTTATTTGCTGAATTTAATTACTGTCAGTTGAAAATGTGTAGCCTGATATCCCAAACGGTAGATTCAAGACGACGGAAGAATATTTCTAATATAGGCATGTCTTGCAAGACAGAGTGGAAAAAGCCCTTAAACAAAAATAGGAGGATTATTAGTTGGCAATAGGAATGGATTGCTGGATGTAATTTTCTGCATAGGGGATCTTTTGTCCTCATATACACGTATAACCATGTTTCCTGTGTGGGGTTGAAATGCGAGAAACACATGAGAACTGAAAGCAGCAGTAAACTACACAGTATGAACACATATACTGCAGTATGAGTGCATACGTGTGTATACTAGGCCAAAATTAAACCCCACAGTCTCTAGCCAGTCTGCAGATGACTGTCTTAACAGGCTCTGAGTTGCTGGTAAATGTACAAAGTTGGGTGCAGATATAAGTCCAGAAGCTCACTGGTGGTGAAGCTTCCACAAATCATGGATCATGGATGCCCCCTTTACAACACAATCCTCTAGTTGGTGATTATGCTTCCCAAGAGTGGCTTGGTTTACTCTTCCCACTAATGCCGCGTACACACGATCGGAATTCTCATCGGAAAAAGCTCTGATTGTTTTCCCAATGGAATTCAGCTCAAGCTGTCTTGCCTACACACGGTCACACCAAATTCCGATCGTTTAGAACGTGGTGACGTACAACACGTACGACGAGACTAGAGAAAGGAAGTTCAATGGCCAGTAGCCAATTGCTTCCGTCTTGTAGTTGAATCTGAGCATGCGTGATTTTTGACGTGTCGGAATTGCATACACACGATCGGAATTTCTGATAGAAAGCTTTTCCGTCGGGAAAATTGAGAACATGCTATCAATTTTTGGCTGGCGGAAATTCGGACAGCTAAATTCCGATGGAGCATACACACGGTCTTATTTTCCGATGAAAAGCTCTCATCAGCCTTTTTCTGGTCGGAATTCCGATCGTGTGTACACGGCACAAGGGTTAGAATTTGATGATAGGATGATATAAAGGTTCAAAATGCTGCTTAACCACTTGGGTACCGCGCTATTGCCGAATGACGGCATTAGCGCGGACCTAGATTTCCGGGACTACGTCTATTGACGTCATCCCGGTTACGAGCGGCCTGCGCGCCCCCTGAGGGGCGCGCGCGGCGCGCTCTGTGATAGGCGAGTCCGTGAGACTCGCCTGATCACCGATCCGTGTAAGGGGTCGATCCCGACCCCTTATCACGTGATCAGCTGTCAGCCAATGACAGCTGATCATGTGATAGAACGGAGCCGGTAATCGGCTATTATTCCTCCTCGCGCTGACAGCGCGAGGAGAAAAAAAAAAAGCCGATCACCGGCGGCCGTGATCGGGACATCAGTCCCGATCACGGCCAGCAATGCAAGGCACCACATGCCACCTGCCAGTGCCCACCTGCCTCCCGCAGTGCCATCCTGAAGAATAACTAAAAGTAAAAGTAAGTGCCCCCCGTCTGTGCCCATAGTGCCCACAGTGCCACCCACAGTGCCACCCACAGTGCCACCCCACAGTGCCACCCACAGTGCCACCCACAGTGCCACCCAATCTGCCTCAAAGGTGCTGCACCCCAGTGCCGCCCATCAGTGCCCAGCAGTGCCGCCCATCAGTGCCCAGCAGTGCCGCCCATCAGTGCCCAGCAGTGCCACCTATCAGAGCCACCTATCAGTGCCACCTATCAGTGCCCATCAGTCCCATCTATCTGTGGTACCTATCAGTGCCCATCCGTGCCACCCATCCGTGCCACTTATCCGTGCCACCCATCCGTGCCATCTTATCTGTGCCCATCTTTGCCCATCAGTGCCGCCTTATCTGTGCCCATCGGTGCCGCCTTATCTGTGCCTATTAGTGCCGCCTTAACTATGCCTATCAGTGCCCACTAGTGCAGCCTATCAGTGCCCACCAATGCAGCCTAACAGTGCCCACCAATGCAGCCCATCAGTGCCCACCAATGCAGCCTATCAGTGCCGCCTTATCAGCGCACTTCAATGAAGGAGAAAAATGACCCGTTTGCAAAATTTTATAACAAACTATTAAAACATGATTTTTTTTTTTTTTTTTTTTGCATCTTTTTTTGTTTGTTTAGCAAAAAATAAAACTCCGAGCTGTAACTAAATACCACCAAAAGAAAGCTCTATTTGTGGGAAAAAAATGATAAAAATTTCATTTGGGTACAGTGTTGTATGCCCGCGCAATTGTCATTCAAAGTGCATCAGCGCTGAAAGCTGAAAATTGGTCTGGGACTGAGGGGGGTTTAAGTGCCCAGTAAGCAAGTGGTTAAACTACACTATGAATTATTGTCTGGTAGTGCACATTGGCCATTAGATGGAGTCCAGGCTATGATTAATGGTCACAGTGGAGAAACAGGAATGTAATAGTGCTGGAGGCATGGCAGGGGGTTGTTGCTAAGTACTAACCGGTCGTTACATGCCACATTTTTTACACTTTTTCCAGCCTGTTACACTCAGAAATTGTATATTTTCATAACTTTTTTATATGCAGTCACTCAGAACAGTACTGTTCTCAGCTTCCTCCAAATTTCTAAATTCCTTTTTTCTACTGCTGTGATCTGACTTCATGTTAGATGGTGGCTAAATTCATTCTTTATGGTTCCACTGTGTGTAGGAACGTAGCCACCTTCTCTTGTTTGCTCCCAAAGTGAACTATAAACTATGGGATTTGTAATATACATAGAGCAGTGTATATGACCACAACTAACATGCACTGCTCATTCAAAAGAGAAGGGAGAGGGAAAAGGAGAGGTTAAAGGAGCTCATAGAGAATGTTATAAGGAGGCAGAAGAACACAGTAAGAAACAATTTAAAGTGGATCTGTACCTGCCCCCCCTCCCTGTTTTTTTCCCCCATACCCGCTTACCTTAAAGAGGAAGTAAACCCTGATGAGTTTACTTCCTCTTTTTTTCCCTGCAAAGGTAAAGCATAATGGACTACTATGCATCGCATAGTAGTCCATTATGTGTCACTTACCTGACACAGGAGCCAGCGAAGTCGCCGCTGTCCCCTGTAGTCCGCCGCATCCATCTTGCTGGTGGCGTCTCGCAGCTCCGCCGCTGTCATTCGGCGAAGCCGCGATGACGTCACTCCCGCGCATGCGCACGGGAGAGGAGTCTCGCAGCTCCGCCGCTGTCATTCGGCGAAGCCGCGATGACGTCACTCCCGCACATGCGCACGGGAGAGGAGTCTCGCAGCTCCGCCGCTGTCATTCGGCGAAGCCGCGATGACGTCACTCCCGCGCATGCGCACGGGAGAGGAGTCTCGCAGCTCCGCCGCTGTCATTCGGCGAAGCCGCGATGACGTCACTCCCGCACATGCGCACGGGAGAGGAGTCTCGCAGCTCCGCCGCTGTCATTCGGCGAAGCCGCGATGACGTCACTCCCGCACATGCGCACGGGAGTCGACAAATGCGGCAGCTCCATTCTTGGAACTGCCGCGTTCAGTGCGCCTGCGCGCCGCTGTCTACGGCGCATGCGCCGTAGACAGCGGTGCCCGTTTTCGGGCAAATATCTCCTAAACCATATGGGTTTAGGAGATATTGCTTGGACCTACAGGTAAGCCTTAATCTAGGCTTACCTGTAGGTCAAAGTGGTTTGTAAGGGTTTACAACCACTTTAAGGTGGTATCTGCACATTTCAGATACTCACCCATCCAGCGGATCCAGAGTTGTCTTGTTGAGATCCTCTCATGCCCAGCCACAGCTCTGATCCCCCCTGCCATGTCTTTTACTGATGTCATCGAGAGGCCCGCCAGATCTTCCTGGTGCATGGGGAGGCAAGGCTGGACATTTTTTGCCTAAAAAAGATAATAAAACAAAACGCAATACTTATAGAGGATGGAGGGAAGGGTAGAGTGGAGGGAAGTAGTGGAAGAAGGTGAAGGTCCGCTTTAATAAAAAATTGCTTACAGGGCCATTAAAGCAGAACTTTACTCTCTCAATCAACATTGACTATTTTTAATCCTTATTCTGCTAGCATTAGTAAATATATAGGAGATTATACCATATTTACTTGTTTTAAACTTTCTTTTACATTTCTACAGTTACTTCCTGGTTTCCAGGTCTTAGCAAATGTCATACACACCAGGAGTCTTCAGGAGGGGAGGAGGCGCTATCTCACCTATGCACACCCTCCTGCGTGTATGCCTGAGCTAAGGGCAGATGAATGCTGGGAAATAAATGCTACATAAATAATCTGCCTTTGTTCAAGGTGGCCACAAATGCTAATGGAGTGTTTTTCAAAGTTATTTCTGAACAAAATAATGCATGGAGGCATGGCTGGATGGGTGAGTTTGCTTTAAATATTAAAAATGAATAAATTGCATTTTGGTTTTGCAGGTGCTCAGATGCAGTGTAGTTCTGTTTCAAGTAGTGGTATGTGTATGGATTTTTTTTTGCAGAATAAGATATAGTTTATAAATATAAGAATAAATAAATATAGTTTATTTTATTTTAATTTTGCTTCCCTGAGTGTTCTTGTTAACATCTTTTTACTTAGAAAATCAACAAAACATGTGATTTGAGCAGAGGTGGCCAACTCTTTGGGCATGACTCTATGTACTGGATATTAGCAGAAACATAAAGACCAACTGCATTTTACTGCATGCTTTACTTTGACGACCATGCTGTGAACTGTAAAGCCTTCCAGTCCAAGGGGCTACAAGTGCAAAAATTCCAAAATCAAGGAGAACATCATCAGCTGATTTAGAAAACAGTGTATATTAGAATAAATGTACAATTCATACCTAGCATCAAAATACTGTACAATTTTTCTTTTACTTTATTTTTTATCAGAATGTAATTTATTTCTAAACCAAAGATTTGGAAAGTCAGTGAGTATGTAGAAATTATGTTGCCAAAAATAATAAGTGGTGATGTATCTGTTTATCCTCCTCTGGATCACACAGCTTGAATTGTGACTATTCACAGCTAATACTTAGATGCATTGGCCTTGATTTACTAAAGGAGCAGAGACTGTTCACAGCAAAGAAAAGATTTGAACATCCAGCCCCATACAGGAGAATAAAAAAAAAAAGACAGAAGATTTTGCCTTGCACGTGACTGGAGGATTGAAGTGATTACAGTGATTCTCTACTCTTTTAGTAAATCCATTACTACATTTGTGTGCTGATGAGAGAGTTTACTGGTTGCCAAAAAATTTATCTGTTTACAAATTAGTTGTTGCTAGGGATGAGCCTAACACACCCCGGTTCGGTTCGCACCAGAACTTGTGAACAGACAAAAAATTTGTGCGAACACTGTTAAAGTCTATGGGACACGAACGTGAAAAATCAAAAGTGCTAATTTTAAAGGCTTGTATGCAAGTTATTGCCATAAAAAGTGTTTGGGGACCCGGATACTGCCCCAGGGGACAAGCAGTTTTTTTAAAACGGACATTTTTTCAGGAGCAGTGATTTTAGGAATGCTTAACCACTACAGATCCGCGCTATTGCCAAATGACGGCATTAGCGCGGACCTACATTTCCGGGACTACGTCTATTGACGTCGTCCCGGTTACGAGCGGCCTGCGCGCCCCCTGAGGGGCGCGCGCGGCGCGCTCTGTGATCGGCGAGTCCGTGAGACTCGCCTGATCACCGATCCGTGTAAGGGGTCGATCCCGACCCCTTATCACGTGATCAGCTGTCAGCCAATGACAGCTGATCATGTGATAGAACGGAGCCGGTAATCGGCTATTATTCCTCCTCGCGCTGACAGCGCGAGGAGAGAAAAAAAAAGCCGATCACCGGCGGCCGTGATCGGGACATCAGTCCCGATCACGGCCATCAATACAAGGGACCACCTGCCACCTGCCTGTGCCCACCTGCCTCCCGCAGTGCCATCCTGAAGTAAAATAAAAGCAAAAGTAAGTGCCCCCCGTCAGTGCCCATAGTGCCCACAGTGCCACCCACAGTGCCACCCACAGTGCCACCCCACAGTGCCACCCACAGTGCCACCCACAGTGCCACCCAATCTGCCTCAAAGGTGCTGCACCCCAGTGCTGCCCATCAGTGCCCAGCAGTGCCGCCCATCTGTGCCCAGCAGTGCCGCCCATCAGTGCCCAGCAGTGCCACCTATCAGAGCCACCTATCAGTGCCACCTATCAGTGCCCATCAGTCCCATCTATCTGTGGTACCTATCAGTGCCCATCCGTGCCACCCATCCGTGCCACTTATCCGTGCCACCCATCCGTGCCATCTTATCTGTGCCCATCTTTGCCCATCAGTGCCGCCTTATCTGTGCCCATCGGTGCCGCCTTATCTGTGCCTATTAGTGCCGCCTTAACTATGCCTATCAGTGCCCACCGGTGCAGCCTATCAGTGCCCACCAATGCAGCCCATCAGTGCCCACCAATGCAGCCCATCAGTGCCCACCAATGCAGCCTATCAGTGCCGCCTAATCAGCGCACTTCAATGAAGGAGAAAAATGACCCGTTTGCAAAATTTTATAACAAACTATTAAAACATGATTTTTTTTTTTGCATCTTTTTTTGTTTGTTTAGCAAAAAATAAAACTCCGAGCTGTAACTAAATACCACCAAAAGAAAGCTCTATTTGTGGGAAAAAAATGATAAAAATTTCATTTGGGTACAGTGTTGTATGACCGCGTAATTGTCACTCAAAGTGCATCAGCGCTGAAAGCTGAAAATTGGTCTGGGACTGAGGGGGGTTTAAGTGCCCAGTAAGCAAGTGGTTAAATAAAAAAAATAAAAAAATGAAATATTCCTTTAAATATCATGCCTGGGGGGTCCCCTTAGTCTGCCTTTAAAGTAGCGCATTTTCCCCATGCTGACGGTTGTAATGTATTGCCAGATCCTGGCAATATACATAAAAAACATTTAAAAAAACAGCATAGATTTTCCCCCAGTCCCTTCAGGTCTGGTATGGATATTAAGGTGAACTCCACGCCAATTTTGTTTTTAAAATGGCATGGGATCCCATGCCGTTTTTTTTCTTAACCACTTTCAGACCGGACCATTTTGCTGGTAAATGACCAGAGGTCTTTTTACACTTTGGCACTGCGCTGCTTTAACTGGTAATTGCGCGGTCATGCAATGTTGTACCCAAACAAAATTTGCGTCCTTTTCTTCCCACAAATAGAGCTTTCTTTTGATGGTATTTGATTGCCTCTGCGATTTTTATTTTTTGCGATATAAACGTAAAAAGACCGCAAATTTTGAAAAAAAATGATATTTTCTACTTTTTGTTATTAGAAAAATCCAATAAACTCAATTTTAGTCATACATTTAGGACAAAATGTATTCAGCCACATGTCTTTGGTAAAAAAAAAGTCAATAATTGTATATTTATTGGTTTGCGCAAAAGTTGTCACATCTACAAACTAAGGTACGTTTTCTGGAATTTACGCAGCTTTTAGTTTACGACTGCCTATCTCATTTCTTGAGGTGCTAAAATGACAGGGCAGTACAAAACCCCCCCAAATGACCCCATTTTGGAAAGTAGACCCCCTAAGGAAATTGATAAGAGGCATGTTGAGCCCATTGAATATTTTATTTTTTTGCCTCAAGCGATTGAATAATGACAAAAAAAAAATTTTTTTTTTTTTTTTTACACAAAGTTGTCACTAAATGATATATTGCTCACACATGCTATGGGCGTATGTGAAATGACACCCCAAAATAAATTCTGCTGCTTCTCCTGAGTACGGGGATACCACATATGTGGGACTTTTTGGGAGCCTAGCCGCGTACAGGGCCCCGAAAACCAAGCACCGCCTTCAGGCTTTCTAAGGGCGTCAATTTTTGATTTCACGCCTCACTACCTATTACAGTTTTGAAGGCCATAAAATGCCAAGATGGCACAAAACCCCCACAAATGACCCCATTTTAGAAAGTAGACACCCCAAGCTATTTGCTGAGAGGCATGTTGAGTCCATGGAATATTTTATATTTTGCCACAAGTTGCGGGAAAATTACAAACTTTTTTTTTTTTTTTTTTTTTTTCACAAAGTTGTCACTAAATGATATATTGCTCATGCATGCCATGGGCATATGTGAAATGACACCCCAAAATAAATTCTGCTGCTTCTCCTGAGTACGGGGATACCACATATGTGGGACTTTTTGGGAGCCTAGCCGCGTACGGGGCCCCGAAAACCAAGCACCGCCTTCAGGCTTTCTAAGGGCGTAATTTTTTGAGTTCACTTCTCACTACCTATTACAGTTTTGAAGGCCATAAAATGCCAAGATGGCACAAAACCCCCACAAATGACCCCATTTTAGAAAGTAGACACCCCAAGCTATTTGCTGAGAGGCATGTTGAGTCCATGGAATATTTTATATTTTGCCACAAGTTGCGGGAAAATTACAAACTTTTTTTTTTTTTCACAAAGTTGTCACTAAATGATATATTGCTCACGCATGCCATGGGCATATGTGAAATGACACCCCAAAATAAATTCTGCTGCTTCTCCTGAGTACGGGGATACCACATATGTGGGACTTTTTGGGAGCCTAGCCGCGTACGGGGCCCCAAAAACCAAGCACCGCCTTCAGGCTTTCTAAGGGCGTTACAGTTTTGAAGGCCATAAAATGCCAAGATGGCACAAACCCCCCCCCCCCCAAATGACCCCATTTTAGAAAGTAGACACCCCTAAATTTAGGGGTACACTAGTGAGACTAGGTAATAAATGGCGGGTGCCCTGAAACTATAAAAAAATAACTAACCAACCAGCGTCACCTGTAACAGTTATATGGTGATCACTGGTGAAAGGGTTAACTAGGGGGCAATCAGGGGGCTTTATGCGGTAGTATATGGGGGTCCCTGGCGCTATAAAAAGCTGCGGCGAACCTAAATACCTACCTGCCTAACTAGCGTCACCTGTGACACTAATACAGCGATCAGAAAAACGATCGCTTATTAGGCTGGGTTCACACTGGAGCGATGCGGGAACGCCACGAATGCGCGGCGGGTTCCCGCATCGCATGCCTCCCGGCGGCAGTTCACACTGCCCTATGCGAACTGCTGGGAGTGTCAGTGAAATGTTAATGACACCCCCAGATCAGTTCGCATATCGCAGTGCGATCTGCAAACTTGGATCGCATGGTGTGAACACCCATGCGATCCGATTCTGCTGCGGACCAAAAAAAGGGTCCCGTGCGAGTTTGCGGCGGGTGCGACACGAATTCAGCCATACTATCTGTATAGCTGAACTCGAATCGCACAGAGATCGGATGTGATTTGCACTGCAGTGCGGTGCGAATCACATCCGTTCTCATAAACCGCTGCAATGTGAACCCAGCCTTAGTGACACTGGCGACGGGGGGTGATCACGGGGTTAAACCTTTATTGGGGGGGTTAGGGGGGTACCTTAGAACTAAAGGGGGCTAACCCTAACTGCCCTAACAGTTATTAGTCACAAATGACACCTGCCGGGTGATCAGGGGGTTAAACCTTTATTAGGTAATAAATGGCGGGTGCCCTGAAACTATAAAAAAATAACTAACCAACCAGCGTCACCTGTAACAGTTATATGGTGATCACTGGTGAAAGGGTTAACTAGGGGGCAATCAGGGGGCTTTATGCGGTAGTATATGGGGGTCCCTAGCGCTATAAAAAGCTGCGGCGAACCTAAATACCTACCTGCCTAACTAGCGTCACCTGTGACACTAATACGGCGATCAGAAAAATGATCGCTTATTAGGCTGGGTTCACACTGGAGCGATGCGGAAACGCCGCGAATCCGCGGCGGGTTCCCGCATCGCATGCCTCCCGGCGGCAGTTCACACTGCCCTATGCGAACTGCTGGGAGTGTCAGTGAAATGTTACTGACACCCCCAGATCAGTTCGCATATCGCAGTGCGATCTGCAAACTCGGATCGCATGGTGTGAACACCCATGCGATCCGATTCTGCTGCGGGCCAAAAAAAGGGTCCCGTGCGAATTTGCGGCGGGTGCGGCGGGTGTGGCGGGTGCGGCGGGTGCGGCGAATGGCTGAACTCGAATCGCACAGAGATCGGATGTGATTTGCACTGCAGTGCGGTGCGAATCACATTCGTTCTCATAAACCGCTGCAATGTGAACCCAGCCTTAGTGACACTGGCGACGGGGGGTGATCACGGGGTTAAACCTTTATTGGGGGGGTTAGGGGGGTACATTAGAACTAAAGGGGGCTAACCCTAACTGCCCTAACAGTTATTACAGTCACAAATGACACCAATGCAAAAAAAAAAAAAAAAAAAAAAAAAAATGACATTGGTGTCACTGTGACTGGGGGGCAGGGGTAATTGGGGGGGTGATCGGGGGGTAAAGGGGGGGTGTGAGTGTGCCTGGCATGTTCTACTGTGTGTGGGATGTGTTGGTGCAACTCACTGATCCGCTCTCCTCCGTGTCGGAACGAAAAATACCGACACGGAGGAGAGAATACATCACTTCCTCTCCTGTGTTTACATTACAGGAGAGGAAGTGATGTCACCGGGGATTTCCATTCGTCGGGAGCGATCGCGAGGGGGTGGCCATGAATGAATGGCCGTCCCCTCGTCCGGGATCGCTCCCGAACGAAAACCGACCGCCGCAGGCACCGGGCGGGGGCCCGATCGGGCCCCCGACCCGCGGGAGGCAAAGGACGTACATATATGTGCTTATGCCTGCCCGTGCCATTCTGATGACGTACATCGGCGTGAGGCGGTCGGCAAGTGGTTAATTTTGTCATAGGGCTCCTCTTAACAGCTTCAATACACTATATTATATATTGTACACTGCACTATATACCCTGCATAGTATTATATATACTACACTAAGTGCACTATATACTCTGAACTGCAGTATATATACCGTATTTATCGGCGTATAACACGCACTTTTTACCCCTTAAAATCGGGGGAAAATCGTGGGTGCGCGTTATACGCTGATCCCCCCGCCAATCTGCGCTCTGTGGAGCGCCGCCAACAATTACCGAGCTGAGCCGAGTGTACTGTGTACTCGGCTCCACTCTCAGTCACGCCCAGTCCCGCCTCCTAGCCTTTACGTCCTGCCATTGGCCCGGTGTTGTGTCCATCACAGGAGCCAGGACAAGGGGCGGGACGGGGGCGTTACTGCGAACAGAGCCGAGTAGCCGAGTACCCTCGGCTCGGTCTATGTCGGCGGTGGGAGGAGCCGAAGATCTCGGCGACGGTGGTGGCGGGAGGAGCCGAAGATCTCGGCGGCGGGAGGAGCCGAAGATGGCGGCGGGAGGAGCCGAAGATGGCGGCAGCAGTAAGTTTAAAACGTACAATACTGCAATTTTGTGGAAGGCTGCAGGGGGACAGTGTAGGGCTGCAGGGGGACAGTGTAGGGCTGCAGGGGGACAGTGGAAGGCTGCAGGAGAACAGTGTAGGGCTGCAGGGGGACAGTGGAAGGCTACATTGATGGGCATTTAAAATGCAAGGTTTTTTCCTTAAACTTGCCTCCCAACATTTTTTTCCCTTAAACTTCCTTCCTAAACTTGGGGTGCGTGTTATACGCTGGCGCGTGTTATACGCCGATAAATACGGTACTATACGGACTGCCCTATATATGCTGTGGAAAAATTGTGCCTTAGGTGTTGGTGGTGGCAGAACACAGTAACCCCTCACAGTTACTCTTGTTGGGGGCAGGACGGTTCCTACTGTTAAATTATATTTTTAAATATTGTAATTACATGCCCCTGTTAAACAGCGGCACAAAAATTGGGCCTTAGGTGTTGGTGGTGCCAGAACACTGTAACCCCTCACAGTTACTCTTGTTGGGTGCAGGAACGGTACCTGCTGTTAAATATTATTTCAGATGCTGCTTTCCCTCTTTTAGTGGTCTGTGAGCTTCTGACTCTCCTTGGAGGCCTTCCGGACAGGATGGGTATTTTTTTTTTTAACACCACACTACACTGTATTATATACTGTGTACACCACCTGAAGTGTATTTGAAACTGTACACACTGTATTATATACTGTGTACACCACCTGCACTGTATTAGAAACTGTACAAAATGGGCGTACCTATACGTCCCTGCCTCCCAGTGGGTGGGGGGCCCGATCACCCACCCCCCACACCCTCGGTGCCTGCGGCGGTCGGCTTCGTTCCAGGAGCGATCTGTGCTGAGGGGGAGGCCACTGATGACCAGCCCCTCACGATTGCTCCTGATGAATGGGAAGCTTCCTCTGCCTGTGAACTGTAAACACAGGTCAAAGGAAGTGATGTCATCTCTCCTCGTGCTTCCTTTTTCATTCGGGAGCTGTGGAGAGAGGACCAGAAAAGTGAGTTGCACCAACAGCACACTAACACCAGTACACATAGGCACACAATCATTTGATTTAGTAAAGAAATCAATCTACTTAAATAATAATCTACAATAAAATAAATATAACATATTTTTTATTATGTACATTAAAAATCAGTGATCTAAGTAATTTAATTAATCTATTAATAATTTACTGTTATATTTTTTTAGCTACCACTTATACATTACAATCACCATTTGTTTATTCCTCGATGGCTATTTTCAGGAATTTTTAACGTCTTTATATAAGACCAATACCTATTTACTTTTTAAAAGTACTCTTCTTATTCACAATAAGAGAAAAAACATAGTATCCTGTTTTATTTTTATTGTTTTTCAGTACCTGCCAATTGGCCCCAGTGAATCCTCAGATTATATCCTGCTTATGTGTTATTTTTTGAAGGGAGGGGGTTAAGAGAGTCTTTGTCTCTTTCCCATTATTAAAATTTTTTTTGAATATCCCTCTTTTTGATCGGGCATGTAAAAAAGCCTTCAAAACAATTATGCCCCATACACTCGGTCGGAAATTCCGACAGAAAAAGTCTGATCGGATTATGTTGTCGGAAAATCCGATCCTGTGTGGGCTCTATGAGACTTTTTCTGTCGGAATTTCTGACGGAAAAAGTGAGAGCTGGATCTAAAACTTTCCGACAACAAAATCCGATCGGACTTTTTCCGATCGTGTGTAGAGAATTCCGATGCAAAAAGTGCCACACATGCTCAGAAACAATTTGGAGACGAAACCTATTGGCAACTGGCCTCTACGTAGTCCCGTCATACATTTTGTACGTCACCTCGTTCTGAACGTTCGGATTTTCCACCAACTTTGAGCGACCGCGTGTATGCAAGACAAGTTTCGGCCAAAATCTGTCTGAAAAAATCAGACGTATTTTGTGGCGGAATGTCTGACCGTGTGTATGGAGCATTACAGTAAGAGCCTTTGGAGTCGAGAATCTACCTGGTAGACCTGTCTTGAATCTTTGTTGTTGTTTTTAATTAGAATAATATGGAATGCTAATTTAGCAACTCATTACAAACACGTAAGTGCACAATCTGAAAATTATTTATGGATTATTGTATATATGTGTGATGTCATAGATGCTTATCCTCTTTTCTTTAATATATTTTTCTAGAATAGAAATTTCTCTTTCTTCATTGATGGACACAGCACCTTATTCTTGACCTTAAGTTATATCGCCACCTTTAGGAGAGGACTAGGCAGAACACATTAAAAACAAGTACAGTACTGCCCAGGGGGCGGTCCTACTGGCTATAACTCCTCATTTTGCTCCCAGCAGCTCAGTTTTTTTCTGCCTAGTCTAGGAGAAGGACCTGGCTCCCTGTGGGCACTAATGGTCCTTGGAATTTTTTCTTTTTCGCTGTTTTTGCTTCCTGTGATCTACAATCAACAGCCGGGCCGATCCTGGTAGTCGGGGGATGGGTCTGTCTGTGGAGTGCGTCCAGCACTTCCTGCAGGAGGGATAAGTGTAGTTCCACCTGTTAAGGCAGGATCAATTAGGGGGTCTCTGTATCTCCCTTTCTTCTCTCCCTGCCTATTTCCCTCCTCTCCATTCTAAGGGGCCGCTGTGTGGCTGGGCATAGGGGGGTGCGGAGCACGTACCTGGCTGGGGGTCCTCTTGGTGGTCTCTGGGTCCTGGCAGGGGTCCGCTCTTTTTTTACCTTTGTTTGGTGCCACCATGTGGGGGGAATGGTTGCCGCAGGAACTGCGGCCATTTTCCTGTAGCAGCGGGCCTTTTCAGTCCCGAGATGCATGGCGGTGCGTTACCCCTTTGAAGAGAGTTTCCTGAAAAAATGGACATCTCCTCTGGCCATTGATCCCCCGGTATCTAGGTTAAATAACCTCACTGGATGACATTATTAAGAATGTTACTGGGGGAAAGAGTACTTTGCTCCCACGGTCCAGAAAGGGTAAAGAGCCACGCTGTAGGCAAGGGCCCTCTTTTTCCGGTCAGAAACGGCTTCTTCGCCCACCCGGGTCGGCAGGAAAGCGTTCCCATTCCGAAAAGGTGGGACAAAAGTGTCCCTGGTATCGCAAGCCGAACAAGCCTGTGAACAAGTCAGCTGCCACATGAAGGTTCACCCCCACCCAATTCTTGGGTGGGGGGTTGTCTTCGGGAGTTTGCAGTTCGGTGGGCCTCTCTTCTTTCCGACCAGTGGGTTTGCGAACTGGTTGAGTCAGGCTTCAAGGTAGAGTTTCTTTCTTGTCCGGCAAACAGATTTTTTCTCTCCAACCTTCACCTTCTTCCAGCTCGTCGGGAGGCCCTGTTCGGGGCAGTACAGGACTTTCTTCTGCGTGGGGTGATAGTACCTGTACCGATGTCGGAAAGGTTTCAGGGATTCTACTCTGGACTGAAGACCCTCAATTGCTTCGTGAAGGCGCAGAGGTTCAGGATGGAATTGGTTCATTCCGTGGTCACTGCACTTCATCAAGGGAATTTCTTGGCATCTTTGGACATCAAGAACGCATACTTTCATGTTTCCATATGCGTCAGACACCAGAGGTTTCAGCATTTTGCTGTTGAGGACGAGCACTACCAATTTGTGGCTCTTCCCTTTGGCCTAGCGACAGCTCCAAGGGTCTTCACCAAGGTGCTGGCCCCAATTCTGGAGTTGCTGAGACAACGGGGGATTGTGTTCGTGGGTTACCAAGACGACCTCCTCCCGAGAGCAGCTATAGAATTAAGAGAGGATGTCGTGATCACCATTCAGACTCTTCGGGAGTTTGGCTGTGTGTTGAATCTCCAGAAGTCGGTGTTGGTGCCGACTCAGCGTCTGGAGCACTTGGGGTTGATTCTGGGCTCCTCAGAGGCGAGGGTCTTTCTCCCTTTAAACAAGCTGCAGACTCTTCAATCTGTGGTGCAATTATTGATGTCCCGAGGGTGGTCATCACTGCATTATTGCATTCGAGTTCTGGGCCTCATGGTAGCCACTTTCGAGGCGGTACCATTTGTTCAATTCCACACTCAAGTCCTGCAGAAAGAGATCCTGTCCAAATGGCACAAATCTCTGGCATCCCTGGATTGTCAGATTTGGGTGAGTCAGCCAGTCAGGGCTTCCTTTCTCTGGTGGTTGAAGTCCTCGGCTCTTCGGTCCGGGAAGTTGTTCCTTCCTTTTCATTGAATGGTGATCACGACGGACACCAGCCTGACCAGCTGGGGGGGAGTTTGGGGCATCCAGTCAGCCCAGGGTCGCTGGACGCAGGAAGGATCTCGCCTGCCAATCAATGTGCTGGAGCTTCGGGCGATCAAGCAGTGCCTCTCTACATGGTCACAGAGGCTGCAGGGGCATCCGGTCAGGACCCTGTCGGACAACGCCATGGCAGTGGCGTATGTCAATCATCAAGGAGGGACAAGGAACTCAGCTGCAGCACTGGAGGTTTCTCACATCCTACAGTGGGCAGAGTGGCATGTGCCGGCTCTGTCAGCCGTATACATTCCGGGCATAGAAAACTGGCAGGCGGACTACCTCAGTCGTCAGTTGCTGGACCAGGGGGAATGGTCACTGCATCTGGAAGTGTTTTGGCTCATTTGTCTAAGGTGGGGCATGCCGGATGTGGATCTCCTAGGCTCTTGTTCAATCAGAAGGTGCAGAGGTTTGTGGTCAGGTCAAAGGATCCCTGGGCGGACGCGTCAGATGCGTTGGTGGCCCCATGGGGGCATTATCGGCTGATTTATGCCTTTCCCTCCTTCAGACTCCTCCCCACATCTGCTGTGCAGAGTGGAGGTGGAAGGGATTCCGGTGATTCTGATTGCCCCAGATTGGCCTCGACTACCTTGGTACGCCGACATAGTACGAATGGTTGCGGATGTTCCTTGGAGGCTACTGATGCAGGAGGACCTTCTGTCACAAGGTCCGATACACCCTGCTTTGACGTCACTGGTTTTAACGTCATGGCTGTTGAAAGCCAGGTGCTGAGGGACCGAGGGCTGTCGGCTTCGGTAATTTCCACTATGCTGAGGGCGCAGAAGTCTTCTTCCCAGAAGATTTATCATTGCACATGGAAGGCCTACATCTCTATGTGTGAGGAGATGGGGTGGCGTCCGCATAATTATTCAGTTTCCAGAATCCTGCTGTTTTTGCGAGGTGTGGATCAGAAACTTGCGTTAAGCAACATTAAGGGGCAGATTTCAGCTCTGGCTGTTTTTTTTCAGCAACCTTTGGCGACTCACTCATTGGTGCGTACATTTGTTCGGTGGGTTCAGCATGTGGCCCCTCCGGTATGACCACCGCTGCCCCTGTGGGATTTGAATCTGGTGCTCTCGGTGCTTCAGAAGCTGCCGTTTGAAAACATTAGGGAGATCCTTTTATTGACACTCTCTCGGAAAGTAGTCTTTCTAGTGGCTATTACATCTGCAAGGCGGGTTTCTGAGTTGGCAGCCTTGTCATGCAAGTCTCCCTACTTGGTCCTCCACAAGGATAAGCCGGTACTACGTCCGCAGCCTTCTTTTATTCTGAAGGTTGTTTCGGCCTTCCATTTAAATGAGGACATTGTGCTCCTGGCCTTATGTCCTAGGCCGTCGCATCTCAAGGAAGTCACTTTACATTCCTTGGTAGTGGTCCAGGCTCTGTGGGTGTATCTGTCTGCTATGACTACTTTCCGGAGGTCGGACTCTCTGTTTGTATCGGTGACTGGTCCGAAGAAGGGTATGACGGTCTAGTCGGCCACCATTTCTCGGTAGATCAGACAGATTGTGGTTCAGGCTTATGCCATAAGGGGGCGGGCGCCTCCCTTTCCTGTCACAGCGCATTCTACCAGAGAAATTGGTGCTATCTGGGCTTTCCGACATCAAGTGTCCGTTTCTCAGGCGTGTAAGGCGGCGACTTGGTTGTCCGTACACACTTTCACCAAATTTTACAAGGTCGATGGGAGCGCATCTTCGCATGCATGCTTCGGCCACAAGGTTTTGCAGGCGGCCGTTTGAGGTTGCGACTCCCCTGATAGGAAGTTCTTTTTGTTATGGGGAGTTTATTTTCTTTTATGTTCCCATCCCTCGTTTTTGGCACTGCGTGGGGACATCCCTAAGGTCAATATTAAGGTGCTGTGTCTGTCAATGAACGAAAAAGAAAATAGGATTTTTGTACTCATCGTAAAACCCTTTTCTCTGACGGACACAGTACCCACTCCTAATTATGTTTGTACTGCTGTTTGATGAACTGAGCTGTTGGGAGCAGAGTGAGGGGTTATAGCCAGTAGGACCACCCCCTGGGCGGTACTGTGCTTGTTTTTTATGTGTTCTGCCTAGTCTTTGTCAGGTCACCTAGAGGCGAGGTGACAGATGCACACCATAGGGATCAGGAGTGCACCGCAAGGTTGTGGACCCTACGGCTGACTGCTGTGGATGGGAGACAGGTCCCACCGGGGTTAGAGTGGAAGATTCCCTGGGGCGCAGAGTCTAAGAGCCAGCAGGTGTTCACCAGAGCCTCGAGTGGTGAGGATGGACTTGGCTGCAACTGGCTCCAGGTCACGACCCCCAGGGTCCCCCAGCTCACACCCACAGTAGGCAACAGGAGGATAGGGATGGTGAGGGACAAAGCCAAGGTCGGGGCCACAAGCAGACAGAAATAGTCAGGGACACGCCAAAAGGTCAGGATCACAGGCAAACAGGGATAGTCAAAGACACGCCAAAGTCGGTAACGGAACAACAGAAGAGCACACGGCAGGTAACAGAAAGCCAAACACACAAAGGAATACACAATGGTTGATCAGCACTGATGGCCTGCAGTGCACAGGTAATATACAGTAGGGCTCCCTGATAGGGCCTGGGGTGGAGCCATGCTTAAAGGAGAGGTTATAAAAACCACCAGGTGGAAGTGGCTGGCCTCTTAGTCTGAACACATGAGGGGAGGTAAGCAAACACAGGAAGATCACTGCATAACCATGACAGTACCCTCCCTCTTACGAGGCCTCCCCCTCCCCCGCCTGGGTCCAGGCTTAAAGGGAAACTCCAGATGGAATCTCCTTAACAGACAGGGAGCAAAGACCTCAGATGCAGTGATCCAAGACCTCTCCTCAGGGCCCAACCCTTTCCAAAGTACGAGGTACTGAAGAATGCCTTTACGGAGTCGGGAATCCAAAACTTGACCTACCTCATATTTTAGATTATCCTCAGAGACCGAAACAGAGGTAGGGAGAGGACGAGAGGACTTGAGGACTAAAGGCTTTTTAGGAATGGGTAAGGGCATGAGAAGAGCAGGAGCCTGAGCAGGGTCCCCCACACCCTTAAAGATGAGCTGGGCATCCATAACAGGACCACCAGACTGGGCAGAGGTCAGTGGATCCCTGAGGTCAGGTTGGTTAGAAAGTGACATGTCACAAGAGTCAAGCTGGATAGCTGCAACACAAACATAATGCAGAGAACCCTGAGAAAAAGATTGAAAACCCCTCCTGGCCGAATGAGGTATTCTATCCAAAGGACGGATTGAGCCTCTTAAATGGGTTTGAACGGACATAGTAGCAGTAGGGTGAGGCCAGGTCACCGAAGGTGCTGAACAAGAAGCAGGAAGCTCATTGGGCATGGGCTGGACTGGCATAACTGGTGCAGAGGTTGACTGAATAGTATTCTCATCTCAATCGCATCACAGGGCATAGCAACTGTGGAACTTGCAAACAAGTTAGCCTGGCTGTGCTTACAAGGGAGATTAGGGACAGGCAAAGGTAAATGGTTATGCAAACTGGAGTGAATGATCGACTCAGGTTCATAGGTGGGCCCCTTAGCCAGAGTACCACATGACCTAGAGAGTGCACCAGTCCGACTATTGCAGGACGCATCGCAGAGATCGCTATATACAGCGGGAAGAGCAGAAGATACTGGGATAGTGGTAACAGGAAGTCTCTCTTTTGGGGTACCCTTGAGTAGGCAGGAAGAGGAACAGGAGAAACCCCAAGCCAGGATCTGTCCAGCAGACCAGTCAACGTGTGGAGAATGGAGCTGTAACCAAGGAAGACCTAATATGATAGGAGATGAAGCCTTAGGTAAGACAAGGAAGGATATCCACTCCTGGTGGAGTGTCCCTACTGACATCTTAACAGGAAGAGTCTGGAAGCGGATAGGGCCCCCTGGGAGAACCGTGCCATCAATCGCCAAGACCACCAATGGCGTTGCAAGGGGCAAAAGGGTAAGTCTCATGGAGGATGCAGTTTCCCAATCCATGAAATTGGCAGCGGCTCCGGAATCCAGATGTGCTGAGACCGAACAAGAGGAAGCACCGACATGAAGCAACACAGAAAGGAGAAGACGAGAAGGTGAAGGTGATATTTCAGGGTCTAATACTCCACCTTCCAGATGTATTAGCCCTGAGCGTTTTTCCGGACGAAGAGAACAAGTGTCACGGAAATGACCTTTGGCACCACAATAGAGGCATAGGCCCAGAGTTCTGCGCCTAGCACGTTCTTCGGGAGATAACTTAGTCCAGCCCAACTGCATAGGTTCCTCGGTAGGCAGGGGGTGCTCCTCGGATCGAAGAGAAGGTACTGGGGGCTCAGGCTGCCTAAAGAACGGAGAGTGCTGGCGTCTTTTTTCCAGGGCCCTCTCCTGAAAGCGAATATCGATCTGGTTACACAAGGTGATGACACTGTCCAAATCAGTAGGAAGGGATCTTCCTGCTAATTCATCCTTCACTCTATCAGAGAGGCCATGTAAAAAGGTTGCAACTAGGGCCTCATTATTCCAGCTCAATTCAGCTGTGAGGATATGGAACTGAAGAGCATACTTTCCCACAGACGCGGACTCTTGACGGATACGTAAAAGAGCACTAGCTGCTGAGGAGACACGACCCGGTTCCTCGAAGATATTCCGAAAAAGTTTCAAGAAATCAGACAGGCTAAAAACCACTGGATCATTCAGTTCCCACAGAGGGGCAGCCCAAGCTAGCGCCTCGCCGGACAGGAGGGATATGATATATGCTACTTTTGCCCGGACAGGAAGTTTTGGGGCTGAAATTCAAAATGAATTGTGCACTGGCTAAGGAACCCCCTGCAAGCCTTGGAGTCCCCAGAGAAACAGGACTCGCTCATCCATGTCTTTACTTTCAAAAGATTTTTATTTTCCAATAAAAGAACAACAAAAGTAAAATACATGCACTTATTCCTGTGTGACAATATTGGGTTCATTGAGAATACACTTAGAGGATGTAAAAGGACATGGGTAAGACAAACCGATTAGTCAATGAGTTGTATTTCTCCTATTGCCCCAGGCATCCATGTCTTTATGGCCCTTGCTTTGTACACTGGTACGCAGTCATGTTGCAACAGGAAGGGGCCATTCCCAAACTGTTCCCACAAAGTTGGGAGCATGACATTGTCCAAAATGTCTTGGTATGCTGACACCTTAGGAGTTCCCTTCACTGGAACTAAGGGGACAAAGCCAACCCCTGAAAAACAACCCCACACTATAATCCCACCTCCACCAAATGATTTGGACCAGTGTACAAAGCAATGTCCATAAAGACATGGATTAGAGAGTTTGGGGTGGAGGAACTTGACTGGCCTCCACAGAGTCCTGACCTCAAACCGACAGAACACCTTTGGGATGAATTGGAATGGAGCCTTCGAGCCAGGCCTTCTCGTCCACATCGGTGCCTGATCTCACAAATGCACTTCTGGAAGAATGGTCAAACATTCCAATAGACACACTCCTAAACCTTGTGAGCAACCTTCCCAATAGAGCTGAAGTTGTCATAGCTTCAGAGGGTGGGCCAACTCAATATTGAACCCTACAGACTAAGAATGGGATGCCATTAAAGTTCATGTGTGTGTAAAGGCCGGCGTCCCAATATTTTTGGTAATATAGTGTATGTTAAACTTTTTGTCAAGCTGCAACTCTTAAAAACCTCACATGTATATCAACAAGATATATTGAGGGTAGAAAAAATAATCAGATAACCTGTGGATAAAATAGGAAAGAGGAAATGGAAAGGAAGGAAGTGCAGCTTCTATTTTAGGTATGTCACAATACCATGACCCGGAAAAGAATATCTCCACTACAGCTTGTAAATAACAGGCAATCTCCGGTGTCCTTTTACACAGGGTGATGTCCTATACATCTGTCTTCTGCCAGCCATAATAACATTTAGAAGCTGGATATACGAAAAGGATGTTATGCACTCTGAATTTAATTGTCTCTCTATAGTAGACACTGCCGACAATTGATCATTGTTACGACAGGAGACACCATTTAAAAGGCAGAATTTAACAAACAGATGTTTAGAATAAAGACGTATCTGTGTAATATGTACACAGGTTTTTAGCTTATTACAATTAAATATAATATTTAATTTCTCACTTGTGCCAACCCTGGCCCTTTCTTACCCTAAACCACTTTGAGTTCCAGAGCGTTTTTTTGTTTCGGTGATGCCTTAAGACCCCTTTCATACTGGAGCGTTTTGCGGGCACTATATTGTTAAAAATAGCGCATGCAAAATGCCCTAAAACAGCTGCTCCATTCACTCCAGCGTGAAACCCCGAGGGCTGTTGATGTTGGTCCCCAGCCACCTCCAGCCTAAGCTGACACAGATTACTGTCTAGTCACTTCCCTATATCCAACCCCCCACCCGGAAACTCTTACTCAAGGGCCCTTTCCCACTTTACTACCTGCCCACTTCTCACAACTACCCCAAGCTGACAGAATTCGCTATCTGTTCATTTCTTCCACCTTCCTACAGCTTGACACCCACAGCTGACAGACACCACTTCCATCCACTTTCTACCCCACAACTTACATCACTCCCCAGCCACCATTCATCTCAAAAACTTAAATTACTCATTGTTCACTTGCCACCCCCCAAAACTTACAACACTCACACTCCATTTTGCACCACCCCAAACTTACACCACTTTCTACTATGCAAACTTACGCCACTCTCCAGCCACTTCCCACCCCCCAACTTTACATCATTCCCCAGCCACTTTCCACTAACCAATTCTACATAACCACATCTCACCCCCACATCTGCCCTCCTCGCTGGCAGACTTCCTATTCACGCAGCTGACAGACATCACTCCACTGCCATTTTCTTGTCAAAAATATTTTATTTAGTACAATAAAATATACAATACAGATATATTATGTAATGTATAATGACAAATACAATGTTGTTCAGGGTTAAGTAGTTTGGTAAAAGTACAAAAGATATACAGCTATATAAAATCTGATGTATTGTCATCAACCTGTTAAAAGGTGGTCACTAAAATGTGAAAATTACCTGAACGAACTAGAGTTGGTGGGGTGTCTGTAGGTTATATTGCTGTAATCTGTAATTTGAGGAGTTTCAAAACCGTAAAAGAGATTGAAAGACAGAATAGAAAGAAGGAGAGTGAAGAGCAGTGGTTGGGTTATAAGGATACTACAAACATTTTGGAGGCGTATGTGAAGATTTCTTTCCAGAATGTCTGTGCTATTGGACAGGACCACCAAATATGCATGTGCATTAGAGGTGAGCTGTGTGTTCGAGTCGAAAGCATGTTCGACTCGAACACCGGCTGTTCGCCCCTTTGGCAAAACCAGAACGTTATGGCCCATAATGCACTGCAGCATCGCAGTGCATTGCTGGCTGACCCGCATGCTTGGCCAATCACAGCGCTGTCAGCGAGGAGAGCCATAATTAGGGCTCATGGGGGTTTAGTACATGCCCCACACTATAAAAGGCCGCCTGCACGGTGGCCTTGCGTAGTGTGATGCAGTGGCTCATAGAGACAGATAGGCAGAGACAGTGTCTTCATTTCCTTTGAACCTAGTGCAATTACAATCAGTGTATTGTGCCCCCTGCACAGTGTACACCTGAAGCTAACCCAATTGCTGGTGTTGTTCTGGTCCTATACCACAGGCAGCTGCAGCAGTTACAGTCGGTGTATTGGGCCCCCTGCACAGTGTACACCTGAAGCTACCCCAATTGCTGGTGTTGTTATGGTCCTATACCACAGGCAGCTGTAGCAGTTACAGTCGGTGTATTGTGCCCCCTGCACAGTGTACACCTGAAGCTACCCCAATTGCTGGTGTTCTTCAGATCCTATACAACAGGCAGGAAGCTGCAGTAATTACAGTCGGTGTACTGTGTCCTCTGCTCAGTGTGCACCTAAAGCTACCCCAATTGCTCAATTGCAGGTGTTCTCATCTCCCTGCAGGCCATTAGTATGTCTAGAATGCCAACAAGGAGAGGCAGACAGTCATGAGCCAATAAAAGTGGGCAAGCAGGCTCTGTGTCTAGAGGCAAAAGTGCTGGTCGTGGACGCAGTGCATCGTCATCAGCACGTGGCCATGGGACATGCTTGTCCTTATTTTTGGCAGCTGGACGTGTTGAGCCACAACATGCCGAAGACATGGCAGCGTGGATGACCAAGCCCTCCTCAATCTCCTCATTCTCTCTCACCCAGGATCAGGGTACTGGCAAAGCAGCTGCCAACATGACCTCTTCCCTCATCTCAATCAGTCACTCCTTCCCTAGACCCACCATGTCCTCCTGAGGAGTCCCCCGAACTGTTTGAGCACAGTGTTGGGTACATGCTCCAGGAGGATGCCCAGTGTTTTGAAGGTTCTGATGATGATACCCAGCTAGAGGAAGGCAGTAGCGTGACCCCAGAGAGAGGGGATGCCCAAGAAGGACAGCAATCTGGCAGTCATGTTCCAACAGCTGCAGCATACTGCCAGGTTTGCTTCAGGGATGAGGAGGGAGGGGATGCTGAGGTCACTGACTCCACATGGGTGCCTGATAGGAGGGAGGAGGAGGAGGAGGCACATCTCCATTGAGGTAGGATGCCCTCCAGGGGCCAGCTTAAGGGCAGCACACCAACTGAATCACACTGCAGAGCACCGCCTGTGCACGGCGCTGCCTCTGCACGTTATTCCAAAAGTTCATTGGTGTGGGCCTTTTTTGAGATGAGTGCATCAGATCACACCACTGCTATTTGCAGCATATGTCTCAAGCGTATCTCGCGTGGCCAAAACATCAGCCATTTGGGCACCACATGCTTGACCAGACATATGTTGATCTGCCATGCAGTTCATTGGCAAGCGTACCTTAAAGAGCCATACCAAAGAACAAAGCAGACCTCTTCTTGCTCCTCATCAGCTTGGATCTCCAACCCCACTATACCTTCAGTCCTCTTTGAAACCTGCACTGAGAGGAATGAAGGTGTAGAATTAGGTGTGTCACAGCCAAGTACTTGCGGGCACTCTGCTAGCAGTACACCGACGTCCGATTGTACCAGGAAAATTTCCCTTTCCCAGCCCGTCGAAAGAAGTTCACTCCCAGCCATCCACATGCCCAGAGGTTGAATACTAGCTTGGCTTAATTGCTAGCACTTCAACTGCTGCCTTTTCAGTTGGTAGACTCGGCCCCCTTCTGTGAGTTTGTACAATGTGTGTTTCCTCAGTGGCAGGTTTCCAAACTCCACTTTTTCTACGGAAGGCGATTCCGGCTCTCTACCAACATGTGGAAGGCAATGTCCATGCTTCGCTGGACAGGGCGGTTACCGGTAAAGTGCATATTACCGCTGACTCATGGTCCAGCAGGCATGGACAGGGACGTTACCTATCTTTCACGGCACATTGGGTGACTCTTCTGGCAGCTGGGAAGGATGCAGGACAAGGTGCAGTAGCGTTGGAGGTTGTTCCGTCACCATGCCTCCAAAATGGTACTACTGGTTGTGACACACCTCTCTCCTCCACCCCCTCCTCTTCTTCTTCCTCCATGGCCTGTTCCAGTGCTTTGTCCTCTGAACCAGCGGTGCTCCGTTCAAGGGGCTACGCAAGTACGCAGGCAAAAAGATTCCATGCCGTGCTTGCACTGGTGTGCTTGGGGGACAGGAGCAACACTGGGGCAGGTATTCTGTCAGCTCTGCAGGGGCAGGCTGAGAGGTGGTTGACGCCATGCCAGCTTAGGCCAGGAATGGTGGTTTTCGACAATGGCACCAACCTCCTCTCCGCCCTCCAACAGGGACAACTGACCCATGTGCCCTGTGTGGCTCACGTCCTTAACTTGGTGGTGCAGCGGTTCTTGGGCAGGTACCCCGGCTTACAGGATGTCCTGAGGCAGGCCAGGAAAGTCTGTGTACATTTCCGCTGGTCATATAATGCCAGTGCTCGGCTGGCTGAGCTCCAAAAGGAATTGAACCTGCCCAAGAAGCGCCTAATCTGTGAGATGCCCACCAGGTGGAACTCAACGTTGGCCATGTTGCACCGGCTGCACACGCAACAGAGGGCCATCAATGAGTACCTGTGCGACTACGGCACCATGACAGGGTCAGGGGAGCTCAGTATTTTCTCACCACGCCAGTGGGGCATGATCAGGGATGCATGCACTGTCCTGTCACCATTGGAGGAGGCCACAAGGATGGTGAGCAGTGACAGTGCATGCATCAGTGACCCTGTACCTCTTGTCCACCTGTTGGAGCACACTGTTGCGTTTCAATAATGGACAGGGCACTTGAGGCAGGAAGAGGAGGACTGCCTTGCCTCTCAAGGCCCCCTTTATCCAGGCAGTGTTCCTGCTGTCCCGTCGATCACACAGGAAGAGGACGAGGAGGAGGATTGTTTCAGCAGGAAGGTGGAGCCTGGCACTCAGCATCAGCAGCAGTCTTTTAGGGATGATTTACAGTCCCAAGAAACCCATGGACTTTACTTGGCTGGGAGGAGGTGGCTGTGGATCATGTCGTCCTTAATGGCTCAGAGCACTCTGGACCGAATGCCTCAGCTAACCTACGCTGCATGGCCTCCCTGATCTTGCAAAGCCTGGGGAAGGATCCTTGTTTTCTTCGGATCAAGGAGAGGGATCATTACTGGCTGGCAACTCTCCTTGATCCACGGTACAAGGGTAAGGACCTTATCTTGCCGTCGCAGAGGGAGCAGAGGATGAGACATCTCCAGGAGGCCTTGCAGAAAAGTCTGTGCAATGCGTTCCCAGAGACTGGGAGGTTACAAATACCTGGAGGAGGGTGGAGAAGGTGGCCGTCTGACTGATGCGCTCAGACAATTTTTTAGTCCGCAGCCCCAAGGTATGATCGGTTCCAGCAACCATCGCCAGCTTCTGATTTACATGGTGCAGGAATACCTAGGGGCAAGGTCAGACTTGGACACCTTTCCCACTGAAAATCCTCTGGGTTACTGGGTCTTGAGGATGGATCACTGGCCAGAGCTTGCACAGTATGCAATTGAGCTACTGGCCTGTCCTGCATCCAGCGTTCTTTCGGAACACACATTCAGTGCTGCTGGAGGCTTTGTAACCTATCACAGGGTACGCCTCTCCACCGACTCAGTTGATCGACTGACCTTCATAAAGATGAGTCAGTCTTTAATAACTACCAGCTACCAAGCACCTGAAGCTGATGTAACCGAATATTTTTTTTTGAAAAGTCACATCCCTTCAAGACTGCCTATGCTGATGCTGAGTGACTATCCTGTTATGCTGACTGACTATCCTCTTCCTCCTCAATGATCCTGCTGATAGCTTGGAAGAACATTTTTGGTTCTGGGTGCCGCCACCAGTGGCTAAGGCCCTATTTTTCAGCCCCTGTTTAACAGGGGCATGTAATTAAAATTTTTGATGCAATACTTTGCAGCAGGGCTCATTCCTACACTCAAACTAGAGTATCTGTGAGGGGTTGCAGTGTCGTGGCATCAGCACCAGTGCCTAAGGCCCAATTTTTCAGCCCCTGTTTAACAGGGGCGTGTAATTACAATTTTTGATGCAATATTTTGCAGGAGGGTTCGTTGCTGCTCTCAACTACAATATTTGGGAGTCGTTGCAGTGTTGTGGCACCAGCAGCAGTGCCTAAGGACCAAATTTTTTTTTTCAAAATTGTTTTTATTGTAATTTCAAGGTACATACACAACAAAACAGCCTATTGGGCATACCCAGACTCGGTCACTACTCTAAAACAAAAAACAACAAAAAACAAAACAAAACATACATATACAATTATATATTCCTAAACAAAACCACTGTACGCTCAAACCAGCTATGAGGAATATGTAAAGTAATTCTCTAGTTTTGCGTGTAATCTGCAAAGCTTGCTAAGTTATTCATGGGATGAAATGTACATTACACTTACATATCCATATTTCCCCTCCTCCCCATAGACTATAAACTGAACAGCCCAGAGACATTTATGAGATCAGGGATGCCGCCTGCGCCAGTCTCGGTTCTTAATAGAGTGATACTAATTATCGTTAGAATCTGCACTAGTGGACTTAGGGATTCCGTCCAAATATCCCAAATTTTGTGGAATTGTTTGCCACAGCCACGTGACAGGCAAGTAGCTTTGTACAATGGTAGAGCCGCATTTACTAACTTCTTCCAGAAATGTATTGAAGGTGTGGTTGAGGCCTTCCATCTGAGTACTATAGATTTACGTGCATAGTAAAGTAATAATCCTAGCAGGGTTCTGATCACCTGGTGTGGGGCCAGCGGTTCAACTAGTTCCAGCAGACATACCTCTACAGACAATGGTACAAGGATAGTGGTGACAGTCAAAATAAATTTGGTTACCTCAACCCAAAAAAATTCAATCTGAGGACAGCTCCAAAAAATATGAGTGAAATCCACTGAGGGTGAGTTGCATCTCCAGCAGGAGGCAGAAACAGATGGATAGATTCTATGTAGCCATAATGTAATATACCTGATGTACTATTTTAAATTGCACTAATTTATCTCTAGCTGATATCAGCTGTGAAAATGGGTACTCCCACATATCTTCCCAATCTTCTGTGTCTAGTGTAGGGAAAGCTACCTCCCACTTTACAAGGCACAATTTTTAAGCCCCTGTTTAACAGGGGCGTGTAATTACAATTTTTGATGCAATACTTTGCAGCAGGGCTCATTCCTGCTCTCCAACTAGAGTTTCTGTGAGGTGTTGCAGTGTTGTGGCACCAGTGCCTAAGGCCCAATTTTTCAGCCCCTTTTTAACAGGTGCATGTAATTACAATTCTTGATATAATATTTCACAGCAGGGCCTGTTCCAGGGCCCACCGAGAGTAACTGTGTGGACTTACAGTGTTGTGGCACCAGCAGCACCACCACCACAACCACCGAAGGCCCAATTTTTCTACCACTGTTCAACGATGGCATGCAATTACAATTATTGATATAGTAATTCACAGCAGGGCATTCCGGCGCCCATCAAGAGTCACTTTGAGGGCTTACAGCGTTGTGGCAACACCAACACCTTAGGCCCAAATTTATACAGAGCATATAGGGCAGGCCCATACTTTCAAACATCCAACTTACAAACGTCTCCTACTTGCAAACAGAAAGAAACAACAGGAAGTGAGATGAAAAAAGACGGACGGCAAAAAAATTATACAGGGATGATAACCCTTCCCTATGTTTTCCAAAAAGCTTAAAAATAGATTTTTTGACTGGAACTACACTTTAAAAATTTACCAGTTCAAAATTACAAACAGATTCTACTTAACACAACAAACCTACACAGTCCCTGTCTTGTTTTCACCGCCTGTATACGGCTGTTCTGAGTATATAGGGCCTGGGGGCCCCACGCCTTTCCTTTTTTTAATTTGGGTACAGGGTTCCTCTTAATATCCGTACAAGACCCAAAGGGGCTGGTAATGGGCAGGGGGGATACCCATACAATTTTTCTCAATGATTTTCATCCATATTTCTGGAACCAGACACTACATTAAAACCGGAAGCAGTTTTAAATTACTTTTTTTCCGTTAGAAATGTCATTTTGTGCAAGGACTGTTCTAAACACAGGAAATGCGTGCCACTTCACAGGCATACTTATAGACCCCGCCCAGGCGCGATATTTAAAGGAATATTGCACTTTTTTTTTGGCACTTTAAGCGTCATTAAAATCAGTGCTCCCAAAAAAACGGTTGTTTAAAAAAAAACAAATTGCATTGATACATGTCCCCTGGGGTAGGAGCCGGGTCCCCGAACCCTTTTTAGGACTATAACTTGCATATTAGCCTTTAAAATTAGCACTTTTGATTTTGAACGTTTGAGTCCCATAGACTTTAATGGGGTTCTAAAGTTCGCTTGAATTTTCGGTCCGTTCGCAGGTTATGGTGCGAACCGAACTGTGCGGGGGTGTTCGGCTCATCCCTAATGTGCATACACAATATTGTACAACCTCGGAAACATAGAGCAGAGTAGGTAGGATTCAGAATATATTTAGCTATTCTAGCTGGTACCAACGGGTTAATACTTTATAGTTGGTTTCCATCACTGTAATATTAGGGGAGGATGACTTAGTGGTCGACCAAATTTTCAATGATTCTGCATTATCTAGGGTGTGTTCCAGATCCTCCTCCCATTTCTGAGTGTAGGTTGATTTATCTGTGTCAGATTTAACTAATAATTGGGAATAGAGGGAAGAAATCAGTCCTTTAGCATGCTGATCCTTCTTTCAAATGCATTCGAAACAAGTGAAGTGATTCAGGGGTACATCAGTATTAGTATTAGGTGTGAATTTTTTTTTGATTTTGAGATATTGGAACAATTCCGATTGAGGTATGCCGTGAGTTTGTGCATTCTTAATACATCTAAGGATGACCATACTTTGAAAGATAAGGGATATGCAGGGTAGAAGGCTGGATTTTTAAGGAAGCAGAGGAGAGGGTTGTGTGGAGATTGTAAATGATGTTTAAGTTTGAACCTATCCCAAAGGGAAAGATAATGTTTGGTTATAGGATTGCGTAAACCAGGACGGTCTTTGGAGTGGAGCCATAATAAGTTGGAAATTGATAAAGGATCACATTTGTTTACCTCTATCGATACCCACAAAGAAATTTCCTGTGTGGCATGGTATTCGGATAAGCTGGCTATGTGAGCTGCTCTGTAATATGTAGCAAAAATTGGTATTCCTAGGCCTCCTGAATTTTTAGGGAGATTTAATGTGTGTAAGGGTATGGTGGTTTTGAGGAGTCCCATATGAATGATGATGATATTTTCTGTACAAGACGTAAGTAGTGGGAAGGAACTGTAATCGGTAAGACTCTAAATAAATACAATAATGTGGGTAGGATCGTCATTTTTACAACATTTATTTTCCCCATCCAGGATATAGGGAGACGGGACCAATACGTCATTAAGTTTGTGATGAGTTTTAGAGTGATAGGGCAATTAGCTGAATACAGGTCTGAGAGAGAGGCTGTATGGTGAACCCCTAAATATGGGATTATTTTTCAGCCCAAGTGAAAGGGAGTGCTATTTTTGCTGAAGTAAGTTCCATTTTTGAAAGGGATATGTTTAATGCTAAACATTTCTTTGGGTTAATTGTTAATCAGGATATACTGGCAAACTTGTTGAGGATGGGAAAGAGGTTAGGGCCTGAAACTTGGGGGGATGATAGAAACAATAAAATATCATCTGCGAATAAGCAGAGTTTATGTTGATAGCTGCTTAGTTTAATTCTGGTAATAATTGGATCTAGTCTAAGATATTGAACTAAAGGTTCTATTAAAAGGGTAAATAATAAAGGGGAAAGTGTTTGATACGGGTGAAAGTCTGTCGTGGTTCTGAATAGTAAGTATAGCTTCTTTTGGTCGGATTACATTCTCTCCAAGGATCTACTAAATTGTATTGGGAAAGTACTTGAAAGAAGGATTGATTATTTGAATTACGAGAAGGAATGTAGGATGATTTATCAAGAAACGGGAGGAGGACCTGGTTAGAGTCACCACCTATGATAATTGTTCCCATCTTGCGGGTATATGTTACTTGTAATAGATGCGATAAGAAGGGTATTGGTTGTTTATTCAGGGCGTAATATGAGACAATCGTTACCGCTGTGTCCATGATGTGACCAGTGAGCATTAGATAATGCCCCTCAGGTTCCTTAATTTCTGACTGAAGGGTGAATGGGGTAGAATGGTGAAAAGCTATGAGGGTTGCTCTTTGTTTGGCATTAGCTGAGGCTGTAAAAACTTGTGGGTAAAAAGGAATCATGTACTTAGGAGTGGAGCTCACTGTAAAGTGAGTTTCCTGTAGGCATATTATGTGTGCTTTCCGAGCCTGAAAGGAACAGAATGCATTAGTTAGTTTCTGTGGAATATTGATTCCCTAACCATTCAGGGAAATAATGTTTAATGATGCCATGGTATATGATTAAAAAGATAGTACTTACCAATACCTGTTATTGCCTGGGTGGATGTATCAACCCGCTTGGACCTGAAGAAGGAGGAAGAGGAGATGGAACCAGTACAGTTTGAAGCGTCGGAAAGACTGGAAAAACTGAAAATATGAGAGATAAGGTTAATTGATATACAAAATATCTTGTTATGAGGTCTAAAGATTTCCCGTGATGGGGGAAATAGTCCATCATCAGGGGGAGGTGGAGCCATCGTCAATTACCCACATATTATGAGCGGGCAAACTAGGAGGGCAGTTTGAGCCACACTAAATGTCCATGTGCAGAAAAAAAGCCCTGATAACATTTCTGTAAGCTGAATACTTACTAATACTATTACTAATGCAACCCACTAGGTATTAGATAATGCTAATCCTACAAAATTAAAAATAAATAAATAAATTTAAGGCTTAAGTGGCACTATCCCCCCCCCCCCCCCCCTCTAGGTTCAGTTGGAGTAAAGAAGACTGAAGGGGGGACTGTAGCCAACTATATGAGGGAAGGAAAAGAGGAAAGGGGGGGGGGGGTTAGGAAGGGGAAAGGACAGGGGAGTATTTGAGACATTAAGTGTCTAAATATGCAATGACCTTCTCAAATTACCTTTCGCTGGGATAATAATATGGGAGCAATAAGATGTCATACATTGATCCTGGGATAACCCTAATATAACTTTTCAAATACACAGAGCTGGAATTTGAGCTTAGGTATTCAATTTGTGACTAACGTAAGACGTATATTTTGAACAATGAATATGTGACTAATATTATGATAGTTGTACATATTCAGGGATCATGGTTTATTTGTCTGGTAATTAGAGGGCAAAGCCTGAGTGTTGGCTATACGTAGTAGTATTGAGTGGGTCACAGAGGGAGAAGGGGCAGGGAAAGAGGAAAAAAGATATGTATATATTTGGGTGAAATATTTATATAATTTGCATAGGTTAAACAGATATAGGGTTTTTAGCACATGAGCTAAGCATGGAGGCGAGGATTTGGTAGGGTTTCATGGAGAGGTTGATGCTGATCTTCTGTGTGAGGTACTGGTGTTGGGAGTGGCTTCCACTAGATGTACTGTAGATCTTGTAGGGTTTGCTGCAATTCTTCTGCTGATCTACAGGTGTATTTGGAGCCCTGGTATGTAAAGTGAATGGAGAACAGAAAGCCCCATTGGTAGATTATGTGATGATTTTTTTAGTGCCAATAGCTGGGGCTTCATCACACGATGAGTGGTTATTGTGAGTTGAGAAAGATCAGCAGATAGTTGGTATTTATAACCTTGATTTTCTATCCTCCCCCTCCCCAACATCTTTTCCTGACTGCCCCACAGGCACCCTCCTGCTGTCAGACATCTTCCCCAGCCATATTACATCCCAGTCTCCCTACAACCAACGCTTTTGCTGACACCAATTCCTCAACAACTACCTCCTCTCTCCACTGACAGATGTAACTTCCCAGTACCCCCACAAAAACAATTGCTGGAGCAGATTTTTGACCTAGGAATGAATTTATGTTTGTAAACATATTCTCTCATCATAATATTCTGCTTTTAAGTGAATAAATTGGTCAAGCACTGTTGCCCTCGCTTGACCTGTTCACATTACTATGAGTGGGTTTCTTTACCTTCAAAATCATTCATAAAGTATAAATGAGTTATGTGAGTACTCAATGCAACTTAACTGTGAACAATTGTGATTTACCAGTTTAGGTGCATACCCTCTACATTCCTTTATGCACATACTGTTCCCTGTCCTCCTCCACACTCCTCCCCTGCACATACTGTCATCTTATCCTCCATATTGCTTCCCTGTGCATACTGCCTGCTATCATACCATTCACACTCCACTAATCACTAATACTCATGCCTTCATGTCCCCTGCATACCTCTCTTGCGCATACTGTACCATCTGTTCTTACACTTTCCACACTCTTCTCCTGCACACATTGCCACCTGTTATACCCTCTATACTCCACTCCTGCATAAACTTGCCTATTGTAATATGTTCTGCATGGCACACACAGCCCACCGTCATACCCTCAGAATTTCTCCTGCACATTGTGCCTTTTTTCATACCCTCTCCACTTTTTCTGCACATATGGCCCAACTGCATACCCTCCATATTCCTTCTGCACACGGCCACAGTCATACCCTCCTCCCCTGAACATACCACCAGCCGCCATATTCACCTCATTCCTCTCCTCTACATGTTATTAGCCATGCATTGAACATAAGGATGCCAAGTTCTAGTCCACTGCCAGAGTACAGCAAGAAGTGTAGCTTTCATGAGTTTGGTGCAGGATTATCAAATTTGGCCATTATGGATGAAAGCCAAGCAACATTTTTCTTGTCATTTCAAATGTGCGTAACAAATTTAGACAGTTCTTAGGTGTGACACTTTTCCTTGCTTGCACTATGGCTGCAACAACATTGTGAAGAAATAGGGCCACATTGGTGATATGAAAGGTAGATCTCCAGTAAAACAGCTGCTGGTTTGGCCCACAGTAAAATGGCCCCTCTAATTGCCGACCCTTTCCCATGAGTGCAGGCTATTTAAGTGGTTATTGATTGATGTCAGCGGTAGGCCCATCCCCTGAGGAAGTGTATGCGCACCAAATGCTTTGGGTGGGTCCTTACATGCTGATGTCTCACCGCCACTTCCAGGTCTCAGATCGGTGGCCATCTTAGTAAGTCCAGGCACTTCTGAATCTATTTGTTTCCACATGGATTTTTGTGATGTGTTTTAGCTGGCCTTTTCATCAATAAATACTACACTATATACCTTATCTCTAGGCTCCATGTGGTGAGTTTTTTCTGTGCAGGACCCTGTTGTGGATTCTATGTGCTTGCAAGAAAGGCTGTGATTACATGCTAATGTTTAACTACTTTCTGCTGAGTGCATAGAGATGGAGGATCACTGCACTACTGTTGACAAATTGGAGGCGTTCTTTCACACTGGTGGATATTATTATTTGAGGATCTAAGGAAGGATTCTGTTATGTGGGTTTGGGGACTTTATGAACTGATGGACAATTATAGAGCACCTGCACTTTAATGATCACCTTTTTTGCACCTTATATGGTCTATGTATATTTTTGCACATTATATAAATAGACTAAACCAGGGATATGCAATTAGCGGACTTCCAGTTGTTGCAGAACTACAAGTCCCATCAGGCATAGCAAGACTCTGACAGCCAGAAGCATGGCACCCAGAGGTAGAAGCATGATGGGACTTGTAGTTTTGCAACAGCTGGAGGTCCGCTAATTGCATATCCTTGGACTAAACCATTAGGCCGCGTACACACGGGCGGACTGTCCGCCCAACTAGGTTCGTCAAACAGTTTGACAAACAGTCCGTTCAAAATTAGCATGAACGGACTTGACCACACACGACGAACGAACAGTCCGCTGAAAACTTGCGCGATGACGTGAACGGCACGTACGACGGGACGAGAAATTCGACGTCCAATACACTGCAATGCAACCTTCGCCGTGTAAATTCTTTCTGAGCATGCGCGAGACTTAGTTTGTCGAAAAAGCCTACACACGAGCGGACTGTCCGCTCAAACCAAGTTTCAGCGGACAGTCTTACGGAAATTCCGAAAAACTTTGTTCGTCAGACTGTCCGCTGAAACTGTCTGCTGAAGCCCACACACGAGCGGACTGTCCGCTGAAACACTGTTCAGCGGACAAAGTTGGGTGAACAGTCCGCCCGTGTGTACGCGGCCTTAGGCTTCATGCACATTGGCTTAAAAAATGTTGCTTCTACAGGAGTTTGGTGTTCTGCCTGTAGAAGTGACTCAATGTTATCCTATGTGTCCATGCACATTAGGATGTTAAGAGGCATATTTTAAGTTTAACGTTTAGAGGCAGAAGTAAAACCTTCTGGTTTGCGTTTCTGATTGGAGCTTGGAGGCAAAAAAATGTAAAACTCTCCTAAACTTGTCTAAACTTTATACAAAAAATGCTCTATATGAGCGTTTTTTACTCCCGAGACAACAGACTTTTTTTAAGCGCAGTGTGCATGGAGCCTTGAAGTGCATCAATTTGCTTTATCATTTACAGTTTGATTTTGATATTTATTGTATTCATATATTTATTTGTTACACTTTATATTTGGGCGCTGCTCATCGCTTTTGATTTATTTATATATACGGTTGGTGTGTAGCCTTTTTTGTGCAAGCTGCTTTTACATCTAAACACTCACTTACATTTGGATTCAAATTAGACCTCTTCCACATTGGAGTAAATTGTGTCGCACTTGTAATTACCCTGTCGCAGATAAAATTCTCTCTGATGCAAAATTATGAGGCGGCAATTCTGTGACAGATTCATGTATCCCTTACTGACAGTTGCATAAATCTATCACGTGTTGTGTACACAGATTTATTATGAGTCTCTAGAGTAGTCTCTTTCCAGGGAATTTCTTTTTTAATTCATTATTTAACTAACCTCATAAAATTCTCCCTGTTTTTTTTTGGGTTATGATATGAATTTTGAAGACTGAATGGTTAAAATTGTTCACAGAGTTGACTTCCTGTTTGTGGTGTTTAAACCATGTACAATCTGTAACCCGGGTAAACTTAAGTCTAACCTCCTGGTGAGAGCCGTTATCACTGTATGATTTCTCTGTCCTCACAAACTGTAATTGGGGGTCCCATGGGAAAGCTTTATTTTGCAATGCTCAGCATTCCTTTTGGTGACTTTAGGGAGAACACTACTAAATCCGTCTGCGTCAGGTCATAAGGATAAATTGTTCTAAGTATCCTGCAGATACCAGGAAGAGTTCATTCTCACAGAAACTCAGTATAATTCCTACCTTGTCTAACTTGTAGCTGTCATAATGCTGTCATTGTAGAAGGATTTAGCAATTATAATAAAAATAAGATGATATGTAACTAAATAAAAGTTGTCATCTGATAATAAATGTGGGTTGGGCACATTTTATTGCAAAGAAAATGCAACAGGGTACCTTAAATCAGGGTCTCTTCTAAAAAGGGGCCCACACTCATAACAGTATGTGATATATGCTGTGCTTGAACCTTTTAATAATTCCAATAGATTTTTTATTTTATTTTCTCTTTAAAAATGTATTATTTAAAATATGCCATTAACAAAGTCATACACACTACTAAAAGTAGTAATAGACCCTCAATGTTTTTTTAGTTTAACACATTGCATTAAACACCATCAAATAAACATTCTACAGTAAACTATTTGCTATAATTCATAACCATGCACTTGCAGTTTATACCTTTCAGTGCTGCTGGCTCCTGCTCTCTTAGCGCTGCTTCCCTGAACTTCCTGTCTTTACAGGAAAGAGAACGAGTTAACAGTTGATAGTGCAGTCTCCAGCCAGTCTGTTAGCTTGGAGAAAGGAGGGGAGAGAAGGAGATAGGAGCAGGGTAATGCCCTGCCATCCTAGGCTACGGTGTTGTTCATTTCTATCGATGTCACACAGTGTAGGAATACACAACTCTGGTCCCTCCATGCAGGGGTGGCTACATAGGATGTTTAAATAGAAAGGAGACCTCCTGACACAGGACCTGGGGCAGTGGTCATGGCACCAACTTAAACAGAAACATAGTCAAGGATTAAAAGATGAAGGCTCATTAGATGATTAAAGTGTTACTAAACCCACAACAGTAAAAGCAATCTGTATATCCAGTAAAGCATGCTTGTTCCACTCACTGTGGAACCTAAGGAGTTAATCCTCTGCCTTGTGTATAAAGGCTGTGTGATCCTATGTGCACAGATCCTCCCCTCCTTAACTGTCTCCAACCCATCTACTGGTAGAACAGAGCATCCGGAGTCAGGCTGCACATGCTCAGTTTGGTGTCTGAGTTTTTAGAGGGTTTTTTTTTTCTTAGGAGAGTGCATGTGCTCAGCACAGGGTCAATTAGCACTGTCCAAACAGAGGATCAGGGGAGAATGAAAAATCCTCCTACAAGCTTTAAGCAGATGCTGAACTGATACAAGTCACAAGAATGCTCTAACTGCAGATGAAAAAGGGTATTTAGTGGTTTATATTTACTAAAATGATAGCATTTCCATGTTCTGTGTACTGTGGGAGACCAGGCATAGTGACTGCAAGGTCCTGGGTTTAGTAACACTTTAAAGTGGTATTGAGCCCCACAACAAAATGTAATAAATTGCAGCTCAAAATTTCATAAATGTGCTGGCTGCATTCATTTTCTTTTTTACCCCTTTTATGTTCACCTATTGATCCAACCAGTAAGGCTGTTATTTTTTTTAATTTCCTTTAACAGACCAAGCTGTCCAGACAAAGTAGCAGTTAGAGGATTGAGCCAAACCATTTAACACCGACAAAGGTTCTTACAAATAGTAATGAGCTCAGGCATGTTCAGATACGAATCCAAACTCATCTGAGCTATCCCGCCAGGAAGCTGTCAAAGCTGACAGTCAATCATAGACAGTGGAGGCATTCCGCAGCCACACGTATACACTTCCCTTGCATACATGTAGCTCTGGGGCAGAGAATGCCTCTAACCACTTTTGATTGGCTGTCAACTTTTAGGAAAAAAAGGAGTGCTAAATATAAAACATAGAGAGGTGGTACCTAAGTCCAATTGAATAGAGGAAAAAAGTGGTTTTAGGCTATTTTGGACTTTCAGCTTTGACAGCTTCCCAGCAGAATAGCTAAGGTGGATTAAACCCTTTATCCCAAATAGAAAAAAAGTGTTTGCTGTAAATGCTTATAAAGTGTTAGCTGGGATTCAGATTTAATTTATCAGTCAAGTCCATGTAAATCTGATAGTCAGGTCAGGACACGGGTACCAAACTGAATTTCATTGCGGTCCACATCAGCATTACAGTTGCCCTCAAAGTGCTAGCTGTATTTGTAAGACTGGATGTCCAGAGCACCCCACCCCCTACTACATCAGATATCAAGAGCCCTCATCATCAGAAGTCGAGTCCCCTACTCTCCTTTACATCACAGTGCACCCTCTTAACTTGTGTTGTTGCTGTGAAGAAGCTATCGGTAGAGCTGGAAAGCATAAAGTGCAGGGTCTGCAGGAGGACCAAAGGAGTACTGGAATTCGTTGCCAAAGTCTGCTAAATATGGAGATGAGGGGGTGCTGTGGCTGCCCAGAGAGGCACAGGATCTGGTGGAGGAGTTTAGTCCTTCTTTCTGCTGCCGACTGCTGAGACAAGGTGGGGGAAGAGATGAGGGGGGTGCCGCAGCTGCAGAATAGGTGCGAGAGCCGCATTCGGCCTGCGGGCCTGGTGTTTTAACATGTGGTCTAGGAATACCCTACTCCCAGACTGACAGTGCTGCTGTCCAAAGGAGTCTGCTTTCCTGCTTCATCTAGAATGCAGACACAGGGAGACAAGAAGTGTTTTACTGGCCGGATCAAGAGGTGAAATAAAGGGGGGGAAAGCCTACAAAAACAAAACTAATGCAGTCACCACATGTGAGGATTGTTTTTTGGGTTTAATACCGCATAAACCCAGCTGCTGAAAGTGCTTACATAACTGAGGGTTTATTTTCAATTGAAGTTTAACTTTCCCTGGTTCCTTATTTTTGCCATAATCAATGTGTTTAAATAAAGCCTTTCTTATTTCTATAAATACCTTAATTTTAGATACAGTGACAACATCACTAGGTGTCTGTGCAGCTCTATGCCATGCAGACAGATCATGGCTGGTAGAAGGAGCCAGCAGGATGCTGTGCATACTAGCCTCCTGAAAACATCATCAGCACCCTGCCTTTGTATTCTTTTTAAGAGCCCCAGTCCTAGACTGGTTCTTGGAAGAAGTTCTGCAAATACCAAAATGTCTTGATGGGTGGATATCAGTCTGGAGTAGTGGACATTCCTAGGCAGGCTGTATTTGCATGCAGACAACCTTAAGCATGGTTCACATGTGATGCTGAACCTCCATGAATAAAAAACAGAAAACAAATGAATGGGGAGGACAGGGACAGTAAGGCAGGGGAGAAAAGAGCTACATGATGCTGGACATGTAGGATATACATGAACCTCCCAACTTTAGAACTTGAGAATGAGGGACACTTGAGGCTGATGTAAGCATGCGGCCAATCACTAACCCCATCATTAAACACAGAGCTTATTGTTGAGGCCGGAGAGGTGGGTGGGTTATTTGTTTAGGGTGGAGATGCAGGGAGGGGAGTTATTGTTGAGGGTGGAGGGGCAGGGGGTATTTTATTAGGGTGTAGCTGCAGGGAGGGAGGTTTTTTCTTTAGAGTGGAGAAGCAGGGAGAGGGTTATTGTTTAGGGTGGAGAGACAGGGAGGGGGTTATTGTTTAGGGTGGAGAGGAAGGGAGGGGGGTTATTGTTTAGGATGGAGAGGCAGGGAGGGGGATATTGTTTAAGGTAGAGAGGCAGTGAGGGGGGTTTATTGTTTAGGGCGGAGAGGCAGGGAGGGGGTGTTTGTTTTAGGGTGGAGAGGCAGGGAGGGGGGTTATTGTTTAGGGTGGGGTGGCAGGGAGGAGGTTATTGTTTAGGGTGGAGAGGCAGGGAGGGGGGTTATTGTTTAGGGTGGAGAGGTAGAGGGAGGTTTATTTAGGGTGGAGAGGCAGAGAGGGGGTTTATTGTTTAGGGTGGAGAGACAGAGAGGTGGGTTATTCTTTAGGGTGTTGAGGCAGGGAGGGAGTTATTTGTTTAGGGTGGGGAGGCAGGGAGGGGGTTATTTGTTTAGGGTGGAGAGGCATAGAGGGGGTTGTTTAGGGTGGAGAGGCAGAGAGGGGCTTTATTGTTTAGGATGGAGAGGCAGGGAGGGGGTCATTGTTTAGTGTTCAGAGGCAGAGAGGTGGGTTATTGTTTAGGGTGGAGAGGCAGGGTGGGGGTTAATGTTTAGGGTAGAGAGTCAGAGAGGTGGGTTATTGTTTAGGGTGGAGCTATGGGGAGGGGGTTATTGTTTAGGGTGGGGAGTGGGTTAATGTTTGGGATGGAGAGGAAGGGAGGGTGTTATTGTTTAGGGTAGAGAGGCAGAGAGGGGGGTTATTGTTTAGAGTGGGGAGTCAGGGAGGGGGTTATTGTTTAGGATGGAGAGGCAGAGAGGGGGGCTTATTGTTTAGGATGGAGAGTCAGGGAAGGGGGTTATTGTTTAGGGTGGAGAGGCAGGGAGGGTGTTTATCGTTTAGGGTGGAGTGGCAGGGAGGGGGTTATTGTTTAGGGTAGAGAGGCAGGGAGGGGGTTATTTGCTTAGGGTGGAGAGGCAGGGAGGGTGTGATTGTTTAGGGTGGAGAGGCAGGGAGGAGGGTTATTGTTTAGGGTGGAGAGACAGGGAGGGAGTTATTGTTTAGGGTGGAGAGACAGGAAGAGGGGTTATTGTTTAGGGTAGAGAGGCAGGGAGGGGGTTATTTGCTTAGGGTGGAGAGGCAGGGAGGGTGTGATTGTATAGGGTGGAGAGGCAGAGAGGGGGGTTATTGTTTAGAGTGGGGAGTCAGGGAGGGGATTATTGTTTAGGATGGAGAGGGGGTTTATTGTTTTAGGTGGAGAGGCAGCGAGTGGGTTTATTGTTTAGGGTGGAGAGTCAGAGAAGGGGGTTATTGTTTAGGTTGGAGTGGCAGGGAGGGGGATATTGTTTAGGGTAGAGAGGCAGTGAAGGGGGTTATTGTTTAGGATGGAGAGGCAGGGAGGGGGTGTTATTTAGGATGGAGAGGCAGGGAGGGGGATTGTTTAGAGTGGACAGGCAGGGATGGGGGAGTTATTGTTTAGGGTGGAGAGGCAGAGGGGGGATTTGTGTTTAAGGTGGAGATGCAGAGAGGTGGATTATTGTTTAGGGCAAAGAGGCAGAGAGGTGGGTTATTGTTTAGGGCTGAGAGGCAGAGGAGTGGGTTATTGTTTAGGGTGGAGCGGTGGGGAGGGGGTTATTGTTTAGGGTGGAGAGGCAGGGAGAGGTTTGTTTAGGGTGGAGAGGCAGAGAGGGGGGTTATTGTTTATGGCAGAGAGACAGAGAGGTGGGTTATTCTTTAGGGTGAAGAGGCAGGGAGGGGGTTATTTGTTTAGGGTGGAGAGGCAGGGAGGAGGTTATTTGTTTAGGGTGGAGAGGCAGGGAGGGGGTTGTTTAGGGTGGAGAGGCAGAGAGGGGCTTTATTGTTTAGGATGGAGAGGCAGGGAGGGGGTCATTGTTTAGGGTTCAGAGGCAGAGAGGTGGGTTATTGTTTAGGGTGGAGAGGCAGGGTGGGGGTTAATGTTTAGGGTAGAGAGTCAGAGAGGTGGGTTATTGTTTAGGGTGGAGAGGCGGCAGGGAGGGGGTTATTGTTTAGGGTGGGGAGTGGGTTAATGTTTGGGATGGAGAGGAAGGGAGGGGGTTATTGTATAGGGTGGAGAGGCAGAGAGGGGGGTTATTGTTTAGAGTGGGGAGTCAGGGAGGGGATTATTGTTTAGGATGGAGAGGGGGTTTATTGTTTTAGGCGGAGAGGCATCGAGGGGGGTTTATTGTTTAGGGTGGAGAGTCAGAGAAGGGGGTTATTGTTTAGGTTGGAGTGGCAGGGAGGGGGATATTGTTTAGGGTAGAGAGGCAGTGAGGGGGGTTTATTGTTTAGGGTGGAGAGGCAGGGAGGGGGTTATTGTTTAGGGTGCAGAGGCAGGGAGGGGGTTATGTGTCAGGGTGGAGAGGCAGGGAGGGGGTTATTTGTTTCAAGGTGGTGAGGCAGGGAGGGGGTTGTTGTTTAGGGTGTGGAGGCAGGGAAGGGCTTATTGTATAGGGGGGAGAGGCCGAGAGGGGGTTATTGTTTAGGGCAGAGAGGCAGTCATTTTTTCGTTTAGGGTGGAGAGGCAGGGGGGTTATTTGTTTAGGGTGGAGAGGCATGGAGGGGGGCTATTGTTTGTGGTGGGGAGGCAGGGAGGAGGGTTATTGTTTAGGGTGGAGATGCAGAGAGGAGGGTTATTGTTTAGGGTGGTGAGGCAGGGAGGGGATTTTTGGGGTGAAGAGGCAGGGATGGGGGGTATTGTTTAGGGTAGAGAGGCAGAGAGGGGCTTTATTGTCTAGGATGGAGATGCAGGGAGAGGGGTTATTGTTTGTGGTGAAGAGGCAAAGAGGTGGATTATTGTTTAGGATGGAGAGGCAGAGAGGTGTGTTATTGTTTAGGGTGGAGTGGTGGGGAGGGGATTAATATTTGGGGTGGGGAAGCAGGGAGGGGGTTATTGTTTAGGGTGGAGAGACAGAAAGGGAGTTGTTGTTTAGGGTGGAGAGACAGGGAGGGTGGTTATTGTTTAGGGTGGAAAGGCAGGGAGGGGTTTATTGTTTAGGGTGGAAAGGCATAGAGGTTAGTTACTATTTAGAGTGGAAAGGCAGGGAGGGGGGTTATTGTTTAGGGTGGAGAGGCAGAGAGGAGGGTTATTATTTAGGGTGGGGAGGGGTTTAATGTTTGGGGTGGAGAGGCAGGGAGGGGGTTATTGTTTAGGGTGGAGAGGCAGGGAGGGGGGTCATTGTTTAGGGTGGAGAGGCAAGGAGGGGTTTATTGTTTAGGGTGGAGAGGTAGAGAGGGGGTTTATTGTTTAGGATGGAGAGGCAGGGGTTGGTTATTCTTTAGGGTGGAGAGGCAGGGAAGAAGGTTACTGTTTAGGGAGGAGAGGCAGAGATTGGGTTATTATTTAGGATGGGGGGGTTAATGTTTGGGGTGGAGAGGCAGGAAGGGGTTTAATGTTTAGGTTGGAGAGGCAGGGAGGGGTTTTTTGTTTAGGGTGAAGAGGCAGGGAGGGGTTTATTGTTTAGGGTGGGGAGGAGGGTTTATTGTGTAGGGTGGAGAGGCAGAGGGGTGGGTTATTCTTTGGGGTGGAGAGGCAGGGAGGGGGGTTATTGTTCAGGGAGGAGAAGCAGGGATGTGGGTTATTATTTAGGGGTGAGGGGGTTAATGTTTGGGGTGGAGAGGCAAGGAAGGGGTTATTGTTTAGGGTGAGAAGGCAGGGATGAGGTTATTGTTTAGGGTGGAGAGGCAGGGAGGAGGTTAATGGTTTAGGGAACGAGGCAGGGAGGGGGGTTATTTGTATGGGTGGTGTCAGAAACTATGAAATCAGACTGAGACAGAAGTACAATTAAATCACACTTGTTTAATAATAAAAGTATAAAGAACAAACGTAATCAAAACATAGCCAGAGTTCAGTAACCGGAACGGATAGTCAGCCAAGCCAGAAGTCAGGTATCAAAGTAGTAAAACAGCGAGCAAGCTCTGGAGACAGAAGGGATTTCAGCAATGGCAGTCTTTAGACAGGAATGCAGGCGATGTTTCTTGTGATGTTGACCAAGGCGAAGGCAGAGACCCTCTGGGCTGGACGGCTTAAGTAGGCATGACTGACGAGCAGGATATGAACAACAGCTGAGTAACTGTGGAGAGAGATGGGAGCTGGCAATTAGCTGACAGCTGAGGGGCCAGCTCAGAGAAGGAAGGGCTAAGCCCAGCCCTGACAGGTGGAGAGGAAGGGAGGGGGTTATTTGTTTAGGATGGAGAGGTAGGGATGGGGGTATTGTTTAGGGTGGAGAGGCATGGAGGTGGGTTGTTTTAAGTGATGGGGGGGGGTGTTTTAGGGTGAAGTGGTAGGGAGAGGAGGGAGGTTTGTTTTAGGGTGAAGAAGCAGGGATGGGAAATGCAAGAAGGGAGGGGGGAGGGATTTGGGGTTTGGGAACCCCACAGCTGCCAGTCACTGCCCTCCACCAAAAGACCGAGCAGTCCCATGTTTCCCCCTCCATGAAGCTATGTAGCAGCTGAGAAAAGTTATCAGAGGTGGGGAAGGGGGAGCCTGGCTCACGGCATGGCACATTACTCACCGGGTACACTCGGCAGCCACCCGGAGGGGGAAGCATGTCACCGGGAGGAGTTAGCACTGAGCTAATGGGGAGGAGTAGAGCCAGTACAGGGGACAGTGTATGCAGGGATACTTAACTCCGCGCTGTAGCGTATACCTGTCATCCATGTGTGCGGTGTCGGGAGATGCTGGAGGCAGTAAACAGGTCCCAGAGTCAGGGCGGCAGAGTGGCCGCTACAAAGCACGTCATCGGTTACTAGGATCCCAGCAGTTCTAGCAACCAGGGCCTCAGAAATATTGAAGTGGAGGGGGAGAATCTGAGAGTGCAGGCATTTAGGAATCCCCACTGGGTGCAATGTGTGAGAGTACACATTGAAGTCATTGAGGATATCTCACTAAGTGGAGCTCACTGATGAAACTTGCTCCAAAGTGGGCTCTGGGACTTCAACTAAAACTTACCAGGACTTACTTGACAGCCGGGGACAGTCCCGCGGAATCCGGGACGGTTAGGCGGTGTACTGGAGAAAGCAGTGTGCTAAGCAGACATCAAACAAGGGAAAGAGAAACTTTAAATAGTTTTATAACGTCTAAAGTATAAAGAGTTTCTGACTCCTCTTAAAATCCCCTGTAACCTCTCACGTTTACTAAATTTAGCCATAGATGTCTGAAAGTAATTAGAATTTGTAAAAAAATTATTATAGTTATTATTATATAATTATTTGTGCCAGGTGCTGGTCCATTGATAAGACATTGAATACAAATCAAAACAAGCAACAGACTAATAAGTGTGGAAGTCTCAGGTTATAGCTTGAAAAAACTATTCATAGAATGCAATACATGATTGCCACATAGGGCCAGGGGGAAACTCTCTTGCTCAAGCCCTATCAGAGTTGGTTTTGAGTCCAGGTGAAATGAACTGCATTCTCTATTTTAATCATTAGATGGTGCAGGTCTGTGATCCAGCAAGAGAGATAGCAGCTGCTAACACAGACACTGTGATCTTGATTCCAACCTACTCATCTATCTACATTCATTATATGTTTTCAAATGGCCTTCTGATCTTTTCTTTTCAATTCTTTTTATTACATTTTAACAAAGAAAAATACAATAGTAGCATTGCACAGGATAATAGACAATATTAATAGAATTTATATTATTCATTTCTATTTTATTAACAAATAATACACCTGTGGGTATCCCTGTTATTTGGAGGGCCCGCGCATCCTACTACACAATGTGGATGCCATGAACCCTTGGAAAAGTTGTGTACAGGTGAGCTATGTAATATTTTCATAAGAAAAACATATTACTCAACTATTATAGGCAAGCCACTATATACTTAACAGTGAGAAGGTATAAAACATAAAGAAAAACAAATAAAACTGTACCATAACATGAGTATTGTTAATTGATTATTTATTTATGAGGCTTCCATTTGTTAGGTTAACCACTTCAATACCAGACACTTTCGCCCCTTCCCGCCTAGGACAATTTCCAGCTTTCAGCGCTGTCGCACTTTGAATGACAATTGCGCGGTCATACAACACTGTACTCATTTGACATTTTTATCATTTTGTTCACACAAATAGAGCTTTCTTTTGGTGGTATTTGGTCATTTCTGCGGTTTTTATTTTTTGCTAAACAAACTAAAAAAGAACAACATTTTTGAAAATAAAAAGTTTTTCTTTGTTTCGGTTATAAAACTTTGTTTTCTCCTTCACTGATGGGCACTGATGAAGTGGCACTGATGGGCACTGATGAGTTGGCACTGATAAGGTGGCACTGATGGGCACTGATGAGGATGCACTGACATGTAGAATTGATGGGCACTGATATGCAGCACTTGATGGGCACTGATCTGCATCACTGATGGGCACCAATAGGCAGCACTGATATGCAGCACTGATGGGCACTGATAGGCAGCACTGATGAGCACTGACTGGCAGCACTGATGGGCACTGACAGGCGGCTGTGATGGGCACTGATATGCAGCACTGATTGGCAGATAGGTGGTACTGATTGGCACTGACAGGTGGCACTTATGGGCAGACCTGATGTTGAGGTACTGACAGGTTTTACTGCTGGACATTGAGATGGGCACTGACTGCACTGTGGTGGGCACTGATTAGCATTGATATGGGCACTGATTGGCAGTTTGGGCACTGTGTGCTGTGTTTTAATTGGGGCACTGACTGACAACTGAGGGGGCACATCTGAGGTGTTGTGGCACATCTGAGGGGGCTGTGCTGATAATCAATGTGCTGATTATCAGCACAGACCCCCCCCCCTGATAGGGAGAGCCGTTGACCGTCTCCCCCTGTCAGCGCGAACCGAGAAATGCCGTTTACCGACACTTCCTGGTTCTCGTGATGATCAGCTGTGATTGGTCACAGCTGGTCACGTGGTAAGAAGCCTCTGACTGAGGCTTCTTATCATGATCGGAGATGCGGGGTGTCAGACTGACACAGCGCACTTGCAATCGCCACACTGTGCACCCCCACGGGCATGTGCCGGCATGTTATATGACGCTCAGTCAGGATAACACAACCACTTCCCGGACGTCATTCTACATACGGCAGGTGGGAAGTGGTTAAGCACCATCTGGGAATCTTGAGGTCCATGGTGACCATTGTGTATTAAAGGCATTTACATTTTTAGATTGGGTTGTGTATTATCTTTCATAACAGTGTTGTCTTTTAACCCTTTGTATAACTTCATCAGTGTTAGGGGTTAAAGTGGATTTCAGTTTTGCTGTAATTGTTAAACGGGCAGCAATGACTATATGGATAATGATGCTCCTGAGCTGGGTTGGTATTTTTTTTATAGAGAGGTTGAGTAGAGCTAGATGGGGGTTAGGCTTAATAATAAACCAGTTACAGAGGAAATTTAGTCTAAAGACTGCGTACCAAAAGCTGCGTATATTTTTACACCACAATGTCTTCAGCAAGAATTGGGTTTCTGAAGGGAAGATTAAGGATAGTCTTACTTTGGTGAGATATGATCTATGAGGGTATTTTTAGCATTATGTCCCAATGATTAGTGCAGTGGGAGTATCGGTAGTAAGCTTGAATTGCATCCTGCCAATCTTTATGTGAGTGTGCTGAACCAAGTTCCTTTTCCCAGTCAGTCACATTGGAAGTTTTGACAAAATTATGTTTATTTTGAAGGAGGGAATAGAACCAAGACAACCCTTTAGGCTTGTCATGGTTGGTCAGCAGATATTGCCATAAGTATTTATGTATTTCATAATGTGCGTCAGAATTGGGTACATAAAGGAGCTGTGGATCAAAGTGTAAGAGTGAGGTACCGGTTGGTTAGAGAGTAATTATTTATATGTCAATATGTTATCTTGCAACCAGGGGTAAATTCTAAGGTTTGGGATTAAGTGTTTGTATATTTGAAGATGAGTTACCTCTTGGCGTATTTTAGTTTTAGGGTCTATTTGAGTCTGTCATTTTTTCCAAGCAGATAGGGTCAGCTATGAGTAAGCACTTTTCGTAGTGAGAAACGCATCAGTCCTGTTTGTATCACTTTGCTGTGGCTTGTACATTGTGATCCTGATTTTTCAATAAAAGGCAAAAGAAACTTTCTTTGGAGTGCGGCTGTTCAGAGTTACCCATTCATCTTCATTTTCAGATACGGTCGCTGCTATGGAAGGAAAGCTTGGGCAATTAAATTATATATTTGTCGAATTAGCTAAAAGTAGCCAAAGTTTTGCAGAGTCTGGTTCAAACCATGCTTTTATTTGGTCCAATATTGCTGCCAGATAATAGTTACGGATGATTGGGAAGCTATTTCCCTCTGTATGTCTATGTCTTTGGATTATAGAGTATTGTATTTTAGCCATTTTGTCTTTCCATATGAATTGTCTAAAAAGTTTATTTGTGAGGTTAAAAAGGGACTAGAATAGTTCTAAAATAATAAATGAGTTTGGGCAGGAGAAGCATCTTTAGGGCTGCTTTCTACCTAACCAGGAGAGTTCACAAAAAGAGAGATTAAGTCACTTTTGATCATTTCTAACAGGGCTGGAAAGTTAGCTTCATATGTGGATGAAGTTGGGGATGCTAATTTAATTCCCAGATATGGGATTGTTTTAGACATCCATTGGAAGGGGAATCACTCTTTTAGTAGGGATTTTTTTTAGGAATATTGCCCTGCCTTCTGATCTTTTCAAGGCACTTCAGCCAACATTGCCACTCTTGCTTCAGTCTGTGCTAGTGATTGGAGGACAGAATGCGATTATTTAGGCTGGGTTCACACATGCTGCGGCCGCGGCTCACAGCAGGGGTCTGGTGCATCCCTGTTCATCAATTCAGGTGCGAATCAGGTCCGAATTTTTGCCTGAATTCGCACCTGAATCAGCACCAAAGACGCACAGGACCCTTTCATTTTCACGGCCGCCCCGGAGCTGTGTAAACCAGCTCCATTGCGAACTGGGCACACTCTCCTGTCATGCGAATTAGATGCAAAAAAAAGTGCATCTAATTAGTATATATGTGAACCCAGCCTTAATCAGTGTAGCAAGGTCCCATGCCTTCTTCAGTCTGATGAGAACCTCAAGGATCAGAGATAGCTGACATCCTTTTGTATATGGGGGGGTTACAAGTTATAGTGTAAAGTAGATTCATGGGTGCCAGACACTTCTTGAATGCAAAGAGATTTTATTTCTCTTGAACATAATTTTGGGAGAGAGGGTTAGGGCAAGGACACTTTTAGGCAGTTTCAATATTGATTTGGCAGACTCTGAGACTTCTACAGGAGGACAGCCATACAGGGAAAGGCATCCAGCAAGTTGCCACATCTGCATGTGTAGGAATGCTGTTGCGTATGGCAACAGTCTTTAAAAGTTTCTAACACAAAATGTAACAGTTCCCTCACTTCTACAAGTAGTGATTGTAGTGGTTCTTCAAACCCACTGAGCTCCCAGTCTCTCTTTAGACTAGATGATTCACTGCCACTGAATCTCTTGAGCTCTTCCAATCTCCAGCTGTAGTATCTTCCTCAAGCGTCTTCCCTGCATCTCTGCTGGGTCCCTAGCTTGGTATTCCAGATACTCATCAAGCTTTACCCCACTGGCTGTATCCCTGGCTTGATACCTGACTGAAGTTTCCCATTTCTTCACCATCTCCGGTTGGTGATAGTTCTGCTACAGCACTTGCTTCAGTTGCTCACAGTGGTCCCTGGCAATAAGGTGGTTGGTCCCTTAGTGGTGACAGCTTCCCCTCTACCTCCGACCACAACAGGTTCTCCAGTCCGCAGAACCGTCTAGTCTGGTTGGATTGCAAGAAAAAATTCCAACCCTACGCTGCTATCTTGCTTCTGGATAGGCATTCAGACAGCCTAGCAGCCAGATGTGCTTGGGATAGACCCAAACTCTGGCCTAGCAGCCCGGGCAGTACAACACACATCCACTCAGACAGCCGTCCAGGTGGCACAGAACACTGATCACCTGGTTCTCCCAGCAGGCCGAGAGATTTAAGAAAACCCCTGCCCATTGGCTGAAACACCCCATATACCCATAATCTGACCTCACAGTGCCCTTGTCTTATCTAATGCCACCAAGTGCCCAGCCACCTAGCGGCAAAAGAGAGAAGTGCAGCAATTACAGACTTAAGCCCCATACACACTATCAGATTTTCTGCTGATTTTTGGCTTCAGATTTAACAAAACCATGTAGTGAAAGGTAAATATAAATAAAAGGTGCTGCACTTAGGATAGATGTATAGATTGCAGCCTCCCCTAAAAAAAGTTCCCCGCAAGGGTAGCTCTAGCCAGCTCTTTTCTGGTTTCAGATGTAGTGCAAGGGCCTGCGGATTGCATACAAATTGAAACTCCTAAGGTTTAACCTTATATTATATGGTTTTGGTAAATCTGAAGGAAAAAAATCAGCAGAAAATCTGATAGTGTGTATGGGGCTTTAGAGTGAAATCAATTGATCGTCAAAAATTAGCCAAAGTAGCTATACCTGGCAGGTAAATTTGGGAGAAACCCTGGCTAAAAACCAGGGTGATACATCCTCCCCCTGCCTACAAAACTATGTCTTGGAGTTTGCAGAAAAAAATAATTTGAGCTCTCAAACCTGAAAGCGAATGTCCTGACCAAAACTGGGATGGGTGGGGAAACAGGGAAAGAATAACAATAGCATATGTGGTGTACCACATTATATAAACATAAGTATCAGACACATGAAATGGTAGATCATATATGACAAAGAAATACCAAAGATTTTTATGTTCAGTGTTAAAGGAAGAAATAAGCAATGACCTTACTTCCTAATTATCTATCTAATATATACAATGATAATAATATATATAAAAAAAGTTAGTATTGTCATCAGGTTAGATCCCTGTCTCTCCTTGTCCAAGGAAGACACACCAAGACAGCCACACCTGAAAGAGAGATCAACAGCAATGTAAATACATCATATCCTATTGTAACACGGTGCAGTATATACATATGTGATTAAATGGTTTTCAATTGCCAAAGACAGCATAACAGTGTAAATACACCCCATAAAATATCTGCATTATATACATAATGAAAACAGGCCCCATTCTCAGCTGAGAATGCCACCCCCTTTCCTAATCAAATATAAACTTCGTTATGGTTTCATCAAGTAACAGTCCACTCCTGTCCTGATGCATGGATGAGCCCATTATTCAAAGAAAGGTAAGAATGTGCCCCTTTGCCACAGCCTATTCTACCTAACTAGCTACACACCCAGTGTCCATGACGTGTCACAGTCCATCAATTTTACTTGAGGTGGACAACATTTTCCAGCAGTTCCCCTTTAGGGACAACTCCGGGAACAAGAGGCATGACTGCAATCAGGCAACAAGCAGCCAGGCCATGGTGCAAAGGACCGCACTTTGGGACATAGGTCCCCTTGCAAAGATGTCCTCAATCTGTCCATATGACAGCTGGGGACTGAGAAGATTTCCTTTCTCAATTGAAGAACAACAACCTGCTGAAGATCACAGGTCACTTTTCAGGGTGGAGCACCCCAACAACTTCAACATTAGCCAATGTGGCTTGGGTGGGCACTCCCTGTATCTACCGGTAGCATTCAGTCTAGCACAATCCTGGCAGTACAGCTCTCTGTAATGTTCTCCACCAGCAACAACTTGTATGGCTGTGGAGTGGCTCTCAGCATAGCTCCCTTGACATCACACAACATACATTTGTGATCTACAGGGAAGAAAATAGGCATCACACATTTTCAATCCACAGGGAAGAAACATAGGCATCTTTATGGCATTTACCAATAGTACCCGTGATCTGGCAAGATCAAAGACTCTCCTTTGGTATTCACCGCAGTGAAAAAACTTTAATGTCCTTATTATCAAGTTAGAGTATCCATTTCCCTAAAGTTAGGAAAAGAAACAGTCCAATGCGAATATTCTCACTACCCGGTGCATGGCAACAACTTTATGCAACAGTTGCTTTTATTTGTCTCGTACATTCTCCATTCTCTCTTCACTTACCAGCCTTAGGCACCACCAGGGAGGAACACTATATCGTCCACCATTCTTAGTACATGATAAACGAACATACTGGGCCAGGCGAGATAGGACCGCAATCCTCTGTAGTATTGACACCCAGGGGGGTAGTTTACTCAGGTACTTGAATCCCCTTAGAAGGGAGATGGGGTGCTGGTACCACTTGTTCTAGTCCAGCAGTTGCTGTAGAAAGCTCAGAGCGAACGGTGGCAGTGGGAACTGACACTTCCACCGCAGTCTTGATGTGGTGACTGGATGAACTGTGCTCCTCCAGAGAAGAATCTGCCCAGGCAGGATTAGGCCAACCAGAATCGGTGGCAGTAGTTCTGGAGGTAGGTTCCTCCACCGTGGCATATCAGCAGCCCAATCTGCCCTCATCACTTGTGATGGCAGTGGCGGTCTGGCAGCTATCAATAACAGTTCTCCACATTGCAAGCACCAACTCCAAGGGCGCAAGAACAAAGCAACCCCAGAACACCACCGGCAAATGATCCCCATAGCTGCAGAACTTTGACAGATATACAAGGCAATCTCTCCTCTCTGCACCATCCTAATATCTGTGTCAGTAATTGTGGTTCCAAAGGCAAAGAAACTGGCGATGTCCGTGGTTCATATTCAGCCAATATCGGGTGGGGGGCCTCGAATCCAGGAGCTCACATGCGCCATGTTGCCCTTTAGGCCATGAGGTTTTAGCATGTGGACCCAAAATGAGGACCCAAACAGTATTACATCCTCCTCTGCAGAGTGGGAACTCCTCCCCCTGCCAACAGATTGGTGCAGACACTCTGTGAAAACTAACGCCCATCTTAGTCATCCTGCAGCGTGCCAAGACTGTAATAGAGTCCATTTTGGGGTCTATTTTAACCCTCACAGCGCTGGCGGGAAGTGTCAAAAGACCAGGCTGACCCACTCCCACAGCAATGAGACTTGTTGGTTCCTCCCCACGTTGTTAGAATGCATGACAACACAGTCTATTAGAAGTATAGATTTTACTTGCCACCTTCCCATGGAGTCAGACGAAATCCTGATGAAGCTGAAAGTGGTTGCTATGGGCGACTGCTGCGAGGATAATGCCTTTGTCCCCACGTTGGGCGCCAAATGCAACAGTGCCCTTGTCTTTTCTGATGCCTCCAAGTGCCCGGCCAACTAGCGGCAAAAGAGACAAGTGCAGAAATTACAGACTTATGCCGCGTACACACGATCGGATTTTCTGACAACAAATGTTCCATGGGAGCTTGTTATCAGAAATTCAGACCGTGTGTAGGCTCCAATGGACATTTTCCATCGGAATTTCCGACAAACAAAATTTGAGATCTGGATCTCACATTTTTCGACAACTAAATCCGTTCTCGTAAATTCCGATCGTGTGTATACAATTCCAACGAACAAAGTTGCACACATGCTCTGAATCAATTACTTGAAGAGTGGGGGTGGTTCTGAGGGCAGTGTTAGCCTCCCGAATCAGCCCAAGACCTGCCTCCTCCACGTTACTCCCCTTCCTGGGCCTTTTGGTTGGAAGGCAGAGAGGAGGGACCTAGAATTCGGTAAGGCTACTAGGCTGGGCCACCTCCTAGCTGCCACTTACCCCCCGCCACCTCCTGGCTGCCACTTTCCCATGCCACCTCCTGGTTGCCACTTTCCCCACCACCTCCTGGCTGCCACATTCCACAGCCTCCTGGCTGCCACATTCCACGTCCTCCTCCTGGCTGAGGCTTTCCTGTGTATGAAAAAGGAACATAGTTTTAGTTTTTTATTCATCAATCACAGACAATTTTCAGCTCATGACTGTTGCAAATTTAATTTTAACAAATAGAAAAGACTATCATTCTGACCCCAGCATTTTTCATTCTTGTCCCAAACATTTTTGACCACTACTGTTTATTGATATGTACAATATCTCAATATCTCAATAACTCTATTGAATCAGCAATTAGTGATCAATAATAATAATAATCTAGTTATCATCATTAATTTTACAACAGAAAATATGTAGAACAATGCTATACCTCGCTCAAGCTGGGCTCCTCCACTTCTTCCTGGCTGGAAGGCCCAGGTTGGACTTTGGAAGCCTCAGCTGGGGGGAACAAAGCATGGAAGGAAGGGTTAAGAGTGATTGCCTGACTTCAGTCAGGTCTGACAGAAAACGCAGTCTGTCATAGTACCACAGCCTGGGGACATAAATGGCATCTGCTCCTGATCTCATGGAATCCTGGACCTTATTGCGCTCCCTATTATAAGTGCTCCTCAGCCCATCAATTTTTTCCTTCAAATACGGGATGGTTGCCGTGGAGATCTTCACCAACTCCATCAGTTTCTTCAGTGCTTCCTGCCTCCTTTGTTTATGATTACAATGCGGAAATGTTTCACCTGCCACAGACAGGGCAGCTCCCTGTACTTGTCTATGAATAGGGGAGGAAGTTGTGATCATTGAATCCATCAATTTTCTCTGCAACACACAACACAAGACAAACCCTAATGTTAGACTAAACTCTAGTAATCTTGCCCCAATGTAGGCCTCAATCTAGAAGCAATATAGGCCACTGATGCACAAAGTTAAACTTGCACCTTCGTTAGAACTATAGGCGCTTCTGCTACTCCTTCCTCCGCTCACAGATCATATGTATGATGCACACATGTTATGCTTTATATACACTGCACATGCGTGAAACTGTCGTCCTCTGATGTTCTTTCTAGTCTATTCCCTGCCCCTTGTCTTTCGGCGCAGTGGGAGAGCACATGGCAGAGAAAGAGCAAGTGCATGCAGACAGCAGCAGCAGCAAAAACGAAAGGCCAGAGCCAAGAACGTCCCAATCCCGGACGAGGCGTCAAATATGTCCTTTATAGAGATGGTGGACATCTTGAAGAGGGTCGACTATGACGGGAAGCATGGACCCGAACCCAAATGTGAGAAAAGCCAAGATCATGACTAAAGTTATGGAAAGTCTGCACAGGAATTTTGGGGTACAGTGATACAAGGATCAATTGAGGGAGCACGATCAGTACAGATAGATCAAGAGAGTTCTTCAAAAAAGTAAGTAGTTGTTGTGTGTTCTTCTTCTTATTATTATTATTATTACGTTTGTGCTGCTCCATGTGCTTTTCTGTACTGTTGTACAGTTTAAAATTGAAAGTTTCAGGTTCGTGGGCACAGTAATCGGTCGTAGCAAACATTGTTCGTTCGCCCACTAATACAATGTTTTTGGCAGATGCAGGTTAACTACATTTGTTCATGCCTATTTGTGTTAAAAGAAGTTTGTTGTCTAGATGGGTTTGTAACTATAAGGAAATGCAAACTTGATTCAGTATAAAGAGAGGACACTCAACAGCTGTTTACACATCTGGATGCAGGAGCACTAGTGTGGGATACCAGAACACCCTTTTTTAGGGTGTCCCACACAGGTGCTCCAGTGGATACTAGGGGTGTCTCCATGTGTGAAAATTGTACAACAAAGGTAAGTATTCCAGCTTTATAAAGGGAAAACTCTGGAACTCTGCCAAAAAAGACAATTGTACGACACTTCCAAGTAATGTTTCATATTACTATTTCTCCCATAAAATATCTGTGTACTAAGTATACCTTTTTTTAATTCACATGGGGGAGAAAAGACTCAGGACATCTGAGAACACCAGAAAGAAAAGGAAATCACCACAACACAACCAGAAGATGTGGAGGAAAGATAGGTTTATGAAGTGGGAAAAATAGTGACCACAACAGGTGAGTGTCTGAGACCACAGCTTCAGGTAATAGATGGATGCCTGCATATTTATAATACATGGTGTTTTTTTTATTTTAGGTGATGTGGATGTTGTGGAAGAAGAATCTCAAGTGCACACATCCTCATTGGGGAGATCATGGTGTGGAATCGTGATTTACAGAACATCAAGGAAGATGTCAATGGTGTGGAAAAAAGGCTCAAAAACATCACTGATGTTTTTGGCAGAATATAAAACACCCCAAAATTCTTCTAGTTTGTTGGTATTTTAAATATTTTTTAGAAAGCCAAATTTGGAAAATGCACACAGCGTGTTAACATGTGCTATCTGCCATCATGGGATATCAAGGTACACATTTTGGGGGTGCAACCTCTTCCTTGCAACTAAAGTAGATGAGAGGAAGGGGTTGTACCCCCAAAACACGTCCATTGATCACCCATGATGGGAGCTAGCACATGTTGACATTAGGCATGGGATTAGGAGGGAAATCTCCATTTTGACTCTCAATTTGTGTGCATCTTCAAAATTTGGCTTTCCCAGGGGTGACATCAACCCATATGATGAAGGCAATATCAACACAGTTTGGGTGGGGGGCATTGCCTGACGAGGCGTGTGAACAGACTTGTTCCACGGAGCTCCCTCTGGTGATCCTGCTGACGATCCTTCCCTCGCTACCTCGTATGCCCGAAACCGGTACCGGTGCCTGTTGCTCCCCTAACACCCCAAAGCCCTGTGGATGCCTAAAAAATGGGCATGATGACCCATGGGAACCGGGGAGACACTGTGGCTGCAGCCTCGCAGGATTTCCAAGATGGTTCCTGGCAGTCTCAGCCTCAGAGGACGCCACAAGGCTCAGACAAGAAAACGGAGAAGGGGGGTAAGTCCACAAAACGCCCTAAAACTAAAGACCAGCCCAGTGGCATGCTATACTATATGCAGAAGCTAGCAGGCCCTGCAGAAACCACACAGGCTAAAGTGCAGCACCCTGCAGTATCCACAGAATAGGCAGACAGGGAAAGTGCAGACAGGTTGGATGACACTGTTCCAGATACCATGCCAGGCCTGTTTGATATGCAATTGGAGGATAGCTCTCAATCCACACTGAGTGAAATACTGCATGCTGTACACAAATGCATTGCCTCAGTGGAATATTTGAAAGAGAAGTTTGGGGGGCTGAAGGAGACTGTGTCTCTCCTCCACCAGGACATTCAGAAGATCCGAGAGAGAACCACTGCTGTGGAGGGGAGAGTGAGCGACATAGAGGATCAGATGCCCCATATGATCCGGGATGTGAGGGTGGCTGCTCAGCAATCACGCCAGGCCTTTGATAAAACTGACGACATAGAGAACCGTCTGAGATGCAATAATGTCTGCATAGTGGGGCTCCCAGAGAAGGTGGAGGGCAGGGACCCCATGGCTTTCATTGAAGGCTGGCTGCAGGAAGTGTTCGGTCAGTAGACTTTCTCTCCTCTATATGCGGTGGAGCGGGCACACAGGGTTCCTCCGTGTCCTCTGCCGCCCGACAACCCCCCGAGATCAATGCTAGCCAAACTCCTGAACTATAGAGGTCGTGAAGTTGTGCTACGACTGGCCAGAGAAAAGGGTGCGGTGAAGTACAATGGCACTAGAATATCCCTCTACCCCGACTTTCCAGCGGAAGTGCAACGCAGACGATCCAAGTTTGAAGACATCAAAAAGCGACTACAAAAGCTACAGCTACACTATGCCATGCTGTTCCGGGCCAATATGAATAACAGCCAGAGATCAGAATACATTTTTTTAAAACACACAGGAGGCTGCAGGCTTACTGGTGGATCAGAATGAACAAGATCTCCACTGCCAGGGCCGCGATAATGGAGAAGGTTGATGCTGCTTTAACCACTTTTTACCAGGCATGAAGGGCGCCCAATCACCTTTCCAGCTTTCATATGGCTAAAATCCACTTACTTTCTGTTTCACCACTTTAGTTCATGTGTACAGGCGGAATGCGAAAGCGCACATCACATGTACTTTGCCTGTTGTCATGGGTGACATGGCTTAAGTTTAAGTGCCCTGTTGGCTCGAGGAGGGCTCATGAAGATCAAACCGCACATTATTGGGAAATCCCATGTTTTACCCTTGAATGCCACTCCCATACCTGTCATTTTGTTTGCTTGGCTGCGCGGCTGCGCATGATGTTCTACCTCCGTTTTCTGATGCCTTTCCAATGTACAAACTACTCCAGTATTACTTCATATCTGTTACAATATAGGATGACTGCTCCGGTTGGCACACGGGCCACCTGCTGGTGGTATGTGGGCACAATTTCTACACTTGAAAGACCCCTCCGTAACTATAAGTGGATAGATGTATGCTGGCCATGGCTTGTACACCTATAGTTTCATGGAATGTCCAGGGAGGCAATGATCCATTGAAAAGGACTATGATCTCTGCGGGTATACAGAAGTTAGACCCGACAATAATTAGCCTACAGGAAACTCACCTGCAGGGTGATATGGTGGGATTTTTACAGTATACCTGGGCCGGGAAAGCGTATCATTCCACCTACTCCACCTTTTCTCGCAGAGTGAGTGTACTGATACACAAAGCACTGGTCTACCAGGAGCTAGACTCGCTCATTGATATATCGGGCAGATTTGTGTTTCTGTATTGTAGATTGTATGCAATTACCATGATTCTGGCATTTGTGTATATACCCTCCTGTTTTCTCGGGAGGTGCTACTGTCCTACCTAGCAAACAAACCTGATACTCTGGTCCTGATTATGAGATTTAAATTGCTAATTAGACCCCAGATTAGATAGACACCCCCCATGTCACCCCCTAGGGGCGGCCGGGGCTCAGCTCTTAGCCGCCTGTTGGTGGAGGTGGGATGGACCGACATATGGTACATTTGCAACCCAGACACAAAAAAATTCTCATGTTTTTCCAAGACCCATGGCTCACTGGCTCGTATTGACTTGTGTGTAGGTACCCCAAACATGGTCAGATATACCTCTAAGATGGAGTATGTCCCACAAGGAACATTGGACCATTCCCCACTAGCTTTATGGCTGACCACCCAACCGCCCAGTTCACTACCCAGGGCTCCCTGGAAGTTAAATGCCTTTAGGCTCAAATTGTTCACCTCACAGGAACGAATAGCCTCTCAAATTCAGGACTTTTTCTGCTCACACCAGCAATACACTGACAGCCTGCAGAAATAGGAAACCTTTAAAGCCTATCTTGGGGGTGTATTTATTCAGAAAATACAAATTGTTAAACAGAACTCCTCTGCTCTGTTAGACCTGGTGAGACAGCTAGAACTGACCTATGTAACTGATCCTACTGACTCTGCAAGGGAGGCATGGATGTCAGCTCAAGACCCATTGGACTGCCTCCACTCCACTTTCCACTGCAGAAAGTTAAGAGCTTTTTCACAAAACTGACGTTTTACTAGCCAAAATAGCATGATCCCAACATCAGTCACCTGCCATTGGTGCTATTCGCGTAGTAGTTAATGCACCAGAGGCCATTATATCCAAGCTGGCATACTTTTATGTAGACCTCTATAGGTCGAGGGAGACCTACTTGGATGAGAACCTGGAGGCATATGTGTCCAATATTGACCTACCCTCACTGTCTCCTGAGGCTAAACAACTACTAGATGCCCTAATTACTTTAGGGGAGCTTCGGGTGGCGGCCAGCTCTTTCCCCACCTGTAAGGCACCTGGAGAGGATGGCCTCCCCATGGAGGTATACACACAATTTGGTGAACATATACTACCAGAACTGTTAAAGGTTTTCAATGCATGCCTAGATGAAGGTAAACTCCCTGATTCCATGGCCAAAGCAAATGTGATTTTGTTACTTAAGACGGGAAAGGATCCGGTTGACCATGGCTCCTACAGGCCTATCTCATTGCTTCAGAGCAATGTTAAAATCCTTGCCAAAGTCCTGGCGCTTCGAGTCAACAAGATAGTATCCTCCATTTTTCACCAGGATCAGGCTGGCTTTGTGCCACAAAAGTTCACGGCTACAAATCTAAGGAGGCTATTCTTAAATATGCAACTACAGGCGGACAATGGGGGTCACAGGGCCCTCCTGTCCCTCAATGCTAATAAGGCGTTTGACAGTATTAGCTGGAGATATTTGTGGGCAGTACTGGACAGGTTTGGATTCGGGGACTGGTTTATTGCATTGGTTAGGCTACTATATGCTACGCCACAGTCAACCATTAGGGTGGCGGACAGAATGTCACCGGCCTTTGCTCTGGGCAGGGGAATGAGGCAGGGTGGCCTGCTGTCTCCCCTGCAATTGCCATAGATCCCTTGGCAGCCCTAGTGAGGGCCAGCACCCAGATCTGTGGGTTCCAGTATGGAGTCCTGCAGGAAAAAATTATGCTATATGCAGACGAGTATGCATAATACTTGTGTCACGAATCACGCCCGCCCAAGGCAACTAGCCAACCGCGATGTGTGTACCGTGACTGGGGTATATGAGGAACTAAGGGAATAAGGGGGAACTTATACTGAGCATGTAAGACTGGCTGTGGTACTTTCACAGCCTGCATTACCTTTGGCCACCACTAGAGGGATACTCCACTCCAATCCAGCTAGCTGACCACACACAGGCAGATACGAATCTTACATACAATCTGGTGCACTCTAAGGGTTGGGGAGCAGTCTAGCAATTACTACACACTTCTAGGGTTCCTCCAGATATCCTGCAAGCTTAAACCCCGGTGTTAATCACTCTTCCCACTGTCCCTACACCCACACACCAGACACACAATAAATAATAGCCTGCCACCACCCAACAGTTTGTCCGCAGACTGGTCTGCTGAGCCACCACACACACAGATCTCTGTCTGGAAGATCTGTTAGCTTACAATCTGCATGCAATCTGCCAACACACAGTGCAATTGCATACCGATTGGTGCGTAACTTAGACCGAGTACTTAGGCACTAAAATACAACAACCTCTCCAGAGATATGAGTCTTAGCTTAGTACACAGAAGTCACTTATTAATTTTATTATTTAATATCCCGAAAGTGGGCAGTGCATATAAGATATACAAAGAAAAAGGAGTTACTAAAAAAGATACAAAAAATACAGAAAGACACACAATTGGCAATTAGCTATGAAAATAAAAAGGAGTAAAAACAGAAATAAACTTTATCGATGTCTATCCCTTAGTAGAAGCATACTGGAACAGGTGGGAACTCCCCAGTTTTGAACTGGCTTCATGGAAGAACAACGTCCATATCTCAGGCTACCCAATTTATTGAAATATGGATGGGGGCTGGACTTTAGCCCCTGGCCAATCAACCCCGGGGGTGTTCCTGTCTCAACCCACAGGATGTTTTATGTTCTGAAATTACCAGAGTTGAATTGGCCCAGAATTGCACTGATTGCTGGGTCATGGATAGGATTTCCGATACCAGCGTATCAGTCCGATCGCAACAGTACCAATCAATGCCTGCCTGCCGCAATCAGGCGCCATATAACGGTTTTGTGAGGTTCTCTAGGATTCCACACAGAGTTACATGTCCACGTAACCCATCACGTTTTACGATCAAAAGGGAATTATTTTCATCTCTCTGTCACTAATATTTTAGCTTTTATGACAGTTAAAATAAGTTCTTTAGATCTGTTGATATTAATCAATGTTTGCAGACCGGCCGGGGCCTTGTGAATGCCCCCTGCAGATCTGTGTAGCCAAAATGACTAGCAGTTTTCTTTGAGGCCTCAGGAAGGTGGCAACCTACGTTTACTCTAATGGGAACTTTATTGGCATCTAGGTGTCACTTTGATCCTAGAAAACTGGCTCTGTTCTTTTCAAATGCTAATGAAAGAACATATGTGCATGACTGACATAGAATACTATATTTTTAATAACCCAGAATTAAACTACATCTACAATTACACTACTTCTACAGATCACATCACATCTTGCTAAGGCAAAACGATCCTACGCTTACATTTTCATTAAAACTTGGAACAACCTAAAAATGTTGCTAGTGGGTAAGGCCTAATGAAAATGATTATAATACCCCAGTTGCTATACTTCTTACAGAACTCCCCAGTAATAATACACCAAAAAATTTCAGAGTGGTAAACACCCTTTTTCGGTGACTGTTGTGGAATACTAAGCCCCCTCGGATTAGGCTGGAGCAGCTACAGTATTCTAAGTACAGCGGAGGGTTGGCGGTTCCCAACCCTTGGCTGTACTATATAGTGGCCCAGCTGCAGCATTTGGTTGGCTCTATGTCCCATGACCCGATGGGCTCGGCGGCACGGCTGATGCTGTTTGCCTCCGGAGCTGAGACCATCCCTATGGGGCTTGAGGCGTAAATGTTCATGAAATCTAATAAACAGACTCCAACACTTTCACTCATACAAAACATATGGAACAAGGGCAGGCAACTCTAGGGGGTGCAGGGATTCCCAGATTTTAGCCCAATATGGGGTAATCGCTCATATGTGGAGCTGGTTTAGTTACAGCAGGGGCCCAGATGGCGCTCACATGGTGGGACTCTGCTATCCCACATATTTAGTAACAATAAGTTGCTTTCCTTCCCTGAACTACAAGCCAAATTTAACCTAACCGCCACCATGTTATACTCATACATTCAGCTCAGGCATGCTGTTGCTGTGCAGGGGGATGCAGGAGAGTGGGCACTGTCACCCACTCTGGTGTTTCATATGCTGCACTCCAGCACTGTAACTAAGGAAATCATATCCCAAAGCTACCAGATGGTGCTTGCTAGACACCTGCGGGTATACCCTTATAAGGCAGTGTCTATGTGGGAGAGAGACCTCCAACCGCCAACTTACCGGGGATCAGTGGGAGGAAGCCCTAAAATCCATAACCACTTGCTCTCTGAATGTGGCACAAAAAGTTTCCCAATTGTATATAATACTAAGAGTACACTATACCCCAACAAAATTACATAGGATGGGCAGACTGGGCGGGTCAATTTGTGTCGATGGCACAACGGGGACCTCATCCATCTCTTGTGGCGCTGCCCAAAGCTTCATCGGTACTGGAATGAGGTGATTGGCACGCTTAATGGGGTGTTTCAAACAAAGGTACCTACAGACCCTATATGCTGCATACTGGGGGTTCTGGGGGATGTGATCCCTGAGGAATTAATCAGGGTCGCATTCTCTAGGGCACTGTTCCAGGCCAGGAAACTCATTTTAATGGGCTGGAAGTCTACCTTACCACCCACTAGTACCTCCTGGATAACACACATGGGAAATACCCTCATTATGGAATAATATATCTACCAGCATAGAGGATGCCCGGGTAGGTTCAAACGCATATGGTCACGCTGGCTAGATACGCCAGGTTTAAGCCCTAGAGAACTGGTGATGTCTCGACTTCTACAGTGTCCACAGGGGAAAAGATATGCCATATATATGCACCAGGCGGGTCGCAATATGTGTCAGTGGGGTGTTGTAGTGGTGAAATGCAAATGGTTGGAGTATCTAGATGTGTTGTAAGGGCTAGATTAACAGATATGTGTATATGTTACTTGTTGGAAAAATCCCTTTATGTACTTGTGCATTGGAAGTTTAATAAAAACCTTTTTGATTTAAAAAACAAACAAACACAGTTTGGACAAACCAATGTCTGATATTGTCTCCACTTTGTCAAAGTTGAACTTTGTAAGTTCCTGAGTTGTGTATTGTTTTATGTTTTAAACATGCCTGTTTTAAAAACAAAAATGTTATTACTAAAATATGTTGGTTTGTTCAAAAACCCTTTTCTAACGCACATGTGAATGTGCACAGACTGAGTAGATGGTTTTCCACTCAATAATGTGTGGCTTCTTCTTTTAATGCTCAATCTCATTGTGTTTACACTGAAATGGGGGTTATTTACTAAAGGCAAATCCACTGGACAGGTAAGAAGTGTCATAATACAAAAAATATAAATGCACACTGTACAAATTGAAGCACTTTTTTACATTCTGCAATTATCTATCAAGATAATAAGAGAACAAAACTTTAAACAGTACCATTTGAAAGTATTCTGGCAGGCCCTTTCACTACATGCTTTGGTGAATTCATACAGAAATCTGACCACAAAAGAGGTACGTATAGTGTGTATGGGTTTGGCAAAGTCAGCAGATAGAGGATTGGTAACAGTTGACTTAGCGGTCGGGGGGGGGGGTTCCAAATGATTTGGGACCCCAAAAAAATAGTCTCTGGCACTCTGCATGAATTTAAGGACACAAATAACATTTGTACACATTTATGGGGTTGTTTAGGGTAAAGCACTACTATGGAGCTGACAAAATACATTGTTAAGTGACTAGGCTAGGTGTCTATGGGCCCAGGATAGCATGCTGTTTTTTTTTTTTGAAGGCACGAAGGGTGAAAACAAAGTTTAAAAAATTCAAGCATGCATAAGAACATTCACAGGGACATTCACAGCATATTACAATCATGGTAATTAGGGAATTATGAAAGAAATACAATAAATTAGCAAACATTAAATACATAGAATGTGATGTTAAAGGAGAAAAGTTACCCAAAAATAGTCCTTCTGCAGGACCTGAATGATGGCAGAACAGGTCTGCACTGCTACAGGGTGGCCGTGTGTGCAGGATTACGTATATATACGTGATCCTGCACTTATGGGTATCAGGCGCGAGTGCACGCCACTCTTGGCTCACTCCCGCTGTAAGTATGCACAGCGGGAGATTATCTGGAGATGTATGGCGTACTCGATCATTCAGTATACAGCCAGAACGGCAGTCTGCCTATGTAAACAAGGCAGATTGCCATTCTGTCAGTAGGGAAGGCGTGGATCCTGTGTTTTTGCAAAGCAGGGACACTGATCCATGCCTTCCCCTATTAAAAGCACCTCCCACAGCACACAATATAACTAGCTAGGCACACAGTTAACCTTTTGCTCACCCCTGATGTTAACACCTTCTCAGCCAGGCTCATTAGTACAGTGACAGTGCATATTTTTTGCATTGATCTCAGTTTTAATGTCACAGGTTCCCAAAAAAGTGTCAAAAGTGTCAGTTATTGCTCGATTTGTCAGCTGCAATGTCGCAGCTCTGCTATAAGTCGCTAATCGCCCCCATTACTAGTAAATAAATAAATAAAAATCCCATAAAAATATCCCATCGTGCCCTGACTGCAGGGGAGGGGAGATTCCGACTTCCCTTTTGGAAGGCGTTACGGCTTCACCATTTTCTCCACTCGCTGCCCAATCCTAGGGATTTTATTAGACCCCCAACGGAATTCGAGGAATTGTGCCTGCAGAATGACCCGATAACGGGCACTTTGTCTACTATGTATTCTACGCTAGGCAATGCCACGCCGCCTCCACACTTGGTCTACCTTACTAAATGGGAGAGGGACCTCGGCCGCACGTTCTCTGAGACACAACGACATAAAATTATTAGCTGTGCCCTTCAAACTTCCATATGTACCAAAATACAGGAAACAAACTATAAACTTATGACGCGCTGGTATCTCACGCCCTCTAGGCTGTCTAAGTGTTTCCCCCACTCTTCGGATCGCTGTTGGAGGTGTGGAGAGGAGGAGGGCACTTTGCTGCATGTGTTTTGGTCCTGTCCCGGCCTGCAGGGATTTTGGAAGGAAGTTAGGCGCATCACCCAGAAGTTCACAGACTACGAAATACCAGAGGATGCTGCCTTCTTCCTTCTTCATTTAACTGAAGTCCCGCTCAAAAAATATAAATGTTCACTCATCCGTCACCTACTCAATGCTGCGAAAGCCTGCATACCCCTACGCTGGAAACAATCTTGCCCCCCCACTATCGCGGACTGGCTGAGGAGAGTGGAGGAGGTTAGTAGGCTGGAGGATCTGGTCCTCACAGCGCAACACAAACATGAGAAATATGTGCAAACCTGGACCCAATGGAAAATCTTTGTCTATTCCGCTGAAGGGACTGCACTACTGCATCCCAACTGATTATGCACTTCCTGTGTCTTCCGAGACCTGCTCTAAGTAATGTGGTGCTCGTCCGCGCCCTGGCTGCTGTCAGCATGCCCCAACCTTTTCCCTTCCCAACCTCCCTCTCTATTTCCCCCCCCCCCTCCCCCCCTTTTTTTTTTTTTTTTTCTTTTTTCTTTCTCCTTTCTTTCTCTTCCTCTTTTCCCTTTCTGTCCTCACCCGCTCTCTAGCTACTTTCACCGGAAAATGGAAAATGTGGGGAGGGAGGCCGGCTACCATCGAAGCTTAGAATACCCAGCTGCCTCTTTGTTGCCGCCATATTTCTTCATCCTGTATGTAACATTACTTATTTTATTGCTCCTGGATAAACATCTAGTGTTTTGGGTGACAAGCTGTTTATTATCTGTCTGTTCTTCTGTTTATTCACTATGTATTGCTGGGATTCCTTCCCTTTGTTGGTGTTTAATAAAATTATATTTAAAAAAAAAAAAAAAAAAAAAAATATCCCATCGTTTGTAGACAGTATAACTTTTGCGCAAATCAGTCAATATATGCTCATTGTTTTTTTTTTACCAATAACATGTAGCAGAATACATATTGGCTTAAATCGATCAAGAAATTAGATTTTTATTTTATTTTTATTTTTTTTGATTGAATGTGTTTTATAGCAAAAAGTAAAACAATATTGTTTTTATTTCAAAGTTGTCGGACTTTTTTGTTTATAGCACAAAAAATAAAACAGCAGAGGTGATCAAATACCACGAAAAGAAAGCTCTATTTGTGGGAAAAAAAAGGACATCAATTTTATTTGGGTACAGCATCGCACGTCAACGTAATTGTCAGTTAAATTAACGCAGTGCCGTGTCGTAAAAAATGGCTTGGTCGGGGGGCGTGGCTTGCCGCGAGAGAAGATGGCAGCATAACTCCTGAGCTCCATCACACCCTAGCCTCTATTTGGCAATATTTGAAGAGATGGACAAGCTTTTACACATCGGATGATGGGGACGGCATCCAGAGGAACTTCACACTCTAGATCGCGATCCCCCAGTGAAAATCCTAACCGAGAGACACAGAATATCGCCGATCTCTTCAGAGCACAGAGGGCCAACATGGCGGCCTCTTCCACAGCCTCCTCACAAGACGGGATAATCTTGTTACCGACCCCCTCACCTCCCGCACTGACAGATCCCCCACCAGCAGCTCTTCAACAACCGCGCCTATTGGACCTACGCACTGTTGCAGCTGACATTAAAGACACCCTCTTCGCCGCCATCACAGATCTCAGGAACGAGATACACGCTATAGTGGGAAGAGTCCATGAGGTGGAGAAAAAGACCGCTATTCAGCAAACTACGATCTCGCGGATGCATTAACACACACACTGCCCAACTAAGAGACATCCAGAGAAACGTAGAGGACTTGGACAATAGGGGCAGAAGACACAACCTTCGGGTGAGAGGACTCCCCGAAAGCATGGATACCAATCAATTGCTCCCAGTGATATCATCACTCTTCAACGAACTGCTCGACAAGCCCAGCCAATCTACCATCTCAATGGAGAGAATACACAGAGGACACAGACCCACCACGAGATGTAGTGTGCTGTCTGTGCGATTATCAACTTAAGGAAGCCACTCTAACAACAAGCCAGAATGCAGAGGCGACTAGAATTCAACGGGCATCACATCACCATCTACCATGATCTCTCAGCTATCACGCTCAAAAACAGACGGGCCCTCCGCCCCTTGTTGGAGACACTGAAAAACAAAGGGATCCCTTACCGTTGGAGGTTTCCGTTTGGTCTTTCAGCTTCTAACCAGGGAAGAACGGTGCTCCTCAGGGTCCCTGAGGATCTAGAAGCTTTCTGTTACACCTTGGACATTCCTCTAGTATCCCTACCTGATTGCTATGCAGAATTTGTCATCCCGAATCCCCGCTTCAACCAACACATTGAGGTTCAGATGGAGACCCAACAATCCTACTTCAGACAACAATGCTCTCCATCCCAGCCAAGATCACATCAAGCCCTGGCTCCACAACATCAACAGGCACACTTGCGCAGCCCCACGGCCGCCCCGACCTCCCACAGGGCTCGCCGTGACCATTAACAGAAGAATCCGCAGTACAGCAGATAAGTAACAGCCACATGCTTTCTTCACTTAGTTATGTTTAACTGTTAATGTTACCCTGGTTTTAGTTAGCATATCTGTTATGGTGACAGACTGCATCAACTAACTTCAGTATGAGCCCTTCAGTCTCATCTGCCATCTATTTGAGGTTTCCTTTCCTCTCCGCATGTCGAGACACATATTATAATGCAATCACCCTACTACAAGTACAACGGTCTCTCTGCCTCCTACCCGCTGACCGGCTAGCAATATGTCCCTCCGCTGCACCTGAAACAACCTGTCCCAGAACTTACCAGTCAGAAGCTCTCAGTCATTGGCAGATAAAAACGTATGCTGCGACGATCCCCCGCCAAATACGAGTGGCTGTCTATCTTGCCTCTAGCCTGCAACGAGACTGCACTATACAGAACAGCGCTGGTATCCCACTCGGGCTTGTATTCCGCTTCATCAAGGTGTTAGCGTGCAGAATGTAGTTTCACACCTCAAGACAGGTTGCGAGGGTCAAGAAGGCTATCACAAGCGGGAGACCGATTCCCCCATACCCCATATCGCCAGTTCTATGGCTGCAGCAGAAGATACTCCAAGTTATAACTGATTTAGGAAAAGACAGAGGATACTCTAAGCAAAGACTATCATTTCTGACACGGTATCTGTTTACACATACAGGCTTTATGATCATTGCCTATGGTGGACTATCAGAAGATTTCCCATACAAGCGGTTAGTTTTATAATACCGTATGCACCAGGGTCCTAAAAGCTAAAGCATGATTCAATGATAAGCCTAAATGTTAATGACCGCTTAATGGTAGCGGGACGTGCTGACATGTCGGTTGAGTCCTATCACTCACCTCGAGGTTGCTTCATGCAAATCTATATAAACCTTACCCAAGGGGTTTGCTAACCTAGGCTTACCTAGCGGCCTTTGATTTCACGTACGATCAAACCCCTCACTAATTTACTACCCCCCAAAAGGACTCGATCGATTTGCCAGAATGGACTGCCCTCTGTATATTGACTGTTATGATTGTTCCTATCTTGCTAACTTTTCCTGACTAGTACATGTAAGCATTTTGAGTTATACAGATCACTAGACTGCCCTCCGCTTCTATATATACACCACAGCCTAGCTTTCGGTTGTTTATCCAGGGCTGTGTTGCTTGATTTAAAAAAAAGGGTAGACAGGAACCCTTATTCTATGCCCGGACATTCCACAAATCTGGTTAGGGAATGTAATAAATGGTTCCACTACCCTCGATGTCTTCCCTTTTCCTGTTTTACTTCTAATGGGTTCTGTGATACACGTCACACCACCCTCCCTATCCTTGACTCAAATTCAATCCCCCAAAACAACCTTTAATATTGCACAGATCATCTTGGACACATACTTTTACTGACGATTGTCCCTCGTCCAAAGCACATCCCTCAAAACAGGCTATGGGTGTGATGGACACACCCCTACGTTTTTGTTCTCTTAGGCAATCACCTCCCACTCAGTGGCTTGGAGACCTACTCTGTATCTCAACGTTCAGAGTTTGGTCCACAGGTCCCTACCTATTCCCGGCATCCACGTACCTTAAGTGTACTCCTTCTCCCCCTCTTTTTTTTTTCTTCTTCTACTCTGCTTTCTGAACCACCAGGTACCGCAAATAATAAAACCAACATGACCAATAGTGCAAACGTAACTAACCTTGACCATCTTAAACTCATTTCCCTGAACGCAAGGGGGCTCAACATCCCAGAAAAGAGATCGCAACTCCTCCTTTCCATGCACAAACACAAAGCAGACATTATTTTTCTCCAAGAAACCCATTTCCACACCACATCGATTCCGAAATTGTATAGTCGTTATTATCCCACAGCTTACCACTCTACAACGCCCAACACGAAGACAAAAGGTGTTTCCATTCTTCTCGCAAAACACTTTCCCTTCCTGCTCACTGACACTCTGATCGATGACAATGGCAGATTCTTATTTCTTAAAGGCACATACCAAAACAAGACCATAACGCTTGCAAACATATATGCGCCCAACACTCATCAAGTAGCATTCATCAGAGACATAGTCCACAAATTGACCGTCTTCCAGGAAGGAATACTTTTGCTAGGGGGCGATTTTAATGTTCCCCTAGACCCTCTACTCGATACCTCCTCTGGCACCTCGTCACTCACGTACGCTGCTCTGAAAGCAATAAAATCTCAACTACAAACCCTCCTTTTACATGACTCTTGGCGCACCCTTCATTCAGATACGAAAGATTACACCTTCTATTCGACTCCACACAATAAATACTCTAAAATTGATATCCTTTTTTTTATCACAACATGCCCTGCCCTCACTTAAAAAAGCGTCCATTGACCCAATGTTTATCTCGGACCACAACCCAATATCGATTACGCTCTTCTTCCCATCAAATCAATCAAGATCACACACATGGAAATTGGACCCTTCCCTTCTAACGGATCCTGCTGTAGCAACAGAAGTTGAACGTGGTATCTCACATTTCTTTATAGACAACGATGCCACAGACACTTCTCCTTTTATTAATTGGGAAGCACACAAATGTGTGGTACGGGGTCTTCTCATAGCAGCGGCCGCTATAAAGAAAAAGGAATCCAAACAACAGTTCCTCGAATTGGCCTCCAAAATTAAACAATTGGAAAACACACACAAACTCACCAGAGCAACAACACTTCTCGCCACCTTAACCCAGGCCAGAAAAGACATGCTAGACTTGCTAGGGAGACAAACGAGACGCAAATACATTCTCACCCAAAAAACCTATTATGAATATGGCAATAAATCGGGTAAAATGCTAGCGAGAGCACTCCAAACAAAAAAAGCGCGTAATACGATCCATTGCATTAATGACCCTTTGGGACGAAAATTAAACTCGACACCTGACATAGCCGCTCAGTTTGTAAATTACTACTCCAAACTCTACAACCTATCCCATTCATCCGCTAATAACACGCCCTTGGAACAGAAAAGGGAAAAGATTATCTCTGATTTCCTAGGCCATTTCAGTCCATCCCCAATTTCCGAAGAGACTTACAAACAGCTTGATGTTCCCTTATCTACTGAAGAAGCTAGGGTAGCACTTAAATCTATGCAGACAGGTAAGAGCCCGGGCCCCGACGGCTTCACGGTTGGATATTATAAAACTTACGAACAATTGCTGCTCCCACATTTTCTTTCTTCTTTCAACACTTGTGCATCCCGCATCGACCCCCCCCCCCCCCCCCCGTGACCTATTGATGGCTCATATAGGCGTAATTCCCAAACCAGGTAAAGACACTACAATAGTAAATAATTACAAACCTATATCGCCTTAAATGTCGACATTAAATGGTATGCAAAAATCCTAGCCAATAGACTTCTCCCCCTGATCCCGAATCTAGTCCACCCCGACCAGGTAGGTTTCATACCTGGGAGGGAGGCGAGAGATAACACCCTTAAGGCTCTCAATATACATCACTGGCTCACGTCCCAACAACAAAAAGGATTTTTTCTATCTTTAAATGCGGAGAAGGCATTCGATAGGGTGGCATGTGACTACATGAACGCTATTTTAAAAGCTATCGGCTTGCCGGACAGAATGCTAAACTTCATTCTTGCGCTCTATTCTGGTCCCACAGCTAGGGTGTGTGTCAATGGCCACCTATCGGATGCCTTCTCCATTACAAATGGCACTCGCCAGGGATGCCCACTTTCCCCGTTAATCTTTGTACTCTCACTTGAACCACTTCTAAGGCAAATAAGAGCCAATCCGGACATAAAAGGGATACATGTCAGAGGCCATTCCTTCAAGATTGCTGCCTTTGCGGATGATATCCTTCTGTTCCTAACGGAACCTCTGACATCTATTCCTAACTTGTTAAAAACACTAGACTATTTCAAATCTATATCTAACCTCCAAATTAATTTTACGAAGTCGACGGCACTGAACATCTCACCACCCAAAGAGCAAAGCACCCAGTGCGTATCTAATTTCCCTTTCCGATGGAACTCTACGAGCTTGACATATCTAGGGATACAACTACCAAAATCACTGACCGACCTATACTCACTCAACTTTTTAACACTCCTACAAACCTTGGCAACTGATATAACAAAATGGTCAAGGGGAATTTTCTCCTGGTTTGGGAGAGCAGCCATCGTAAAAATGAATGTACTGCCTAGGATTTTATATTTACTACAGACAATCCCTATTAAACTCCCAAAGGCCTTTTTCACTTCCATCCGTAGACTATGCACAAGTTTTATTTGGAACTCACTACGACCCAGGTTAAGTCTTGAGCGTCTCACAGCCCCGAAAATACACGGAGGTATAGGCTTACCGGACATACACAAATACTACCTAGCCAGCCACTTAACTAGGATCATTGATTGGAATGTCCACCAACATACAAAAGATTGGGTCCAACTTGAGACGTCTCTGGACCTGATCCCTCTAGCCCAAACCCCATGGTTGCACCCTAAATTTGTCCCTCCAGCCTACTCCTCTCACCCGATAATTGCTCCAACACTTGCAGCGTTTCACCATGCGTGCACTCAACACTGTATCTCTACGCCTTTAGGACCCATGACACCAGTTAAATTTAATCCTGAATTCCCCCCTGGCATGAATTCCTCATTTTTAGCCAGATTCTGGCCTCATCCTTCAGTCCTAACCAAGCACTTTTATGAAAACAACCAACTCCTGTCCTACCGAGATCTTACAAAGAAACTAAACACTGACAAACTTTCCTTGTGGACATACAACCAAATTAGACATTTCCTCATGACCACAGCCCACAAATTAGAAGGGTCCAGAAATTTGACCCCATACGAAGATATATGTACACGTCTCGTTTTCATACAACCTGCTTTTTCCTCATCAATCTAAATTTGACCACTGGACCAATAAGAAAAAAACCTTCGCACTGACCTCACAGACGAAGACTGGGAAAAAGTCTATACTATAGCTCATAAGGGCTCCTTAAATGTGAGTGACCAAGAAAACATATATAAGTTACTATCTAGATGGTACAAAACACCATCCATATTACACCGCACATTCCCGTCCACCTCTCCTTTATGCTGGAGATGCAAAACCGACCTAGGTACTCTTGAACACATCTGGTGGTCTTGCCCCATTCTTCAACTTTTCTGGAAGGAGGTGCATCGCCTTACTCAATTGATTACCACATTCCCTCTAGACTTTTCCCCTGTGCAACTATTGCTACACGCCTCAACACGATCCAAACGATCCTACTTGGGATCTTTAACCATGCATTTACTCATGGCAGCCAACTTATGCATACCTGCCAAATGGAAATCTTCGGATCCACCGATGCTACGGGACTGGTTCCGTAGGATAAATAAAACAGCAGAAATGGAGGAATTAATCCACCAATCGAAAGATACCCCCTTCAAATACACTAACACTTGGTCATGTTGGTTTGTTGGTTACACTTCCGCAATTCTACTGAATATCGATCAGTGATCCCTTAAATCGACAAATAAATAAATAAATAAAGTTGCGCTATGGAAAAACCAAAAACAAAACAAGATCTCCAATGTGATAGAAATATAAAAAATAGAAAGTGAAGGAAGAAAAGAAAATATACTGGGTTAGAGCTGCCTGTGCCTGAAGCCCTCACTTCCTTAGTGGGGAGGAGAGGGAAATGAAAAGTGTAAAATAAAAAGGTTATGGCGCTAAACCCTATCAGTGATGTGATAAATTAACCTATCACCAAAACCTGGTGTTTTTTTATATAAAAGGAAAAGCTGTTGGCAATAGCGTGCAAAGATTTCCTAAAACAATTTTGTATCCTAATTGGAATAAATATATGTGTGATCAATATGAAATCAACATTCGTGTTCCATCATAATTATAACCGAAATAGATATTAAGTTATCTTATATGTGTCAGCCTACTATGAGTGAGTACCAAAAATATGTAAACATTCATTTAGATATGCAAAATGGTGAAAATGTTGTTTGTATCCAACAATGTGCTAGTTCAGAACAAACTGTGCAAACATGTGCAAAATAAGTGCAAAAAAACAACTAGGGATCAGAACAGCCAGGGATCAGAAATATGTTCAACCAATAATCGCATGAAGACGCATCTATGTCCAATATAAGTCCAACGTTAATGTTTGGCTTAATGGTACTGCCTCCTCAGATTATTGCTGTAATTGATGCGTAAAGTCAATAGGGAATATTTCATTCACTCGTGCAAACAGTGCGGGTCTTCAATTAGAAAACTTCATCCCCGGTGCGCCACTCAGTGCTATAGTATGTAAATGCTCTCACCAGAGTTAATGCCCCTTATGGGGCTGGATGGACCTTCACAATGTAAGCCACTGTGCTGCTCTATGGCTGCTGCTGGTGCACTGGGTGAAGCTTCGCTATTCCGTCCGTATGGTCTCCAACGTTAATTATATATGAGGAAAGACATATCCATAGTGTAATACATTCTTAACCAGATCGTTCGTTTATTAATATTAAAAACTACTCACATTTGACATTAAAAGCATATGCGTATGGAAAAAACTCAGCCGTTCGTCTCTATCCGTTCAAACAAGTGCACACAACGTGGCCACGCCCTACGCGTTTCGTCACTCTGACGTCCTCTGGAGCGGCCATATTGGTGCACCTTACTACCTAAATAGGGTGCAGTGCTCCACTACGCCTGCGCTGAACTGACAGCGCCATTTTGGGTGTGGGATGCCCTTACTCTGCTAAGGATATGCACGGTTACTTCCCCTCTGTCTATAACGCCCTTAGGGGAGACAGATTGAATTAGCCTCGGAGCACTGCAGCCTACCTATATACCTTTGAAAACCATACCCAATTTAAATGACATCCCTTAGCATTATATTATTTTTGTTTTAAACCGAAATTCTATTCAGGGAGGAATATGTATAATTGCTTCTGCCTGGGGAAGATTGACTAGGTAACTCCCAGGTAAACTCGGACAGAAGAGAAAAGATATGTTAAATGAAATAAAAATAGCAATGAAAATACAATAAATAAATATATGTATAAAAAATATATACATACATACATAAAAAATTCACATATATATAAAAAATTCATACATATATAAAAATGGGGTACATATTAATAACATCCTGTTATTTAATTAGTACTAAAGAAGGACTCATGTAGATTCATAAAAATTATGTAACATTATTTAAAAAAGGTTTTTTGTATGCTAATATATGAGTTTAGAGGGATATAAAAGTTTGTTAAGAAAGAGGAGGTTTTTCTGGAGGAAAGTTTTTTAGAAGAAATTTTCTCGGGAAAATTATTTTAAAAATCCTTAAAAAATTCTCAAAATTTTTTTTTATTATATGTATATGTAGAGGTACAGGGAAGGTCTATTTGGAGTTGTGTCCTATAGGTGATTGTAATGCTTGTGACTATATGTTTGGTTCCAACAGGGGGACTTTTAGATTATTATTACTCCCAAATTGAGGGTAAAACTATTTTTTAATTAAATCATTTGGTCGTGCTGTAAAAAATTTTTTTTAGATCAAAGAGTATGTTCTAACCTTCAAAGAATAAAATGTAAATAGAAAGTGTATAAAGACATATATTGGGATGTTCATATGCCTAAAGTGTCTGATAGTCAAGTCTTGCTGTAATTCCGACACATATAATATATTTGAATGAATAACATTCGACCCGAACCCAAAGATTAGACCATGAAGCTCATGAATTGTCTTATGTTGGGGCAAGTAGGCTACTTATTTATGTGGCCAGGTCTTGTTGAAATCCTGACACATGATGTATTTGAGTGAATAACATTCCACTTTGACCACAGAACATTCGACCAACATTAGGCTAATGGATTTATCCAATGTTGAGGCACGCAACTAACTATTAAAAATTAGTTAAGAAGCAATTAAGGTCTAAGTCTATGTTCATTCCCCTTGGCTGGAGGGTGTCTATATTAAAAATCCATTTCGTTTCATTCCTGGATATTTTGATCGTTTTGTCTTCCCCTCTCCAGTGGCCTCTAATTTTGTCTATTCCGTAGAAAATCATTTGTCCAGGGTCCCGATTATGGAAGTCCCTGAAGTGTTTAGAAACACTATGTTTCTGGAAGCCTTTTTTGATATTTGCAATATGTTCCCTTATCCTGACTCTTAACTCCCTAGTGGTCCTTCCCACATATTGCTTGTGGCAAGGACACTCAATAACGTAAGTGACATGGGAGCTATTACAAGTGATCAATTCTTTGATTTTATATTCTTTTCCATTAGAGGTGGATTTAAAGGTGGTTTTCTTTTTTTCGGTCTTTTTACTATTTCTGCAAGGGAGGCAGTTTCCGCACTTATAGAATCCTTTTAGGGTCTCAGAGATTCTTATTTGTTTTGGTGGGTCCACCACATTTTTTACAAATTTATTTCGGAGTGTTGGGGCCCTCCTGTAGATGAACCGTGGTTTTTTCGGCAACATGGCCTGGAGTGAGCTGTCTGCTTGTAAAATCGGCCAGTGTTTTTTGATGATACGCTCCACATCTTTGTGTTGCCTGTTGTACCCTGTAAGGAACGCGATATCATGGAGGTTTTGTTTTGGTTTTACTTTCTTGCCTTCTAGTAATTTTTTCCTATCTATATGTTTTACTTCATTTTTAAATTTTCGGAGATTTTCTTCCTTATATCCTTTCTTCCTAAACCTTTCAATGACGGTTTCCGCCTGCTTGTCAAAGTCGTCGATTTTACTGCAGTTCCTATACAATCGTAGAAGCTGGCCCTTGGGTATATTCCCTAGCCACCTAGAATGGTGGCAGCTATTTGTGGGGATGTACCCATTGCGATCTGTGGTCTTGAAGAAGGTACGGGTGCCAAGATTTCCTTCATGTTTGTAAATTTGGAGGTCCAGGTAATCTACACTCTGGGTGTTATACTTTCCTGTAAATTTAATGTGGTATATATTGTTATTAATCTCTCCAAAGAAGTCTTGCAGTTGTTCTACCGTGCCTCCCCATACCAATACAATATCGTCTATATATCGATGGTAAAATTTAAAATTTTGCCTATGCACTCCATAAATTTGTTCTTCCTCCCATCGGTTCAAAAAACCGATGGGAGCAGATAAAATATATTATTGAAGGCCTAAGGATGGCAATGACTTCGAACTACTTCTGGTATAATGGAACTTTCTACACACAGACGAAAGGCGTAGCAATGGGGGCAAAGTACGCTCCATGTGTGGCGAACTTGTTTTTGAACCGATGGGAGGAAGAACAAATTTATGGAGTGCATAGGCAAAATTTAAAATTTTACCGTCGATATATAGACGATATTGTATTGGTATGGGGAGGCACGGTAGAACAACTGCAAGACTTCTTTGGAGAGATTAATAACAATATATACCACATTAAATTTACAGGAAAGTATAACACCCAGAGTGTAGATTACCTGGACCTCCAAATTTACAAACATGAAGGAAATCTTGGCACCCGTACCTTCTTCAAGACCACAGATCGCAATGGGTACATCCCCACAAATAGCTGCCACCATTCTAGGTGGCTAGGGAATATACACAAGGGCCAGCTTCTACGATTGTATAGGAACTGCAGTAAAATCGACGACTTTGACAAGCAGGCGGAAACCGTCATTGAAAGGTTTAGGAAGAAAGGATATAAGGAAGAAAATCTCCGAAAATTAAAAAATGAAGTAAAACATATAGATAGGAAAAAATTACTAGAAGGCAAGAAAGTAAAACCAAAACAAAACCTCCATGATATTGCGTTCCTTACAGGGTACAACAGGCAACACAAAGATGTGGAGCGTATCATCAAAAAACACTGGCCGATTTTACAAGCAGACAGCTCACTCCAGGCCATGTTGCCGAAAAAACCACGGTTCATCTACAGGAGGGCCCCAACACTCCGAAATAAATTAGTAAAAAATGTGGTGGACCCACCAAAACAAATAAGAATCTCTGAGACCCTAAAAGGATTCTATAAGTGCGGAAACTGCCTCCCTTGCAGAAATAGTAAAAAGACCGGAAAAAAGAAAACCACCTTTAAATCCACCTCTAATGGAAAAGAATATAAAATCAAAGAATTGATCACTTGTAATAGCTCCCATGTCACTTACGTTATTGAGTGTCCTTGCCACAAGCAATATGTGGGAAGGACCACTAGGGAGTTAAGAGTCAGGATAAGGGAACATATTGCAAATATCAAAAAAGGCTTCCAGAAACATAGTGTTTCTAAACACTTCAGGGACTTCCATAATCGGGACCCTGGACAAATGATTTTCTACGGAATAGACAAAATTAGAGGCCACTGGAGAGGGGAAGACAAAACGATCAAAATATCCAGGAATGAAACGAAATGGATTTTTAATTTAGACACCCTCCAGCCAAGGGGAATGAACATAGACTTAGACCTTAATTGCTTCTTAACTAATTTTTAATAGTTAGTTGCTTGCCTCAACATTGGATAAATCCATTAGCCTAATGTTGGTCGAATGTTCTGTGGTCAAAGTCGAATGTTATTCACACAAATACATCATGTGTCAGGATTTCAACAAGACCTGGCCACATAAATAAGTAGCCTACTTGCCCCAACATAAGACAATTCATGAGCTTCATGGTCTAATCTTTGGGTTCGGGTCGAATGTTATTCATTCAAATATATTATATGTGTCGGAATTACAGCAAGACTTGACTATCAGACACTTTAGGCATATGAACATCCCAATATATGTCTTTATACACTTTCTATTTACATTTTATTCTTTGAAGGTTAGAACATACTCTTTGATCTAAAAAAATTTTTTTACAGCACGACCAAATGATTTAATTAAAAAATAGTTTTACCCTCAATTTGGGAGTAATAATAATCTAAAGGTCCTCCTGTTAGAACCAAACATATAGTCACAAGCATTACAATCACCTATAGGACAACTCCAAATAGACCTTCCCTGTACCTCTTCATATACATATAATAAAAAAAAAATTTGAGAATTTTTTAAGGATTTTTAAAATAATTTTCCCGAGAAAATTTCTTCTAAAAAACTTTCCTCCAGAAAAACCTCCTCTTTCTTAACAAACTTTTATATCCCTCTAAACTCATATATTAGCATACAAAAAACCTTTTTTAAATAATGTTACATAATTTTTATGAATCTACATGAGTCCTTCTTTAGTACTAATTAAATAACAGGATGTTATTAATATGTACCCCATTTTTATATATGTATGAATTTTTTATATATATGTGAATTTTTTATATATATGTGAATTTTTTATGTATGTATGTATATATTTTTTATACATATATTTATTTATTGTATTTTCATTGCTATTTTTATTTCATTTAACATATCTTTTCTCTTCTGTCCGAGTTTACCTGGGAGTTACCTATTCAATCTTCCCCAGGCAGAAGCAATTATACATATTCCTCCCTGAATAGAATTTCGGTTTAAAACAAAAATAATATAATGCTAAGGGATGTCATTTAAATTGGGTATGGTTTTCAAAGGTATATAGGTAGGCTGCAGTGCTCCGAGGCTAATTCAATCTGTCTCTCCTAAGGGCGTTATAGACGGAGGGGAAGTAACCGTGCATATCCTTAGCAGAGTAAGGGCATCCCACACCCAAAATGGCGCTGTCAGTTCAGCGCAGGCGTAGTGGAGCACTGCACCCTATTTAGGTAGTAAGGTGCACCAATATGGCCGCTCCAGAGGACGTCAGAGTGACGAAACGCGTAGGGTGTGGCCACGTTGTGTGCACTCGTTTGAACGGATAGAGATGAACGGCTGAGTTTTTTCCATACGCATATGCTTTTAATGTCAAATGTGAGTAGTTTTTAATATTAATAAACGAACGATCTGGTTAAGAATGTATTACACTATGGATATGTCTTTCCTCATATATAATTAACGTTGGAGACCATACGGACGGAATAGCGAAGCTTCACCCAGTGCACCAGCAGCAACCAGAGAGCAGCACAGTGGCTTACATTGTGAAGGTCCATCCAGCCCCATAAGGGGCATTAACTCTGGTGAGAGCATTTACATACTATAGCACTGAGTGGCGCACCGGGGATGAAGTTTTCTAATTGAAGACCCGCACTGTTTGCACGAGTGAATGAAATATTCCCTATTGACTTTACGCATCAATTACAGCAATAATCTGAGGAGGCAGTACCATTAAGCCAAACATTAACTTTGGACTTATATTGGACATAGATGCGTCTTCATGCGATTATTGGTTGAACATATTTCTGATCCCTGGCTGTTCTGATCCCTAGTTGTTTTTTTGCACTTATTTTGCACATGTTTGCACAGTTTGTTCTGAACTAGCACATTGTTGGATACAAACAACATTTTCACCATTTTGCATATCTAAATGAATGTTTACATATTTTTGGTACTCACTCATAGTAGGCTGACACATATAAGATAACTTAATATCTATTTCGGTTATAATTATGATGGAACACGAATGTTGATTTCATATTGATCACACATATATTTATTCCAATTAGGATACAAAATTGTTTTAGGAAATCTTTGCACGCTATTGCCAACAGCTTTTCCTTTTATATAAAAAACACCAGGTTTTGGTGATAGGTTAATTTATCACATCACTGATAGGGTTTAGCGCCATAACCTTTTTATTTTACACCTTAAATCGACAAGCTGAGATACCCCTCTATCCCCTGTATCTACCCCCCCCCCCCCTTTTTTTTTCCTTTTTCAATTTTTCAATTGTACATATACTAATCATACTCCAAAATTCTTACAACCCAACCGACATGGTTGGCTACTACCCTCCTTAATGGAGGACCTTCATTCCTATTTACACATAATCCACTGAATCAATACCCACATTATGGCCTTACGATCTATTCGACCATAAGATTTTATTCCACCATTAACACTGCCCATTATTTGTGCAAATGTTATTGCTTTCCTGATAACTTGTGGAAGCAAAGAATTTTTCTGTATACTGTTTACCACTGTGATTCCTATTTTGCTCAATAGGTTATTGTTGCTATAAGTGCGTTGTTAATCATCTCTGTATTACATGCAGCGGTTGCATCCGCTCTTCTTGTCCTTTTTTTTCTTGCATTTTCTGTTATGTTATGTTTTGTTTTGTTTTTGAGAAATACTCAATAAAAATTACTTAAAAAAATAAAAAAAATGGCTTGGTCATAAAGGGGGTAAACCTTCCGGATCTGAAGTGGTTAATTTGGGATAAAAAAATGTTGCTGTAAAAAGTGTTAGCTGGAGTTGGGCTTTATTTTGTAGACAAGTCCATCTAAATGTGCTAGTGCATTTAACACTAGCCCCTCCCTAGATTGACAACGCTGCTGTGTCTCCATTGCTCCTCCTTCCAGATTTCAGGTAGGAAGCGTGTTTATGGTAGAATAAAGTCCAATTTTTGTTTTTTGATTTAAAGCGGAGGTCCACACAAATATTTAATTTCACCTTAATCCAATCCTCGAATGTCATAGATTGTAAATAAAAAATAAATAAAAAATTCTCAGTGGGTACCTGTCTAGCCTTCTTTTTTCTCTTACTTCCTGGTTCTGACCCCCACGGGTATGGGTGTGCATCGTCGTCATCCTCTGTGGCACACTGTCTCCTGGGAGCTAAGTGTCAGTATTCCCAGGAGTCAGTGCGGATGCCCGCCGCTAATGATCGTGAGAACCGGGACCCGCAAGTGATGTGATTCCTTCGTCTGTGTTTATTTTATAAAAAAGAAGTAAACAATCTGCGCTTAGTAAAAACGAATAAGTCAGCAGCTGAACACTATAATCAGGTTACTGGGCACAACGAAAATAAAAGAAATAAAGTGCAGCGCTTGGCCACTAAATATGAATGTGGCTTAATAAATATAAAACAAACAAAACTGTGAAATCAAAATATAAATGTTGTGAAAAAACATTAATATAAATATTGTGAAAAACATTAATCTAAGATACTTCTGAAACTCAAGTGTCCAATAGAATCAAAAACGAACTGTGAATCCAGATGATCATAAATAAATTGATGCAGCAAAATAATATAAATAATGACCCATGTGAATATGAAGCAAAGGTAGCTAATCTCTGGTTTTGAGACTCAGGAAGGAACCTGAGTGAGAGGAGCTCTGGGTATTGGAATATAAGTTTGCAAACCTCCTGCAAATAAACCTGGCATCCGCCAGATTTTTAAGAAAGTATCCGTTTGCTGACTGTCCTTCAGAAAAAGGCCTGTGAGAGGATCCAAGCGGATTGGAAGATCACGTTACATCCGAATGATTGGGTCGTTTTCCGGCATCCTGTATCGAGACGTCTATGTGATCTGTGATCGAATCTGCGCAGTTTGACCTCCTTTAACAGGGGGTCACTGGGGATCTGGTAAGCCTTCATTTATTACTGATCTATAGAGGTGAAGGGTCCACGTGGTCAAGTATTATTATTGTTTTTGAACAAACAAGATTAGCTACCTTTGCTTCATATTCACATGGGACATTATTTATATTATTTTGCTGCATCAATTTATTTATGATCATCTGGATTCACAGTTTGTTTTTGATTCTATTGGACACTTGAGTTTCATAAATATTTTTGATTCTATTGGACACTTGAGTTTCAGAAGTATCTTAGATTAATGTTTTTCACAATATTTATATTAATGTTTTTTCACAACATTTATATTTTGATTTCACAGTTTTGTTTGTTTTATATTTATTAAGCCACATTCATATTTAGTGGCCAAGCGCTGCACTTTATTTCTTTTATTTGTTTGTTTTATATTTATTAAGCCACATTCATATTTAGTGGCCAAGCGCTGCACTTTATTTCTTTTATTTGTGCTTATTTTATGTTCTTTGTTTCCATCACAACAGGGCGGGAACTTCCAATGACGCCCGTTGTGATGACAACGTGGAAGTTTACGGTGTTCCGTGCCGTACCAACTGAGCATACGTGGGAATGAGTGGTGAATGCTGGTAGCTCAGCATTTACTGCATCCAGGAAGTTTATGCTTGTGGGCTTCACATGCCCACAAGCAAGATGAAACCTGCCAGCAACACATTTTAAAAGTACGTTTTTCGTATGAAACTGGACATCTGGGGCTAGATTTTCCCAAACATGTGAGTGTAACATTGACAATATGTAAGGTTACTAATGTTTTTAAAAAAAAATATTTAATTGTCGGTGGACCTCCGCTTTAACACTGAAAGGTGAGAAACTAGGTTGCCATATTTAAACTCAAACACAAATTGCTGGATGACCCAAAATAGATATAGGAAGTGTGACAAAATAGATGACCTTCCTGTGGCCTATATTTAAAAGAATACCAAAATTAGTATACTAACTGTAGTTTTGCGTGTCTGGGAATATTTCTGCAGTTGCAAAACAAAGTAATTGACAATTATATTACCCTTTGATGCCTGACTTTACTATAAGGATGCTAAAAGTTCCATCCCCTATGTAATGTTTACCTCTATAACCTTCATCAGAGCTTTCATCCGAAGCTGTATTTCACTCTAAATGTAATCTCTCTGTAATTTATTGTTAATCTGATATTTGTACACATTACAAAGGTTATGTTAACTTGTAAAATGTAAAGGGGTTGTAAAGGCAGGTTTTTTTCATTCGATACATTAAGATAAAAATCCTTCTGTGTGCAGCAGCCCCTCTCAGCCCCTTAATACTTACTGGAGCCCCATCTCTATTCAGCGATGTCCATGAGTCCCTCGGCAATCTCTCTCTCCTGATTGGCAGAGACACAGCAGCAGCACCATGGCTTACACTGCTGTCAATCAAATTCAGTTAGCCAAACAGGAAAGATGGAGCGGGGCACCACTTATGGGGCCCGCAGCTGATCTAGGGCCCGGTAAGTGGCATTGCTAGGTGGGTGCGGGCCGCACCGGGTGACACCCTTGGGTAGCGGCAGCCGCACCACTAACACGGCTCGCTGTGCCTTCTTTTGTGCTCGAGTGCAGGCTGAGGGACACAGTGGCGCAGACCGAAGCCACCTCCCCTCCTCTCTGTTTACATCCACAGAGGAGGAGGAGGAGCCTGTGCTCGAGCCTCGAGGGACACACACCGCTGTGTGTATGTGGGGACTGCCAGCACTGTTCTGAAGTATGTAAGAGGGGGTCTGCACTACAGGGGTCTCCACCACTGAGGGGAGGGGTCTGCACTACTGAGGAGAGGGGTCTGCACTACTGAGGGGGAGTTTGCACTGACTGTACATGAGTGTGGTAATCTGTTGTTCAATGGCATTAGTTCATGTTTTTTTGTGGGGGGCCATACAACATTTTGCTATGGGGCCCTGTGATTTCTAGTTACGCCCCTGCAAGGAGTGCATAGATAGGATAATACAAGCTCAAGGCAGTTGCCATCAGAGTGAATAGAAATGTGTGTCCATTGTTTTAGGTCAAAAGAGGAGGTTAGGCTCAAAAGTTTAGAAGTAGCAGGGGTGTTAAGATTAACCTAATTAATGATTGTGCGAATGTCAGCAGAGAGAAAGTAGGGTAGCAAGTCAGATAAGTCATCAAGGAAGCTTGATACTCTGCACTCTATAGCACATCATATACAGTGAAGCTATAAAACATTGTAAGCTTTAATTTATTAAAAAAATTAGGAGAGAATGAGGAAAAGTTTGCAGCACTCATTACTACAGCATGGTAGTATAAAGCAGCCCTTTTCTTTTTTTTTTTTATAATTTCTTTATTTTTCTTTTTATAACAGGAGAAAAATGAACAATCCTTCTGCATATAACATTTCATTTCTGTACATACAGCCAGACTTAAAAAAACATAATAATACCTTGTTACGAAAATACTATCCAATAAAGATGGATACACAAATGAACCCAGGTAAACAAAAAACAAAAGAAAGGAGATGAAGACAGAAAAATAAGAAGAGTAAACTTCCTCTCTTAATTCCATCCTCCCTGTTGTTACTCCATGCTGCGTCAGAAGGGGGATGCGTCCCCCAGACCCTGCCGGAACACTTCAACTACCTCCCAATATTCTGGCTGCTGTTTCTATTTATAGTCCATTTCCTCCTCCTTTCCTTGATGACGAGGCACGCTGGGGTGCCCTCAGTTTTCTTTAGGGTGCCTTGGCAAAATGCTTAAACATTCTTTGCTAAGGTGTCTGTAAAAATGAAAGTGTGGAAAGTTGATTAGATTCGTGGTGACAGTGGACTTTAATAAATACCAATAGTCAGAATGGTGCCTTCTCAGTGTGGATGAAACACAGACAGATAAAGGGAATGTCACATGGGTTGTGTCAAGGCTGGGCTCAGCCCTCCCTTGTCAGTGCTCAGCTGTCAGTTAATTGCCAGCACTCATTGTTCCACAGTGCCTCACCTGGTGATCATTTCCTGCTCGTCAGCCAGCCCCTTCTGGCTCCTTAAGCTGCCTGGTTCAATTCTCCCATGCCTTTGCCTTGGTCAACATATCTGAAGATTCTCTGCTGTGTTCCTGTTAAAGATTTGCTTAGCTGACGTCGCTTCTGGTTCCTGATCCTGTTTGCTGTCTCCAACTACGCTGATCTCTGGCTTCCTGATTTACTGGCTTGCACTGACTACCTGCTTGGATTACCGAACCCTGGCTATGTTTTGACTATGTTTATTATTTGTACCATTTTTACCACTATATTAAAAGGTGTGATTTTTACTGCATTTTCTTTCTCCGTCTGATTCCTCGTTCCTGACAGGTTGTCTTCCATTGGCTAAATATTTCCGTAAGCTAATGGGAGGCCCTCATCCCCTTACTTTGTTTCTATATATTACAAGTTGGTTGGAGACTCTCTCCAGTATAAATGTCTGTGTGTGTATGGGAAATTCACCAAGATGTCTATCACCACTGCGCTGTCATGGATTCCTGCTGTCTACTGAAAAATCTCACTGCCTTCTGTCCCATTCCAATCTACTATCACTGATCCCTCACATCTTCTCCTCCCATCCCACACTTTCATCATTGATACCTGCTATCTCCTACCCTATCCCCCATGACAGCATACTTATATAGCTCCTTCCAAATAGTCAACTTTCATGGTAATAAATAATACTCTTAAAGTAGAACTATGGGCAAAAAAGTCCCATTGCAGATATTTCCCTTTTCTTCCAGTCCCATAGTCAAACAGTAAGTGAGAGGTAATCCCTGCAAATTAAGGAAATTCCCTAAGGACCCCCAGGTCACCAGAACTAGTGTCCCTATTAGAAGATTTCTCCTCTATTAATGTTCCGGGGACAACCAAAAGTTTGGTATTTTCTCCTACCTTCACTTTCAATGATAACCATAAACAGAACAATAGGGATGAGCTTTCTGTTCAGGTCGAACATTGTCTGTTCATCCGCTCTTAGAAAACCGAACATTATGGGCAGTTCGCACCAAATTCGAGTGGTGTGTAACGTCCCATAATGCACTGCAGGAGCGCAGAGCATTGCTGTATGATGATTAGCCAAAGCATGCATCATGACCTGCATGCTTTGGCCAATCCCAGCGCCCTCAGCTAAGAGAGCCATAATTGGCCAAAGGCAGGGTGCCTTTTTCCAATCATGGCTTAGGGGGACTAAGTCCACATCCCACACTATATAAGGCTGCCTGCACATTGACCCCATGTAGTTTGTTGTTGGCATGGATGGAGAGAGAGTGTCATTTAGATTGAGCAGGCAGGCAGGTTATTCAGTTAGCTGCAATGTATTTAATATATATACAGTTTAGCTATATTTGCAGGCCATTCCTGGTGTACTTTTTCTAATATGCTTCATGCGGTGTACACAGTACTGTGCACCCATAGTGCAGTTGCTACTTTTTTTTTGGTGGTGTACACAGTATACCCATAGTTGTTATTACACTTCTGTTGGTGTACACAGTACTGTGCACCCATAGTGCAGTTGCTACTACTTTTCTGGTGGTATACACAATACAGTACACCCATAGTTGTTATTACACTTCTGTTGGTGTACACAGTGCCGTGCACCCTTAGTGCAGTTGCTTCTACTTTTCTAGTGGTGTACACAATACAGTACATAGTTGTTTTTACACTTCTGTTTGTGCACGGTACACAGTGCTGTGCACCCCTACTTTTCTGGTGGTGTACACAGTACACAATACATACAGTGTACCCATAGTTGCGATTAGACTTCTGGTGGTGTACATAATACCGTTCACCCCTAGTGCAGTTGCTACTACTTTTCTGGTGGTGTACACAGTACAGTACACCCATAGTTGTTATTACACTTATGTTAGTGTACACTGTACCGTGCACCCCTAGTGCAGTTTCTACTACTTTTCTGGGGGTGCACATAGTACACAATACATACAGTGCACCCATGGTCCAGCAGGCATGGAAAGGGACGTTACCTCTCTTTCACAGCGCACTGGGTAACTCTGCTGGCAGCTGGGAAGGGTGCATGACAGGGTTCAGCATTGTTGGAGCTTGTTTCGCCACCACGCCTCCAAAATGCTAGTGGTGATTCTGCCACAGCTCTCTCATCCACCCCCTCCTCTTCTTCTTCTTCTTCTATGGCCTCTTCCTCTGCAGATTTCTCCTCTGAACCAGTGGTGCTCTGTAGGCGTTCAAGGGGCTATGCAAGCACTCAGGCAAAAACATGCCATGCAGTGCTTGAGTTGGTCAGCTTAGGGGACAGGAGCCACACTGGGGCAGAGATTCTGTCAGCTCTGCAGGGGCAGGCTCAGAGGTGGTTGACACCATGGCAGCTTTAGCTAAGCATGGTTATATTTGACATGGGCACCAACCTCCTCACCGCCCTCCTCTCTGCCGACAGGGACACTTGACCCATGTTCCCTGTTTGGCTCATATCCTGAATTTGGTGGTGAGCAGGTACCCTGGCTTACAGGATCTCCTGAGGCAGGCCAGGAAAGTCTGTGGTCATTTCCATGGGTCATATAATGCCAGTGCTCGACTGGCTGACATTCAAAGAGAATGCAAACTGCCCAAGAACTGCCTCATTTGAATTCTTCAGTCCTCAGCGCCCAGGTCTGATCGGTTCAAGCAACCATCACCAGTGTCTGAATTACATGGGGCAGAAATATCTAGGGGCAAGATCAGACTTGGAGACCTTTCCACCAGAACATCCACCGGGTTAATGGGTCTTGAGGATGGACCACTGGCCAGAGCTTGCTCAATATGCAATTGAGAACTAGGCCTGCATTCATCATTCTTTCAGAACACACATTCAGTGCTGCTGGAGACTTTGTAACCGATCACAGAGTGCGTCTGTCCACAGACTCTGTTGCTTGGCTTACATTCATAAAAATTAATCAGTCTTGGATCACCAGCTACCAAGACCTGATGCTGATGTAACCGATTGATTTTTTTATGGATGTGGGATCCCTTGAAGACTGCATATGCTGAGTGACTATCCTATTATGCTGAGTGACTATCCTATTCCTCCTCAATCTTCATGATGATAGATTCTAGAAATATTTCCAGTTCAGGGCACCACCACCACTGCCTAGGGCCCAATTTTTCTGCCCTTGTTTAACAGGGGCATGTAATTACAATCTTTGATCTAATATTTCACAGCAGGGCCTGTTCTTGCACTCAACAAAAGTAGCAACACTACATTACAGCCGCAAGCAGTTTTGAATGATTTTTATTCCTTTAGAAATTTTAATTTGTGCAGGGACTGTTCTAAACATGGGTAAAATGCACCACTTTACAGGCATACTATAGTCCCCCCCCCCCCCCCCCCGCACAATATTTAAAGGAATATTTCACTTTTATTGCTTCACCTTAAACTCAATTAAAATCACTGCTCCCAAAAACAAACTGCCATTTTTAAAACTTTTTTTTTGCATTGATACATGTCCCCTGGGGCAAAACCTAGGTCCCCAAACACTTTTTATGACAATAACTTGCATATTAGCCTTTAAAATTAGTACTTTAGATTTTCAAGTTTAAGTCCCATACTGTAATGGTGTTCGCACAAATTTTTTGACTGTTCTCATGTCCTGCTGCGAACCGAACCGGAGGGTGTTCTGTTCATCCCTACAGGACAATTAGAGAGGGTAAATCTCCCTAACAGGGGCACAGACAGCAATAAAAACTGACAAGTGTTCTAATCCCTTTCCGCTCCAAAACAAAAAAATGTTGCCATTAGTTATACTTGAATCCATTTGAAACAATATATCCATTAGTTCCCTTAAGTATCTGAAATGTAAAGTTTTTTTTCAGGCTCACCATTCAAACCATTTTACTAATGATTTTCCCTCACATACCTATCCTGTTGTCTTTTTCATCTCCGCAAAGGGTGCCTGTGTTGATTAAAGCGGTTGTAAAGTCTCAAGGTTTTTCATTTTAATGCATTAAGGTGAAAAACCTTCTGTGCTGCAGCTGCCCCCAGAGCCCCCTTTTTTTCTTACCTGAACCCATCAATTCCAGTGACTAGCACAAGCCCAACAGCTCCAGGCACTGTCTCTTTCCTCATTAGATAGATTGATAGCAGCAAGTGCCATTGACTCCTGCTGCTGTCAATCAAATCCAGTGACACAAGAGCGGAGGGTGGGGCTGAGTACTGCCATCTATGTCAATGGACGCAGCAGTGGGACTCATGAGCACACCCGCACAGGTGCCCCCAGGGAAAGCGGCTCCTGTGGAGGCACCCGATGAAGAGGAGGAGCCGAGAGCACCACCGGGGCACCTCAGAAGAGGAGGATCAAGGCTGCTCTGTTCAAAACCCTGTTTGTTATTTTGAAAAAAACAAACCTTTACAATCACTTTAAGAATAAAATCTGACCATGTATAGCCAACATACTTTATAAATTGCATGAGATTGGAAACATTTACAGAAGCAGTTTCATCATTCCACCAAGTTATGTGTATCTATAGAAAGAAAAAAAATATTTTCAAAATAGAACCAACCACATAATATTTCTATGACGTTAAATGGCAGTTACTTTGTAAGATCTCTGAAAGGTCACATTATACGTAGCTAAGCACTCATTATCAGGCGAAACAGACTACAATGATAATATTTTGTTCATTTGGAGGAAACTAATATCAAGGCTAACACAAGCTTTATTGTTGGGAGAAGAAACCGAAGCTTTAATCCACCGACCCATGTGTTCACATGCCTGTTTCCTGCCTCCCGAGGATTACTGTCCCCAGGGAGATGAGAGGAAAGGAAAAGGAAGCCCAGATCACTTCTTGTTTCTTTGATACATGTTCATACTCATAATCATTTTAATATAGCAATATATGGCCTTAAGGGCAATGCTAGGATCCTTCTTAAATAATATAAGCACCACATGCTAGTCTGTGATTTATGGGCTGATTGATGGATGTCAGAAGATCTCAGTTATGTCTGGAAACATTGTGATAATAGCATCAGAAACATAATTTTCTTCAAATTAAAACAAAATAAATTGTAAACTCTAGCATATGTTTAAAGTGAACATGTATTTCATTTGATACTTTTATATGTAATAGTCCTGGTTATGAGAAGGCATCATAAAGCCGGGGGAATGTTTTCTGTGGTCCTCCTTCGTTTTGGTATGGTTTGTTATTAGAGCCTGACTTTCCCTGATTTCATGGATCAATATACTGAGCTTTTACTGGTTACTGAGACATTTTAGTTGAACAGAAGAGTAGCGTCTGGGCTTATCCATGAAGTCAGGTCCCAGAAACATATCCATGCAGGCCTCCAGGAACAATGTCAAATTAGGGACACAAAAGAGGCTCTTATGGTTGATAGAGATAATAGCAGGTATCTTGCAGTGCCCAATCTTATGCAGAACATTTATTTAAAAATGTAAATTGGAATGTGGTTTCACTTTAAGAAAAAAATGTCATATGCACTAACCCACAGCAACCAGTAATAAATAATTTTTCACTGGAATCACCACATTAAAGTTTTGACAGCTAAATTCTGCTTTGTGATAAGCTATAGCACAGTCCATCTGTAGCACACAGACAGAGTCGGTCTGGTGGTTTGATCCCAGGTTCCATTCCCTGAGGCACATAGAAACCGGACACACATTATTTGCCAATCACTCGAGCCAGAGAACAGGCTATGAATGTCTTTTTTTATTTTATTTTTTATTTTTGGGTGTGAACTTGGATAGGGGGAGCCTAGGGATAATCAAATAACTGTAGCACTTGCAAATGAGGACATTAACTCTGCACTAATACCTCAGGGTGAAAGCATCTCCTCTGAAGTGTAGAGGAATGGTACAAATGGGGACTTCACAACAGGAATACAGTCCTGAACATACAAAAGGAAAGCTCTCCCATAAGAGGCCAAAAAGTCTTTAGGTCCAGAAGGCTAGTACTCACTGTTTGCCTAATACTATGTAGCTGCCTGCAGTATCAATCAGTTCTTGTACTTGGATTGCCTGGATACTGGATCCTTAGAAGAGCTCTCTGCAATCATCAGTAGACTAAGCCAGAGGTCCCCCAGCCAAGCTGCAGGTGATCTCCTAGGGATGCCACAGCCCTCAGGCTGGGTCCTACTCCCCCAGGAACAAAAGACCTCTGCTCTGGGTTTCAGCCCATTTATACTCCTCTCAGTCCCCTGCTGGTCACTCACCATACTGACCAGGGATTGGCTAAAGAGGCATTCATTTGCAAGCCATGGTCTGCATTTTTCCACCCATTATGTTCCAATGCTGTCTGGGAAAACAAGGGAAAGTAATCAAGCCTACACCATTAGAACTCAGAACAGACCTAACCAAACAATAAATGTCACCAGAGAGGCCAATAACTAAATTTATAGCTTAGTAGCCTACTGGGGCTCCACACAGCAGGGATTTATGCTATAGTCCTGGCCTGGGTACAATGGTGCTGACCTGAACACACAACCACCCACATGGTGTCTGCTTCAATCACTCTAAGCAGCATTAGTTCCAGACAGAAGCCTTTGTGCTGTAAATCCACCTGTCCTCAATCAAGATACCTGTTCTGGAGACTCAGATACCCTTACACTGCTTTCTCACCCTCTCACTTACTGCACTTTCAAAAAGTACACAATTCGCAATGTGTTAACTAATATCACAATAATGCTTGGTAAAATGTGTGCTACTGTAACAAAGTAGTCTAATTGCCCCCCTCCTAATGTCACCTGTAATTTAGAACACTCATCCTTGACTACCAAGAGTGTGAAAACACCACACTATTAATATAATTTACAGCATGAGTTGAAAGTGAACATGTGAGGATTAAAATAGAGCCACTGGCACTGCTGATAGTTGTCTGGCCATAATGCTGATTTACTGGCTCCAATACTTTCTGATTCACTGATCTGGGACAAGTATGCATTCAGACTTTACTATTTGTTTTGTTTTATTGTCTTGGAAAATGTTGGGGCCCAAGACAGCCAGGCATTTCTCATTTTCATTAGGAGGTCGGCAATATCTATCCTCATAAGTGTCTCTGCACAGTTTCCCTTTAAGGAGACTTCACCTGTTCACTAGCAAACATTTAGCTCCCATGGGTGTTTCTCAAAAGATGACTGGACATTCCATGGTATATGTGGCCATTAGACTGTAGAAATAGCTTTTTTGAAAGGTTTAAAGCATCCTTCAATTCTAGGGATGTTAAACTTAGATCATAATAAAGAGTGCTTGCTGTCACTTAGCCAAACTGCTAGCAGGTTTTAGTAAGCTTTCAAGAAGAGTGTTGAGAGCTTGTTTAAAGGCCATCTCAGGGCAAAAACGAATACCCCTACCACCACCTTTCACCCATACGGCATGTTTTTGTTTTTAAGCTTGTTTTTCTCAACTTGCCATACACTGATATGTTTTTGAACAAACCTGCATTCAAATATCCATACAAACATTTTCAGTACATTTGATGACTTGACAAATGTCTTTTGAGGTGCATCAAAAATGTGTTTGCTTTTAACAATCGATTTTGCAATGAAGGAACTAAATGAAAACCACATACACTGTTAGAAATTTGTTTTTTTTAGAAAAAAAAAATAACCTGCTTCAGATTTTCTAGTCACTGCAGTTGAAAACGATCACCGATTTCACCCGACTAATGATAAGAAAATAAAATACTCTTAAAATGAAAGAATTAGAATAAAATTCTACTAGCATATAGCCAGCTGTAATCTGCTGTCCAGGTCCTTCACTGACACTTTCCCCAATGGCCCCTTTTTGGTGACATCACCACTGAGACTCTTCTTTTGGATTCTGGGTGAACCCCGCCGATGAGCAGCCAAGAGGAAAAAATTCACGGTGGTCTAGTCAGCAAAATTTCCTTTCGGCAGATCGGGACAGAGAACGGGAGTTTTTTTTCATATTAACAAGCCCGGATAATCACCCACTTGTTAACATAAGATGCAGCTCCGCCGGCCTTGCCCGTTGTGAGGATGACATTGGCTGCTGAGCAGGAAGCCCGGGAGAGGCAACCAGTGTGTGGTTTAGCTCATCATTTTTTGTATATTAGATCTTTGTGGTCCGTGTGACCAGAGCCGAGACAGGGGTGTATACTTTTTCTACATACAGTGTGCTAAAAGATGTCCCTCTCTATCATTTCAGAAATTAGAGAGGCACGCAGATACTTAAATACAAAGCAGTATGACCTTTCCTAATTCTCATTTCGCTGCATTCTTGAGACAGCAAACTCTACAGTATCTTACTGCCAATTTAACAAAAAAGACTGTGTTTCCCAAGAAAAAAAATGCTTTATTTAGTATCCACAACTACCGGAACTGGCTTGTTTTATGAACAAATCACCAAACACATTGGTTTATAAGACTGAAGTTTGCAGAACTGCAAAGATCTGCAAATAACAATCTACAGTGGACAAAGAGGGCACACCATTTAGGAATGTTCTTGCTCTTTTAGCCAAGGGATGTGTTTGGCACAAAGGACTCTGTAAGTGACAACATACAGCCATCACCAGCTCACACCCTGCATTCAAAATGACTTTTTTTAATTGCAATTTGATAAAACATATAAAAAGAGTCAAAAACCATATTAAAGGGAGCAGTATGTGTTCACACGGCCAGGCCAGTTGTTGTGGATTTAGATGGTGTTAGGAAAAACACAACCATGCGATTTGGACTCACTGTCAGCACTCTGAACTTAGCTTTTTCATCAGCAGTAAATAGTTCCATGTGTACTGTGTTTCCATGTGTGCTGGGCACCCTTCATGGACTGCAACCAAACAGCAGGGGAGTTTATTTTTCTTTTCCAAATAAGCTCAGAAGAAATTGTGCTGTATGGAAATGGAATTTAACAACTTATTTGTTGCACAACAGCCAAAACTTGGGTCCGTGAACTATTTTATGGAGTAGTTGCTGTTTTTTTTTTTTAAATAAAAGAAGAGTTGGAGAATACATATATAAGCAAAGTAAACCTATCACAAAACTAAGCAATTTAAATTGAGCTGATGATAAAAAATGCATAATCAGAGGTAACCCATGGCAAAGAGTGCCCCTTTCACCCCTGCAGCTTGCCTATTGGTCTTTTAAAGTGATGGGCAGCCTCACTACCATTACAGAGATTTTATGGGCGGAAACGGTCATGAATAAAATTGTAATTGAAAGTTACCCTCTCCGTATCATTTTTACCTCTGCCAATTGATTATTTTCATCTTATGTTTAGTTTGTGACAGGTTTACATTAGCATTGTGAACTGAAAATCAATTCATACACATTTATTGTTTAGCAATATGATAACATGCTTTTTTGGATTTACTGTAAGTAAAGGAGTAGAAATGAGCTTGGGTGTGTTTGGATGGTCTTCCAAACCCACATTACTGTGCCAGAAAGCTGACCTGAAATGGGCCAATCATTGGCCCCAAGGCATTCCCCACCCTGCAGCCACACATATACATGCCGTCTGTATATATGCAGCTGCCCGATGGGCAATGCCCCTGCCTCAATTGATTGGTCTATTAGGGGTGACAGCTTCTTGACAGGCTCAGCCAATTGGGTCTGGAAGAGCATCCAAACATGCTGGATCTTATCTCTAGCAACCAGTGAGAAGAGCATGAGAAGAGGATTTCTAACAAGCTACTCTGTATTTACATACAGTAGGGACTTCACATGTGCCAGAATTTAAACTGGTATAAACTGGTTTAAACTGGTCCTATCAGATGAGCACTTTTATGAGCACTGTTACTAAAAGAATATAAAATATTACCAATTAGGCTCTGTTCAGTGATGACTTTGAATGCCTGCAAACATTTAAAGCTGAAATCCTCAGGGGCATGACTTGACTATGATCGTGTGAAGAAGCTCACTGCATGAGCTCTGCGTGGCCTGACTGCTTATCCGGAACTCTAAATATGGGACAAAAAAAACTGCCATGTCCAAGTACAAAGAACCTATAAAAATACCTGTCCAAGTACAAAAAACCTTCAAAACAAGACCCAGGTGCACAGAAGTCTGCTCTAGACCAGCTGAAATAAATTCCGAAATTGGATTAAGTTCTATACTAAATATTATCCAAAGGTGATTACGGATACCCTCTATTTATTCCATATATGTATTAACTTGTCTACTCCTATAATTAGCTAGTCTATTAAGATTCTCGTTTCAATATTTTTATTGAATTTTCAAAGGTTTAACAAACATATAGTATATCAAAATATACAGTAGTTACACACAGTACTGGAGTTAGAGTTTTGTTTCGTTACCAATAGCATATTTATAGTTATATATTTAACTTCAATATATGAAAAGTATGAAAATTAGAATGCTGATTAGGCAATGTATTCAAAATGGAGTACAGTGTTAGGCAATATTATACTTTTTAGTCCATGTTTTCCAGTGGTTGTCAAAAGTTTTACAAGTCAAAGTGTTGAAAGCCAGTAGGCGTTCGAAGGTATGATTTCTGTTGACCAGTTTAATCACCTCAGAGGTGTTGATGGCTAAGGTGTTTTTCCAATTGTGAAGGATAAGATTACGGGTTGCTAATAATATGTGGGTGGCAATCGCTCTGCATTCTGGTGGAAAATTCTCTATCCCAATATTAAGGATAGCTAATGCAGGGTTTGGTGGTACCAAAATCCCTGTCGTCGATAAGATTAGTCTAAAAGTTTAGTTCCAGAGGCTGGTTATGCTTGGGCATTGACATAGTGTGTGTAGTAGATTGCCTATTTGTCCACATTTTCTCCAACACATGTATCTGGAAAAAAAGTGGCCAGTCTATATGGCGTGTCGTGCCATCTGTGATTTTAAGCAGCATGATCATTAAGCATCATTTCCCAGTGGTTCATACAGTGTAAGGTCTTATGTATTGCCTTGAAAGCGTGTGTCCATTGTTCATCAGAGAATGTAGTACCCAGCTCTTTTTCCCACTTCCTAATGGCAGTTGTCTTGCTAAAAATGTGTTTGTTTTGAATGAGGTTATAGAATAATGATATACTTTTAGCAGACTGTGGCATCTTTATGTAAAAACGCCATGCTGTAGATGATAATTTGAATTTAGGTATGGGATGTGCCCTTAGAAAGTGAGAAATGCGTACGCAGGAAAATAGTAAATTGTTGGGTAGTTGGTATGCGGTCATTATTTGTTCTGCAGATTTGGGTGTCGTTCCCATAAAAAGGTCTTGTATGCATTTCATACCTCGCGCTAGTAGATTTTTGGTTGAGAGCATAGGTATTTTTGCCCCTAAGCCCTTGTACACACGGTCGGAGATTCCGACAACCAAATCCGTCGGAGTTATTCCGACTGATTAATTCCGGAAGAGTAGTGATGGACGAACTTCCGACGGGACGTTTCGCGAACGCGAAACGCGAACGGACACAAACGTTCGCGAAAACGACCGTTCGCCGCGGGCTCCATTGACTTCAATGGGAGGCGAATTTCGCAAACCTTTAGGTCGAATTTGCGGCCACGGGGTAATTATTAGGGGGTAGCACGTAGTCCCACCACCTGGACAATAGCATAATACATGTATGAGGTGAATTTGGGATCGATAACTACAAGCATTTTTTTTTTATTTGGGAAATTGTTCTGACAATTCAGGACTATGGAGCTAATGAAGGCAATGGAGGAGAGGGAAGGTCAGGGACCAGGGTAGGCAAACAAGAGGGTGCAGGAGATACAGAGCACTGACAGCAGCACCGTAATACAGAGCACTGACATCAGCACCGTGACATACAGCGCTGACAGCAGCTCCGTGACATACAGCGCTGACAGCAGCTCCGTGACATACAGCGCTGACAGCAGCTCCGTGACATACAGCGCTGACAGCAGCTCCGTGACATACAGCGCTGACAGCAGCTCCGTGACATACAGCGCTGACAGCAGCACCGTGACATACAGCGCTGACAGCAGCTCCGTGACATACAGCGCTGACAGCAGCTCCGTGACATACAGCGCTGACAGCAGCTCCGTGACATACAGCGCTGACAGCAGCTCCGTGACATACAGCGCTGACAGCAGCTCCGTGACATACAGCGCTGACAGCAGCTCCGTGACATACAGCGCTGACAGCAGCACCGTAAGCAGCCCCAGGAGGAAGTCAGCACAGCACAGGGATGGTGTGATCCCCTCATAATAAGAACCCCCAGGAGGAAGTCAGCACAGCACAGGGATGGTGGGAGCCCCTCATAATAAGAACACCCAGGAGGAAGTCAGCACAGCACAGGGATGGTGGGAACCCCTCATAATAAGCAGCCCCAGTAGAAATATGACACCGCTCAACCTCTTCAAAGAGGAGGGTAGGGGCATATAGTACGGTGTGCTTTTTTGGGTCAGGGAAGTGAGCCAAATGAATTAAGAAGGTCTGTGTGCTTGATTCCAAAAATTGTTTATAGACATATACATGGTCTACTGATCACATGTGTTGAATTCCTCCGAGATCCATGCCTCATTCATTTTTAGAAATGTGAGGTAGTTAACACTGTGGTGAGCTAGGCGAGTACGCTTATCGGTCACAATCCCCCCTGCTGCGCTGAACGTCCTTTCGGACAGGACACTGGATGAGGGGCAAGCCAACAGTTCGATTGCAAATTGGGCAAGCTCTGGCCAGAGGTCAAGCCTGCCCACCCAGTAGTCTAGGGGTTCATCACTCCTCAGAGCGTCCACATCGGCCGTTAACCCAATGTAGTCGGACACCTGACGGTCTAGGCGTTCCCTGATGCTGGATCCGGATGACACCTGTCGATGGGTCGGCTGAAAGAATGACCTCATATCCGAAGTCACCAACACATCTTCAAACCGGCCTCTTCTTGCAGGCGCTGTTGGATTGGTACCCGCAAATCCTTCTCTGGGAGTGGGAATTGCTCCTCTGCCAGCGCACGCAAAAGCAGAATGCAGCATTTCTCGAAGCAAGGCCTGGAAGTGCTGCATTCTGACAGCCCTCTGCGACGGCGGTAACATTTCCGCCATTTTGTGTTTGTACCGGGGGTCTAAGTACGTTGCCACCCAGTACTGGTCCTTGACCCTCATGCTTTTTATACGGGGGTCCCTATTAAAACACTGGAGCATGAAGGCCCCCATTTGCACTAAAGTGGAAGCGGTGTGGTGGCCTGGCTCCTGCTCATCATCCAGGATAATGTCGTCCTCTTCATTCTCCTCTCCCCATCCTCGCACAACAGGGATCCCAGAAAGGTTTAAAGCATGCTCTTCTTGCTCCTGCTCATCCGCCCCGGCACCATCCTCCTCTGACTCCTCATCAGACTCCTGTTGTTGACTTGTCTCAGATAGAGTAGCCCCCCCTGGGAATTCATCCAGCATTGCGACTTCCTCATCTTCCCGCTCCTGCTCCTCCACAGCCTGATCAATGACACGACGCAATGCACGCTCCAGAAAGAAGGCATAAGGTACCATGTCACTGATGGCGCCATGGCTGCGACTGACCAGTTTGGTGATCTCCTCAAATGGCCGCAGAAGTCTGCATGTGTCGCGCATGAGCAGCCACTGGCGCGGTGAAAAAAAACCCAGCTCCCCAGAACCGTTTCTTTCGCAGAGTTCATACAGGTAGACGTTAACTGCACGTTTCTGCTGGAGCAGCCTATCAAGCATATAGAAGGTTGAGTTCCATCGCGTCGGGCAATCGCAAATAAGACGTCTGACCGGCAGATGGTGTCGCCGCTGAATGTCAGCAAGGCGAGCCATGGCCGTGTAAGATCTTCTGAAATGGGCCGAGATTTTCCTTGCCTGCCGCAAGATGTCCTGGACCCCAGGGTATTTGACAAGGAATCGCTGCACGACCAAGTTTAAGACGTGTGCCATGCACGGCACGTGCGTGATTTTGCCCTGTTTCAATGCGCTAAGCAGATTGGCACCGTTGTCACACACCACTTTACCAACTGTCAAATTGAGCGGTGTTAGCCACTCATCTGCCTGTGAACGCAAAGCTGAAAGGAGTGCCGGGCCAGTGTGGCTCTTTGCTTCCAGGCACAACAGACGCAGCACGGCATGGCAACGTCTCACCTGGCATGTGGAATAGGTTCTGGGGAGCTTGGGCGGTGCAGTGGAAGAGACGCTAGCAGCGGAAAAGGAGGAGGCAGCTGAGGAGGAGAGGGAGGAGGATGGAGTAGGAGGAGGAGAAGAAGAGTCAGGCCTGCATGCAATCCGTGGCGGTAAAACCAAATCTACACGGGTGCCACGGGTTACATGCTTGACGGCCGTCAGAAGGTTCACCCAGTGGGCAGTAAAACTGATATACCTTCCCTGCCCGTGTTTGCTAGACCACGTGTCTGTGGTCAGATGTATCTTGGCACCGACACTGTGTGCCAGAGATACATTCACTTGCCGCTGAACATGGCCATATAGCTCTGGGATGCCCTTCTCTGAGAAATACTTCCTTCCTGGGACCTTCCATTGTGGTGTTCCAATGGCCACAAATTTGCGAAAGGCCTCCGAGTCCACCAGTTTATATGGCAGTAGTTGGCGGGCTATGAGTTCTGACAAGCCAGCCGCCAACCGTTGGGCAAGAGGGTTATCCGGCGTCATCATTTTTTTACGCTCAAACATTAGGCCCACGGAAGCCTGCCTTTTTGCAGAAAAATGTGAGCTTGGCGTGATGGAAGGTGGAGTGGAGGACAATTGTGAGGAGAGAGGAGAAGGAGAAGTAGAAGACGAGGCTGGACGGTGAGAGCCTGCAGTGTGGCTTTGTGTGTTCCGTTGCTCCCACTGGGCTCGGTGATGGCTGCTCATGTGCCTTCTTAAGGCGGTCGTCCCTAGGTGAGTATTGGGCTTACCGCGACTAACGCGTTGACTGCAAAGATTGCAGATGGCAACGCTATTGTCAGCAGCGGACACGTTAAAAAAAGCCCACACTGCGGAGCCATGTGCCGGTGTCCTGGGAGCGCCAGATGTGACCGTACATGGTCGATGACTCGCTCCTGATACATTTGCAGTCTGCTTTGTCCCTGCTGTGCAATGTAAGTCATTGCTGCTTCTCCTCCCTATCTGCTGGTCCATATCTCCCTCTGAACTCCCCTCCTCTTCCTCTCTTGTGGGCACCCACGTGACATCACTAGACACGTCATCATCAACGTCACCTTCCCCACCGCTATAAGTAGAGTAGGCAGCAACACCGGGGACCAACCTCCTCCTTGGGCTGATCTGGGTACTGGCGTCAGACTGCTGAGTAGCGCTTGTTGCTACCTCCTCTTCCTGATCCAATACCAAGAGTGGCTGCGCATCAGAAATGTCCTCTTGATATGGATCGGAAAATAATTCCAGTGACTCAAGCGGAAGGTATGTGGTGGTGGTGGTGGTGGTCGTGTTGTTGGTGGTAGTGTCTTTGGGGGTGCACATAGCAGAGAGTGAAGAAGAGGGTGCAGATCGAGAGGATGAGGAGGGTGCAGAAGAGTAAGGCTGAGCGAGCCACTCAACCAAGTCTGGTGCATCCTTTAAAGTAATTGAACGCACCTTCTGCAACTTCCCACTTTGGCTCAAGCCTGTTGCTCCTGCCCTACCCCTACCACCCCTGCGGAAGGGCCTGCCTCTTCCTCTGCATGTCATTTTTTAAATGACCCTGTGACAAAACTCTTAGTCCCTATACCGCTGAAGGACTGCTGCAGTATAGGTGAGCGGTCAGCAGTGGTGCACGTCAACCCTATCTATTGTGGACCTATAGCGGTCCTTACAGAACAGCAGACTGTACCGCACTCAAGCCTATGTACCGTAGCACCCTATACCAAGTTACCAGTCCTTATAAGAACTTTTGTGGACCAAGCAGGTTGTGTATTAGTGTTTAGCAGACTGTACGTCAGTCCCTATACCGCTGAAGGACTGCTGCAGTATAGGGCAGCGGTCAGCAGTGGTGCACGTCAACCCTATCTATTGTGGACCGATAGCGGTCCTTACAGAACAGCAGACTGTACCGCACTCAAGCCTATGTACCGTAGCACCCTATACCAAGTTACCAGTCCTTATAAGAACTTTTGTGGACCAAGCAGGTTGTGTATTAGTGTTTAGCAGACTGTACGTCAGTCCCTATACCGCTGAAGGACTGCTGCAGTATAGGGCAGCGGTCAGCAGTGGTGCACGTCAACCCTATCTATTGTGGACCGATAGCGGTCCTTACAGAACAGCAGACTGTACCGCACTCAAGCCTATGTACCGTAGCACCCTATACCAAGTTACCAGTCCTTATAAGAACTTTTGTGGACCAAGCAGGTTGTGTATTAGTGTTTAGCAGACTGTACGTCAGTCCCTATACCGCTGAAGGACTGCTGCAGTATAGGGCAGCGGTCAGCAGTAGTGCACGGCAACCCTATGTATTGTGGACCGATAGCGGTCCTTACAGAACAGCAGACTGTAACGCACTCAGGCCTATGTACCGTAGCACCCTATACCAAGTTACCAGTCCTTATAAAAACTTTTGTGGACCAAGCAGGTTGTGTGTTAGTGTTTAGCAGACTGTGCGTCAGTCCCTATACCGCTGAAGGACTGCTGCAGTATAGGGCAGCGGTCAGCAGTAGTGCACGGCAACCCTATGTATTGTGGACCGATAGCGGTCCTTACAGAACAGCAGACTGTAACGCACTCAGGCCTATGTACCGTAGCACCCTATACCAAGTTACCAGTCCTTATAAGAACTTTTGTGGACCAAGCAGGTTGTGTGTTAGTGATTAGCAGACTGTACGTCAGTCCCTATACCAATGAAGGACTGCTGCAGTATAGGGCAGCGGTCAGCAGTAGTGCACGGCAACCCTATGTATTGTGGACCGATAGCGGTCCTTACAGAACAGCAGACTGTAACGCACTCAGGCCTATGTACCGTAGCACCCTATACCAAGTTACCAGTCCTTATAAGAACTTTTGTGGACCAAGCAGGTTGTGTGTTAGTGTTTAGCAGACTGTGCGTCAGTCCCTATACCGCTGAAGGACTGCTGCAGTATAGGGCAGCGGTCAGCAGTAGTGCACGGCAACCCTATGTATTGTGGACCGATAGCGGTCCTTACAGAACAGCAGACTGTAACGCACTCAGGCCTATGTACCGTAGCACCCTATACCAAGTTACCAGTCCTTATAAGAACTTTTGTGGACCAAGCAGGTTGTGTGTTAGTGATTAGCAGACTGTACGTCAGTCCCTATACCAATGAAGGACTGCTGCAGTATAGGGCAGCGGTCAGCAGTAGTGCACGGCAACCCTATGTATTGTGGACCGATAGCGGTCCTTACAGAACAGCAGACTGTAACGCACTCAGGCCTATGTACCGTAGCACCCTATACCAAGTTACCAGTCCTTATAAGAACTTTTGTGGACCAAGCAGGTTGTGTGTTAGTGATTAGCAGACTGTACGTCAGTCCCTATACCAATGAAGGACTGCTGCAGTATAGGGCAGCGGTCAGCAGTAGTGCACGGCAACCCTATGTATTGTGGACCGATAGCGGTCCTTACAGAACAGCAGACTGTAACGCACTCAGGCCTATGTACCGTAGCACCCTATACCAAGTTACCAGTCCTTATAAGAACTTTTGTGGACCAAGCAGGTTGTGTGTTAGTGATTAGCAGACTGTACGTCAGTCCCTATACCAATGAAGGACTGCTGCAGTATAGGGCAGCGGTCAGCAGTAGTGCACGGCAACCCTATGTATTGTGGACCGATAGCGGTCCTTACAGAACAGCAGACTGTAACGCACTCAGGCCTATGTACCGTAGCACCCTATACCAAGTTACCAGTCCTTATAAAAACTTTTGTGGACCAAGCAGGTTGTGTGTTAGTGTTTAGCAGACTGTGCGTCAGTCCCTATACCGCTGAAGGACTGCTGCAGTATAGGGCAGCGGTCAGCAGTAGTGCACGGCAACCCTATGTATTGTGGACCGATAGCGGTCCTTACAGAACAGCAGACTGTAACGCACTCAGGCCTATGTACCGTAGCACCCTATACCAAGTTACCAGTCCTTATAAGAACTTTTGTGGACCAAGCAGGTTGTGTGTTAGTGATTAGCAGACTGTACGTCAGTCCCTATACCAATGAAGGACTGCTGCAGTATAGGGCAGCGGTCAGCAGTAGTGCACGGCAACCCTATGTATTGTGGACCGATAGCGGTCCTTACAGAACAGCAGACTGTAACGCACTCAGGCCTATGTACCGTAGCACCCTATACCAAGTTACCAGTCCTTATAAGAACTTTTGTGGACCAAGCAGGTTGTGTGTTAGTGATTAGCAGACTGTACGTCAGTCCCTATACCGCTGAAGGACTGCTGCAGTATAGGTGAGCGGTCAGCAGTGGTGCACGTCAACCCTATCTATTGTGGACCGATAGCGGTCCTTACAGAACAGCAGACTGTACCGCACTCAAGCCTATGTACCGTAGCACCCTATACCAAGTTACCAGACCTTATAAGAACTTTTGTGGACCAAGCAGGTTGTGTATTAGTGTTTAGCAGACTGTACGTCAGTCCCTATACCGCTGAAGGACTGCTGCAGTATAGGGCAGCGGTCAGCAGTAGTGCACGGCAACCCTATGTATTGTGGACCGATAGCGGTCCTTACAGAACAGCAGACTGTAACGCACTCAGGCCTATGTACCGTAGCACCCTATACCAAGTTACCAGTCCTTATAAGAACTTTTGTGGACCAAGCAGGTTGTGTGTTAGTGATTAGCAGACTGTACGTCAGTCCCTATACCAATGAAGGACTGCTGCAGTATAGGGCAGCGGTCAGCAGTAGTGCACGGCAACCCTATGTATTGTGGACCGATAGCGGTCCTTACAGAACAGCAGACTGTACTGCACTCAGGCCTATGTACCGTAGCACCCTATACCAAGTTACCAGTCCTTATAAAAACTTTTGTGGACCAAGCAGGTTGTGTGTTAGTGTTTAGCAGACTGTGCGTCAGTCCCTATACCGCTGAAGGACTGCTGCAGTATAGGGCAGCGGTCAGCAGTAGTGCACGGCAACCCTATGTATTGTGGACCGATAGCGGTCCTTACAGAACAGCAGACTGTAACGCACTCAGGCCTATGTACCGTAGCACCCTATACCAAGTTACCAGTCCTTATAAGAACTTTTGTGGACCAAGCAGGTTGTGTGTTAGTGATTAGCAGACTGTACGTCAGTCCCTATACCAATGAAGGACTGCTGCAGTATAGGGCAGCGGTCAGCAGTAGTGCACGGCAACCCTATGTATTGTGGACCGATAGCGGTCCTTACAGAACAGCAGACTGTAACGCACTCAGGCCTATGTACCGTAGCACCCTATACCAAGTTACCAGTCCTTATAAGAACTTTTGTGGACCAAGCAGGTTGTGTGTTAGTGATTAGCAGACTGTACGTCAGTCCCTATACCAATGAAGGACTGCTGCAGTATAGGGCAGCGGTCAGCAGTAGTGCACGGCAACCCTATGTATTGTGGACCGATAGCGGTCCTTACAGAACAGCAGACTGTACTGCACTCAGGCCTATGTACCGTAGCACCCTATACCAAGTTACCAGTCCTTATAAAAACTTTTGTGGACCAAGCAGGTTGTGTGTTAGTGTTTAGCAGACTGTGTGTCAGTCCCTATACCGCTGAAGGACTGCTGCAGTATAGGGCAGCGGTCAGCAGTAGTGCACGGCAACCCTATGTATTGTGGACCGATAGCGGTCCTTACAGAACAGCAGACTGTAACGCACTCAGGCCTATGTACCGTAGCACCCTATACCAAGTTACCAGTCCTTATAAGAACTTTTGTGGACCAAGCAGGTTGTGTGTTAGTGATTAGCAGACTGTACGTCAGTCCCTATACCAATGAAGGACTGCTGCAGTATAGGGCAGCGGTCAGCAGTAGTGCACGGCAACCCTATGTATTGTGGACCGATAGCGGTCCTTACAGAACAGCAGACTGTACTGCACTCAGGCCTATGTACCGTAGCACCCTATACCAAGTTACCAGTCCTTATAAGAACTTTTGTGGACCAAGCAGGTTGTGTATTAGTGTTTAGCAGACTGTGCGTCAGTCCCTATACCGCTGAAGGACTGCTGCAGTATAGGGCAGCGGTCAGCAGTAGTGCACGGCAACCCTATGTATTGTGGACCGATAGCGGTCCTTACAGAACAGCAGACTGTACCGCACCCAAGCCTATGTACCGTAGCACCCTAGACAGACCAAGTTACCAGTCCTGATAAAGAGCTTTGTGGAACAAGTGAGTTGTGAATGATTAGCAGACTGCAGCAGAAGGGCAGCAGTCAAGTATAATATTCTTTCTATATTTGGAAGAAAGAATATTATACGTGTACAAGCCTATTACCGTACCACTGATACCAGTCCTGAAAAGAACCTTTGTGGAACTAATAGTAACAGCAAGTCTTTAAAATTATCCTCACTGCCTGACACACTGCTTCCTGCCTGTCCCTATACAAATTGGCAAAAAAGAGTAGGCTGGAACGATTAGCTGGAACAGCTCTTTTGTGGACCTGATAGTAACAGCTAATGATGATGATGATGATGATGATGAAGAAAGACTAATCTGGCTGAGCTGTCCCTAAAATAGCAGCATACAGCGCTCTGTCCCTTTATCTAAACTGACAAAAGAAACTCAGGCTGCTGACCTAACACCTATACCAGTCCTGAAAAGAACTTTTGTGTACCAAATAGCTAGCGTTTTCTCTGTCCCTACTCCACACAGGATCCTTTCCCTACAGTGACAGAAGAAAGAATGTAAAATGGCCACCGGATCGGGTGTATTTATAGGTTAGGGGGAATGTCCAAGTGTCCATGAGCTGTCATGTCTCAATTGGTTGTCCTGTAACACATGATAAACGTGTCACGAAAGGTTAAAGTTCTTGTATACATTAAACACGTAAGTCCGCCGGGGCGAACGACGGAAAAAGGCGTTCGAACCCGCGGACGGCGAAAGTCGGAAATTCGCCGCGAAACGACCGCCGGGCGAACCGTTCGGCCATCACTACGGAAGAGGTCCAGAAGTGATGTTGCATACACACGGTCGGACCAAGTTGTCGGAATTTCCGCTTGCCAAGAACGCGGTGGCGCAAGCCGTGTACGGCGGCACTATAAAAAGGAAGTTCAGCACCATGTCCAGCACCCTTTGGGCTCCTTCTGATAAGGGGACCTTATACTTTAGGCTTTAAATACTCATATACTGATCTTGGTCAAAAATGTTGGTGTCTAATCTGCTTGCAATGTTGATTTGCAAAATTTATAATTTTTTGTCTTGTTTCACTCCACAGTTTCCTTCAATGCCACAGGAATGGCAGACTGTGGCCTCCCACTTTGCCAGTCGTTGGGACTTTCCCAATTGTGGAGGTGCAATTGATGGGAAACATGTCCGCATCGTCCCACCCCCCCAACTCGGGGTCCTACTATTTTAACTACAAGGGGTTTAATAGTATCGTGATGTTGGCGGTGGTGTCAGCGACCTATGACTTCTTGTGTGTGGACGTGGGGCAAAATGGCCGGATGTCAGATGGTGGAGTGTTCGCACGGACGGAATTCTACTGGCGTCTCCAGAGTGGCAGTCTGGGCTTGCCACCCCAGAGGAGAATCAGGAAGGACTCCTGTTCGTCTTCGTCGCGGATGAGGCGTTTGCCCTGGCAAACCATCTGATGCGACCTTTCGTGATGAGGGCCCTCACCCCGGACCAGAGCCAGAAGAGTGGTGGAGAACACTTTTGGAATACTGGCCAGCCAGTTCCGCCTTTTTTTAATGCCTATCCACATGGCGGAATATAAAATAAATCACATAGTGCTTGCCTGCTGTGTTCTGCACAATCTCTTAAAAAGACATTCAGCAAACTATGCGGTCTCAGTTGGCCAAGATGCAGACTTGCTTGAAAATGAGAACCTCACGGGCCTTGAAGCTGCTCGTCCTGGCTTGCCCCCCCCCCCAAAGCGCCCCGTGAGGTCCGAACCCAATACATGGAGTACTTTGTGGGTAGGGGGGCCATTGATATGCCAGACAATGTCTGAGCGTCATTTTTGTATTAAATTTTTCTTTGAAACTCCAATAATCTTTGTTTTCATTTACTTCTTGGCTTGGTTTTAGGTGTCTCCTAGGTAAATTTTTGTTTTTTGTTGTTGTGCCTTTTTCTACAACAGTGCAAACCCAAGTTCTGAGCGAGATGAGGCGACAGTCTTTTCTTCAGATAATCTTATTATGTTGTGGGTCTGCTACACACACACCTTGTTTTTGTTAACTAATGTATGTAGTGCATTACTGACCAAAATCTTGTTCATTTTCAGCACCATGGCAAAAATATGTGGGGTCAGAAAAATGGCATGATTGTGAAAATTAACACATCACTGTGGGTGTTATTTACAGTACTAAAGGCACATCCACTATGCACTACAAGTGCACTGCAAAAGTGCACCTGAAACTGCACTTGGAGTGCAAAGTGGAGTTGCCTTTAGTAAATAACACCCATTGTCACCAAAAACAACAATTTTACTCCAAATACTGCTTTTGCGCATTGAAAAGGGAAGCCACACATTGTTGATAATTTAACTTTTTAATCAAAGCACATTCACATGTGCGTTTAGAAAAGGGTTTTACAACAAACCAACATATTGGGTGTATCAAAAACATTATTTAAGGTAATTTTTGGGTAACTTGGTGTTTTTGTGTAAACAGGCATGTATCAAAGCGTAACATACAGAACACAGGAACTTACAAAGTTCAACTTTGAAAAGTGAAGACAATATCAGACATGAGTATGTACAAACTGGGCTGATATTGCCTTCATCACATGGGGTGTCCCCCCTGGAAAAGCCAACATTGGAAGATGCACACAGTGTGTCAACATGTGCTATCTCCCATCATGGGGGATCAATGTACATGTTTTGGGGCTGCAACTCCTTCAACTCAGTCACTTTCCACAAAACACGTACATTGATCCCCCATGATGGGAGATAGCGCATGTTGACACACTCTGTGCATCTTCCAAATTTTGCTTTTTGTAAAAGACAAAAGTTGTTTTTAAAAACAAACAAATAAAACCCTAGCTAGTTTGGGGTGTTTCACACTCTCCCCAAAACAGCAATGATGTTCTTCATTTCATTTTTAACATCATTGATGTTTTGCTGTATATTTTCTAAATCCAGATTGCACCCCATTATCTCCCCAATCAGGATCTGGGCACTTTCACTGGTAAAATGTGATTCTTCTTCCACATCACCTACAAAAAAAGCAAAAAAACGCGCCATGTATTATAAATATGCCGACATACATTGATGAGCTTACCGGAAGCTGTGGTCTCTGACACTCACCTGTTGTGGTGACAATTTGTCCAGCTTCAACGATCTCTCCTTCCTCCTCCTCCTGCTCCTCTGCTTCTGGTGTTGGAATTTCGCCTTCTTTGGGAGGGGTGGGGTCCCTGGTGTCCTCAGACTTCCAGAGTCTTCTCTCCCCTATGAGAATGTAAAAAAGGAATACTTAGCACACAGAGGGCAGAAATGGGAATATGAAACATTGCTTGGAAGTGTTGTACAATTGTGTTTTTTGGCCGAGTTCAAAGGTGAGAACATTATTGCGGACACTTTCTAAAGCTGGAATACTTACCTGCAGAACGATGTTTCTTACGAACGAATGAAACCATGAACTTGAAAGTGGCCATTTTAAACTGCACAACATGAAATCAAAGCACATGGAGCATGTATGCAAACAAGAATAATCATATGAACACACGACAACTACTTACTTTTTTGAATAACACGCTTGATCCTTCTGTACTGATCATGCTCCCTCAGTTTCAGGTCTGACCAGCGTTTTCTCAGTTGATCCTTGGATCGGCGTACCCCAAAATTCTTCAGAAGACTCTTCACAACTTTAGTCATGATCTTGGCCTTTCTGATATTTGGGTTTGGGTAAGGTCCATACGTCCCATCATAGTCGGTCCTCTTCAATATGTCCACCATCTCCAACATCTCTACAAAAGACATATTTGAGGCCTTAAATCTTCTCTTCCTGGATCGGGACGTTTCAGGCTCCGGGGTTTCCTCACCCTCCTCCTCGTTAGTGGAACTCTGATTGCACACCTGCGTTCTCTCCGCCATGTGCTCTCCCCAGTGCGCTGAAAACGAAGGGGTGGGGAATAGTCTAGAAAGAACGTCAGGGGCGGGCGGAGTTTCACCCATGGGCACTGTATATAAAACGCAACACGTGTGTTGTACATATGATCTGTCAACAGAGTGAGGAGCTGGCGCGACGATCGTGCAAACGAAGGTAACATTTTGAACTTGGTACATTACTAGAATAGACTGCTTCTATCTAGGCCTATGTTGGGACAAGATTAGGAGGGTTTATCATGGCATTATTAGTATTTTGTCTTGTGTTGTGTCTTGCACACAAGATGGATCCCTTCAAAAACGCCAATTTTATGGGGCTATTCCTTGAACTGTTCAGGGAGCTGCCCTGCCTGTGGCAGATCAACAACCCATTCTATCATGACCGAAGAAAGAGGAAGGCAGCGCTGGAGAAACTTCTTTCTTTGGTGCGGATCATGGTCCCCACGGCAGACATGACCTATGTGAAGTTTAAAATTGGTGCCATGAAGATTACATATCTCAGGGAGAGAAAGAAGCACCTGGAGTCCCTGAGATCAGGAGATCCAGGTGCCATTTATTACCCCAGGATGTTGTACTTCGAGAGGCTGCATTTTCTGGTAGACTGGGGGAACCCAGGCCACTACTCGACCGTCTTCCTTCAAGGCTTCCTTCATCCCCAGCTGAGGCTTCCAACATCCAACCTGGGCCTTCCAGGCAACAACATGTGGAGGGGCCCAGCTTGAGACAGGCATTGCATTGTTGAACATATTTCTTGTCGTACATTTAATGATGTTAACTAGATGTTCTTATTGATCAGTAAGTTGTGATTTAACAAAGTGGTTTACATCTCAATAGACAGTAGTGAGCAAAAATGTTTGGGACCAGAATGAAAAATGCTGGGCTCAAAATGATAGTCTGTTTGATTTGGTAACATTCAATTTGCAACAGTCATGAGCTCAAAATGGTGTGATTGATGAGCAAAAAACTAAAACTATGTCCCATTTTCATACACAAGAAGATCTCAGCCGGGGGGAGGCTGTGGCAAGTGGCAGTCAGGAGGTCGACCATCACCCTCCTTCTCCTTCTCCTGCCACTACTACAGGAGCCCAGCCACAGCCTCGAAGGATGCCTGGCAGGAAGTGCCTAAGGAAGACGAGAGAGTGATGGCCTGGGTTCAGTCTGGTCTGACAGAAGATGCAGCCTCTTGAAGAACCACATGCTGGGGACATAGATGGCATCTGCTTTTCCTGATCTCTAGGACTTCTGGACCAGACTTCTCTCCCTGAGATATGTACTCAGGCCACCAATTTTTCTTTTTCAAATTAGTTCATGTCTGCCCTGGGGGCCAAAGGCTTCGCCAAATTGACAAGTTTCTCCAGTGCTGCCTTCTTCTTTTTAGTTGTTTAAGACCTAAATAAAGGTTTTTTTTTGTTTGAAGAAATACTTGCGTATGTGTTTTACTTCAAAAAGCACAGTTTATTTGTGAGCAGGCAGGTACATTTCAAAAATACAAAGTGAAATGAATAACAAGGGGCACCAACACTAAAAAACCTCCTGTAGATTAAAAAAGAAAAAGAAAATACAAAAAAGATAATAATGTTGTTGTGGTAAGTTGAAACCCAAAACACACCCCAAAAAATGCAAAGATGAGCAAACTGTCAAAAAAGGAGATGTTGATGAAAAAAACCAACCACAAAATTCCCAAAAGAATACAAACAAACAAAAAAAAATGTTTAGATGTGATGATTTAAAATATTGTATTGCTGAAATGAGTAAAAAAGACTGAAGAAATACGTTCGGGAGAAGTGTGTGTGACTATGAGCATCAAAAGAAGTTCATTCTTACAGCATTTTAAAGAACAAGAGAATGCCCTTCATGAAAGAATTTTTAACATTGCAGCGTGACGAATGTGCTACATCGATTACAAACAGTAGTTTTACCTGAGCGAGCGCTTCCGTGTCCGAATTGAATTGTGAGCATGCGTGGCACCTTGTCCGTCGGAGTAGGCTACACATGATCGGAGTATGTCCGATCAGAGCATTTTGTCAGAAAATTTTACCGGCAAGTTGGAAAAGTTGGTCCGTTGGATACTCCGACGGAAACAGTCCGATGCAGACCACACACAGTCAGACAAGTTGGAAAAGTTGGTCCGTCGGATACTCCGACGAAAACAGTCCGATGCAGACCACACACAGTCAGAATATCCGACAAAACGGTCCGATAGGAAACATTCAGTCGGAATCTCCGACCGTGTGTACAAGGGCTAAGAGGTCTATTGGGAGGTCATATACTAAGTCATGTGCGTCTCTGTCACCTATATTTTGGAGAAATCTCCAAGCCTGTAAAGAGGCTTGGATGGTTGGTGATAGACCTCCTGTTTCCCACGGTTCCCATATGTCACTTATTAGGAATGTGATGGGGTTGTTTATTGGGAGTAATGAACATTATATCTCCACCCATAGTGGGCACTCGTTGTCATGAAACCAATGTTTAAGCTGGTCCAGTCTTATGTCCCATAGGTAATCTTGAAGATCTATGAGTCCCGCACCCCTACAATTTTGTGTAGTATAAGGTTATTATGTAAGCACCTAGCTTTTTTGCCTCCCCATATAAACTTCCATATGGTTTTGAACATGGTGCGGATGTAGGCAGGTGGTATGGTGAGAGGTAGGGATCTGAGCACATATAGAATCTGTGGAAGAATGGACATTTTAAATGCCGCTATCTTGCCCAGTCATGATAGTTCTGTTTTGGATATGCTTGTGAGTTGTTGTTCTAGTTTGACTATGAGCGGTTTGAGGTTGGCTTCTATTAAGGAGGAGGTCGTATTGGTTAAGGTTATGCCTAAATATGAAATGCCCTTTGTTCTCCATGGATATGGTAGAGTATCCTGCAACGATCTTTTAGTAGATGGAGAGACCCCTACATCTAGTATCATGGATTTGGTGACATTGACTTTGTAATAAGATATATCTCCAAAGTCAGTCAGGATTTTATGGGCCTGTGGGAGGGAGGTTTGTGGATGTGTCAGTAATAGTATCACATCGTCTGGGAACAGGTTTATTACATGGTTACTGCAACCGAAAAAAAAGCCTGTAATATTAACATTTGATCTGATGGTTTCAGCTAGAGGTTCTATCATAAGGTTAAATATTGTGGGGGAGAGAGGGCAGCCCTGTCGGGTACCATTGGAGATATTAAATGTCTTGGATAGGAACCCCGATGTATGTACTTGAGCTGATGGGCACGAGTAACAATATGGGCTCTCAGCATCTCCTGAGGGAATGAGGAAGATTCCTCCGCTTTGATAAAAACGATTTGCATGTGTGAGGCTAGGATTCCTTGGAATGTTTTGTAGTATTCATTGACAAAGCCATCCGGACCCGGCGATTTGCCATTAGGTAGAATTGTTGTAATTTTTTATATTTCTTGGCCTGAAAATGGAGAGTTCAGTTGCTCAAGCTGATCTACTGTCAGCGATGGAAGATTTATGTTCTGTAGGAATTGTTGTATCTTGGTTATGTCTGGTTGTGGAGTGGATTCACCCTTATTCAAGTTGTAAAGTGCACTATAATAATCTGCAAATTGGTTCGCTATTTCCTGTGGGTTGGTGTTTTTATGGTACATGGTGCTGTGTGTTAAATATGCTATTCTGGTTTTTGTGCGGGCTACCTTGATTCTGCTAGCTAGGTATTTCCCTGTCCTATTTGCATTAGCATATGAGTTTAATTGTAGTTTTCTGAGATGTGTATCATATTTTTGTGTGAGATGTTCCCGCAGGGATTCTCTGAGTTTGGAGAGAGTGTTTGACATAGCTGCTGTTGGTGAGATTTTGTTTATATCTGATAGGATGTTGTTTAATTTAATGGAGTATTGTTTCTTTTCCTGAGCTCCCAATTGTATTAGTATGCCTCTCATGTAAGCTTTATGTGAGTTCCATAAAGTGAATGGGTCTATTGTAGGTGTACAATTAATACGGAAGAAATCTCAGAGATGCTGAGAGATCACAGAGAGTGTATGAGGTTCTTGTAATAGCCTAGCGTTGCATCGCCAGATGGGAGGTGAGGAGGAGGCACCCTGTTCAGCAATGGACAATGATATTGTGGCATGGTCAGACCAAGTTATATCGTGTATCTGTGTGGTGCAAACATGTTGTAGGAGCCATTGAATCTATGAGAAACATATCAATGTGTGAATATGAACAATGCCTAGTAAAAAAGAAAATGTAGTCCCTTTTGTTGGCATGAAGGCATATCCATGCATCGAACAGTTCCTGGGTGTGCAGAAGGCACTGAAGGGTTGTAGGTCTGTTTGGTTTGATAGTAGTGGTATCCATAGGAGGATCTACAATAAAGTTGAGATCCCCTCCAACTATAAGTCTTCCATACTGCAAGGTTTCGTTTTTTTTGAGTACTTTCTTCAGAAAGTGGATTTGGTGATTGTTTGGGGTGTACATTGTGACTATCGTGTATGGTTTGGAGTTAATGCCCCCGGTGACTGTAAGGTATCTGCCCCCTTCATCTGTGTAGAATTCTTTCAGTTGGAACGATGTGGAGCTCCTTAATGCCAGCATCACACCTCTTTTTTTGCCATCGGGCGTGCATGCCAACAATACATGTGGGTACTGTCTATGAGTACATTTTGGCGCTTTTTGTATTTGAAAGTACACAAAGGATATCCACTCTTTGTTTAAGGGCCTCTTTCCACATGGAGAATCTTTTGCCTGGTTGATTTAGGCCTCTTGCGTTGATAGATAGACAAGTGAAAGTCATTTAAAGTGATGAGAAGTGTGATGAATGGTAGCGTGGGATAAGTAATCACTGTGGCCATGGGTTCTTGTGGCAGAGTTCTCTGTGTGTTGATGTGACGTTCCATGAGGTTTGTCCTCAGAATCTGGTAACAGCTCCAAACGGCTAGAGTTGCTGTGTGTAAAGAAGAAGTAACAAAAAAGGCAAAACGTGGAGAAAAAGAACTGTGGGTTTGTAAAAAAGCACCTTACAACTGATCCGTGTGAAGACATTGCTGCGTAATGTAGAACTGGGCGATAGGAGACTAACAGTAGACTCCCTTTACTGGAGAGATATGTGGTCATCTTTGTAGATTGATCATGAGCTACCACCGGCGTGTTTCTTGTTAGTGCGCTTGTGCGACACCACCTGCCATTCGGTGTGAAGTGCCTGTGGTTGTGATGGAGAGATAGAGGGTACAGCCTGATCTGGAAGTATCACCCATTGGCGTAAGACCCCTATACCTTCTTCAATTGTGGTAATGGATTTTGTGGTTCCATTATGAGTGATAGGTAGTGCGGCGTATTTCCACTTGTGTAGAATCTTGTGGTTTCGTAGGGCTTTTGTAATCGTCACCAGGTTACAGCGTCTTTGCAGAGTGAGCCTGGAGAGATCTGGTAGCAGGAGGACATCAGTGTACTGTTGAGGAATAGTCTTGCTTACGTGTTGCCTGGAGGATCCGTTCCTTTATATGGTAGAAGTGGACCCTTAAGAGTATATCTCTCGGTTGCCTTCTGGAAGGAAGCATGGTTTAGGGATTCTATGGATTCTGTCCACTATAATGTCCTGCGTAGTCAGCTCAGGAACCAAAGTAGAGAACAGGGTGTGGGCATATTGCAGGGGTTGTGTGGCTGGGACTGATTCTGGTACCCCTCGCAACTTGATGTTTCTTCTACTTCTGTTCTCAAGGTCAGCGACCTTGTGTTTCAACCATGCTATGTCCTCTCCCTGCACCTCATCATCGCCAACCATAGTATTGTATGTGGAGGCATATATGTCCATCTGGTGTTCCATCTGGTCCACTCTGAACCCTAAAGCCTTTACTTCCTTGTGACACTGATTAATCCCTTTCACCATGTCAGCTTGAAGGGAAGATATAAGTGAGAGTAGCATCTCTTTCAACATGGTGTCAGAGATAGGCCTATCTGCAGTTGGGAAGTCTATTATTGGGTCAGTCAGAGGGGCTGCTTGTGAGGTATTGTGATTTTGCGGCCTGCTTACCTCCATGTCAGATGTGTCATGTGGCCTGTCAGGGGATGTCATCCGCGGTTTGGATTTAGCTGGGCTTCTTGTTGACGGGCTGGAGGTGCCTGAGGAGGACCCGCTGTGTATGTGGGCTTGTGCGGTCCGATCAAGGGGCCCGTCGTGTCCGTTGGTGTGGATCGCGGTCCTGTCCTTTGGCCGTTGTGTGTGGAAGCCGCCGCCATTTTGCTGGAGCCCACGGGATTTCTGTGAGAAGAAATCGGGCATTTTGTTTGGTTGCGGTGGATTCTTTCTGTGCTGCGCCATTCCAGAGTGGTTTGGCAGTTATGTGAGATTGATTGTGATCATTAGGAGGCTCGGTGTGTTCCGATGTTGGGGGATTTCTCCGGCGGCCGAATGGAGCTCCTTGATCAGGCATCCATCTTGGAGCTTGGTCGCCCCATCTATTAAAATTCTGATAGTTACTATTAATAAGCACAATGATATAAGGTTAGCTATGAAAACAAACACACTGCTTAATAAAACAACATCTTAATTATATCCCAAGAAAATAGGAAAACTCTAACATTAAAATACTAAAAGAAGGTATTACAAAGCATATAACAACAAGAACTATCAAATATACTTATTGCAAAGCTGTCCTATAGATATGGTATCCTCGGCTGGGCTTGAGATGGTAACAGAGAAAGCCATGCGGCTCAGAGAGCCATCAGTCACGAGCCAAGAGTGCAAAAGGGACGACTTCCCTTCTGTGTGCCCTTTTTAAACTTCATCCATACACCGTCCAGACCCAACCCCATTGCCTACCCATTTTGGTTTCTAACGAATGAAAGTAGTTCCGGGGCAGTCCTTCTCAATATATTATATTGTTGTCCGTCCTGCTGTATTGGACTCTAGGGGCAGCATTGTCCATGTATCATGTCTATGTATCTTTAATGCCTTTTGATCCTTTGATCTTTGTAGCAGGACATTCATCAATCATCTTGTCAGCTATGGTCCTTTTCAAGCTTGCTTGCAGAGGGCTAATTAAGGATTTCCATGTTATCACACCAGATGGACAGGAGGCAAGCTTTTGTTCAGCCTTGCTTGTTTCAGATGAATAATCTGATATGCTACAAAGCTTTGATGTTAAACTAGTTACATTCCAAACAGCCCCCAAGGATACTAAGGTCTGGTATAGCCAGTGTTCATATATCAAACAACTCTTGTATCATGAAATAAAACATGTTTCCTTCCAACACCAGTTTCTGGGGATGCAACACAATGTCGACTTGATCCCAAACTTCCTGCTTCCAACATAGCCACTGATGTTACTCCCATCACTCCTCCCAGACAAACACCATTTACCTGTTTGCCAGACCCAGATTCACAGCTATCAGATCCCTATTCCACAGACAGGGGATGCAAACAGTGTTAATTTTGTCAATGCCATTTTTACAGTGACAAAAATGAACCGAAATGTACAGCACATTTTGTCCACTAAACAAGAACTATGATGAAAATCAAATCCATTTTAAATCCCAGCAAGCAAGCATGCAAGCAACTGTGTGCACCACGACTGCCAAGGACCAGAGCAGCACTGTGCCACCTGAGTTCCAACGAGACTGTCCCACTCCCGAGTCCCGACTCACGAGATGACCGCCAGCCAGTTGCCCATGTCCAGAGCTGAGAGCAGAGCAGACTGTGAATGTATAGTACATTACAATTACAGCTATCCTGAGGCCTCCCCTCAGACCACCATCCAGCACTGTGTGTGGATTACACAGGCCTCCTCTGACCACTGGCAATGGCATCCAGGGCACTGTGCATTACAGGCCATCCCTCAGACACCCACAGTCCAGCACTGTGCAGCATTGCAGGTCTCCTCTGACCAATGGCAGTGGCATCCAGGCCACTGTGCATTACAGGCCATCCCTCAGGCCACCATCCAGCACTATGCAGCATTACAGGCCTCCTCTGACCACTGGCAGTGCCATCCAGGGCACTGTGCATTACAGACCATACCTCAGACCACAGTTCAGTGCAGTACGCAGCATTGCAGGTCTCCTCTGACCAATGGCAGTGGTATCCAGGCCACTGTGCATTACAGGCCATCCCTCAGGCCACCATCCAGCACTATGCAGCATTACAGGCCTCCTCTGACCACTGGCAGTGCCATCCAGGGCACTGTGCATTACAGACCATACCTCAGACCACAGTCCAGTGCACTATGCAGCATTACAGACCTCCTCAGACCACTGTCCAGAGCACTCTACAGCATTACAGACCTCCTCAGACCACTGTCCAGAGCACTGTGCAGCATTACAGACCTCCATTTCGGACAACTCATCCCAAAATTCATACAAAGGTAAGCACAGTATGAATACACTTAACTCCACTTTTGTTGAGAACAGTCTTATCTATTCTTAGCTATGTACATTGCAGGTCATTTTTTTAAACAAACTTTCTTGCAGTCAGATTGCATACCTTTTGTTATACTGAAGTAATAGCTGTTTAGGCCTAGGTCTTCTGCAGCATTTTGAAAGAAACTGAAAGACTGGCTGCTTTGATGTGGATGGTGTTTTTTCCACTTCCTGTGATTTTTCAATATTCTCCTCTTTTCACGCATTATCTTCAGAGTCAGTCAGATCCTCATCTTGTAAGTGGGGCAATGTGGATTTTCTTATGGCACGGACATACTCCTCTGCCTTCTTCAGCAGTTCCTGAATATTCTCATCTGCTACATCAACAAGAGTTTTCACAGACCACAGAATTAACAAAAAAACAAGCAGCTGCTGCAAGCACTGGCGAGAACATTTCATCATTTACTTGGATCTAAGAACAAATGAAGCAAAACCCTGGTTCACATTCTCTTTCATTTTCTGTGCAATTGTGGCAAGGTCTTGGTAGATAGTGTTCTGTTTAAAGTCTTCAAGGTGGCTGAGTAGAGAGTAGATCAAAGAGGGCAGGGACATGGACATGGTGTCACTCTGGAGGGTTTTAGTATGTTATGCTCCACAAAAGGCAGCAGTAGATCCTGCATTGATGTGAGCTTTTTCCATTTAACTAGGGAGCAAGCTGTGCGATTTGACAGCGAGTTTGAGGAATCTTTCGGTCGTGTTGAATGTACTGGTAGTATTACTTGACCAGCATGTGGGGTGATCATTTAAAAAAGTAAGGCCACAACGCTCCAATATCTTCAGTGTTGCACTGCAATGGAAGACTTGAAGACATTCACTATTGATCTTGCTTTATCAAAGATTCTTTTAACACTTGCCTCCATGCACCAGACGATACCACATACGGTGTCTGGACCAACATCTTATGGGAATAGTTTTACATGAGATACAAATAAAGTGGGAAAATAACAAAGATACACCAGTACCACACAGCCCCACGATTATTCATTTCATATCCATTTGATAATTGACTGTAGTTTCATCGTGTAAAAGAATAATTAAAATGGGTCACTGCAGATCATTAATTTTGGACTTATGCCCTGTACACACGGTTGGACTTTCCGACGTAAAATGTGCAATAGGATCTTGTTGTCGGAAAATCTGATTGCGTGTGGGCTCCATTGGACTTTTTCCATCGGAATTTCACACAAAGTTTGAGAGCAGGATCTAAAATTTTCCAACAACAAAATCTGATTGTTTCAATTCCGATCGTGTGTAGACAATTCCGACGGACAAAGTGCCACACATGCTCAGAATAAATTACGAGATGAAAGCTATTGGCTACTGCCCTCTTTATAGTCCCATCGTACGTGTTTTACGTCACCGTGTTCTGAATGATCGGATTTTTCGACAACTTTGTGCGGCCATGTGTATGCAAGACAAGTTTGGGCCAAAATCCGTCGCAAAAAATCTGTCGGATTTTGTCATCGGAATGTCCAACTGTGTGTACAGGGCATTAGTCTCGCAGTCACTTTCTGTCATGATTAAGTTTTCCTCTCTAGAGCTGGTTGGTTCTTTTGCTGCTGCTGTGGCTTGTTTAAATGCTGCCACCATATTACTCCTATAGTCTGTTATAACACGTTGGATCTTCCTCTTTGCTATGTCCAACTCATGCAAGCATTTGTCCATACAGTGATTTAATTGACTGCGCTGTGTGTGGGTGGGCTTTGGTCTACTTGTTCTCAACAACAGGAAAGTAGCATGCACTTATAGCAAGGATTGAAGCCATGTGATAGCGGGGTGGCACAGTGGTGTAGTGGATAGCACTTTCACCTAGCAGTAAGAAGGGTCGCTGGTTCAAATCCCAACCATGACACTACCTGCCTGGAGTTTGCATGTTCTCCCTGTGCCTGTGTGGGTTTCCTCCGGGTACTCCGGTTTCCTCCTACACTCCAAAGACATGCTGGTAGGTTAATTGGATCCTGTCTAAATTGTCCCTAGTATGTATAATTGTGAGTTAGGGATCTCACATTGATAGCTATGAGTATGCACTAGCCTTAGTGTGAAATGTGTCAGCTGTTAGCATCATTTGCTGTGTCCTAAATATTATATGAATAAAGCATCGTTTTAGCTTTGGAGTGTGGCCGTCCAGAGTTCTGTCATTATCCACATTATCTGCATGTTGTGGCTCGCACCCGCATCCCTTCACCTGGAGCAATTATCTCTGAGTTCCCAGGACCTGCCTTTGAGCGGTGGTCTATATCACTCTTGTGATTCAATAAATGCAATACCTTCGCCATCTCCCCATCTTTTGTAACCAGATGTCCTTCCTCATTCTTTAAGGGGCCAATATGGTCTGTCCTCCCTTTTTTTATTGTTTACATACTTGAAGAATTTCTTGGGATTTGTTTTGCTCCCCTCTAATATGTGTCTTTCGTGTTCTACCTTAGCCTTCCAAATTGCACCTTTACATTCTTGTTGCATTCTTTATAAAATTTGAATGCTGATGATGATCCCTCAACCTTGTATTTTTTTTGAAGGCCTTCTCTTTTGCTTTTATATGCATTTTTACATTGGCCATACATTAAGCCACCCAGACTTTTGCTCACTCTTTTAAATGTATTATCCAATGGGATGCACTGGCTAATGCCCTTATTTAAAATGCTCTTAAAGCAAACCCATCTCTCCTCTGTGTTCTTTGTTCCTAAGATTTTATCCCAACTTATATCTTCTAGCAAGGTTCAAAGTTTAGGGAAGTTGGCTCTTTTGAAATGCAGTGTCTGTATTTCCCTTATGTCTCCTATTGTGTGATTTACAGTATACTGAAGCCAATTGACCTGTGATTGCTGTTTCCTAAATTTCCCCGTATATCCACATCCGTGATCAGGTTTGTATTGTTGGTAATCAGTAGATCGAGTAACGCTTTATTTCTAGTTGGTGTGCCTACCATCTGACCCATGAAATTGTCCTGCAAGACATTTAGGAGCCTTAGACGAATGTATGGTTCTCTCCGCCCAATCCTTGCTGCTAACTCCCCTCCTCCCTCAGGTAGGAGGGCCTATAGCATACTCCCAGTATTATTTTCCCCTTTGTCTCACCAATGCTCTCAACTCACTAACTGATGCAGACATGGTAATCTCAAAGGGTAAATCACCCTGGAGCAACCATTTTAATAATACTCCATGCTGTATTCCATGCTGCACCTCCTCCATACCAAAAACCCCAAAAACTCACATTTGTGTTTTTCCTATGACAATGCACCCTGGCACTTCTACCTCCTCCTCCCCATTCCGGGTGATCTAGCCTTTACATTAGTTACTCCAGATAGCCCATTCATGTCTCTCTTAGAGCCCAACCTCTTCCAAGCTTCATATTTTGCATCTGTCAATCCCCTTGTTGATGGCACACTCACCCAGACTCATAATATTGTACAACTATCTTCCTCAGTCAACACCAAACTCCAGGAAACCCGCTATAAAATCCTATTCTGGTGGTGGTGCAAATCACCAGATAGCCTACACAAATCTTACTCATGTACTAAACACAAAAATATGTAGACTCACAACAACAGATTTTCTGCTCTTGTCCAAGCTTAACATCAATCTGGTCCAAAGTCAGGGAAATTTCCAATTGATACCCGATGACTTAGCCTTTTCCCTTTTACACTATTCCCCAATCCCTACAAAAACAAACAAGAAATCAATTTTAGTACACTTACTAAATGTGGTAGAATCCTGTATTCCAACACTGTAGAAAATACTAATCTGTCTTCCATTCAATTATGGGTACACAAAGTCTAAGACATCAGATGCATGAAATATTTTATATCTACTGTGCACAAGGAACGAGAAACTTATGTAGTACTATTGCAATGATTTCACTTGATCAACTGAGAGAAAGACCTTGCTATGTGGAAACTAAACCTGACCTCCATCTTTTACGTTCAACCAAACAGTTTGCATGTGTGGGATCTAACCCCCCCCCCCATTCTCCTATTACATCCCAGACAAAGAAACTTTGAATGGCTCTTTATAAAGCCATTTGGTGGTACAGGTTACAACATACAGTGCCTTGAAAAAGTATACCCCTTGAAATTTCCACATTTTGTAATATTACAACCAAAAATGTAAATGTATTTTATTGGGCTTTTATATGATAGACCGACACAAAGTGGCACACAGTTATAGAGTTCATTCTTTTTTTTACAAATAAATATCTGAAAAGTGTGGCGTGCATTTGTATTCAACCCCCTTTACTCTTGATACCCCTACCTAAAATCTAGTAGAACCAATTGCCTTCATAAGTCACCTAAATATTAAATAGAGTCTACCTGTGTGTAATTTAATTTCAGTATAAATACAGCCGTTCTGTGAAGCCCACAGAGGTTTATTAGAGAACCTTAGTGAACAAACAGCATCATGAAGGCCAGGGAACACACCAGACAGGTCAGGAAAAAAGTTCTTTAGAAGTTTAGAGCAGGGTTAGGTTATAAAAAAAAACAACATCTCACAGAACACTGTTCCTTGTCAAATTTGTTTATTTTTTAAATATAACAAAGATTGACAAATTGAGTACATACAAGGATGGTGGTACAATATTCAAATAGCAATAAAGCAAAATACATTAATTTATGAACAGGATGAGTACATAACAATGTAAAAATGTAACGAGTAAAGAAACAAATAAACCAATAGAGTATTACATTGAAAGCATTTGAAAATTCCAATCAGAAGGAGAAAAGTAAGCTAGGAACTATTGGTTCATTTTGCAAGAGCAGTAATGAGATCAATCTAATAGGTACATATTAAAAACAGAAGAGATAATGTGTTTATAAGTATCACACAATATTAAAAGAAAGGCAGAAAAAAAAAGTAGATAGAGAGAAGAGGGTAGAAAAAAGGAGGGAAGGGAATGAGGGGAGGGGGATTACAAGTGGTAATGCAATCTCAAATGAATAGAAAGTATAGTCAAGGCAAATAGATTAAAATTCAAAGGCAATAATATTGTGTCATCAAAGTCTAGAGGTAAACATTGCTTAACCCAAGGATGCCAGAGTTTCTCAATTGACCAATTAGATCTCTTTTGATTGCTTAAATTTTAGCATGAATAAGAGCTTTATTAGTTCTGTGTATGGTTTCAGCTAGATTTAAATACTGAGTTTTCCATGTCTTAGCAATGGTTTGTTTTGAGGCTGTTAGGAGCTTTAAAAAAAGGCAAAATTGATTCTATGTGATCCCATCAGGTTTCAGGTTTAATAGGGCTGTAGCAGGATTGGGCTGTATAGGTGTATCAAAGATTTTGGAGGCTAAGTTAAAAACTGTGTTCCATAATTTTTGGGCAATTGGGCAATCCCACCAAATATGAAGTTTAGTGTCAGTCTCTGAACAGCCACGAAAACAAGTTTCAGGATAATCAGAAGCAAATTTCGATATTCTAGTGGGGACCAACTACCAACGGGTTAACACCTTAAAGTTAGTTTCCACAGCAACAACATTAGAAGAAGTAGACTTAGTGGTGGACCATGTGCTAGAAAATTCAGAAGCATTAAATGAGCTATTAAGGTCTAGTTCCTATTTGGAGACATATGAGGGGGAACCAGTGTTAGTACTAGCTAAAATTTGCTGATAGAGACTCTAAATTAGTCCTCTAGCATGAGGGTCAGAAATACATATGCGTTCAAAACGCAACATCTGGGATAGTTGGGAGTTGAAATTGACATAAGGTTGGAAACATATTTGATTTGCAAATATCGGAACAGTTCCAATTGAGGAAGTTAAAATGTATCACACAAAATAGGAAAAGAATGTATGGAGGAGGCAGATACCAAATTATATAGACGGGATAAATTAGATGTATTCCATGCTTTTAAAGAATTAGGAGCGATCAGGGCAGGGTAAAAAGCAGGATTTTTAACAAAAGAAAGCAGCAGTAAATGAGGAGATTGAAGGCCAAGAGAAGTTTTGAATCTGTCCCAGATGGAAAAAGAATGTTTTGTGATAGTATTGCGAATAAAAGTATGATCAGTTGGTCTTAACCATAACATGTTAAATACTGAAATAGGGTCATAGTCAATAGACTTAATTGTTATCTTTAAAGGAATTTCTTTGATTGCATGTTTTTTTCTTATATGTGCAAGGTATGCAGAATGAAAGTAAGCAGAAATATTTGGGAGATCTAAACCTCTGCAGCATTCTGGGAGACAGAGAGTGGATTTAGAGGTTCAAGGTTTCGTTGTACCCCAGATAAAGGAGATAATTCTGGGATGGGCAAGACTCTAAAAAGATATAAAAACTTGGGAAATATAGCCATCTTAATTACATTAATGTTGCCTATTCAGGATCGAGGGATAGAGGACCATTGTGATAAAAATTCAGTAACCTGTTTTAGTAATGGAGGAAAGTTAGCTAAGTCAGTTAGTTTAGGAGTGAGTTGTATTCCTAGGTATGGAAGACTATGAGGTGTCCAAGAAAAGGGAAATTAATCTTTAGCAAGCTGAAGGTCTGAAGGAGGCAAGGAATTATTGAGTGCAGTCGATTTTTGATAGTTAACTGTCAAGCCCAAAATGTGTGCAAAATGGTTTAGGACAGAGAGGAGATTAGATGCTGTGATATGTGGAGATGACATGAACAGTAAGATGTCATCTGCAAAAAGATATACTTTATGATGACATCAAGCTAATTCACTACCTTTTATGTTTGGGTCAGATCAAATTAAATGGGCCAAGGGTTCAATGAGGAGTGCAAATAGGAAGGGGGAGAAAGGACATCCTTGACGAGTGCCTCTTCCAATAGGTGAAGGGTCTGATTTAAAACTAGCATATTTGTTGCATGAATTCTGCTTGTCATATAAGGATGAAATCCACTTCAAAAAATGTAGTCCAAACCCCCATTTTTGAAGAATATATTGTAAGTGTGGCCATGAGACAGCGTCAAATGCTTTTCCTATATCGAGTGATAAAAAACACGCAGGCAGACATCTGGATTTAGTGACATGGGAGGGTAAAGAAGCTCTATGAATAATATCACTTCCTTGACGCAAGGGGATCTTCTTGATATCGATGAACAAGTTTGCCTATTACTTGATTCAAGCAGGTCGCAAGTATTTTAGCTAAAAGTTTATTGTCAATATGAAGAAGTGAAATAGGATGATAATTTGTCCAAGGAGTTGTATCAGATTTAGATTTGGGAAACATGAAAATTATGTCCATTAAAGAGCAGTGTTTCATCCATCATCTAAAAATGGAAAGAGTATGGCACAACTGCAAACCTACCAAGACATGGCCGTCCACCCAAACTGACATGCCGGTCAAGGAGAGCATTAATCAGAGAAGCAGCCAAAAGGACCCATAGTAACTCTGGAGGAGCTGCAAAGATCCACATCTTAGGTGGGAGAATCTGTCCACACGAAAACTATTAGACATCCACTTCACAAATCTGGCTTTTATGGAAGAGTGGCAAGAAGAAAGCCATTGTTGAAAAAAAGTCATAAAAAAAAAACCTGTTTGCAGTTTGTGAGAAGCATGCGGGGATAAACGGCAAACATGTAGAAGAAGGTACTCTGGTCAGATAAGACCAAAATTTAACTTTTTGGCCTAAAAGCAAAACATGGAAAATAACACAGCACATCACCCTGCACTCACCATCCACACCGTGAAACATGGTGGTGGCAGCATCATTTTGTGGAGATTTTTTTCTTTAGCAGGGACAAGGAAACTGGTCAGAGTTTATTGTAAAATAGATAGAGCCAAACACAGGGCAGTCTTAGAAGAAAACCTGTTAGAGTCTGCAAAAGACTTGGAACTGTGGCGGACGTTCACCTTCCAGCAGGACAGTGACCCTAAACATACATCCAGAGCTACAATGGAATGGTTTAGCTCAAAGCATATTCATGTGTTAGAATGGCCAAGCAAAACCCAGACCTTAATTCAATTGAGAATCTGTGGCAAGACTTGAAAATTACTGTTCACAGATGCTCCCCATCCAGTCTGACTGAGCATGAGCTATTTTGCAAACAATAATGGGCAAATATTTCACTCTCTAGATGGGCAAAGCTGGTAGAGACATCCCCAAAAAGATTTGCAGCTGTAATTGCAGCAAAAGGTGGTTCTACAAAGTATTTACTCCAGTGGGATGAATACAAATGCATGCCACACATTTCACATATTTATTTGTAAAACATTTAGAAAACCATTTATCATTTTAAAGAGATAAAAAAGTAGTGATGCGCAGTACTATAGCAGGGAATTTAGCCTAGGAGGCTAATAAATTCTATAGGCACTAAAATTGTTAGGTGATATATTTACTTATTCACATTTATCATTTTACTTCCACTTCACAATTATGTGCCACTTTGTGTTGGTCTATCACATAAAATCCCAAAAAAATACATTTACGTTTTTGGTTGTAACATGACAAAATATTTGAATACTTTTTCAAGGCACTGTATATGGCACTATAAACTCCCTAAAATGTACTTACTGTCATGCCCTATAACCACAGAGCCTTAACACACCTCATTCCTTAAAACCCTGAAATATACATAGAGCCTTGAGCATCATCTGACCAGAACCTTGTCCAAAAAGGTTACTTAGACAGATTTTACAGAGCACAGCACTAAACGGCTTGTGAAAAAATACATGCAGATGCCAGAGGTGATTAGAAAGCTAGTATTTTGCAATCAAACAAATTCCAAGAACAACTACCAAGTTATCCATGCTTAAAGTGAAAATCCTAGTCAGGCACTAGGTTAATTCCATTTGTATGAAGTTTTAATGCCAGAAATGGAAGCAGTGTAAAGCCAAAAAAGTAACATTATTGCCTCTGTTAGACAGCCAGTGTTTAACAGGGAGACAATATAGCTTCAAAAATTTTACTATATAATAACGACACTGTGCAATGGATTTGGACTTACAACTCATGTATGCATGAGCAAGGTGCTACACAACAACTAAAGGAAAAGAAATGATTCGGCTGTAGGTTCACAAACATTTTTATGTTGATGTATGTAACAGCTGCTACGTTTTATTTAATATTATATCAACAAACAAAACCAGAAACATTCTTCAGTAGTTCATTTTTAAAATGAGACATTGAACAAACTGGCCCACACTTGGCAAAAAAAATAGATATACACTAAATGGCCAAACATTAGTTGACAGCTGAGCATCACATCTATGTGAGTTTGGTGGGCATCTCATTGCAACATTATAGACATTCATAAGGATTTGCCTCTTCCTTGTAGCTATAATAACCTCCACTCTTTTGGAAAGGCTTTTAATAAGATTTTGTAGTCTGTCTGTGAACATTTGTTCCCATTCAGTCAAAAGTGCATTTTTGAGGTTAGGTACTCATGTTGAATGAAAAGAAATGGCTTGCAAAATTGTGTCAAAATTCATCCATCATAAAGTGTTAAATAGGGTTTAGGTTAGAGCTCTGGGCAGACCACTTGAATCCTCCACACCACACTTATCAAACCTGACCATGTGCGTCTGAATTTAAAAAAATGAAGGGTTGTTCCTATACATTTGCCATATAGTGTAGGTGTCTTAAATGTGTCTTAAAACTATAGAACCCGCTTTGGACAACATGGCCACATTACTATCCAACAACTAAATTTTAGACCTTTTCCCACCTGTATGCACAAACCTCAGTATATCCTGTATTCATACATACAGTATATCTGTACTGATACTGATGAAGTAATTTTTTTTAGAATTATGAGCAACAGTTTAACAGTGTGGTCAGTAATAGTCAAAAAGGATACAATAAGAACACAAAGAGAATACCATAACAAACAAACATCAGTGTACACACTGAATTCTAATATTGTAAGCAGGGATGATCTGAACTGCCCTGCGAATAAAGAAGTTCAAATGCAAAACTCAACCAAAATTAAGACTGGTTTGACACTATTGCGAATTGGATGCAGGATCTGTTGTTCTGTTTTACTTTGTTATAGACCCATGGTCCCCGTGTTCCAGTTGCCATGGTCTGGTACCTTTTTATAAATAATGTCTGCTGAGAATGTTATATTTACTTCTAATGTAGCTGGTCTGTATGTGATAAATTCTGTACACAACGATTCCAAGGATCACTGTGTCTTCAACTGGGCTTCTGATCTATAGACAAGCATTACTTACCTTTATAGTGGATACGTTTGTTTACTATAATGGACTCCCCCCACTTAAACACTTTTTGAATACCTTAGAGAATATGGCCTGATTGGGTGTGGATGTCCCAGCTTGTATGTTGTCTGGTTTTGTTTTTCATATACCTGTTCCAACTTTTTCCCTATCCCCCTGATTAACAGTGATGTAAAAAAATTTAGCCAAAATACTTGATAGAAGGAGAAACTATAAAATACTTAGTTTAATCTTTAAAGATCAGGTAGGTTTCATACTAGGTCGCCAGGGAGGTAAACATGTCTGCAGGATTTCTTTCATTCTCTATGACACATCAAAGAAATGTTTTCTTATGCTTTTTTTTGCTAAATATTTAAAAGGTGTTTGACTCCCTTAGCTATAGTTATTTGCGATATGTTCTCTAGTGTTAGGAGTTTGGCCCTCAATTTTCTTTTATTTTTATTAACACTTTATACTCTTCAGTGATCGCCTTTATTTGCTATAGTGGATTCGGGTCTATCCCCTTCGATATAATGCACAGTTTTGCTTTATCATCGATTCCTTATCCCAGGCAATTTTTATTCTCTTTATCTGTCCTTTTCCTTTACCTGTATACATATTTAACTAGTTCTTTATCGATAATCATTGGCCTTGGTTAGCTTCACTGTAGCATAGGTTGGTTATACGTTGCTTCACTAGACACATCTTTGACTGGAATTTTCACATACAGTATGTTAGCATTTCACATATTTGCTTGATGTTCATACTGGATAAAACATTGTTTTTACTGAGAGACATAATTCAGCTCTGTTTTATTGTTAGCATCATCTTTTTTGTATTTGGTGAAACTTTTTTTACTGATACAGGCATAGTGCCCTTTCCAACTCTCAGGGACAAGTATAAACTCAAACCGGGAGCTATTTTTCAATATCTTCGGATTAAACACTTCCTCCAAATGTTGGCAGGCTCTTTTACAGGACTTATCTTCCTTGACAATTTTTGAAAAGCCTTTGTCTGAGGGTTTCCGAGACCCTGGATTGCTTTATTTGGTATATACCCTGTTATTGGCCAAACTCCAGAAATTCCCCTCCCTGCTGTTTTAGAGGGGGAAAGAGTTTTAGAGAGAGAGATAGCAAAAACATTAGGTGTGGCCAAATCAACTTTTGGAACATCCTTAAAAATAAATAATGCACCGGTGAGCTCAGCAACACCAAAAGACCTGGAAGACCACAGAAAAAAACTGTGGTGGATGACCGAAGAATTATTTCCCTGGTGAAGAAAACACCCTTCACAACAGTTGGCCAGATCAAGAACACTCTCCAGGAGGTAGGTGTATGTGTGTCAAAGTCAACAATCAAGAGAAGACTTCACCAGAGTGAATACAGAGGGTTCACCACAAGTTGTAAACGATTGGTGAACCTCAAAAACAGGAAGGCCAGATTAAAGTTTGCCAAACAACATCTAAAAAAGCCTTCACAGTTCTGGAAGAACATCCTATGGACAGATGAGACTAAGATCAACTTGTACCAGAGTGATAGGAAGACAAAAGTATGGAGGAAAGGAACTGCTCATGATCCAAAGCATACCACCTCATCAGTGAAGCATGGTGGTGAAGTGTCACGGCGTGGGCATGTATGGCTGCAAATGGAGCTGGTTCTGTATTTATTAATGATTTGACTGCTGAAAAAAGCAGCAGGACAAGATCTGAAGTGTTTTGGGCAATATTATCTTCTCATATTCAGCAAAGTGCTTCAGAACTCATTGGACGGCGCTTCACAGTGCAGATAGACAATGAACCGAAGCATACTGCAAAAACAACCAAAGAGTTTTTTAAGGGAAAGAAGTGGAATGTTATGCAATGGCCAAGTCAATCACCTGACCTGAATCCTATTGAGCATGCATTTCACTTGCTGAAGACAAAACTGAAGGGAAAATGCCCCAAGAACAAGCAGGAACTGAAGACAGTTGCAGTAGAGGCTTGGCAGAGCATCGCCAGGGATGAAACCCAGTGTCTGGTGATGTCTATGCGTTCCAGACTTCAGGCTGTAATTGACTGCAAAGGATTTGCAACCAAGTATTAAAAATTGAAAGTTTGATGGAAGATTGTTAATCTGTCCCATTACCTTTGGTCCCTTAAAAAGTGGGAGGCACATATACAAACTGTTGTAATTGTGGTATTGTATAGAGCCAAAAAGATTAGAATTGTGTTGTTGTTCCAATATTTATGGACCTGACTGTATGTGCTTTATGTTTGGGAAAATCCATTATTTGCAAAATATTAAAATCCAATGAAATTTTGAAGTATTTTCCAACAACATTTATCAAGTCTCTCCCGGGGTAATTGAATATACTGATAAGATTAATATAAGATTTTTCATACAAACATTCATATGAAAATCTACAAGTGAATCTTAATCTTATGCAATTTACTCTTCTGCTATGGAAGGGTCTTATTTGCCTTCACCTTATTTCACCCTGTTTTGGTGCATAGTTTTTCTCCAGTTGACAAAACTTGACAATGCAAATTTACAGTGTCAAAACAAAACATGTCCAGGTTATACTAGGATCATGGCTCCAGCTGCAGCTGCAGCTATAATTCCGGTACACTGATCAGCTTTGGGTACAGATCGTCTTTCCAGTAAAAGTGATCAAGTGGTTTTACAGTGTTCACAATGCCCCCCTTCTGCTGTTTGCGGGCTCTCTCATTCCACCAGTTGGGTGATCGGGTCAGCTGCACACAGAGGAGATATAGGAACATTTGTTCCCAGATTCCTTCTCACTTCTGGTTTCAGTGCTGTCATTTCCAGGCTGGTACAGCCATGAAAGCACCTGATCAAGCATGATCTGTATTTGATCAGAGGCTTTAAAGGGCAGGGGAAACATCAGCAGTCTAAAAGACACCTGATGTCTCAATAAAGAGTAGCTGTCACTGCCCAAAGGTATCTCAAGGGCATGTTCACCCCTTATGATAGCAATAAAGGTAAATGAAAAAATAAATAAAAAAAGTGTAAAAAAGGTAAATCAAATGAAAAAAAAAGGAAGTTTTTTTTAAAGTACCCCTGTCCCCCCTGTGCTTGCATGCAAATGTGTACGTCAATCTATAAACTGTAAACTGTGATTTCACAGCACATGTGAGGTATCGCTACAAACGGCAGAGTGAAAGCAATAATTCTAGCACCATTGATCATGTCTAAATTCAAACGGATAACCCGTAGAGGTGTTTAAACGAGATGTTGAATAGAGCAGGGAGGTGCACACGTTCGTTGCATGTGTGCTCCTTCCTGAGCATGTTTCGAACGGGAGCACCTTCCCGCTCCATCCAACATCCGAATCTGACATCAGTGGCTTTCTCTCGTGTAAACCCATGGACTAGGAAGTGCTGGGAGCCACCAGCATGCCCACGACCAGAAGGATAACCCTACACGCCGCAGCATGTCCTCCACACAGAGTGGATGAACCCTGTACTGTACAATGCTGACCTTCCTAATTTTATTCTGTGAGTGTACATATTCTTTGTTGCCATTAAATCAATTTCAATACTGCACTCAGATGGCTCTGCTCTCTCTCCTTGCCTTTTGTACCTGCAGAGTTTCCTGCTAGCTCATCCCTGAGTTTGCAGCTGTCTACAGCCCGCAGTTCATCCCATATCATCAGAGACTGCTAGAGACACACAGTTGCTCTCTTATTGAAATTAGCCCATACCCACTTCTCTTAAAGCTTCAGTGCGCCATTATTGTGTTTTTTATTTACTTATATCGCAGGCATGCACATCTTGTCATGTTTGTTATCTATGTACTCATGCAAGTCATACTTTCTATTTTACCAATAAATTGGGTATTATACTGTGTTTGTGTGCAGTAAAAATGTATTTTAAAAAAAAAAAAATCGGAAAATTGGCATTTGGTTAATGGATGAGCAAATATTGTATGACATAAAATATTGCAACCTCCCCAATTTATTCTACAGGGACTCTGCTTTCAGAAAATATATAATGTTTGGGGATTCAAGTAATTTTCTAGGAAAAATGCAGATTTTAACATGTATGTGAAAATGTCAAAATTGCCCCAGTAGGCAAGCAGTTAAAGAGCCCTACCTCCTCAACACCTGATGCTCATTTTAACCATAGTCAGGATATTATAGAATAGGAAATAACCCAATACCAGCCCTATACCATAAAGAACCATAAGGACCCAAGTCAAGACAGATTCAGTTCCATTCATTATCAGACATTCACTCTCCTATTACTCTCTGGATGTAGAAAGGTTTACAGTCCTTTTTAGGCATGGTAACTCTTTTCTTCAATTTCAGTTATCCCAAAAACCAATAAGGACCCAGTGAATGTAAAGCGGTGACCCCACCTCCCTAAAAAAAATTGGAGTATTAGTTAAAAAATGTAATAGATACAAACCTCCAAAATAAATCTACTGATGCTTGCTTCACTCTCAAAGTGATCCTTCAGATTTACTATCTAATATACAGTAGCCTTCTTGCATATACAGTAGTTATAACCTCTTTTATTTGCTTGAACTTGTGTACTTGCCCCGTCTCCTCTGCTTGTATATCTCTATGTAGTTTGTGTTGTTGTCCAAATTCTATATCTTTATAGATCACATAGCTCTGCTATGTCATAGAGGAGGACTCTGTATAGAGAACAGAGCATCAATTAACTTGTTTAGTACATAAAAACATTATTGAGAACAGGTAGTAAACTTACATTTTACAAATCTATTCTTTAACCACTTCCCGACCAGCGCACGACAATGTACGTCGACAGAATGGCACGGGCAGGCATATTGGCGTACATGTAGTCCAATCTTCAATGCCGCCCAGCCATCCACGCTGGTCGGGACCCCCGTGAGTCCGGTCGCGGGACCCGCAGACTCGATCGCCGCGGGCATACCCGCGATCGTCTCACGGGATGGCTGAATGGAGGAAATTCAGTGTAAACAGAATTTCTCCATTCTGCCTAGCAACTAGTGACGCTGATCTCTGCTCCATGTGATTGGAGCAGAGATCAGTGTTCACTAAATGAAAGCCCAACCCCCCCACAGTTAGTAACACACCCCTAGGAACACTTAACCCCTACACTGCCACCCACTGGTTAACCCTTTCACTGCCAGTGTCATTTACACAGGAATCACTGCATTTATATAGCAGTGATTACTGTATAAATGACAATGGTCCCAAAAATGTGTCAAAAATGTCTGATGGGTCCCCCACAATGTCGCAGTCACAATAAAAATCGCCGATCGCCGCCATTACTAGTAAAAAAAAATAATAAAAGATTATTAATAAAAATGCTATAAAACTATCCCTATTTTGTAAACGCTATAACTTTTGCGCAAACCAATCAATAATCGCTTATTGCGATTTTTTTTACCAAAAATATGTAGAAGAATATGTATCGGCCTAAACTGAGGGAAAAAATTTTTTTTTTTATATATTTTTGGGGGATATTTATTATAACAAAAAGTAAAAAATAATGCGTTTTTTTCAAAATTGTCGCTCTATTTTTGTTTATAGCGCAAAAAATAAAAACCGCAGGGGTGATCAAATACCACCAAAAGAAAGCTCTATTTGTGGGAAAAAAGGACGTCAATTTTGTTTGGGAGCCAAGTCGCACGACCGTGCAATTGTCAGTTAAAGCGACGCAGTGCCGAATCGCAAAAAGTGGTCTGGTCTTTGACCAGCAAAATGGTCCGGTCTGAAAGTGGTTAAGCATATTGTGATGCTTTCATGTGGTTCTATTGCCGATAGATGGACTGTGAGCAAATGTTTACATGTTAAAGGGGTTGTAAAGTCTAGTTTATTTTTTATTTTTTAACCAGTTGCCGACCGCCGCACGCCGATGTACGTCGGTACAATGGCACGGGCAGGCATAAGGACATACATGTACGTCCCTTGCCTCCCGCGGGTCGGGGGGCCCGATCGGGCCCCCGCCCGGTGCCTGCGGCGGTCGGTATTCGTACGGGAGCGATCCCGGACGAGGGGACGGCCATTCATTCATGGCCACCCCCTCGCGATCGCTCCCGACGAATAGAAATCCCCGGTGACATCACTTCCTCTCCTGTAATGTAAACACAGGAGAGGAAGTGATGTATTCTCTCCTCCGTGTCGGTATTTTTCGTTCCGACACGGAGGAGAGCGGATCAGTAAGTTGCACCAACACTCTACACACACAGTAGAACATGCCAGGCACACTCACACCCCCCCTTTACCCCCCGATCACCCCCCCAATTACCCCTGCCCCCCAGTCACAGTGACACCAATGTCATTTTTTTTTTTTTTTTTTTTTTTTTTGCATTGGTGTCATTTGTGACTGTAATAACTGTTAGGGCAGTTAGAGTTAGCCCCCTTTAGTTCTAATGTACCCCCCTAACCCCCCCAATAAAGGTTTAACCCCGTGATCACCCCCCGTCGCCAGTGTCACTAAGGCTGGGTTCACATTGCAGCGGTTTATGAGAACGAATGTGATTCGCACCGCACTGCAGTGCAAATCACATCCGATCTCTGTGCGATTCGAGTTCAGCCATTCGCCGCACCCGCCGCACCCGCCACACCCGCCGCACCCGCCGCAAATTCGCACGGGACCCTTTTTTTGGCCCGCAGCAGAATCGGATCGCATGGGTGTTCACACCATGCGATCCGAGTTTGCAGATCGCACTGCGATATGCGAACTGATCTGGGGGTGTCAGTAACATTTCACTGACACTCCCAGCAGTTCGCATAGGGCAGTGTGAACTGCCGCCGGGAGGCATGCGATGCGGGAACCCGCCGCGCATTCGTGGCGTTCCCGCATCGCTCCAGTGTGAACCCAGCCTAATAAGCGATCGTTTTTCTGATCGCTGTATTAGTGTCACAGGTGACGCTAGTTAGGCAGGTAGGTATTTAGGTTCGCTGCAGCTTTTTATAGCGCCAGGGACCCCCATATACTACCGCATAAAGCCCCCTAATTGCCCCCTAGTTAACCCTTTCACCAGTGATCACCATATAACTGTTACAGGTGACGCTGGTTGGTTAGTTATTTTTTTATAGTTTCAGGGCACCCGCCATTTATTACCTAGTCTCACTAGTGTACCCCTAAATTTAGGGGTGTCTACTTTCCAAAATGGGGTCATTTGGGGGGGGTTTGTGCCATCTTGGCATTTTATGGCCTTCAAAACTGTAACGCCCTTAGAAAGCCTGAAGGCGGTGCTTGGTTTTCGGGGCCCCGTACGCGGCTAGGCTCCCAAAAAGTCCCACATATGTGGTATCCTCGTACTCAGGAGAAGCAGCAGAATTTATTTTGGGGTGTCATTTCACATATGCCCATGGCATGCATGAGCAATATATCATTTAGTGACAACTTTGTTAAAAAAAAAAAAAAAAAAAAAAAGTTTGTAATTTTCCCGCAACTTGTGGCAAAATATAAAATATTCCATGAACTCAACATGCCTCTCAGCAAATAGCTTGGGGTGTCTACTTTCTAAAATGGGGTCATTTGTGGGGGTTTTGTGCCATCTTGGCATTTTATGGCCTTCAAAACTGTAATAGGTAGTGAGAAGTGAACTCAAAAATTTACGCCCTTAGAAAGCCTGAAGGCGGTGCTTGGTTTTCGGGGCCCCGTACGCGGCTAGGCTCCCAAAAAGTCCCACATATGTGGTATCCCCATACTCAGGAGAAGCAGCAGAATTTATTTTGGGGTGTCATTTCACATACGCCCATAGCATGTGTGAGCAATATATCATTTAGTGACAACTTTGTGTAAAAAAAAAAAAAAAAATTTTTTTTTGTCATTATTCAATCGCTTGAGGCAAAAAAATAAAATATTCAATGGGCTCAACATGCCTCTTATCAATTTCCTTAGGGGGTCTACTTTCCAAAATGGGGTCATTTGGGGGGGTTTTGTACTGCCCTGCCATTTTAGCACCTCAAGAAATGAGATAGGCAGTCGTAAACTAAAAGCTGCGTAAATTCCAGAAAACGTACCTTAGTTTGTAGATGTGACAACTTTTGCGCAAACCAATAAATATACAATTATTGACTTTTTTTTTACCAAAGACATGTGGCTGAATACATTTTGGCCTAAATGTATGACTAAAATTGAGTTTATTGGATTTTTCTAATAACAAAAAGTAGAAAATATCATTTTTTTTCAAAATTTGCGGTCTTTTTACGTTTATATCGCAAAAAATAAAAATCGCAGAGGCAATCAAATACCATCAAAAGAAAGCTCTATTTGTGGGAAGAAAAGGACGCAAATTTTGTTTGGGTACAACATTGCATGACCGCGCAATTACCAGTTAAAGCAGCGCAGTGCCAAAGTGTAAAAAGACCTCTGGTCATTTACCAGCGAAATGGTCCGGTCTGAAAGTGGTTAAATAACAAACATGTTATACTTACCTCCTCTGTGCAAGGGTTTTGCATAGAGTTGCCCCAATCCTCTTCTTTCGGCATCCCTCCACGGTGCCCCTGGCTCCTCCTTTTCTCAAGTGCCCCCAGAAGCACTTTCCTTGGGGGCACTTGTGTGGGCGCGCTCCCGTGTCCTGTTGCTGCGTCCATTGACACAGACAGCAGGACCTGGCCCCGCCCCCCGGCTCCAGCATCATTGGATTTGATTGACAGCAGTGGGAACCAATGGCTCCTGCTGCTATCAGTCTAGCCAATGAGGACCCGAGACACTGACTGGAGCTAGTGTGCTCATCTCCGTCACTGGAAAGACCAGGTTCGGGTAAGGGGGGCTCTGGGGGGCAGCTGCAGCACAGGAGGTTTTTCACCTTAATGCACAGAATGCATTAAGGTGAAAAACCCTAATGCCGCATACAGACGATCGAAATTTCCGAAAACTAAACTGTGGATTTATTTCAAGTGGATGTTGGCTGAAACTTGTTTTGCATACACACGTTCACACAAATGTTTTTGGAAATTCGGATTGGCAAGAACGCACTGACGTACAACACGAGACTAGATGGGACTAAAAAAAGGAAGTTGAATAGCCAGTGCGCCACCATTTGGGCTCCTTCTGCTAATCTCATGTTTATCTCATGTTAGTAGAAGTTTGGTGAGAGATTTTTCCGCCTCATGCTTTTCAGATTGTTACTGCTCTTCAGTTTGTGTTTGTGTTCAATGCATGTAGTCAGTTAGTATCTGTTTTTCAACACATTCTTTTATAGTTCGTATCTGTTTTTCAGTGCATGCTTGTCCACTCATTTATGATTTTCTGGTTGCTCTTCTCAGGCCTTTTTGAATTTCAATGCGTTCTGTTAGTTCGTTCTGACCATCCAACCGTTTTCTAGTCATGTTGTGGGTGCGCACTCATCGTAGAGTTTGTGCTATGCGGGGGCTTGGTGTTGGGGTTCTTACTTTGACTCAAGCCCAGTCCATGAACAGGGCAAGGAGGAGTTCAGAATTGGTTACTCCAGTATGACCAATTCTCGCACATGTCTTTGTTGTGGGAGATCCGTGAGAATAATCCTGATGATTTCAGCAATTATTTCCAGATGACGGACCCCGTTTTTCACCGTTTGTTGGCTTTGCTGTCACCTTATATTACGAAGCAGGACACCTGCATGTGGCAAGCCATCACTCTGGAACAAAGGCTAGTCGCCACCTTGCGGTATTTGGCGATGGGGAGAAGTCTTCAGGACATCAAGTTCTCGACAGGCATCTGCCCCCAGTCTCTGGGGATCGTTATTCCAGTGACCTGTTCTGCCATCATACAGGTCCTGCAGAAGGACTATATTAGGGTACGTTTTCTCCTTTAACATCACATTCTATGTATTTAATGTTTGCTAATGTATTGTATATATTTCATCATTCCATAATTACCATGATTGTAATATGCTGTGAACGTCCCCTTTGTCCTCATACATGTCGCTGCGCAATGAGGATGGACCCGCTGCCTCTGGGATCTGTGTGTTTCCCAGCAGGCAGCAGGGGACTTTCGGAAAGGGGCGTAATCTACGCCCCTTTCCGCAGAGAGCTATCCAGGAAGTGGGTGCAGATACCTGTACTGTACAGGTACCTGCACCCCCCTCCCCCCTGAAAGGTGCCAATTGTGGCGCCGGAGGGGGGGAGGATTCCAATGAGCGGAAGGTCCACTTTAGGGTGGACCTCCGCTTTAACAATGTATTTTGGCAGCTCCATAGTAGTGCTAGAGGGGGGGAGGAATCTGATAAGTGGACCTTATATTTTTGTCTTTAAATACTCCTTAAAATAAATGTTATACTGATGTTGGCCAAGAATGTTTGTGGCTAATCTGCTTGTAATGTTATGTGCAAAAGTACAATTTTTTTCTTGTTTGACTCCACAGTTTCCTTCAATGCCACAGCAATGGCAGACTGTGGCATCCCACTTTCCCCAGCGGTGGGACTTTCCCAACTGTGGAGGGGCAATTGATGGGAAACATGTAGACATCGTGCCACCCCAACTCGGGGTCATACTATTACAACTATAAGGGGTTTAATAGTATTATGATGTTGGCAGTGGTGTCGGCGACAAATACGTTTCTCTATGTGGATGTGGGGAAGGTGGATATTGGATGGTGGAGTCATCACCTAGACCGAATTCTACAGATGGCTCCAGAGTGGTGGCTTGGGATTGCCACCTGCAGAAGACAACATGGCTGGTCCACTGTTCGTCTTTGTCACTGATGAAGCATTTGGGCTTGGTGAACACCTGATGGGTGCCATTCCCCATGAGGACCCTCACCCCGGACCAGAGGGTTTTTAACTACCAACTGACCAGAGCCAGAAGAGTGGTGACAAATGATATCAGCATAATGGTCAGCCGGTTCCGTTTGTTCCTGACGCCAATTTGCATGGCGGAATACAAAATAAACCATATCGCACTTGTATGCTGCATTATGCACAGCTTTCTAAGGAGAAATGCTTCGAACTATGTGGCCTCAGTTGGACCTGAGACAGGATTGCCAGATCAGTCAACCCTGACGGCAATTGAAGCTGGCCGTCCTTGCTTGACCCCCCCAAAGCGCCCACGAAGTCCGTCAAAAATATCTGGAATACTTTGCAGGTAGGGGGGCCATTGATATGCCAGAAAATGTTTGAGAAATATTTTTAAAATAATTTTTTTTTTAAATGGAAAAAATATTTCATTTGATTTACTGCTTGTGTTTCTTTTTGCTATCTCCTAGGTTCTCCAATGGGCTTTTCTTTTTGGCCATTTTATTCCATAGTGCAAATGTAATTTCTTTGATACATGAGGTGACAATCTCTTTTTCAGCTAACTATTATGTTGTGGGTCTGCTACACACACACCTTGTTTTTGTTTTAATGTATGTAATGGATTATTGCTAAAAAAAACACATCATTTTCAGCACCATGAATTATTAATTGTTTTGAGTCCCGAAAATGGCCTGATTGTGGCAAATTTTAGACCACTGTGAGGTTTATTTACTAAAGGAAAATCCACTTTGCACTACAAGTGCACTTGAAACTGCACTGAAAGTGCACTGACAGTGCACTTGTAGTGCAAAGTGGATTTGCCTTTAGTAAATAACCTCCATTGTCACTGTAAACACCAACTTACTAAAAAAACTGGTATTGAGCATTGAAAGAAGAAGCCACACATTGTTGAGTATAAAATATTTTACTCAAAGCACATTCACATGTGCGTTAGAAAAGGGTTTTTGAACAAACCAACATATTTATTGTATAACATTTTTAGGGTTGACAGTACAAATAGCCTTTTTTGGGTTAAATAGGCATGTTTAACCACTTGCCGACCGCCGCACGACGATGTACGTTGACAGAATGGCACGGGCAGGCATATGGGCGTACCTGTACGTCCCTGCCTTCCTGCGGGTGGGGGGCCCGATCGGGCCCCCCCGGTGCCTGCGGCGGTCGGTATTCGTTCGGGAGCGATCCGGGATGAGGGGGCGGCCATTCATTCATGGCCACCCCCTCGCGATCGCTTCCGACGAATGGAAATCCTTCGTGACATCACTTCCTCTCCTGTAATGTAAACACAGGAGAGGAAGTGATGTAATCTCTCCTCCGTGACGGTATTTTTCGTTCCGGCACCGAGGAGAGAGGATCGGTGAGTTGCACCAACACGACACTTCACAGTAGAACATGCCAGGCACACTCACACCCCCCCTTTACCCCCCCGATCACCCCCCCAATTACCCCTGCCCCCCCCAGTCACAGTGACACCAATGCATTTTTTATTTTTTTGCATTGGTGTCATTTGTGACTGTAATAACTGTTAGGGCAGTTAGGGTTAGCCCCCTTTAGTTCTAATGTACCCCCCTAACCCCCCCAATAAAGGTTTAACCCCGTGATCACCCCCCGTCGCCAGTGTCACTAAGGCTGGGTTCACATTGCAGCGGTTTATGAGAACGGATGTGATTCGCACCGCACTGCAGTGCAAATCACATCCGATCTCTGCGATTCGAGTTCAGCCATTCGCCGCACCCGCCGCAAATTCGCACGGGACCCTTTTTTTGGTCCGCAGCAGAATCGGATCGCATGGGTGTTCAGACCATGCGATCCGAGTTTGCAGATCGCACTGCGATATGCGAACTGATCTGGGGGTGTCATTAACATTTCACTGACACTCCCAGCAGTTCGCATAGGGCAGTGTGAACTGCCGCCAGGAGGCATGCGATGCGGGAACCCGCCGCGGATTCGTGGCGTTCCCGCATCGCTCCAGTGTGAACCCAGCCTAATAAGCGATCGTTTTTCTGATCGCTGTATTAGTGTCACAGGTGACGCTAGTTAGGCAGGTAGGTATTTAGGTTCGCCGCAGCTTTTTATAGCGCCAGGGACCCCCATATACTACCGCATAAAGCCCCCTGATTGCCCCCTAGTTAACCCTTTCACCAGTGATCACCATATAACTGTTACAGGTGACGCTGGTTGGTTAGTTATTTTTTTATAGTTTCAGGGCACCCGCCATTTATTACCTAGTCTCACTAGTGTACCCCTAAATTTAGGGGTGTCTACTTTCCAAAATGGGGTCATTTGGGGGGGGTTTGTGCCATCTTGGCATTTTATGGCCTTCAAAACTGTAACGCCCTTAGAAAGCCTGAAGGCGGTGCTTGGTTTTCGGGGCCCCGTATGCGGCTAGGCTCCCAAAAAGTCCCACATATGTGGTATCCCCGTACTCAGGAGAAGCAGCAGAATTTATTTTGGGGTGTCATTTCACATATGCCCATGGCATGCGTGAGCAATATATCATTTAGTGACAACTTTGTGAAAAAAAAAAAAAAAGTTTGTAATTTTCCCGCAACTTGTGGCAAAATATAAAATATTCCATGGACTCAACATGCCTCTCAGCAAATAGCTTGGGGTGTCTACTTTCTAAAATGGGGTCATTTGTGGGGGTTTTGTGCCATCTTGGCATTTTATGGCCTTCAAAACTGTAATAGGTAGTGAGGAGTGAAGTCAAATATTTACGCCCTTAGAAAACCTGAAGGCGGTTCTTGGCTTTCGGGGCCCCGTACGCGGCTAGGCTCCCAAAAAATCCCACACATGTGGTATCCCCGTACTCAGGAGAAGCAGCAGAATTTATTTTGGGGTGTCATTTCACATATGCCCATGGCATGCGTGAGCAATATATCATTTAGTGACAACTTTGTGAAAAAAAAATAAAAAAAAATTAAAGTTTGTAATTTTCCCGCAACTTGTGGCAAAATATAAAATATTCCATGGACTCAACATGCCTCTCAGCAAATAGCTTGGGGTGTCTACTTTCTAAAATGGGGTCATTTGTGGGGATTTTGTGCCATCTTGGCATTTTATGGCCTTCAAAACTGTAATAGGTAGTGAGAAGTGAAATCAAAAATTTACGCCCTTAGAAAGCCTGAAGGCGGTGCTTGGTTTTCGGGGCCCCGTACGCGGCTAGGCTCCCAAAAAGTCCCACATATGTGGTATCCCCGTACTCAGGAGAAGCAGCAGAATTTATTTTGGGGTGTCATTTCACATATGCCCATAGCATGTGTGAGCAATATATAATTTAGTGACAACTTTGTGTAAAAAAAAAAAAAATTTTTTTTTTGTCATTATTCAATCGCTTGAGGCAAAAAAATAAAATATTCAATGGGCTCAACATGCCACTTATCAATTTCCTTAGGGGGTCTACTTTCCAAAATGGGGTCATTTGGGGGGGTTTTGTACTGCCCTGCCATTTCAGCACCTCAAGAAATGAGATAGGCAGTCGTAAACTAAAAGCTGCGTAAATTCCAGAAAACGTACCTTAGTTTGTAGATGTGACAACTTTTGCGCAAACCAATAAATATACAGTTATTGACTTTTTTTTTACCAAAGACATGTGGCTGAATACATTTTGGCCTAAATGTATGACTAAAATTGAGTTTATTGGATTTTTCTAATAACAAAAAGTAGAAAATATCATTTTTTTTCAAAATTTGCAGTCTTTTTACGTTTATATCGCAAAAAATAAAAATCGCAGAGTCAGTCAAATACCTTTAAAAGAAAGCTCTATTTGTGGGAAGAAAAGGACGCAAATTTCGTTTGGGTACAACATTGCATGACCGCGCAATTACCAGTTAAAGCAGCGCAGTGCCAAAGTGTAAAAAGACCTCTGGTCATTTACCAGCAAAATGGTCCGGTCTGAAAGTGGTTAAAACCATAGAACATACACAACTCAGGAACTTACAAAGTTCATCTTTGACAAAGTGAAGGCAATATCAGACATTAGTATGTCCAAACTGTGTTGATATTGCCTTCATCAGGTGTGGTCACCCCTGTAAAAGCCACATTTTGAAGATGCACACAAATTTCAAGTCAAAATGTGGATTTCCCTCCTAATCCCATGCCTAATGTCAACATGTGCTAGCTCCCATCATGGGGGATCAATGGACATGTTTCAGGGATACAACTCCTTCATCTCATCTACTTTAGTTTTGAGGAAGGGGTTGCACCCACAAAACGTGTACATTGATATTCCATGATGGCAGCTAGCACATGTTGACACACTGTGTGCATCTTCAAAATTTGGCTTTTAAAATACTTTAAAACTTGATTTAAAAGAAAAATTAATACAAAAAAAAGGTACAATTTTTGTGTGTTTTAGATTCTGCCTAAAACATCAATGATGTTAATTTTTTTTTGAACATCATTGATGTTTTCCTTTATCAGCTCTAAATCATGATTGCACACCATGATCCCTGATGAGGACGCACTGGTGAAATGAGATTCTTCTTCCACAACATCCACATCACCTAAAAATAAAAAAAAAACACACCGTGTTTTATAAATATGCAGGTATACATCTATTACCTGCTGTGGTTTCAGACACTCACCTGTTATGGTCACTATTTCACCCACTTCATAAATCTCGCCCTTTATCCACATCCTGAGGTTGTGGTGTAGTGACTTCCCCTTCTTTATGAGTTTGGGAGTCCCTGATGTCCTCTGATGTCCAGAGTCTTTTCTCCCCTATGTGAATTTAAAAAAAAGGTATACTTAGCACACAGATATTTGAGGACAGAATTAGGAATATGAAACATTGCTTGGAAGTGACGTGCAATTGTCTGTTTTGGCAGAGTTCCAATCTGAAGACATTCTTTTTTTCCCTTTCTAAAGCTAGAATACCTACCTGTTTTGTGCAAGTTTCACACATGGAGACACCCCTAGTATCCACTGGAGCATCTGTGTGGGACATCCTAAAAAGGGTGTTCTGGTGTCCCACACTAGTGCTCCTGCATCCAGATGTGTAAACAGCTGCTGAGTGTCCTGTGCCTACACTAAATAAAGTTTGCATTTCATTCCAGTTACAAACCCATCTAGACAACAAACTTCTATTAAGAAAAATAGGCATGAACAAATGTAGTTAAGCTGCATCTGCCAAAAACATTGTATTAGTGGGCGAACAAACAATGCTTACTATAAACGATTACTGTGCCCTTGAACCTGAAACTTGCCATTTTAAATGCCATTTACAACAGTAAAGAAAAGCACATGGAGCAGCACAACGTAATAAGAGTAATAGGAACACACAACAAAATACTTTTTTGCAGCACTCTCTTGATTCTTCTGTACTGATCTTGCTCTCTCAATTTGAGGTCTGACCATTGTTTCCTCAGTTGATCCTTGGATCGCCATACCCCTAAAATTCTTCTGCAAACTTTTCACAACTTTAGCCATGATCTTGGCCATTTGGGTTTGGGTAAGGTCCATGCTTCCCATCATAGTTAGCCCTCTTCAAGATGTCCATTATCTCCACCATCTCTACAAAGGACATATTTGAGGCCTTAAATCTCCTGGATCGGTACATTTGTGCCTCCGGGCTTTCGTCGTCCTCCTTGTTGATGCTTTCCTCTGCATGCACTTGCTCTTTCTTGGCCATGTGCTCTCCCTCTGTGCTGAAAGAGAAGGGGCAGGGAATATACTAGAAAGAAGGTCAGGGGTGGGCGGAGTTTCAGGCATGCACAGTGTATATAAAGCGTAACACGCGTGCATCATACGTATGATCTGTGAGCGGAGAACGGATTAGCGCAAGCGCCGATCGTGCTAATGAAGGTACCATTAATAATCAGTAGCCTATACTAATTATAGATTGAGGCCTATATTGGGACAATATAGTTTATAATTAGCCTGAAATTAGGGTTTGTCTTGTGTCTTGCAGATAAAATGGATAGATTCAATGATCATGACTTCCTCCCCAACTTCATTGATAAATACAGGGAGATGCCCTGTCTGTGGCAGGTGAAACACCCTTTTAATACTAATAAAATAAAGAAGAAGGCAGCGCTCAATCAATTGCTGTAATTAATGAAGCCAGTGATTCCCACGGCAACCATTCCCTATTTGGAGTACAAAATTGGTGGCCTGAGGAGCACATATAATAGGGAGCGCAAAAGGTTCAAGATTCCGTGAGATCAAGAAAAGCAGCAGATGGCGTTTATGCCCCTAGGCTCTGGTACTACAACAGACTGCAGTTTTTGTCAGACCAGAGTGAAATCAGGCCATCACTCTCAACCCTTCCTTCCACACTTCATTCCACACTTCCCTCCACCTCAGATGAGGCTTCCGACGTACAACCTGGGCCTTCCACCCAGGAAGAGGTGGAGGGGCCCAGCTTGAGCCAGGTATAGCATTGTTTAAAATATTTCTTGTCTAAAAATTGAATGCTATTAACTAGATGTTAGAATTGATCACTAATGTCAGAATTTATAAAGTGGTTTACATATCAAAAGACAATAGTAGCCAAAAATGATTGGGACAAAAAGGAAAAATGCTGGGGCCAAAATGATAGTCTTTTCTATTTGTTAACATTCAATTTGCAACAGTCATGAGCTCGAAATTGTGTGTGATTGATGACCAATAAACGAAAACTATGTCCCATTTTCATACACAGGAAAGTCTCAGCCAGGAGGAGGCCATGGAAAGTCACAGCCAGGAGGAGGCCATGAAAAGTCTCAGCCAGGAGGAGATGGGGGTAAGTGGCAGCCAGGAGGTGGCCATGCCCAGTAGTCTGACTGAATCCCAGGTTCCTCCTCTCTGCCTTCCAACAAAAAGTACCAGGAAGGGGAGGAACGTGGAGGAGTCAGTACTTTCTTTGATTCAGGAGGCTACTTAGAACCACCCCCAATATTCGAGAGGCCTATGCCTGCGTAGTAGCCAGCAAAATGCAGGAAATTGAGGTGGGCCAACGCCTCATTTGTGAGGAAGTGATCTATCTGGCCCTAAATAAGGGGTTGAGGGGCGAACTCACAAGCAAAATCCACCTGTGTGAGCTGGACCATCCCCCTCCTCCACCTCCTGCCACAACTCCAACACCAGACCCACAGCTGGAAGCAAGCATGGAAGGAAGAGTGCAAGGAAGTCTTGAGAGTGATGGCCTGGGTTCAGTCTGGTCTGGAAAAAGACGTAGGCTGTTGTAAGACTACAGCCTGAGAACATATATGTCATCTGCTGCTGTTCCTGATCTCTTGGACTTCTGGACCAGAGTGTACCCCCTTATATAGGGATCAGGCCACCAATTTTGCCTTTAAATAATTGATTTGTGCCCTGGGGGCCAAAGGCTTCGCCAATTTTGGCAGTTTCTCCAGCGTTGCCTTCCTCTTTATTTGGTTGTGACTCCTAATGAATTAATTTTTTGGTTAAATAAATACTTGTCTATGTGTCCTGGACTGGATTGTCAGCCCTATTAAATGGACTCCTCAGGCTACCAATTTTGTCTGTCAAATAGTTGATGTGTGCCCTGGGGTACAAAGGCTTTGGCAATTTCACCAGTTTATCCAGCATTGCCTTCCTCTTTATTTTGTTATGGCCCCTAATAAATGCCTATTTTTTTAGCACAAATACTTGGCTATGTGTTTTAGTTCAAAAGGGACAGTTTGCTTGTGAGTAGGCAGGTACATTTCAAAAATACAATGTCAAATTAACAAGGGACACCGACACCAACCAATCTCCTTGAGGTTAAAAAAAATGCAAGATAATAATGGTGTTGTGGTAACTTGACACACAAAATGAGAAAAAATATTATGGAGATCACTAGAAAAAATAAAAAAAATCAGGAGATCTTGACCAAAAAAAAAGTAGATCACTATTAAAAAAAATATAAACATTATTATGGAGATCTGGCGACAAAAAAAAAAGATTATTCAGGAGATCGCAAGAAATAATAAAGAAATCAGTTTGTCAGAACTAGAACTGTGTGAATATCAGCAGCAAAACAATTTAATTATTCTAGCATTATAAAGAAGAAGAGAATGCACTGCATTAAAAGATTAAAAACTTTGCAGCGTGATGAATGTACTATCTCCACTACGAACGCTAGTTTTACCAGACCAAGTGCTTCCGTCTCATAATTGATTCAGAGCATGCGTGGACTTTTGTGCATCAGAATTGTCTACACACGCTCGGAATTTATGATAACGCATTTTGTTTTCGGAAAATTTGAGATCCTGCTCTCAAATTTTTGTTGTTCGAAATTCCAACAGAAAATGTCCGATGGAGCCTACACACGGTCAGAATTTTCGACAACAAGCTCACATCGAACATTTGTTTGGTGGAAATTCCGATCGTGTGTGCGCGGCATAAGGGTTTACAACCCCTTTAAAGCTGAAAGCCAGCCTTACCTTTAGTCTAGAACAGTTGTACAGGCTCCTCTCATGTACTGAAATTGCTTACTTACTGTATGTACTGTACACGGAGGCTCACTTTTTCTGATGCCCTGCCAGCGCACCGCTCCAGTGTGAAAGCCCTCGGGAGAGAGAATAAGCAGATTAAGACAAAATATATGCAGATTAAACGTCAGCTTTAACAAATGTGATTTATAAATAGTGCTAGTCCATAAAGATCAGGTGGGACTTTTACTAATGTACCAAGCCTCTGACACTATTTGAAAGATATTAAAAAGTCTTTTGATATCTGATTAGGGCCATATAAGTTTGCTATGTTAGCCTGGTTTGGAATCTCAGGTCCCTCCACATACCAATCATATATTCTAATCTTTCTTTTTGTGCACCTCACACACAGCATTACAGCGAGTGTCGTGTCAACATCAGAAGAAGAGAAGAAGAGAACAGGGAAGAAGACGGCAGAGGAGACCAGGCCAAAGCTAGCAAAAGAGCAGAAAAAGCGCAGAAGATAGCGGAGGAGCCCGGCAGAAGACACAGCAGACCGGGAGAAGAACCGGAGACTGGGAGAGGAGGCCGGAGAGGGTGGAGAAGCCGGAAGAGACCCCCAGAGCTGTCTAATAAATTACTTTAAAAATCTGTCTAGTGTGTTTTTTTATTGACACTTTTTTCCCCCAGGTGAATGGGTAGGGGTCTGATGTACCACATACTCATTCACATAGGGTTATTAAAGGGGGGCTCCCAGATTCCGATAAGCCCCCAGCCCACAGACCCTGACAACCAACGGCCAGGGTTGTCGGGAAGGGGCCCTTGTCCTCATCAACATGGGGACAAGGTGCTTTGGGGTGGGGGGGCCACAGGGCACCCCCTTCCCCAAAGCACCGACCCCCCATGTTGAGGGAATGCGGCCTGGTACGGTTCAGGAGGGGGGCGCTCACTCATCCCTACCCCCTTTCTTAACCAGCCTGGCTGCTTGCTTAGATAAGGGTCTGGTATGGATTTTGGGGAGAACCCCACACTGTTTTTTCAGTGTAGGGGGTTCCCCTTCCCCTTAGAATCCATACCAGACCTAAGGGCCTGGTATACCCTTGGAGGGGAACCCATGCCATTTTTTTTATTAGAGAGACATTGTCATTGTTGCTTCTTTCTCACGCTCGCTGCAATAGGAAAATGTGTTTTTCCTATTGCATCCAGCGCCAGATGTACCCTACCCTCTCCGAGAACCAGCGCGATGGGATCGAGCTGGAAACACATTCTCACAGGCAGGTACTGTAATTTGTTTTCCTGTAAAATCCGCTTTAATATAGATGGAGATCCGACTTCAATATAGATGGAGATCCGACTAGTACAGGAACCTTTTCTGAAGTCGGAGCGACTTCAGTAGTGTACATTAAGACGGCTCTCATTGACTATAATGGAATTTCTGATGTCAAGTGACTTGGGGTGACTTGAGGTCTGACAAGTCGGAACCCAAGTCACGGTAGTATGAGCCGAGCCTTAGAAGTGTGTTAGTGAACAAACAGCACCATGAAGGCCAAGGGACACACCAGACAGGACAGGGCTAAAGTTGTGGAGAAGTTTAAAGCAGAGTTTGGTTATAAAAAAATATCCCAAGCTTTGAACATCTCATAGAGCACTGTTCAATCCATCATCCAAAAATGGAAAGAGTTTGGCACAAGTGCAAACCTACTAAGTCATGGCCATCCACCTAAACTGACAGCCCGGGCAAGGAGAACATTAATCAGAGAAGCAGCCAAGAGGCCCATGGTAACTCAGGAGGAGCTGCCGAGATTCACAGCTCAGGTTGGAGAATCTGTCCACAGGACAACACTCCACAAATCTGGCCTTTATGGAAGAGTGGCAGAAAGAAAGCTGCTGCTGCTGCTGCTTCTGCTGCTGCTGCCAAATGCAACCATCTTTTCATGTTTTTGCATAGGCCATTTAAAGAATTAAAGTATAACCATTATCATTGAAAATTAAAGTAAAAGAATATCCCAAAGTTTGTGTTGTCCCTAGAAAAGTAATAGAGGGAAAATCATTCAATGGGGACACTAGTTCTGGTGACCTGATTTGCAGTGATTGCCTCTCACTTCCTGTTTTGGCTATGGGACAGATAATGAAGGTACATTTTTGCAATAGGACCAAAAATTTTACAAATAAATATCTGAAAAGTGAGGAGTGCATTTGTATTCAGCCCCCCTGAGTCAATACTTTGTAGAATCAGCTTTTGCTGCAATTAAAGCGGCAAGTATTTTTGGTTATGTCTCGACCAGCTTTGCACATCTAGAAAGTGAAATTGTTGCCCATTCTTTAGGGTTGTTGTCCTGCTGGAAGGTGAACCTCCGCCCCAGTATCAAGTCTTTTGCAGACTCTATGCCGCATACACACGACCGGACTTTTTGACAGCAAAGGTCCGACGGAACGAGTCCGTCGAATAATTCGATCTTGTGTGGGCTCCATCGGACCTTTGCTTGCCAAAAATCCGGCGGACTTTAGAAATAGAACATGTTTTAAATTTTTCCACCGGAATTCCGCCGGACCGAGAAATCCGTTTGTGTGTATGCTAGTCCGACAGACAAAAACCGACACTAGGGCAGCTATTGGCTACTGGCTATGAACTTCCTTATTCTAGTCCAGTCTTACGTCATCATGTTCGAATCCGTCAGACTTTGGTGTTATTGTGTGTGGCCAAGTCCGTTCATTCAGAAAGTCCGTCAGAACTCCGCCGAAACTCCGTTGGAACCTAGTCCCTCGAAAAGTCCGCTCGTGTGTATGGGGCATAACAGGTTTTCTTCTAAGATTGCCCTGTATTTTGATCCATCCATCTTCTCATCATCTCTGACCAGCTTTCCTGTCCCTGCTGCAGAAAAGGTGTGTTTAGGGTGAGGTGCAGTGTTAGTTTTCCGCCACACATAGCATTTTACTTTTAGGCCAAAAAGTTTCATTTTGGTCTCGTTTGACCAGAGCACCTTATTCCACATATTACACATAAATATGTTTTGATCTAAACCATTTCATTCATTGTAGCTCAGGCTATATGTTTAGGGTCGTTGTCCTGGTGGAAGGTGAAATTCTGCCCTAGTCCCAAGTCTTTTGCAGACTCTAAGATTTCCCTGTATTTGGCCCCATCTATCTTCCCATCAAATCTGACCAGCTTCCCTGTCCCTGCTGAAGAAAAGCATCCCCACAACATGTTGCTGCAACCACCATTTTGATGGTTGAGGTTTGATGAGCAGCAGAGCAGACGTGCCGACAGAGGCTCCATCCCAGCTCTAGCCACAGATCTCCCCTCAGCCCTCCCCGCTCTCCCCCGGGACTCCACCAGCTACCAGCTACTAGCATCCTCACCTGGACTCAGTGAGGACAGTGACACAGGGGCTAGGAACAATCCCCCCTAGCCACCCGATCCACCTCTTGTTTCAATCTTCCGCCGCGGCCACGGACTGCCTGCCACCAGCTCCAGGTAGGTGTTTAGGCAACACCGCGGCTCTGGCCTAGTCCGGCCCTGTACCACGCTCACTCTACCTGGCAGCCACCGTGCACTCCATCCTAGAGCCGCGGCAGACCCGGGCTCGCACGCCGCTCGCCCCCCGGATCCCGACCCTCATTGGTACCGGGCCCCAAGACGTGGATTTAGGAAAGCCTGGGGCTCCGGCCTAGCCGGCGGCCATCTTGGTCCACCCAACCTCGGTGGCTAAATTATCAACTCCCCCCTTTTCCAGCAGATCCTAAGGAACCCGGTGCCCCTACCTCATTAGCCTTAAGGTGGGCCTCACCGCAGCCACCCTGTCATCACCCCCAATGTGCTAATTATTTAGCCAATGCAGACTGGTGGCTGTGGCTGAGCCACAGCCCATAAAACTCTCCTCCCGGCTATCCTACCTCCATCCACCCAGCAGGCTGAAGGGCCCCTCCATTTTAAAGACCCCACTGGACCCCTCCCTAGTGATTGATCCAGGGATGGCTTCCGACCGCCTCCGGGGGTCAGGAAGGGTTTTTTTTTCCCCACTAGTGCATTTGGCTGCCACTGGCAGGGTTTTTTTCGCCTTCCTCTGGATCAATCGGAATGGCTGTAGGTTTAGCATACCCCTACCTCCGGCCTCCTTATCCATTTCACACCATCTTTAGGACTACTACTCCGGATCACCACCAGATTTCTTTTCTGAGTGGGGATCTTCACCTCAAGCAAAGGTAGCTGGAACAGCCAGCAACCCAATACAACAACTCCTTCCGCACAGACGTCCCCTGATTAACTTGCGCGCTTACTAATAGCCATAGCACAGCAGCAAATCTGATACCTAGCCCATCCTTAGGGTCAAAACCCTGATCAGGATCATCTTAGGCCCCTAGAACCATCAACCTCATCCACAGACCATGTGCCACTTCAAATACTCAGCAGAAGTTCTCCACAGACTAAGGAACATCAACACTACATTGCCATCTTCCATACAAAAAATCCTTCAAAAAGAACAACTGCTAAAGACCGGACGTCAAGTAACCACCAACCACAGGAAGAGATCTACTTACAACCATTAGATTGCGCCTTGATTAACGCCAGGTCTGCAGTCAAACACAGACTGGAAGTACACGACTTCATCACCGAGAACAATGTAGACTGCCGCTTCATCACCGAAAGCTGGCTAACCCCTGACTGCAACACCATCCTCACTGAATTGGTGCTGAAAAACTACATGATCCTAACCGAGCACCGGAAAGGGAAAAAAGGAGGAGGCCTAGCAGTGATCTTTAAATCTCACCTGGGGCTCACCAAACTATCATCACAGAACCCACAGTGCCTTTTATGGAGACCCTGATGCTACATCTTCAATCAACACCCCATGACACCACTCATATTCTACTATGCTACAGACCACCGGGACCAAAGTCCAATCTTCTTTCACCCCTCATGGAATTCATCGCAATACACACCCTAAAATTAAAAAATTTCCTGGCACTCTGAGATTTCAACCTCTAGGCAAATGAGCTCAAATACCCCATCGCAACCGCCTGCATCAATCAACTGGAAGAATTTGGTCTCCAGCAACTGATAAAGACTCCCACACATGGGTCAGGACACACCCTGGACCTCATTTTCAAACAAAACATTGACATCAACATACTCAACAACATGACATTGCCATGGACGGACCACCACGCCATCAAATTTAAAATCTCCTCCAACATCACCCACGAAAACGGAAGCCTGCAACAACAAAGCACTGGACCAGATCGCAGAAAAAACTGTACTCCGAATCCTTCAAAACCACTCTATCCAATAAGATAACTACAATGACCTCAAGCCACTCTGCGGAGCAAACACTTAACTCCCTGAACAAGGCATTACTGCAATCAGCAGACTCGGTAGCCCCAAAACGCAGGGCTCTCATCAGGAAGAAAAGCTCTGGGTGGTTTAATGGCTCCCTCTCCCTACTAAAGCAAGAACGCAGAAGAGCGGAAAGAACATGGAGAAGAAATCCCACAGAGGAAAACCTCTCAAACTACAAAGGTCTCACAGAGAATTATCGCAAAGCAATCTTCAAAGCTAAAAAGGATCACTTCTCATATACAATCTCAATGGCCTTAAACCGCCCGCGGGAACTGTTTAAAATAGTCAATCAATCAATGAACCCAGTATGCCCCAGCAAATGAATCCCAAGATTACTGTGACAAACTGTCGGATTTTTTCATTGATAAAGTCGAAACCATCAAGAAAACAATTTGTCAGAAGAAAACAGCCAACCTCAGCCATCAAAAACAAAAAGAGGATATCTACACCAACATTCCACAACTGCCGAAATTTTCACTGACCCCAATTACTGCTGACACCACAAAAAACATCATCAATAAACTTTGTGACAGTACCTGTCACGATCAGGGGTCAGGCTCGAAGACCAATTGCTATAGCAGTTGCAGGATTACCACTAACCAGCAGGATAGGATGGATTTCAGGGCCAGATTAAGAACATCATGGGCCTGGTGCTGAGGATTTTGGTGGGGCCTTTTATAAACAATAAATAAATAAAAATGCAAACTATTTTTTGTGATAACAAATTAAATTAAAGAGAGAGAGGGAGTATGAGAGAGATAGAGAGAGAGAGAGAGAGAGAGAGAGAGAGAGAGAGGGTGAAAGAGGGGTAAGGGAGAGAGGATGTGAGAGAAAGGGGGGGTGAGAGAGAGAGGATGCACATGAGCATGTGTGGGAATGACATCAACGCAGCCTGGCCAAGGCAAGTGACCGAAGGCACAGAACCCAGAAGGAAGACCGGGTGAAGATGGAAGTGCCCGGGGCCCCGCCGGTTGATCACAGCACAGCACTGGAGGGCTCAGTCTGACAATTTAAGTGTACCCTAATGTGCTAATAAGCTGTGCATACTTGTACATTATGGCATAACCTACCCCAGGGTCTCTAAAAAGTCATAATGTTAGAAAAGTTTACTACCGCTTTAATATCACGAGCCTCTCATGGGGCCCCCTACTGACCCTGTGGCCATTGGGCAGTGCCTAAGTGCATAGATGCACGAAACTAATGCGCTCCACCTGGCTATTAATAAATGTGTAAAAAAATATCTGAAAAAAATATATAGATATGTGAACCTAAAAAATCGTGTAAATGTGTTGGAAGCCGCCAGCAAAAAATAGTGATCTCAACACCAAAAGAATATATAAAATGAACAAAAATGCGGCGCTACCTACAAAAACTAATACAATACAGTAATAAAACACATATAGTGCAATAGTGAATCCACCTCACTAAAGTGATAAGTGTACAATGTTAAACCGTAAATACTATAGTAAACACTGAAATAATAAATGTGCATAAATCTTCGAAACGTCATGCGTAAAATAATAGCAAAATACTAAGTGTAAAAATTGCTGAATAAATACTCCTATATGAACAGTACAACAATTAACAAATAATGAGTAAAAGGTGCTTCTCTAATAAAGTCCATGCAATTAAACAGTGAGCATGTATCACAGTCCATGCAAAATAAATATAGTGTTCTCCAAATCCGTGACTGTCCACCGATCAACTTCAGTGCCCAATTTCAGTGCCACAATTCAGTGCACCCCCAGTTTCCCCCAGCCTCTCACCTCAAAAATCTAGTATACAGGCACTGCAAATAAACAGATGTTCACTCGTCCTTAGCAGTCCAGCTTCACCAGAATACCACTGTACATATAGGAATAGTGTTTCCCCAGTATCTTCAAATAGGTGAAATTACCGTTGGTGGTACATAGGAAAGACAAGGGGAGGCTCTCATGGGTAGTAATCAACAACAGTGTTTTAATAGATAAAATAAATCACTTACATTCAAGCAAATGACAGCAAACTTCGTAATACAACCGAACTTCCGGTCTCGGCCGCGTTGCAACGCGTCAGGGAGGGAGTTTTTGGTGTTGCACTCATCACTTCCGGTCGCGGCCGAGACCGGAAGTTCGGTTGTATTACGAAGTTTGCTGTCATTTGCTTGAATGTAAGTGATTTATTTTATCTATTAAAACACTGTTGTTGATTACTACCCATGAGAGCCTCCCCTTGTCTTTCCTATGTACCACCAACGGTAATTTCACCTATTTGAAGATACTGGGGAAACACTATTCCTATATGTACAGTGGTATTCTGGTGAAGCTGGACTGCTAAGGACGAGTGAACATCTGTTTATTTGCAGTGCCTGTATACTAGATTTTTGAGGTGAGAAGCTGGGGGAAACTGGGGGTGCACTGAATTGTGGCACTGAAATTGGGCACTGAAGTTGATCGGTGGACAGTCACGGATTTGGAGAACACTATATTTATTTTGCATGGACTGTGATACATGCTCACTGTTTAATTGCATGGACTTTATTAGAGAAGCACCTTTTACTCATTATTTGTTAATTTTTGTACTGTTCATATAGGAGTATTTATTCAGCAATTTTTACACTTAGTATTTTGCTATTATTTTACGCATGACGTTTTGAAGATTTATGCACATTTATTATTTCAGTGTTTACTATAGTATTTACGGTTTAACATTGTACACTTATCACTTTAGTGAGGTGGATTCACTATTGCACTATATGTGTTTTATTACTGTATTGTATTAGTTTTTGTAGGTAGCGCCGCATTTTTGTTCATTTTATATATGCCTAAGTGCATAGTTGTCAACATTTCAAAAATATTTTCAGGGACACTTTTCTTTACAAGTGCTATATTTATAGTAGCTGACATCCCCCGTGTTCCTCTATACATCACAATAGTAATTACAAAATGAAATAAGTACTAATAATGGGGCAGAACAAATATGAGGACTGTGAGGTTTCCTTTAATTGAACTGACAAAAGTGCCCATTCTAGAGCTGGTAACATTGAGGATATTCAGTATAATTTTAAAGAACAGTTTTTGTGGGTAAGAGGCATAGGGGAGGAGTATGGATGGTATACAAGTGGGAAGTATGTGCAGGTGAGGGAGAGGAATGTGGAGGGTCTAACAGTGGGCACTATGTACACGAGAGGAGTGCAGAGGGTATGGCAGAAGGCACTTTGTACAGGAGAGGAGTGTGAAGGGTATGACAGTGGGCAGTATGCACAGCAGAGGAGTGTAGAGGGTATGACATTGGGCACTATGTATAAGAGAAGAGTGTGGAGGGTATGACAGTGAACAATATGTACAGGAGTGTGGAGGGCATGACAGTGGGCACTATGTACAGGAGAGAAGTGTGGAGAGTAGGACAGTAAGCAGTAATTACAGGAGAAGAGTGTGGAGGGAGGGTATGACGTGGGCACTATGTATAGGAGAGGAGTATGGAGGGTATGACAGTGAGTAGTATGTACAGGAGAGGAGTGTGGAGAGTATGACAGTGGGCGCTATGTATAGGAGAGAAGTGTTGGAGGTATTACAGTGGACACTATGTATAGGAGAGAAGTATGGAGGGTATGACAGTGAGTAGTATGTACAGGAGAGGAGTGCGGAGGGTATGACAGTGGGTAGTATGTACAGGAGAGGAGTGCGGAGGGTATGACAGTGGGTGCTATGCATAGGAGAGAAGTGTTGGAGGTATGACAGTGGGCACTATGTATAGGAGAGGAGTAAGGGGGGTATGACAGTGAGTAGTATGTATAGGAGAGGAGTATGGAGGGTATGACAGTGGGCAATATGTACAGGAGAGAAGTGTATGACAGTGGGCACTATTTACAAGAGAGGAGGAGTGTGTAGGATATGACAGCGGGCGTTATGTATAGGAGAGGAGTGTGTAGGATATGACAGTGAGCAGTATGTACAGGAGAGAAGTGTGGAGAGTATGACAGCGGGCACTATGTACAGGAGAGACGTGTAGAGAGTATGACAGCAGGCACTATGTATAGGAGAGAAGTGTAGAGAGTATGACAGCGGGCACTATGTATAGGAGAGAAGTGTGGAGAGTATGACAGTGGGCACTATGTATAGGAGAGGAGGATGAAGTAATCTGGGAAGGAAAAATGTAAAGGTTTGTGGAAGGATGTTTAGGGACTGCGTAGTGGTTAAGTGGGCCAGACATGGATTGAAATTACACCAATTAAGCAGAGACCAGCCATAGTCGATCTATGTATGGGCTAGCTGGTTTTACACAAGTCAACCTATTAACCAACTTGAGTACAACCAGCCTGTCAGGTTTTCCCCAAAACAATCAGTGCTGCCAGCTATAGTTAGCAACACTAATCATTGTATTGACTGGCAGAACACAATAACACTGCAGGAGTGATTGCCCCATTCACAGGTCAGCAGGTGAGAGGGTGTGTGGGGACAGGCTGGGGAGAGATACTAGTCAGTCCCTGGGTAGGCTCTGGTTAGTATCAGAGTCAGATACACACAGGTTCCATATGCCACGATTGTTAGAGCGAGAACAATAATTCTAGCACTAGACCTCCTCTGTAACTCTAAACATGTAACCTGTAAAAAATGTAAAGCAAAATCGTGCTAACTTTAGTGTTTTTTTTTATGAATGAAACAGTTTCTTTCCAAAAAAAAGTTTGAAAAATTGCTGCGCAAATATTGTATAACATAAAAAGTTGCAAAGACCACCATTTTATTCCATAGGGTGTCTGCTAAAACAATATATAATGTTTGAGGGTTCTGAGTAATTTTCTAGCATTAAAAAAATGATGATTTTTACATGTAGCAGAGAAGTCTCAGAATGGGCCTGGGTGGCAAGGGGTTAATTATCATAAGTTATCTACAAATAATTATTATAAGCACTGTGAGTTCATCCTCTCCATCTGCTGCAGAGTGTTCCAGCTTGTATTTATACTGTCGCTCTGTATGCAGCTTCTGACAGGCTGCACAAGGAGCCCTGTATCTCTGGAACCATAGATGATAGCAGCCCCATATTTGAACCAGTGCTGGAGTGGGTCTTTAGCTACCTACCCCCCAAAGGTGGGGTCTCTGTGACTCCTGATCGCCGAGCTACAATTCTCGAAGTCGATCTTTTTTTTTTTTTTTTTTGGCAAATGGGCCTATTTTGAGAAAGGGGCCTGGAGCTGCAGCTCCACTAGCCCCTATGTTAATCCGGCCCTGATGGATTTAGCTGCGTGTTAGTACCAGGTCGTGGTCCTCAGGATCGCCCCACCAGGAGGTGAGCAAGCCGGGGTTCAGTAGCGGATGAGCAGGTAAGGATCATACAGAAGCGTGGTCAGTAAGCAAGCCAAAAGGTCGGTAACGAGTAGTTGCAGATTGGGATCAGGCAGAAACGTAGTCGTGGAACAAGCCAAGGGTCGATAACGAGCAGTAGTAAATATAAGCGGCAGCAGAGAAGACGGGAGCGAGATACAGGCTGGAGATGGCACAATATTCTGGCAAGGAGGAAGTGCAGAGACATGGCTTATATCAGGAAGTTCATGGGAGGAGCAAAGAGTTCAAGGTTCAGCTGAAATCAAGGTACAAGGCAGGGTTGCCAAAAGGATCTGACAAGGAACTATCCAGCATCTCAGATAGCTCAGAGAGAAGTTTCATTGCCAGACACAGCTGAGGTCCCAGGTTCAAGTCCAGGTCCTGACAGTACCTCACCAAGTGACATCATCCCCACAAAACTACTGAAAGAATGTTTCCGACATCGTGGCTTCCACTATAAGGCCCCTCATAAACCAATCATTCCAAGAAGGGATCGTTCCTAGCACCTTCAAACAAGGCATCGTCAAACCTCTGCTAAAGAAACCTAACCTCGACCCTCAGGACCCAAACAACCGTAGGCCAATTACAAGCCTTAACACCATTTCGAAGATCATGGCGAAAGCTGTAGTACAACAGTTACAACTCCACCTGGATACACACAAACTCCTGGACCTGCTGCAATCAGGCTTCCGCCCGGGTCATGGAACAGAAACAGCACTCCTTAATATTTGGAGATGACGCCCTCAAAGCAGCGGATTACAGAGAGTCATGTCTCCTTGTACTGTTAGACCTCAGCGCAGCGTTTGATACAGTAGACCACAATACTCTACTCGTCCGCCTCACAGAAGTAGCCGAAGTCCAAGACGCAGATCACCAATGGTTCGCGTCCTTCCTAGGAAATCATTCACAGACAGTGAAATTAGGGAAATTCTTCTCTGAATCCCGGGCAGTCACCTGCGGAGTCCCTCAAGGATCACCTTTGTCACTAGTTCTCTTCAACATTTACATCCACCCACTCCTCCAAATCACCAGATGCTCACATTCCACTCATACACTGACGACACGCAATTTTATTTCCGTATCACTGGACAAAAACATCACCACCAACAACTAGAAAACTGCCTCAATTCAGGAGAAGACTGGATGACCACTAACTCCCTCAAACTCAACGAATCAAAGACAGAGCTTCTTATCCTACACCCAAATCATAATTCCGTAACCAAAACCTCCTGGACTCCACCCACCGTCTTTGGGCAGACCATCTCCTCAAAGACCAAGGCCAAGAGTCTCTGGGTTATTTTAGACTCACAAATGTCAATGGATGCACAAATAGGAGCAGTAGTCAGTGGATCTCACCATCTGCTACGCATGCTACGCAGACTCATCCCTTTCCCAAAGAATGACAAAGCAGTGGTAGTTGGAACAATCATTAATTCACGACTGGACTACGCAAACTCGCTTCACATAGGATTACCACAATATCAACTTGCGCTATTACAACTGATCCAAAACACAGCGGCAAGGCTGATAACAGGAAAAAAAACCTGGGAATCAATCTCTCCTTCCCTGAGGAGCCTACATTGGCTAACCGTAAAAAATCGGATCACATTCAAGACCCTCTGCCTCACCCACAAATGCATGCATAGAGAAGCTCCTCAATACCTAGCTGAGAAAATAAATCAATACACACCAAACCGCAGTCTTCGATCAGCCAACAAAAACCTCCTCCTCGTGCCCAAAGCCCGGTACAAATCTAAGGGGGATCGGAGATTCGCTGTCTAAGGACCTCGGCTATGGAATGCTCTACCAATCACCATCCGCCTGGAAGAAAACCTCCTGGCTTTTAGGAAAAAACTCAAGACCTTCCTCTTCTAGCTGATGATGAAAGCTCGTCACAGCGCCTTGAGGCGATTCAGTTCGCGTTGTGCGCTATACAAATATTTCATTCATTCATTCATTCACCATGTTTAACAGTGGGGATGGTGTGTTCAGGGTGATGTGCAGTGTCAGTTTTCCACCACACATATCGTTTTCCTTTTAGGCCAAAATTTGGTCTCATCTGACCAGAGCACCTTATTCCAGATGGCTTCTCGCAAACTGCAAACAGGACATCTAATGGCTTTCTTTCAACAATGACTTTCTTCTTACCACTCTTTCATAAAGGCCAGAGTGCACAACTAATAGTTGTCCTGTGTTCTCCCACCTGAGCTGTGGATCTTTGCAGCTACTCCAGAATAACCTCTTGGCTACTTCTCTGATTAATGCTTTCCTTGCCCAGCCTGACAGTTTAGGTGGATGGCCATGTTTTGGTAGGTTTTTAGTTGGGCCATACTCTTTCCATTTTCAGATGATGGCTTGAACAGTGCTCCGTGAGATGTTCAAAGCCTGGGATATTTTTTTTATAACCCAACCCTGCTTTAAACTTCTCCAAAACCTTATCCCTGACCTGTCTGGTGTGTTCCTTAGCTTTCATGATTTCATGATGCTGTTTGTTCACTAAGGTTCTTTCAGGCTTCTGAGGGCTTCATAGAACAGCTGTATTTATACTGAGATTAAACTAAACACAGGTGGATTTTAGTTAGGAGTTTAGTTGTCAGAGTAAAGGGGCTGAATACAAATGCACGCCACACTTTTCAGATATTTATTTGTAAAAAAAAATTGAAAACCATTTATCATTTTCCTTCCACTTCACAATTATGTGCCACTTTTTGTTGGTCTATCAAATAAAATTTCAATGAAATACATTTACGTTTTTGGTTTTAACATGACAAAATGTGGAAAATGTAAAGGGGTATGAATACTTTTTCAAGGCACTGTAAGTACCCTAATTTCTTCATCGGGGATCTCTTGCTCTCAATAATAAAAAACACCAGTTGTATTCTTCTAAAGTCTTTTAATTTAATAAAATTAATAAAATTATCTCCACACTCTCAGAATATAAAATACAAACCTGCCCATATCACCATTTGAATATTTCTTTGTCAAAATGCTAGGTAGTAAAATACTTTTACTGCTACGTATATGCCATAGGCCTTTCTCACCACCTGAGGTCTGTACATGATGACAATGGATAACAATATTCAACAGATTACATTACTCGTCGACTGCAGCAAATTAAGCTTTCAACTGCAAGGTTATCCATCAATACCTCCCTTCTATGGCAAGGTGGAAAGCACTTGTGAGATGTTACATTTCCCATATACTGTAGGTTAACATCTTTCATTTGTATAGAGTAATGTGGTTTCAAAGGTGCAGACAGAATAATACTATGAATCATATTTTATGGCTATGAACTTATGGAAGACAATTTTGAAGCATGGTATGTAGTTTGATATACTTATATAAACCATAATATTCTTAAAACTCCGGTGAAGTCGTTCTTGGCAAAGCCACTATAAGTGTACCAAAAGCTTTTTTGGTTTTATTTTTTCTTCCTGTTAGCAAAATTAGAAATCACAAAGCCTGTAAAAATTCTACAATAGGTTTAATTGAGTCCAGTATATAACATGATTATGGTTGTAAAGTCTCAAGAGACTTATTTGACAGTCTTGATTGATATCACAAAATGTTGAGTTTCCTATGTGAAGTGACTTGTCTAGAACTGCTTTCCTGTTTAACACCAGCCTGTATCTGCACAGCCAGAGAACAGAACCAAATAATTACCAGGCTCCAATACTAACTTTTCACTTAATATGTCTCTTCTGTTGTAATTGATTTTACATTGTATATGACCTGGATGTTGCACTATAGTGCTAAAATGACCAGTAGTGAGCAGAAATTGAAAAGTTCCCCTATCATATTCAGTAAATGCCAAGACACTTTATTTGATTTGTGTAATATAAATAAAAAAAACAAATTTTTACAGCAACTATTTAATAAAATATAAACCTAAAGTATGAGGAATGGAAATGTTTTCATCTGGCAGGCATATTTATATGAGGTTTTATTTTATATGAGTACTGGGCTGCATGTTCTCGCTGCCGGTCAGGTGCAGATGAAAGCTAGCTTTAGCCTACATTTTGCTGTTTTTGGCCAGGCTGGTGATCCTGTGTACCAAGATTTGATGTGGCTAAAGTCACCTTTACTTTCATTGACACATTATTTAATGCTATGGTCCATGCATTATGCTTAAGATATATCATACTTTCATGCCCCAGTGCTATGCAATTTATAGCAAAGCTTTAGATTTTTGTTGCTATGTAGTTTTCTTCAGGTGAAATCAATCTCTCTTTGTGCTGGTGATACCCTGTCCCTTTTTGTAAGCAATTAACCAAGCACTGCCTTCTTCTCCAGTTACACAGAGAATGCCCCCTTCCTCAAGCTCCAGATGTACTTGATTCGGCATAGTTGCCACCTATTCCATTCCATTCCAGATCCACCTGGCATTCTGAACTATTACCTCACTAAATTAAATGTCTTAGACACTTCCTCTAGTAATTTAATGTCCAAAATAACTGTTTGCATTGGAAGTCAATAAATCATTTGCATGCACAAGTCAGCACTACCTAGGACTTTCCGGTTGTGTCAGTTTAAAAATTATTTCATCAGTCAAGATGAACAGGGTAGATTAGAACACTGGTTATTTGTAAGGTACAAATACCAAAGATATAATATACAATGCTTTAAAGTTATGACACTCAAAAATTCTAATAAATATTTGGCTTTTAGCAGGCAGAAAGTAGGTACATTGTGTAGAATGTTAGAAGAGAAGGATAAGGTAGACCTTAATTATGAAGATATTTATATTTGTGATGTTATGTTGACATTATATTTAGTCAAGACTGGTCACGATTTTAAGCCCTAAACAATAATACCCCGTACACACGGTCGGACTTTCCGACGGAAAATGTGCGATCGGATCACATCGACGGAAATTCCAATCGTGTGTGGGCTCCATCTGATTTTTTCCGTCGGAATTTCGGAATTTCCGACACACAAAAGTTTGAGAGCTGGATCTAAAATGTAGACAACAAAATCCGATTGTGTAAATTCCTATTGTCTGTAGACAAGTCCGACGCACAAAGTGCCACGCATGCTCAGAATAAACTACAGTCTGGTAAAACTAGCGTTCGGAATGGATATAGCACATTCGTTATGCTGCAATGTTATAATAATAATATATAATATAATATTTTTATTTGTCAGATCTCCCGAATCATTTTTGTTTTTTATGTTTTAATATTTTTTTTTATTTTGTGGCTGTTTTTTTTACTCAAGATTTCCTTTTTTATTTTGGTGATCTCCATATTTTTTTGTGTTTTGTTTGTCAACTTACCACAACACCATTATTTTTTATCTTTTTATTTTATTGTTTTATTTTTTAATCTCGAGGAGGTTGGTTGGTGTTGGTGTCCCTTGTTAATTTGACTTTGTATTTTTTTTAAATGTACCGGCCTACTCACAAATAAACTGTCCTTTTTTAAGTAAAACACATAGGCAAGTATTTCTTTAACCAAAAAATAAATACATTAGGAGTTATAACCAAATAAAGAGGAAGGCAACGCTGGAGAAACTGCTAAAATTGGTGAAGCCTTTGGCACCTAGGGCACACATCAATTATTTAAAGGCAAAATTGGTGGCCTTATCCATATATAAGGGGGTACAATATGGTCAGGAACAGCAGCAGATGACATCTATGTCCCCAGGCTGTGGTCATACAAGAGCCTGCATCTTTTGACAGACCAGACTGAACCCAGGCCATCACTCTCTGGTCTTCCTTCCACACTTCCTTCCAGGCTGTGGCTGTGGTGTTGGAGGTGTGGCAGAAGGAGGAGGAGGGGGATGGTCCAACTCACACAGGTGGATTTTTTTTGGTGATTTCACCCCTCACACCCTTATTTAGTGTGAGATAAATTAGTTCCTCACACATGAGGCATTGCCCCTCCTCCATTTTCTCCAGTTTGCCTGCAGCCAAGGAGGCAAAGGCCTCTTGATGAGTGGGGGTGGTTTTGAGGGCTGCAGAAGCCTCCCCCATCAGGGCTAACTCCTCCACGTTCCTCCCCTTCCTGGGCCTTTTGGCTGGAAAGCGGAGGGGAGGGACCTGGGATTCTGTGATGCTCCTAGGTCTGCCCACCTCCTGGCTGCCACTAACCCCTGCCTCCTCCTGGATGCCACTAACCCCTACCTCCTCCTGGCCGCCACATTCCACAGCCAGCTCCTGGCTGCCACATTCCATGCCCTCCTCCTGGCTGAGGTCTTCCTGTGTATGAAAAAGGGACATACTTATAGTTTTTAGTTCACCAATCATACACAATTTTCAGCTCATGACTGTTGCAAATTGAATGTTAACAAATAGAAAAGACATCATCCTGACCCCAGCATTTTTCATTCTTGTCCCAATTATTTTTGGCTACTGCTGTCTATTGATATGTGGCCTGGGCCTTCTTGCGCTCCCTCAGATATGTACTCTTCAGGCCACCAATTTTATCTTTTAAATAGGGGATGTTTGCCGTGGGGACCACCAGTTTCACCAACTCCAGCAGCTTCTCCAGCACTGCCTACCTCTTTAATTTATTATTTTAATGGGAGTGTTTCACTTGCCACAGACAGGGCAGCTCCCTGTACTTGTCTATGAAAATTGGGAGAAAACTGTGGTCTTTGAACACATCCATTTTCTCTGCAAGACACAACACAAGACAAACCCTAATGTCAGGCTAAACTCTCCTAATCTTGACCCAATATAGGTCTCAATCTATAAGCAGTATAGGCCACCGATGTACCAAGTTTAAATTGTACCTTCGTTCTAACGATCGTCGCTTCCGATACTCTGTCCTCTGCTCACAGATCATACGTACGACGCACATGTGTGACATTTTATATACACTGCGCATGCGTGAAACTCCGCCCACCCCTGACGTTATTTTTAGTCTATTCCTCGCCCCTTCTCTCTCTCTCACGCGCAGTGGGGAGAGCACATGGCGGAGACACAGTGGGGAGAGCACATGGCGGAGTCTGTGAGCGGAGACACAGCAGGTGCATGTAATTACAGCAACAAGGAGGATGACGAAAGCTCAGAGCCAGAAACGTCCTGATAACAGAGGAGAAGATTTAAGGCCTTAAATATGTCCTTTGTAGAGATGTTGGAGATGGTGGACATATTGAAGAGGAACAACTATGATGGGAGATATGGACCTTACCCAAACACAAATATCAGAAAGGCCAAGATCATGACTAAAGTTGTGAAGAGTCTGCAGAAGAATTTTGGGGTACGGCGATCCAAGGATCAACTGAGGAAACTCTGGTCAGACCTGAAACTGAGGGAGCATGATCAGTACAGAAAGATCAAGAGAGTTCTTCAAAAAAGTAAGTATTTGCCACGTGTTCTTATTATTATTATTACTTGCATACTGCTCCATGTGCTTTTCTTTACTGTTGTACTGTTTAAAATGGCAACTTTCATGGGTTAAATCGGTCGTAGCAAACATTGTTCGTTTGCCAGTAAAATACGATGTTTTGGGAAGTTGCAGTTAACTACATTTGTTCAGGCCTATTTCTAGTTAAAGAAGTTTGTTGTCTAGATGGGTGTCACGTACCTAGTAGGCGAGCCCGGAATGCAGGAAGCGGCCCCTCGTAGCCCCTGGCTAAAGAACCCCTGGAGATGGTAACAGAAGCTCAACAGTTCAGGGGGCACAAGTGCCTGGCGGGTAGATGCTGGTCCGGATGGGCAGCAGGACACCAACAGCGAGCAGATGAAGCTGAAGACAAGAGACTGGTGTAGGCAGGCACAAGTGGTAGACTGGCTGGCAGACGGACGTCAGCGGGTACAGCAGTCACAGGATATCCAACCAGGTAGGTAGGAACAGCAGAGTCGGGTACAGGCCGGGTCAGCAGGTAGCGGTCAACGCGGTACAAGAGGGATGAGGCAGAGGCGTAGTCAGACAAGCAGGAGGTCGTAGGCAGGCAGCAACGGATCAGGGTCAAGGTCAAGCCGGGTAACAGGAACTAAGGTAGCAGATACAGGTATAGGGTAGTAGGATCTCCGAACGCGCTGTAGACTGGTCAGCACGAATGGAAGGGAGCAAGTGCCTTAAGAAGACTGTAGGGCGCCAAACGGTCGCACGACGAGTCAGCGTGCGCGAGTGGACGTGCGCCCGTTCATGCCCCCACGTGCACGCGTGCGTTCGTACAAGGCGACGCGAGTGCGTCCGATCGCTCTAGCGCGCGTTAACGGAGCACGACGGGTCCTTGACAACAAACTTCTGTGGGTAAGTCTCTCGTGCGCAAACGAGACGCCAGGACGATCGTGACAATGGGTTTGAAACTAGAATGAAATGCAAACTTGATTCAGTGTAAAGGAGAGGACACTCAGCAGCTGTTTACACATCTGGACTCAGCACTAGTGTGGGACACCAGAACACCCTTTTTATTAGGGTGTCCCATACACATGCTCCAGTGGATACTATAGGGGTGTCTCCATCTGTGAAACTTGCACAAAGCAGGTAAGTATTCCAGCTTTAGAAAGTGTAAAAAAATAATGTTTTCAGCTTTGAACTCTGCCAAAAAACACAATTGTACGACACTTACAAGCAATGTTTCATATTCCTATTTCTGCTCTCAAATATTGGTGTGCTAAGTATTCCTTTTTTACATTCTCATAGGGGAGAGAAGACTCGGACATCTGAGGACACCAGGGACCCCACACCTCCCAAAGAAGGGGAAATCCCAACATCAGAAGCAGAGGAGGAGGAGGAAGGAGAGGTTGTTGAAATTGGCAAAATTGTCTCCACAACAGGTGAGTGTCTGAGACCACAGCTTCAGGTAATAGATGTATGCCTGCACTTTTATAATACATGGTGTGTTTTTTTGTTTATTTTTAGGTGATATGGATGTTGTGGAAGAAGAATGTAATTTTACCAGATCCTCAGATAATGGGGTGCAATCACGATTTAGAAAATCTCAAGAAAAATATCAATGATGTTCAACAAAAAATGAAGAACATCATTGATGTTTTAGGGAGAATATAACACACAAACTAGCTAGCATCGATTTGTGATTTTACAAACCAGTTTTAAATTTTTTCAAAAGCCAAAGAAGAAGAAAGAAAGAAAGAAAGAAAAAGGCCCAAAAAATCAAAATAAAAACCTAGGAGACAGCTAAAACAAACCCAAACAGTAAATGAAAACAAATATTATTCCAGTGTCAAATATAAATTTATTTAAAAAATGTCTCTCAGACATTGTCTGGCACATCAATGGCCCCCCTACCTGCAAAGTACTCCGTGTAGCTGTTTCTGACACCATGGGTGCTTTGGGGGGGGGGGGGGCAAGCAAGGACGGCCAGCTTCAAGTGCCATCAGGTTGCAAAATTCTGAAAAGTTGGCCTCAGGCAGAATGCAGCAGCAAAGCACTATATGATTCAGTTTATATTCCGCCATGTAGATCGGTGTCAAAAATAGGTGGAACCGGCTGGCCATTATCCCAAAAGCATTCTCCACCTCTCTTCTGGCTCTGGCCAGCCAGTAATTAAAAACTCTCTGGTTCCGGGGTGAGGGTCCTCATAGGGAATGACCACATAAGATGGTCCCCCAGCACAAATGCTTCATCCACGATGAAGACGAAGGGGAGTCCTTCCACATTCTCGTCTGGAGGTGGCAAGCCCAAGCTGCCATTCTGGAGACGCCAGTAGAACTCCGTCTGGGCGATCACTCCACCATCCGACATCAGACCATTTTTCCCCAAGTCCACATAGAGGAACTTGTAAGTAGCTGACACCACCGCCAACATCACTATACTATTATACCCCTTGTAATTATAATAGTACGACCCCGATTTTGACATTCTGCTATTACCTATCAAGATAATAATAGGAGAAACAAACTTTAACCACTTGGGATCCGCGCTATTGCCAAATGACGGCATCAGCGCGGACCCACATTTCCGGGACTACGTCTATTGACGTCGTCCCGGATACGAGCGGCCTGCGCGCCCCCTGAGGGGCACGCGCGGCGCGCTCTGTGATCGGCGAGTCCGTGAGACTCGCCTGATCACCGATCCGTGCAAGGGGTCGATCCCGACCCCTTATCACGTGATCAGCTGTCAGCCAATGACAGCTGATCATGTGATAGAACGGAGCCGGTAATCGGCTATTATTCCTCCTCGCGCTGACAGCGCGAGGAGAGAAAAAAAAAGCCGATCACCGGCGGCCGTGATCGGGACATCAGTCCCGATCACGGCCAGCAATACAGCTGACCACCTGCCCCCTGCCAGTGCCCACCTGCCCACCGCCGTGCCATCCTGAATAAAAGTAAGTGCCCCCCATCAGTGCCCCCATCAGTGCCCCCATCAGTGCCCATAGTGCCCACAGTGCCACCTACAGTGCCACCCACAATGCCACCCACAGTGCCATCCAGCAGTGCCACCAACAGTGCCACCCACAGTGCCCACAATCTGCCTCAAAGGTGCTGCGACCCAGTGCCGCCCATCAGTGCCCAGCAGTGCCGCCCATCAGTGCCCAGCAGTGCCGCCCATCAGTGCCCAGCAGTGCCACCTATCAGAGCCACCTATCAGTGCCACCTATCAGTGCCCATCAGTCCCATCTATCAGTGGTACCTATCAGTGCCCATCCGTGCCACCCATCCATGCCACTTATCCGTGCCACCCATCCATGCCATCTTATCTGTGCCCATCTTTGCCCATCAGTGCCGCCTTATCTGTGCCCATCGGTGCCGCCTTATCTGTGCCTATTAGTGCCGCCTTAACTATGCCTATCAGTGCCCACCAGTGCAGCCTATCAGTGCCCACCAATGCAGCCCATCAGTGCCCACCAATGCAGCCCATCAGTGCCCACCAATGCAGCCATCAGTGCCGCCTAATCAGCGCACTTCAATGAAGGAGAAAAATGACCCGTTTGCAAAATTTTATAACAAACTATTAAAACATGATTTATTTATATTTTTTTTTTGCATCTTTTTTTGTTTGTTTAGCAAAAAATAAAACTCCGAGCTGTAACTAAATACCACCAAAAGAAAGCTCTATTTGTGGGAAAAAAATGATAAAAATTTCATTTGGGTACAGTGTTGTATGCCCGCGCAATTGTCATTCAAAGTGCATCAGCGCTGAAAGCTGAAAATTGGTCTGGGACTGAGGGGGGTTTAAGTGCCCAGTAAGCAAGTGGTTAAACAGTATCATTACACAGTAATGCATTCAGGCAGGCCCTTGCACTACATGCTTTGGTGAATTTATCCATAAATATCCATATCCATAAATATGACCACAAAAGAGGTAGGTATAGTGTGTATGTGTTGGCAATGTCAGCAGATAGGTGGATTGCTATCAGATGACTTAGTGGTTGGGGGGAGGGAAGGTTCCAAATGAGTTTGGGTTACCAAAAAAAAGCCTCTGGCACTCTGCATGAATTTAAGGACACACATAACATTTGTACACATTTTAGGGTGTGTTTAGGGTAAAGCACTACTATGGAGCTGACAAAATACATTGCTAAGTGACTAGGCTGTAGGTGTATATGTGCCCAGGAGAGCATGCTGGGGAGGTTAGTGAAGGTAAATATGCATGAGGAACAAAAAAGGAACTTTAAAAGCTTCCAGCATGCATGAGGACAAAGGGGCACAGCATATTACAGCATATTACAATCATGGTAATGAGGGAATGACGAAAGAAATACAATACATTAGCAAATATTAAATATAAAGAATGTGATGTTAAAGGATAAAACTTACCTTAATATAGTCCTTCTGCAGGGCCTTAATAATTGAAAAACAGGTCTCTGGGATAATGATCCCAGAGCCTGGGGGGAGATGCATGTGGAGAACTTGAGGTCCTGATGACTTCTCCCAGTTGCCAAGTACCGCAACGTGGCAACTAGCCTCTGCTCTGGAGTGATGGCTTGCCTCATGCAGGTATCCTACCTGCTGATATAAGGCATCAGCAAAGCCAACAGATGTGAAAAACTGAGAAAGAACAAACTGAAATCAGCAACGCACTGACAAATCAAATACGGTACTATAAATAGCCTGCACTGACAAACAAATGCGAACTGACTACACGCACTGAAAAGCAGATACGAACACACAAGCACAAACTGAAGAGCAGTAACAATCTGAAGTCTAAAAAGCGCCAATCGTCTCTAACCAAACTTCTACTAACATGCGATAAACACGAGATCAGCAGAAGGAGCCCAAAAGGTGGCACACGTGGGGCTGAACTTACCTTTTATAGTCCTGTCGTATGTGTTGTAGGTCACCGCGTTCTTGACGATCGGAAATTCCAACAACTTTGTGTGGCCGCGTGTATGCAAGACAAGTTTGAGCCAACATCCGTCAGAAAAAATGTGATGGATTTTGTTGACGGAATGTCCGACCATGTCTATGGGGCAAAACACTGATGTGATGCAATGAATGCATCTGAGTGGGAGTCCACACCATAAACATCATGTACAATAATGAACTTGCTGCTGGAGATGAGATCAAGGACTGGAATGTTGCTGCAATATGTCCCTTTCAAAGATGGAGAAAGCCCAGAAAATATCATATAAAGTGTCATGTTTCAAGTTTGCATTTGAAGGAATCTGGTATTGCTGGTATTGGCACCTGGTAGCAGCACATTTATATTCAGTTTAAACTAACCGTATATTTTTTTTTTTTTTTTTTTTTTTTTTTGTTTGTTTGTTTGTTTGTTTGTTTTTGTTTTTGTTGGACCACTATGAGGAATAGATACTATATACTGTATTGGATATTGTACTGATACTGTCTTGTTTTTGTTTTGTTCATAAAAAGGGCAGGAATGCATTATGTTGTACTTCATTGATTAATGATGTTGTTTTGTATTCTTGCAAAGAAATAAAGAATTATAAAAAAAAATAAACTAACCGTATATTACGTGTGATATGCCATTCAAATCAATTGAGAATTTTTTTCACACTCAAATGACTAGTATCTCTAGTATATTTACAAAGTTTGAATATAGTGTAGCTTTGAATTGCAATGAGCAACACCAAATCAGGATATTTACTATACAACTGTTCTAACAATTGAAGGGTTTGTTGAATCCCTTTGTTGTGTGGGGTGATATGTATAAAAGTGCATCTATGCCATATTAGAACATTTGCAGCATTTAACAATTGATGGTACCATAAAAAAAATGTGGCTCACATCTCCATATAAAACAATCATGTCAGATTCCAAGTAATACTGTATATCCCAGTATGGGCTTTTCAACTTGCAGCAAAGATTGGTACTTTGAATTTGTAGCCAGAAGCATGATGTTCACCATGCCTCAGATGGATACCGCACATTACATTGATGCCATGTGAAGGCTGCCTGGTATTGAGGGAGTTAGTAGAACTAAGTATCATTTACTCTGCTTAGCAATTATATGTACGGTATATCCAATGTTTGTGTATGTATTCCCCTGATACAGTGGATTTAGACAGTTGTCACATTATGATTAGCAGTAAGATGTAATGTCTTTAATCACATTGTATGAGTTTTAAAGTATATGCATTTTTAAGAATGCCTAGTTATCACCCCTGACAGGTTTTTATTACTGTCCATGCCCTTGCTGGGATGAGTTGTGTAGGAACAGGCGGTAGGGGCAAATCTTTCAATGGGCACCAGTTTGGACTTCACATACATTTTCATAACAAAGGAGGATGTTAGGATAACTTATTATTTGCTCTCGAGGACACTATCTTTCAATTCTTCCTGCTGGTATAGTACCAAGTAGCAACGGATGAACAACAAATGGTGTCAAACCATAACTCATTCTGTACTGTTTTCAAAATGGTACTGTTCACAATAGAGATTTTAAATTGTGGCTTGATCATGGTACTTTAACAATTATTTGGGCAGTATCATATTAAGACTCCATTCACACAGGGGCAACTTTGGATCTGACTTCAAGTCGCCCCAAGTCGCCCCTAGTCGCCTCAACTCACGCTACATGTAAAAATCAATGTAAGTGAATGAGAGCCGTCTTAATGCACACTACTGAAGTCGCTCCGACTTCAGAAAAGGTTCCTGTACTACTTCAATGCGACTTCTAGGCGACTTGTACCCATTGATTTCAATGGAAGTCGCCTCCAAGTTGGATCTCCATCTATATTGAAGCAACAATGTCGCCTCTCTCACAGAATAATTAGCTCTCGAGGGGGAACTCCACACCAGATTTTAAATAAAAAAAACGCATGGGTTCCCCCTCCGGGAGAATACCAGGCCCTTAGGTCTGGTGTGGATTTTAAGGGGAACCCCTATGCTGAAAAAACGGCGTGGGGGTCCAAACAAAATCCATACCAGACCCTTATCCGAGAATGCAGCCTGGCCGGTCAGGAAAGGGGATGGGGACGAGCGAACGCCCCCCCCCCCCCTCCTGAACCCTACCAGGCCGTGTGCCCTCAACATGGGAGTGGGTTCTGGGGAAAAAAGTGTAAAAAAAAAACACAACACAGGTTTTTAAAGTAATTTATTAATCAGCTCCGGGGGTCTTCTTCCAACGTCGGGGGTCTTCTTCCGACTTTTCCACTCTGTTCGTCCTCTTCTCCCGGTGTCCATCCTCTTCTCCCGCTCTCCGGCGTCGTCTCCCGCTCTCCGGCGTATTCTCCCAGGCTCCTCCGCTATCTTCTTGCAGCTCTTTTACTAGCGGAGGACGTCACAGTCCCAGCATGCCCCGGGACTTGTCTGTTTCCCTGCAGGCCACTATATATAAACAGCCGAGTGGGAGCTTTTTCGATCCAGGAGGATGTACCAGTACATCCTCCCATTTTCTACACTCGTACAGAGGCGACCATAACAGTGAACTGGTTTTGATATATCTGGTTGATTAAGGGGCGGTTCACACTTCAAATCCAATTCCCGTAACGCACCCAACATGCACGGCAGTTCACACTGCCATATGCAAACTGCTGGGGAGTGTCATTATATGTTAACGACACCCCCATTTCAGCTCGCGTATCGCACTGCGAACTAACAGTTCGGACATTAATCGGATCGCATATGTGTGAACACACATGCGATCCAATTCTGATCCGAACAGAAAAAGGGTCCTGTGCATGTTTGGACCGAATGCGATGCGATATCAGCCATACTATCGAACCGCACAGACATCGCATGTAATGCGAATTACATGCAATGTCTGGCATCGCACAAGTGTGAACCGCCACCTTAATGCACAAGATACAATGTCTGGTACATAATCAGTCCAAACAATGAAAAAGTCTCACATGGTATTGCCATACTCAAGAGGGGTAGCAGAATGTGTGTTTGGTTGTAATTCTAAGTATGTTCATGCTTGGTGTGATCAGTATCTCATTAAATTAACAACTTTTTTTTTTTTTTATAGATTTTAATTTTTTTCCACATTTTGCCAAAAACTTTTGCCAAAAAAAAAACGTAAAATTTATGTCAAAATACTTACCGTAATTTTCCTTTCCTGATGGACTCCATGGCAGCCAACATGTGGGTTTAGTCCCGCCTCCATTACCCTATAGGACGATACTCCCATAAATCTTTGCTCCCTGCCAGAGGCCATGTTCAGTAACTATCCTACTCCAGCCATTTGGGAGGGAACTCCTGCTGCCATGGAGTCCATCAGGAAAGGAAAATTACGGTAAGTATTTAGACATAAATTTTCAGTTTTCCTGACAGACTCCATGGCAGCCAACGTGTGGGAAATAACTCGCCAAACACACCCGGGTGGGAGAAAATGCTGAATAAACAAAGATTTATTTGACACTGTCAACCGACAAAACTTTAACACCAAAGTCAACTGAAGATAGAGCCGCCGGCACAACACAATAATGAGTCATGAAGGTGTGGATTGACGACCAAGATGCTGCCCTGCAGATAACATCAGGAGCCACATGGCGCGAGGGCGCCCACGAGGTAGACAGACTTCTGGTTGAATGTGCCGTTACCGCCTGAGGAGGAGCCAAGCCCTTCTCTCTATATGCCCACTGAATTGCTTGAACTATCCATGCAGCAATTGATCTAGCTGATGCATGGAAGCCCTTGTTCTTCCCATAGAACAGAACAAACAGATAATCCGACTAACGAAATGGAGCAGTAACTTCCAGGTATTGCTTTAAGGAGCCACCAACATCGAGAGGATAAACATCTGAGGATCCAGTGGACCTAAAGGTGGGGAGTGAGATCTCCCAAATCTCATGAAAAATCGAGGTGACCTTAGGGTTTGACCCTAACATTGGAACCAGGACCACCCTGTTGGGGAAAAAGGTTAAGAAAGGTTCTTTGGCTCCTAGAACCTGAATTTCCGATACCCTCTTCGAGGAGGTGACAGCCACCAAAAAGGCAGTTTTCATGGTGAGCTCTCTGATGGAAAGAGATTTATCAAGATGGGAAAAAAAGTCCAAAACTAGTGGCAGGTACCATTTAGGGAACCTGGGTTTCCTCTGGGGTCTCAGTCTCACTGCTCCTTTAAAGAATTGTTGAATAAGGGCATGTTTGGCCCACGACACTCCTGTGAATGCGGAGATAGCAGACACATGAACCTGAAGGGAACTAACCGACAGAGGCAAGTCCAGGCCTGTTTGCAGAAAACTCAAAACGTCTTGAACTGCAGGTGAGCTGCATGAATTAGATCTGGAAGACATATAGGACGCAAACTTAACCCAAATCTGTTCATACACTTTATTAGTGCTCCGTCTTCTAGCACTTAAGAGAGTGGGAATAGCTTCCTTGGGACATCCTAGTGCTTCCAACCTTCCCCTCTCAAGAACCAGGCCCTCAACTGTAGGTGAGCTCGACATGGGTGGAGAATCGTGCCTTGGGAGAGCAGATCCCGTCTGGACGGAAGAGGAACTGGATCCTGGAAGCTGAGGAGGGATAGGAGAGGAAACCAAGGCCTGTTGGGCCAGTGAGGAATTATGGCTATTATCTCCACCTCTTCCCATCTGAGTCTCCTCAGGAACTGGAAGATGATTGGGATTGGAGGGAAGGCGTATGCCCTGTGGAACCACCACTGTTCTGTTAGAGCATCTATCCCCTTAGGCTCGCGGATCCTTGAACCTCGAATAGAACCTCGTTAGCTTCATGTTGTATCAGGAGGCGAAGAGATCCACCTCTGGAGAAATCCCCAAGGTTAATATCCACTTGAAAACATCCTTGTGAAGAGCCCACTCGTTGTTGTCCAAGTGGACTCGTGAGAGAAAGTCCGCTTGGACATTGAGAACTCCAGGCACATAGGCTGCCGTTAAGTTGGCCAGATTCTTCTGGGCCCAACACATGATCAGTTCCACTTCCAGTAGCAGAGATCAACTTCTGGTGCTCCCTTGCTTCCTTAGATAGGCTACCGCTGTCATATTGTCCTGAGGACTACAGATGTTCCCACTATCAGATGCGGAAAGGCCAGTAATGCTAAAAAGGCTGCACGCAACTCTAGAACATTTGACACTATTCCCAGAGAGGGGAAGTCCCAAATGCCCTGAGCCCCCTCTGTCAGACAATGCGCCCCCCAACCTCTGTTGCTGGCATCTGACGTTACTGTGATCCACTTTATTGGAAGAACGGAATGGCAATTTAGCAGGTTCTCCCAACAAAGCCACCCTGTCCCGAACTATTGCGACCTTCTCTTCGGGCAGAGAGATGGTACCTCTCACTATGTCGAAAAGTGCTCCGAGGAACACGAGAGACTGCGCGGGCACTAACTGTCTCTTTTCCAGATTCAGGAGCCACCCGAATTCCTTGAGGGTTGAAATGGTCTGATCCCTGTGTTCCAAGAGACAATCTCTGTCCTGAGCCAGAAGCAGCAGATCATACAGGTAGTGATGAATCCGAAGTTTTTTGATTCAGAACCTTCGAGAATGTACGTGGAGAAGTTGACAGACTGAAGGGAAGGCATGTAAATTGCAAGTGAAGCTGGCCTATGGAGAACCGAAGAAATTGTTGGAACTCTCTTGCGACCGGGACGTGAAAATAGGCGTCTTTGAGATCTATTGCGACAAGCCAGTCCCCTGGCTGCACTGACTGTTGGATCGTGGACAGGGTCTCCTTTTTTATGAAGCGATATAGATGCGTTAGGTCTATTACGGGTCTCCATGCACCGTTCTTCTTCTGGACCAAGAAAAGAGGGGGATACATTCCCATGCCGCGTTGGTCGACTGGAACGGGAATAGTGGCGCCTTGATCCAACAAAGATTTTATGTAGGCAGAAAGTATTTGCCTTTTCTCTTCTGACACCGGAATGGACGTGGGAACACACTTGAGCTTGGGGACACTGCTGAATGTCCAAGTGGGTCCAAAAATCCTGGAATGAGGCTGCCCAGACGTGTCGAAAATGCAGCAAATGAGCTCCTACTTGGACCGTCTGGGCGGGCCTGATCTCAAAAGGACTTGATCGGTTCCTTCTCCCCTGTCGAACCGCTCTTCGCATTCTTCTTGAGAGACGTTTATCTGGACCTCCAAGATCTGGAAAATTCCCATCCAGGCCTATAACTGCGTGCCTCCCTGGTACGGTCTTGATTCTGCTTCCTTAGAAACAATCTTCTTTGGCTCTGCAGACGCCTGTCTTGGGGAAGAAACCCTGACTTACCCCCAGTGGCCCGAGTTATCACACTATCCAGTTTATTGCCAAAAAGAGACGAACCGTCAAAGGGGATTCGGCACCAGACCTGCTTTGAAGCAGGATCGGCTAGCCAAGGACGGAGCCACAGGGCACGCTTGGCAGACACGGAGGAAAGCATAACTCGAGCCACCAGCCGAATAATGTCAATCGAGGCCTCCCCCAAGAAAGTTGAAGCCAGCCTCAGTTACTGTATGGGGGAATTATTGGCACAATCTTCCGAGATGTTTCTGAGTGTCTCATCAACATTATCAGACCAGACTTCCATCGCTCTAGACAAGGCAGCCAAGGCCAGGGCTGGTTTACAGGCCATGCCTGCCGTAAGGCAGATCCGATTCAGGTTAGAATCTATCCTCCTATCCAGAGCGTCCTTGAAAGAGACAACCAGAGATTTCAGTTGCTGGTCAGAGTCACTCCTTTCACCAGTTGCCTTAACATAGCAGGCATCACAAAGGGACTTGCAGGGAGATGTGTCCTACACCCCCAACATAATCCTTCTGCTGCATGACTGGAGCAAGCTGCGGAAGGACGGGATGGTTCTCGCAGGAGAACCGTGGCGTCTGGATCTGGAGGCTTTACAAGCATTCCAGAGGCTTGTAAGCTGTTTTCCCCTTTTAAAACTGCCGCCTTAAAGACGTCATCAATTGCGCCATCACAATGCTAGTGCGCAAGCACGAAAACCGTCTACGCGCATGCGCAAACCAAGCCTTGTTCTCGCGTCAGCCTCGCACGTGTGCAGAACGACCGAACGAGGAAGTAGCTTGGTGGCTGGAACGCAAGAAAACCAGCCGCCCTGCTAACCAGACACCATACAAACGGTGTGTGGGGACACAGTGGTACAGACAAAAAACACAGGACAAACAAATAAACAACAGAGAACAGCTGCCATGGACAGACATCAGAACTCACCACTCCCGCACACGGTCACCAGCCGAAGGTAAGCCACCTATATACATGCCGGACTTCTTGGGGGGGGGGGGGCATAGTCACCTGCTAGTAGCTAGGCTAAAGACCAGAACACGGTTTAACCTGTCAGGGTTTAACCTGTCAGGGATCAGGAATAGACCTTTTCAGCGCCTCTCCCATATGCCCCTTCCATACTCTGCTAGTATTTAGAGCTTATTGGAAAAATGTGACTCCAAATCGCTCGGCCGGTTCGCATCGCAGGAGAAAACGCAAGTCTTCAGGGTAAAAAGACACATGCTAGGTCCTTTGGAGGAGGACAAAAAAAGAACACGGCCTCTGGCAGGGAGCAAAGATTTATGGGAGTATCGTCCTATAGGGTAATGGATGCGGGACTAAACCCACACATTGGCTGCCATGGAGTCTGTCAGGAAAAAGTATTTTAAAGACTCACCGTCCCTCCTAAAAAATACCTTGGAGTAATTTCTTTGTGGTTACCGTATTTTTCGGAGTATAACACGCACTATTTTCCCCTTAAAATCAGGGGGTGCGTGTTATACGCCGATCCCCGCCGATCCCCCGCTGATTGTGAGCGGAGTAGCGAGCACCCCTGATATCTATACATAGCCGAATGTACTCGGCTATTTTCCGCTATTTCCACTCAGTCACGTCCAGTCCCGCCCTATGATGGACATAACACAGGGACTGAGCGTGACTGTGAGCAGAGCTATCCGAGCCTAGCTGAGTAGACTCGGCTATATATGTATATGGGCGGCGCTCGGCTCCGCTCACAGTCCCTGTGTTATGTCTATCATAGGGTGGGACTGGGCATGACTGAGCGGAACTATCTGAGGATAGCCGAGCACACTCGGCTATGTATAGCTATCAGCGGCGCTCGCTCCACCGCTCCGCTACGAGGGCAGCCGAGAAGAGCCGAGATACACAGGACCAGGTCTTTGTATCTCGGCGGTGCCATTTTCAAACTGCAGTGACATGTCAGTGTCACTGCAGTTTGAAAATGGCGCCGCCGAGATACAAAGAGCTGCAGCCTGGGCAAGGCTGCAAATGACACTAAGGAGGCTGCAGATGGACGATGCTACAAGACTGCAAATGACACATGGAAGGATGCAAGGCTGCAAATGACACTGACAAGGATGCCAGGCTGCAAATGACACTGACAAGGATGCAAGGCTGCAAATGACATTGAGAAGGCTGCAAATGACACTGACAAGGATGCAAGGCCGCAAATGACACTGAGAAGGCTGCAAGGCTGCAAATGACACTGAGAAGGCTGCAAATGACACTGACACGCATTGAGATGGACGCTGTGCAAGGCTGCAGATGGACACTGATAAGGCTGCATTGATGGGCATTTAAATGTAAGTTTATTTCCTTAAAATTTCCTCCTAAACTTGGGGTGCGTGTTTTACGCCGGCGTGTGTTATATGCCGATAAATACGGTATTTTGTGGGTGTCTCTCCTGTCCTGGTACTCCAAAGGCTTCCAAAAATGTGATAGTCAGGAAATTAGTCGCACAATTTATGCTCCTTGAAAGCCCAAAGGTGCTTCTTGGATTTTAGGCCCCTTTATGCATCTAGGCTCTGAAAAAGTCTCACACACACATGGCATTTCCATACTCCATAAGGAATTGCAGGATATGTGTTGGAGTGTAATTGTAAGTATGCCTATTCTGTGTGTAAGACAATTTTGTGAAAAAATACACCAATTGTATTAATTTTTTTTTATTTTCAAAATCATTGTGGCAAAAAATACAACTTCAAAAAACTCACTAAGGGCTGGTTAACACTAGTGCCATGCCAGACATCACATGTGATTTGCCCCACATTTCTGTGCAGATAACATGCAATGTTTGTGCGATGCAAATTTCACCCTTACAAACTGTATGGCTGAATTCAGACCAAACTCGACCTTTTTTTTTCCGCACCAGAATCAGATTGTATGGGTGTTCACACCAATTCTGCAAATCACGCTGCGTTTTGCAAACTACTGTATTTATTGGCATATAACACTCAATTTTTCACCATGAAAATCAGGTGCAAATAGCGTGTGTGTGTTATACGCCAATATTTCAAGTTTAGCTGCCTCGGAGGGGACAGGGAGGGGGGCGGGACGAGCGCTGTCAGATTACATACAGTGAGAATCTCCTGTTTACTTGGCGGCCTCTATAATAGGAAGTCCCGTCTCCTGGGCCGCCATTGGACCACTGGTCTGTCTATCATACTAGATTCTCACTGTATGTAATCTGTCAGCATTCATCCCGCCCCCCTCCCTGTCCCCTCTAGGCTGCAGATGGGCATTGATCAGGCTGCACTGATGACAATGGTGAGGCTGCTGCATTTATGGCAATGGTGAGGCTGCATTGTGGCAGTGGTGAGGCTGCTGCATTGATGGCATTGGTGAGGTTGCATTGATGTGGACTGATGAGGCTGCATTGATAGCAATGGTGAGGCTGCTGCATTGATGGCAATGGTGAGGCTGCTGCATTGATGGCACTTGTGAGGCTGTAGATGGGCATTGATCAGGATACATTGATGGCAATGGTGAGGCTGCAGATGGGCACTGACCCTTATTTTGCTTCAAATTTCCTTATTTAAAATTAAAAAAAAATCCTGAAACTTCCCTCTTAAAATGAAAGGGCGTGTTATACACCTGTGCGTGTTAAACGCTGATAAATATGGTAATGGTGGGGTGTCATTAACAATGCAAATTAATATCAGCTGGTTCAGTCTCAGTTGATGGCCTATAAAAAGGTGTCTTGTTACCAAGGTGCCACACAAAAAATATCTCATGATGGGCAAAGAGCTCTCTCAAGACCTTTGCAACCCTATTGTTGCAAAAAATACTGATGGCATTAGCTACAGAAGGATTTCTAAACTTCTGAATGTTCCAGTGAGCACAGTTGGAGCCATAATCTGGAAGGGGAGAGAGCATAATTTCACCATAAACTGGCAACCATCCAGGTGCTCCTTGCAAGATTTCTGACAGAGGAGTGAAAAGAAATATCAGATGAGTTGCCAAAGAGTGAAGGACCATGCAAAAGAGAGACAGGAAAAGCGCCACCAGATTAAAAACAGTTGCATTTATTTGAAACACCCAGGTGCATACATCCACTTACATATAATTTTAAGAATTTCCAGCACAAAAGCAGCGTCAGCCAACATTAGAGAGCCTGTAGATGTTTTTCCCATCAGATGGAGGGTACACCGACAGATGGGTGTACACCGTCAGACTTCCCTGTCTGACGGTGTACACCGAGATTGAGGCTTGGCTCAGGTCCACAGTGGAACGCAGGCGTCGAGCGTGGTGATGTCACTGCCAATAGCGACAACGTTTCGGAGCATGCGCACTGCGTGTAGACAAACAGGTGCGCTCCTTCCTCAAGCTTAGGGGAACTCAGGCTGTGTTCAGCCTTAAATGTGCTGGCCAATTTTGCTGCCATCTAGCAACTGCAGTAAAAACCAATTACTATCAAGTTGAAACACAGCTGCAAACTTTTAACCTTTTAATTATTGCAAATGCAAGGTGAGGTGATTCCCTAGTTTGGGCCTATATATACATGGATAGATATACTAAAAATAAAAAATAAAAATAGTGGGAAAATATATAAAGAAAAGGCAAGGAAAAATAAGGATAATTATTCAATACAAACAAATATCCATGTATTTTCTTGCTTTTTTTCTGCACACATAATGCATACATAAAAATGCAATCATATATTTGGGGTTAGTTAAAAAATATATATAGCGAATCTGATATTGCAACCCCCTTAGGTATACTACACAGATAAGTTAAAAACGAAACTACTTTAGAAACAATTGATATTTGTTATATTATGTTGATGTCACCAGAGCATGGTTACAATTCTTTATAGAAAAATACTTTATTATTTAAATATCTAGACTAATTGTCAAACCGAGATATATGTAATACCAAAATACATTAATAAAATATAGTATAAATAAAGATGAAAAATTAATAATTCATACTAATTTGTATTGTTTTGTATAAATTTCCATAAATCCAAATTATTGACAGATAATATGGTGGCTTCCATGGAAATTATGTGATTTATCCTTCCAATATTATAGAAAATATATATATATATAAAAGTCCAGTCTTGAAATGGTTAAAGCATACTTATACACAGCTGATAAATAAGGCATACAGATTAATTATTCAGATATGCATATTGAAAATGGGGATATGTTTTCATAGGAAAAAAAATAAACAGTCTCAGAGCAAAATACAGCACAATTGGATTACTGGATTTTGTACAAGAAAGAGCCACTTGGAGCTTGGTAGGATGGCAGTACCCTAATAAGACTATTTTACCATGTTGACAAAGCAAAGAAATGTGAACATCTGTATAGGTTAGGGTATCAAGCAAATCCTTTAAATTGCTATCTGTGCTACCAAAACACTTTAAGGCTTCTGCTTGTGTCCTGCAATGTGGTACCTAAAGTTCACAGCACATCACCCCCTGGGTCTCAATTTTACTGCATGTAGGGATCTGGAGAACATGGCCTGCTTTTGGTTATAGGCAAGAGAACCCATTTAGGTGAATGAAAAATGGCATACTTCCCAACTCATCTTTTCGGCATGAACAAAAACTATCAATAAAAATACATAATAAAATGTTGAAAACAGAAAGTTGTCTTGAAAAACACTGATTCTAAATGCTACTGAAATTGACTTCTGGGGGTAAACATAACAATGCAAAGATGAAATAAGGAAAAATAAAAAGTTTTATTAAAAATGTCTTAGGAATGATTAATCCATCCCCAGAGGAAATGAACAGGAGATTTGACTTGGAATGAAAGAAGATTTGTTTAATGCACCAAACACTAAGGGGTACTTGACATATCTGAATTAAAGTGGAAATGCATCGGGCTTGTGGGAATATGTCTTGTGCCTTAAGAGCTGAAGTAGTTTATGATAAGTAGGAGCTAAATGAAAAAAGCAGCGTCTGTTATCATTGTGATGGATTTGTGAAATACAGTTGGGACCAAATAAAGTATGATGAAAGCTTTGCCTAGCTGTGTCTGAAGTCTATCTAAAATTAGTTAATGTTAAGCTACATTGTTAAGTTACTGGTTACTTTGCGGATATAAAAGGGTTAATAAAGTATTTTTTTTAAATGTAATGCTGATACTTATCACATAAAACTTACTGAATTTCTGGAGTTGTATTTGCTCAAATCAACAGATATATTATTGCACATAAGTCAAGTAAACACAGAAAGGACTGTTGAGCAGTAATGAATGAAAGTGTCACATGACAGAAATTTCACAGTGTCACAGCTGTAGAAGCCTTTTATGTTTGATCCATCAACCTTCTACTCCACAGATGGAAATTAAGACTGACTAGATCCCTGGAAATGGAGGCAGACTCACCTGTAACATGCTCAGGTCAGTTAGACACAATGCCAGCTAAGTGCATCTTATCAGTTATTAAGTTACCTGGAAGTTTCAGGGGCATGTACAGTGCCTTGCGAAAGTATTCGCCCCCCTTGAACTTTTCAACCTTTTGCCACATTTCAGGCTTCAAACAAAAAGATATAAAATTTAAATTTTTTGTGAAGAATCACCAACAAATGGGACACAATTGTGAAGTGGAACGAAATCTATTGGATATTTGAAACTTTTTTAGCAAATAAAAAACTGAAAAGTGGTGCGTGCAAAATTATTCGGCTCCTTTACTTTCAGTGCAGCAAACTCACTCCAGAAGTTCAGCGAGGATCTCTGAATGATCCAATGTTGTCCTAAAGGACTGATGGTGATAAATAGAATCCACCTGTGTGTAATCAAGTCTCTGTATAAATGCACCTGCTCTGTGATAGTCTCAGGGTTCTGTTGAAAGCACAGAGAGCATCATGAAGACCAAGGAACACACCAGGCAGGTCCGTAATACTGTTATGGAGAAGTTTAAAGCTGGATTTGGATACAAAAAGATTTCCCAAGCTTTAAACATCCCAAGGAGCACTATGCAAGCGATCCTTTTGAAATGGAAGGAGTATCAGACCACTGCAAATCTACCAAGACCTGGCCATCCCTCTAAACTTTCAGCTCAGACAAGGAGAAGACTGATCAGAGATGCAGCCAAGAGGCCCATGATCCCTCTGGATGAACTGCAGAGAACTACAGCTGAGGTGGGAGAATCCGTCCATAGGACAACAATCAGTCGTGCACTGCACAAATCTGGCCTTTATGGAAGAGTGGCAAGAAGAAAGCCATTTCTCAAAGATATCCATAAAAAGTCTCGTCTAAAGTTTGCCACAAGCCACCTGGGAGACACACCAAACATGTGAAAGAAGGTGCTCTGGTCAGATGAAACCAAAATCTAACTTTTTGCCCACAATGCAAAATGATATGTTTGGCGTAAAAGCAACACAGCTCATCACCCTCAACACACCATCCCTACTGTCAAACATGGTGGTGGCAGCATCATGGTTTGGGCTTGCTTTTCTTCAGCAGGGACAGGGAAGATGGTTAAAATTGAGGGGAAGATGGATGCAGCCAAATACAGGACCATTCTGGATGAAAACCTGTTGGAGTCTGCAAAAGACCTAAAACTGGGACGGAGATTTATCTTCCAACAAGACAATGATTCCAAACATACAGCAAAATCTACAAAGGAATGGCTCACAAATAAACGTATCCAGGTGTTAGAATGGCCAAGTCAAAGTCCAGACCTGAATCCAATCGAGAATCTGTGGAAAGAGCTGAAAACTGCTGTTCACAAACGCTCTCCATCCAACCTCACTGAGCTCGAGCTGTTTTGCAAGGAAGAATGGGCAAGAATTTCAGTCTCTCGATGTGCAAAACTGATAGATACATACCCCAAGCGACTTGCAGCTGTAATCGCAGCAAAAGGTGGCTCTACAAAGTATTAACGCAAGGGGGCCGAATAATTTTGCACGCCCCACTTTTCATTTTTTTATTAGTTAAAAAAGTTTCAAAAATCCAATAGATTTCGTTCCACTTCACAATTGTGTCCCACTTGTTGGTGATTCTTCACAAAAAATAAAAATTTTATATCTTTATGTTTGAAGCCTGAAATGTGGCAAAAGGTTGAAAAGTTCAAGGGGGCCGAATACTTTCGCAAGGCACTGTATGCACCTATTGAAAAGGAGGAGGTGTAAAACATGAAATCATTTTTAGATTAGGAACACATACATATATGTACTGTATGTGTAAGGCCCCTTTCACATGACAAGCCCGCTCGGATCCGCTTGTGCATTTTGCAGGCAGATCTGAGCGGGCCATCCATTGGCCATCCATTGACTCCTATGGGTAGGGGGATGTCAGCCGAAATGTGTCCGCTGACACCTGCCTGCCATCTGATCAGCTAAAATTAGACATATGGCCATCCATCTGGCAGATCGGATGAGACCTGATGAAAATGGACATGCTGTCCGTTCTCCTCATAGGAATCAGGGGGCTCTGACAGGTCCCTCCCTACTCAGTGAGCAGGGACGGACCTGTAATCTGCCGGCTCAGCAGAGATCAATGGAGCGATCTCCTGCTGAGCTAGCGGACTCCTCTAAATGGATCCGCCCAGTGTGGACTGGATCTAGGAGCTTGCACACTTTTTAGGGCATTCACCCCATAGAAAGAGTCCTGCAACCATATAGGTACAATACAGATAACATAGACATGGTTTCCTGCTTGACTAGGTTTGGTATTTAGACATCTGATTGCTTGTGTAGTAAGTACTTAGAGCAGATCACCTGCAATGGCCTGGTGAGCATTTCACACTGTCTGGATAATAGGACCTCTTGAAGGATAAAGGTGGATAAAGCATCTGGACCAGATAGCATCTAATTTTTAGGGACTTGTTAAGGACTGGAATAGTGCTACTGGATTGGCATAGGGCCAATGTGGTGACTATATTTAAAAAGGGATCAAAGTCTTTACCAAATAACTATAGACCTGTTAGTTTAAAGTTAGTTTAGAGTGGTTGCAAAAGGCACAAGATGTTTTATCTTAATTCATTCTATGCATTAAAGTGGAGTTCCACCCATTTCATACAGAGGCCCAACAACCAGGGAGCACCAGGCATTCTAGGAGCATACATTTCAAGTCTAATTTGACTAATTACACTTTGAGCCACTGTATTAGCATGGATGTGAACTGACGTGGCATGGATGAGCCATGGATGTGGATGGCTGGGTATGGCTGGGTGGGTATGACTGAGTGTGGGTGGGATGGCTGGGTATGGCTGAGTATAGCTGGGTATGGCTGAGTATGGATGGATTAGTATTGCAGAGCATGGATGGATGGATGAGTATTGCAGAGTATGGATGAGTATTTCAGAGTATGGCAGAGTATTGCAGGGTATGGCAGAGTATTGCAGAGTATTTCAGAGTATTGCAGGGTATTGCAGAGTATTGCAGAGTACTGCAGAGTATTGCAGGGTATTTCAGAGTATTGCAGGGTATGGAAGAGTATTGCAGAGTATTTCAGGGTATTGCAGAGTATTGCAGGGTGTGGCAGAGTATTGCATGGTATGGCAAAGTATTTCAGGGTATTGCAGAGTATTGTAGAGTATTGCAGGGTGTGACAGAGTATTACAGAGTATTGCAGGGTGTGACAGAGTATTGCAGAGTATTGCAGGGTATGGTAGGTTATGGCAGAGTATGATGCCGGTTTGTTGTTGTGATCACTCCATCATTTGATTACATGGTAAATGGCCGCTATCAGTGGTCATTTACCGTCATCTACCGTGATGCTCCAGGTCTTCCGGACCCGGCAGGTCATGGATGTTTCTGGGGGCGCGCAGGAGCAAGATTCTGTGAGGACGTCCATGGACGCCCTCCGAGAATAAGCCGACCGCACTGTAGCCATCTTTCGGCTATGGCCCGGTCGGTATGTGGTTAATGGCAGTGTGAAGAGAGGGGAGAGGATATGATGCAATCCCTGTTCTAACACCTCCTCCTTGCTAGAAAACATGACTTCCTGAAAATAAAATTCAACGTTTCTCTTGATTGGTAAGGAATTTCACGAATGTAAGAACTGTTCAGTGTTTTGTGTGGGGTATTAATGAGGGATTTTTTGCCGATCCCGCAGTTCTGCTTTAATGCAGTCTATGCATTAAGGTGAGAATCCTTCTTTGCTGCTGCTTCCCCCAGGACCCCCCTTTTTTCTTACCAGAGCCCGATCTGATCCAGTGTTGTGCATGAGCAGAGAGGCTCCAGCCACTGTCGCTCTCCTTGTTGGAAAGACTGATCGCAGCGGGAGCCAATGCACCCGCTGCTGTCAATCAAAAGCTGTGATAAGGGAGCAGGAGACAGGACTGGGTCCCGCTGTCTGTGTCAGTGGATCAGGCATGGACTGGCCATCGGGACTACCGGGAGATTCCCGGTAGGCCGGTGGCTCAGTGGGCCGGTCTGGTGCAATCCTGGAGCCACTCCTCTCTGACAGTGAGTGATTGAGATTTCACTCCTGTCAGGAGGTCACTTGCTGGAGAAAGCATTAGGCGTTATGCTCCCTCCAGCCTGCAGGGGGAGATAGACAGCGGCAGACTTTCCTTCCTCTCTCCCCTTATCACTTGTTATCACATGACTGGAGAGAGGAAGAAAAGCTGCCTTCAAAACTGTGAGTACATGTGGGAGGGGGAGGAGAGGGAGGACACTCTGACGTGAAAGGGGCTTCTGTAGGGGACTCTGATGTGAAGGGGGCTGCTGGTGGGGACTGTCTGATGTGAAGGGGGCTTCTGTAGGGGACTCTGATGTGAAGGGGGCTGCTGGTAGGGACTGTCTGATGCAAAGGGGGCTGCTGGTGGGGACTGTCTGATGCAAAGGGGGCTGCTGGTGGGGACTCTGATGTGAAGGGGGCTGCTGATGGGGACTGATGTGAAGGGGGCCTCTGTAGGGAACTCTGATGTGAAGGGGGCTTCTGATGGAGGCTCGGATGTGAAGGTGGCTGCTGATGGGGACACTGATGTGAAGGGGGCTGCTGGTGGGGACTGTCTGATGTCAAGGGGGCCTCTGTAGGGGACTCTGATGTGAAAGGGGCTGCTGATGGGGACTCTGATGTGAAGGGGGCTGCTGATGGGGACTCTGATGTGAAGGGGGCTTCTGATGGGGACTGATGTGAAGGGGGCTTCTGATGGGGACTGATGTGAAGGGGGCTTCTGTAGGGGACACTGATGTGAAGGGGGCTTCTGATGGGAACTGATGTAAAGGGGGCTTCTGTAGGGGACTCTGATGTGAAGGGGGCTTCTGGTGGGGACTGGTGTGAATGGGGCTTCTGTAGGGGAGTCTGATGTGAAAGGGGCTGCTGGTGGGGACTCTGATGTGAAGGGGGCTTCTGGTGGGGACTCTGATGGGAAGGGGGCTTCTGATGGGGACTGATGTGAAGGGGGCTTCTGTAGGGGACTCTGATGTGAAGGGGCTGCTGGTGGGGACTCTGATGTGAAGGGGCTGCTGGTGGAGACTGTCTGATGTGAAGGGGCTGCTGGTGGTGGGGACTCAGATGTGAAGGGGGCTTCTGGTGGGGTCTCTGATGTGAAGGGGGCTTCTAATGGGGACTGATGTGAAGGGGGCTTCTGTAGGGGACTCTGATGTGAAGGGGGTGCTGGTGGGGACTCTGATGTGAAGGGGGCTGCTGGTGGGGACTGTATGATGTGAAGGGGGCTGCTAGTGCGGACTCTGATGTGAAGGGGGCTTCTGGTGGGGACTCTGATGTGAAGGGGGCTGCTGGTGGGGAATCTGATGTGAAGAGGGCTTCTGATGGGGACTGATGTGAAGGGGGCTTCTGTAGGGGACTGGTGTGAAGGGGGCTTCTGTAGGGGAGTCTGATGTGAAAGGGGCTGCTCGTGGGACTTTGATGTGAAGGGGGCTTCTGTAGGGGACTCTGATGTGAAGGGGGCTGCTGGTGGGGACTGTCTGATGTGAAGGGGGCTTCTGGTAGGGACTGTCTGATGCAAAGGGGGCTGCTGGTGGGGACTGTCTGATGCGAAGGGCACTGCTGGTGGGGACTCTGATGTGAAGGGGGCTGCTGATGGGGACTGATGTGAAGGGGGCTTCTGTAGGGAACTCTGATGCGAAGGGGGCTTCTGATGGAGGTTCGAATGTGAAGGTGGCTGCTGATGGGGACACTGATGTGAAGGGGGCTGCTGGTGGGGACTGTCTGATGTCAAGGGGGCCTCTGTAGGGGACTCTGATGTGAAAGGGGCTGCTGATGGGGACTCTGATGTGAAGGGGGCTGCTGATGGGGACTCTGTTGTGAAGGGGGCTTCTGATGGGGACTGATGTGAAGGGGGCTTCTGATGGGGACTGATGTGAAGGGGGCTTCTGTAGGGGACACTGATGTGAAGGGGGCTTCTGATGGGAACTGATGTGAAGGGGGCTTCTGGTGGGGACTCTGATGTGAAGGGGGCTGCTGGTGGGGAATCTGATGTGAAGAGGGCTTCTGATGGGGACTGATGTGAAGGGGGCTTCTGTAGGGGACTGGTGTGAAGGGGGCTTCTGTAGGGGAGTCTGATGTGAAAGGGGCTGCTCGTGGGACTTTGATGTGAAGGGGGCTTCTGTAGGGGACTCTGATGTGAAGGGGGCTGCTGGTGGGGACTGTCTGATGTGAAGGGGGCTTCTGGTAGGGACTGTCTGATGCAAAGGGGGCTGCTGGTGGGGACTCTGATGTGAAGGGGGCTGCTGATGGGGACTGATGTGAAGGGGGCTTCTGTAGGGAACTCTGATGCGAAGGGGGCTTCTGATGGAGGTTCAAATGTGAAGGTGGCTGCTGATGGGGACACTGATGTGAAGGGGGCTGCTGCTGGGGACTGTCTGATGTGAAGGGGGCCTCTGTAAGGGACTCTGATGTGAAAGGGGCTGCTGATGGGGACTCTGATGTGAAGGGGGCTGCTGATGGGGACTCTGTTGTGAAGGGGGCTTCTGATGGGGACTGATGTGAAGGGGGCTTCTGATGGGGACTGATGTGAAGGGGGCTTCTGTAGGGGACACTGATGTGAAGGGGGCTTCTGATGGGAACTGATGTAAAGGGGGCTTCTGTAGGGGACTCTGATGTGAAGGGGGCTTCTGGTGGGGACTGGTGTGAATGGGGCTTCTGTAGGGGAGTCTGATGTGAAAGGGGCTGCTGGTGGGGACTCTGATGTGAAGGGGGCTTCTGGTGGGGACTCTGATGGGAAGGGGGCTTCTGATGGGGACTGATGTGAAGGGGGCTTCTGTGGGGGACTCTGATGTCAAGGGGCTGCTGGTGGGGACTCTGATGTGAAGGGGCTGCTGGTGGAGACTGTCAGATGTGAAGAGGCTGCTGGTGGTGGGGACTCAGATGTGAAGGGGGCTTCTGGTGGGATCTCTGATGTGAAGGGGGCTTCTAATGGGGACTGATGTGAAGGGGGCTTCTGTAGGGGACTCTGATGTGAAGGGGGTGCTGGTGGGGACTCTGATGTGAAGGGGGCTGCTGGTGGGGACTGTATGATGTGAAGGGGGCTGCTAGTGCGGACTCTGATGTGAAGGGGGCTTCTGGTGGGGACTCTGATGTGAAGGGGGCTGCTGGTGGGGAATCTGATGTGAAGAGGGCTTCTGATGGGGACTGATGTGAAGGGGGCTTCTGTACGGGACTGGTGTGAAGGGGGCTTCTGTAGGGGAGTCTGATGTGAAAGGGGCTGCTCGTGGGACTTTGATGTGAAGGGGGCTTCTGTAGGGGAATCTGATGTGAAGGGGGCTGCTGGTGGGGACTGTCTGATGTGAAGGGGGCTTCTGGTGGGGACTCTGATGTGAAGAAAGCTGCTTATGGGAACTCTGATGTGAAGGGGGCTTCTGTAGGGGATTCTGATGCGAAGGGGGCTGCTGGTGGGGACTATTATGTGAAGGGAGCTGCTGATGGGGATTCTGATTTGAAGGGGCTACTGGTGGGGACTCTAATGTGAAGAGGGCTTCTAGTGGGGACTGTCTGATGTGAAGGGAGCTGCTGATGGGGACTGATGTAAAGGGGGCTTCTGTAGGGGATTCTGATGTGAAGGGGGCCACTGGTGGGGACTCTTATGTGAAGGGGCTGCTGACTGGGACTCTGATGTGAAAGGAGCTGCTGATGGGGACTCAGATGTGAAGGGGGCTGCAGGTGGGGACTCTGATGTGAAGGGGGCTGCTGATTGGGACTCTGATGTGAAGGGGCTGCTGGTGGGGACTCTGATGTGAAGGGGGCTTCTAGTGGGGACTGTCTGATGGGAAGGGGGCTGCTGATGGGGACTGATGTGAAGGGGGCTTCTGATGGGGACTCTGATGTGAAAGGGGCTGCTGATGGGGACTGATGTGAAGGGGGCTGCTGGTGGGTACTCTGATTTGAAGAAGGCTTCTGGAGGGGACTCTGATGGGAAGGGAGCTTCTAGTGGGGACTCTGATGTCAAGGGGGCTGCTGTTGGGGGCTGCTGGTGGGGACTCTGATGTGAAGGGAGCTTCTGATGGGGACTCTGATGTGAAGAGGGCTGCTGGTGGGGACTCTGATGTGAAGAGGGCTGCTGGTCGTTACTCTGATGTGAAGGGGGCTTCTGGAGGGGACTCTGATGTAAAGGGGACTTCTGATGGGGACTCTGATGTGAAGGGGGCTTCTGATGGGGACTTTGATGTTAAGGGGGCTTCTGATGGGGACTGATGTGAAGGGGGCTTCTGTAGGGGACACTGATGTGAAGGGGGCTTCTGATGGGAACTGATGTAAAGGGGGCTTCTGTAGGGGACTCTGATGTGAAGGGGGCTTCTGGTGGGGACTGGTGTGAATGGGGCTTCTGTAGGGGAGTCTGATGTGAAAGGGGCTGCTGGTGGGGACTCTGATGTGAAGGGGGCTTCTGGTGGGGACTCTGATGGGAAGGGGGCTTCTGATGGGGACTGATGTGAAGGGGGCTTCTGTAGGGGACTCTGATGTGAAGGGGCTGCTGGTGGGGACTCTGATGTGAAGGGGCTGCTGGTGGAGACTGTCTGATGTGAAGGGGCTGCTGGTGGTGGGGACTCAGATGTGAAGGGGGCTTCTGGTGGGGTCTCTGATGTGAAGGGGGCTTCTAATGGGGACTGATGTGAAGGGGGCTTCTGTAGGGGACTCTGATGTGAAGGGGGTGCTGGTGGGGACTCTGATGTGAAGGGGGCTGCTGGTGGGGACTGTATGATGTGAAGGGGGCTGCTAGTGCGGACTCTGATGTGAAGGGGGCTTCTGGTGGGGACTCTGATGTGAAGGGGGCTGCTGGTGGGGAATCTGATGTGAAGAGGGCTTCTGATGGGGACTGATGTGAAGGGGGCTTCTGTAGGGGACTGGTGTGAAGGGGGCTTCTGTAGGGGAGTCTGATGTGAAAGGGGCTGCTCGTGGGACTTTGATGCGAAGGGGGCTTCTGTAGGGGACTCTGATGTGAAGGGGGCTGCTGGTGGGGACTGTCTGATGTGAAGGGGGCTTCTGGTAGGGACTGTCTGATGCAAAGGGGGCTGCTGGTGGGGACTGTCTGATGCGAAGGGGACTGCTGGTGGGGACTCTGATGTGAAGGGGGCTGCTGATGGGGACTGATGTGAAGGGGGCTTCTGTAGGGAACTCTGATGCGAAGGGGGCTTCTGATGGAGGTTCGAATGTGAAGGTGGCTGCTGATGGGGACACTGATGTGAAGGGGGCTGCTGGTGGGGACTGTCTGATGTCAAGGGGGCCTCTGTAGGGGACTCTGATGTGAAAGGGGCTGCTGATGGGGACTCTGATGTGAAGGGGGCTGCTGATGGGGACTCTGTTGTGAAGGGGGCTTCTGATGGGGACTGATGTGAAGGGGGCTTCTGATGGGGACTGATGTGAAGGGGGCTTCTGTAGGGGACACTGATGTGAAGGGGGCTTCTGATGGGAACTGATGTGAAGGGGGCTTCTGGTGGGGACTCTGATGTGAAGGGGGCTGCTGGTGGGGAATCTGATGTGAAGAGGGCTTCTGATGGGGACTGATGTGAAGGGGGCTTCTGTAGGGTACTGGTGTGAAGGGGGCTTCTGTAGGGGAGTCTGATGTGAAAGGGGCTGCTCGTGGGACTTTGATGTGAAGGGGGCTTCTGTAGGGGACTCTGATGTGAAGGGGGCTGCTGGTGGGGACTGTCTGATGTGAAGGGGGCTTCTGGTAGGGACTGTCTGATGCAAAGGGGGCTGCTGGTGGGGACTGTCTGATGCGAAGGGGACTGCTGGTGGGGACTCTGATGTGAAGGGGGCTGCTGATGGGGACTGATGTGAAGGGGGCTTCTGTAGGGAACTCTGATGCGAAGGGGGCTTCTGATGGAGGTTCGAATGTGAAGGTGGCTGCTGATGGGGACACTGATGTGAAGGGGGCTGCTGCTGGGGACTGTCTGATGTGAAGGGGGCCTCTGTAAGGGACTCTGATGTGAAAGGGGCTGCTGATGGGGACTCTGATGTGAAGGGGGCTGCTGATGGGGACTCTGTTGTGAAGGGGGCTTCTGATGGGGACTGATGTGAAGGGGGCTTCTGATGGGGACTGATGTGAAGGGGGCTTCTGTAGGGGACACTGATGTGAAGGGGGCTTCTGATGGGAACTGATGTAAAGGGGGCTTCTGTAGGGGACTCTGATGTGAAGGGGGCTTCTGGTGGGGACTGGTGTGAATGGGGCTTCTGTAGGGGAGTCTGATGTGAAAGGGGCTGCTGGTGGGGACTCTGATGTGAAGGGGGCTTCTGGTGGGGACTCTGATGGGAAGGGGGCTTCTGATGGGGACTGATGTGAAGGGGGCTTCTGTAGGGGACTCTGATGTCAAGGGGCTGCTGGTGGGGACTCTGATGTGAAGGGGCTGCTGGTGGAGACTGTCTGATGTGAAGGGGCTGCTGGTGGTGGGGACTCAGATGTGAAGGGGGCTTCTGGTGGGGTCTCTGATGTGAAGGGGGCTTCTAATGGGGACTGATGTGAAGGGGGCTTCTGTAGGGGACTCTGATGTGAAGGGGGTGCTGGTGGGGACTCTGATGTGAAGGGGGCTGCTGGTGGGGACTGTATGATGTGAAGGGGGCTGCTAGTGCGGACTCTGATGTGAAGGGGGCTTCTGGTGGGGACTCTGATGTGAAGGGGGCTGCTGGTGGGGAATCTGATGTGAAGAGGGCTTCTGATGGGGACTGATGTGAAGGGGGCTTCTGTACGGGACTGGTGTGAAGGGGGCTTCTGTAGGGGAGTCTGATGTGAAAGGGGCTGCTCGTGGGACTTTGATGTGAAGGGGGCTTCTGTAGGGGAATCTGATGTGAAGGGGGCTGCTGGTGGGGACTGTCTGATGTGAAGGGGGCTTCTGGTGGGGACTCTGATGTGAAGAAAGCTGCTTATGGGAACTCTGATGTGAAGGGGGCTTCTGTAGGGGATTCTGATGCGAAGGGGGCTGCTGGTGGGGACTATTATGTGAAGGGAGCTGCTGATGGGGATTCTGATTTGAAGGGGCTACTGGTGGGGACTCTAATGTGAAGAGGGCTTCTAGTGGGGACTGTCTGATGTGAAGGGAGCTGCTGATGGGGACTGATGTAAAGGGGGCTTCTGTAGGGGATTCTGATGTGAAGGGGGCCACTGGTGGGGACTCTTATGTGAAGGGGCTGCTGACTGGGACTCTGATGTGAAATGAGCTGCTGATGGGGACTCAGATGTGAAGGGGGCTGCAGGTGGGGACTCTGATGTGAAGGGGGCTGCTGATTGGGACTCTGATGTGAAGGGGCTGCTGGTGGGGACTCTGATGTGAAGGGGGCTTCTAGTGGGGACTGTCTGATGGGAAGGGGGCTGCTGATGGGGACTGATGTGAAGGGGGCTTCTGATGGGGACTCTGATGTGAAAGGGGCTGCTGATGGGGACTGATGTGAAGGGGGCTGCTGGTGGGTACTCTGATTTGAAGAAGGCTTTAGGAGGGGACTCTGATGGGAAGGGAGCTTCTAGTGGGGACTCTGATGTCAAGGGGGCTGCTGTTGGGGGCTGCTGGTGGGGACTCTGATGTGAAGGGAGCTTCTGATGGGGACTCTGATGTGAAGAGGGCTGCTGGTGGGGACTCTGATGTGAAGAGGGCTGCTGGTCGTTACTCTGATGTGAAGGGGGCTTCTGGAGGGGACTCTGATGTAAAGGGGACTTCTGATGGGGACTCTGATGTGAAGGGGGCTTCTGATGGGGACTTTGATGTTAAGGGGGCTTCTGATGGGGACTCTGATCTGATGTGAAGGGGCCTGCTGGTGGGGACACTCAAAATTAATGTGGGCCGGTCATGATGAAGTCCAGGGCCAAATTTTTTTCCCAGTCCAGCCCAGCAGTGGATGCAGCAGCAGGACTCGGGAGCGGCTTTCCGTGGGACCACCCCGATGAAGAGGAGAGGCTTGGAGCACCGGCAGGGGATCCCATAAAGTGGATTGGGGCTGCTCTGTGCAAAATCATTGCACAGAGCAGGTAAGTATAGGTATGTTTTTTTGTTTTCTTTTTAACAGGCCCAGGTAGTTTATGCCATAATGTACTTGTATGCACTGCATTTTAGCATATTATGACATACTTACCTGTGAAACAAAGTCCTTCAGCGATGAGCTGTCACTGATTAAAATAACTTGTCATCTCTTTCCAGTGTCAATGTGTCCTAAGGCTGATCTGTATTCCAATAGGGTTTATATGAAGTGTCTCATCTTTTCTGGCTGTCTGTCCCAGAAATAAGAATCACTGACTTGTGAATTATGGAGAAATGAGGGTGGCAATGTGTTAAGTTTGTTTTCCCCAGTCCCTTCACAGTTAGGGGCTTTTCAGACCTCATTATTTTCACAGCTGCTTTCTCACTATACCACAGCACAGTAGGGGGTGCAGTATCTACCTAGAAATGCTGGATACTGGAGGTGGCCATACCTCTGTAGGAAATAGGGCTTTCTCCCATTTAAAAAAACAGATGTTAACAGGGGCAGAAGTCAGCGGATAATCACCCACTGACATCTGCTTGCCCATAGAAATACATCGGTGTCTGTTTGAGATCCCTCCAACTTGGAATGAATGGGGATCCCACTTTGAGCCCAACAATGCCAGGTACTTTGTGTCTGGTATGAATCTTTAGGGGAAACTCATGCCAAATGAAAAAAAAAAAAACGGCATGGGTTCCCCCTCCAAGACCATTCCCCCTGAACCGTACCAGGCCGCATGCCCTCAACATGGGGGGGGGTTGATATTTTGGAATGGGGGGGCCCTGTGCGATCCGACTTTGATCCGACTTCAGTGATATTCAATGGGATGAAGTAGGATCAAAGTTGGACCAAAGTAGTGCAGGGAGCATTATCAAAGTTGGACCGACTTGTGTCAGACCAGTTAAGACAGCTCTAATAGGGACACATTGATTTTCAAACGTTATGCGACATGAGCTCCCAATGTCAGAGCGGTTGTCGTACAAGTGTGAACCCAGCCTAAAAAAATAAATCAGAACTCCAACAAGGAATGTGATATTCCTTGTAATATATAAAGTGTGCATTACAAGTGCAGAGACCTCTCCAGAGAATTCCAGAGTAATAAAAGAAGTCAATAGACATGCATTTTCTGATATCTGAAATAACAGTTTTGGGCAATGTGACCATTTATTTACATTTTTTAGCAACAGCTAATATAAACTAAAGGAGTTCAATGACAAGGGCGGCAGAGTGGTGTAGTGGTTAGAACTTTGACCTAGCAGGAAAAAGATTTGAATCTCAACCACGACACTACCTGCCTGGAGTTTACATGTTCTCCCTGTGCGTGCGTGGGTTTCCCCCGGGTACTCTGGTTTCCTCCAACACTCCAAAGACATGCTGGTAGGTTAATTGGATCCAGTCTAATTTGGCCCTAGTATGTATATGTATGAATGTGAGTAAGGGACCTTAGATTGTAAGCGCCTTGAGGGTAGGGACTGATGTGAATGTATAATTTATATGTAAAGGGCTGCGTAAATTGACAGCGCTATATAAGTACCTGAAATAAAATAAAATAAATAAATTACATTACTGTAAAGGAAGTTAGAAAATATGTTAATATCAAAAAATGTATCTCAGATATGTCCAGGTCTACTTCACTCTTGAAACAGTTACATTTGATTTAATTAATATTTTTTTATGGTATTTACAAAGATTGTACATATAGTTTGCAGCCTTAGCTATATGACCCCCCACTACCACTTATGTTTTTTTTTTCATAACAGACAGCTGGTTTGGCAAAGCCAAGCTCTGCTATTATATAGGCAGCATAAGACACAGAGGTGGCCTTAGGGTGGGAGGCAGAGAGCCCTTGAAGGCAGAAACACAAGCAGCAATTGATGCTGGCTATGGGTTAGCAGTGCATCTAGAGAGGTCCTGTGAAATGTCTGTGCAGCCTAACTTGGCAATCCTCCAAAAAGAACTGTTCACATACTCTTCTCACAAACCCTTATTCAAGAAAATCTAACTGGGAAAAGAAAGTGAAAGGCATTTACATCAATCTGTAAGAAGCCCTTTTGTAGGCAATCCTTCATCTGCATTGTGTTTGATCCCTCTTAAGAATGTTGACCTGTGCTGCTTGCAGTGACTGACCTCAGCTTGACAGCAGGTGACATTCTTAATAACTGAGCATGTCTGAGTGAGAATCAAAATTTAACTTATTAGTTACTAGATGTTAACATGATGTCTAGTCATTCCCAGAGCTGTGAATGTAAGGGGTTAGTTCACTAAAAGGATATTTGTTATTTTTATGTCAACTACCAAATTCTGAAACATTGGTTTCTGGGTTTAATATGTTTTGTTGTAGTATCGAGAAGCATTTTATTGTAAGTAGCCATTGATTATTACATATACATTTGAATATGCAAACCAGCTAAAAAAAAAAAAAAAAGAAGGAAGAGAAACTCAATAGTGCATGAATTGTATTATTATTATAATAAATAGTATGCAATATTAATAACCACAATTATATTGTATACACTGCTCTTACCTCCAATAGTGTTTCCAGTGTTGGGTGTTGACATCACTAAAAGTTATTCTACATTTTCAAGAACTGGATCAGAGAACACTTTTATTCTTATGTTTTTTACAGTTTTACGAATACCTGGAGACATTAGCGGCAATATGTGATTTCATTCATCACTGGCTAACCAGTATAATGATGTTTATTTAACACATTCGAGTAAATGAATTGTTTCGAGCCCTTGTGACAAGGGAAATCCCTCTACACAAAGTTTCACTTTACTTTTTCTTTTCAGTTAGGTTGTAAATAAACTGTACATCTAGCTCTTGCAAAGGCTTAAAATGACAAGAGGGCAAAGGGGCAAGTAAAAGCTTAACGCCTGAGAATATGTCTATGGCCTGGCAGGGAACATAAGCCTTATGTCAACAATGGGTGGCCTGTAAAAACAAGTAAGTCTGATGAGAACAGACGCCGAGTCCTGAAAGACTCATTAACAGCCAGTGGCAGGCAGTGGGGCTGGAAGCTGTCTCAGTGGTGGCTTCCTCCTCCATTGGAGGTCATTGTCCTACACAGAAACAGGACATTCTTCAGGCATCTATCTCCTTACAGCTTACTGATGAGTAATTGGCAATATCTGCCTAAATAACACATGAAGAGTTGTATAATATGCCTTATTTCCTAAGAATTCATCAATTCATTTTCTTTTTTTCTTTTTCTTTTTTTTTTCGTTTTCATTAAATTAGCTTTTTATTCTGTGATTATGAATTTATGTTGCATTTACTCAATCCAAAATAGTTTTCTAGTAATAATACCAAAGCCGTAGTGCTGTCTCATGGGCCTTAGGGTCCTTGGACACAGGCAAAATTGTTGTATCTTTTCATCAGATACATTTTACTACATTTCGCTGTCACGATTTGCAGAGGAATATTAGTGTGTACATGCAACCTGCATTTACTTCTTTGGTAAATGCAGCAGGGAAATAATGACATCTCTGTGCAGAATGTGTACATGTACCTGCTTTTCTGTACTGCTCCGCTCTGTTCATGTGTCATACAGGTAAATTATATGTGATGAGTTAATTCTGAGTTTCTGAACAGTGGCTGAGGGGAGTGGTGACTTCTTGGAGTATTTTTAATCTCCTTTTCCCTTTCTTCTAATCAAAGTAGATGGCATAATAAAGCTATTTTTATGTTAATTGTTTTAATTAGAGTAACTTTTCTTTGTAGAAATATTGTAGCGCAGTATGATGAAGATTATTCTGGAACAACGCTGTCATTTTTGTATTTGTTCTTTTAAAATTGTTAAAGAAAAAAGTAAAAAAAAAATCACATGACCATGTTATTGATCAGCAACTGGTTGGTATCCCTGCTTTTTGCTGCAATTTCAATTGACCCTATGCCACCTTTTTTCTTAGACAAACTAAGCACCTGTTCCAGTTTCTCTTGATTTCTGTGAGTGCCTGTGACATTTTTGATGTTCTTTGCACAGAAAGGGCTTGTTTATGCAAAGGTTAAAAAATTTCAAGTCAGCAACTACAAATATCGTTTATAAACAGACACTTACCAGCTCAGAGATACAACACTGTCTTCGTTTGTGCTGGTTCTTCGCTGGCCTTCAGGTCCCCGCCACTGCCATCTTGGATGTGGGAAGCCTGTTGTTACTTCCTGCAGATTTACAGCCAGCTCCCCACTGTACATGTGTGAGTCCCGATGTACTTTGTGAATGGACCTGCAGCCTCCTGGGACCTGTGACATGTCCCGGGAGGTTGCCGAACTTCCACCCAGAACGCCTAGGCGTTCCAAGTGGAAGTAGTAGTGGATACATGCCAGAAATAGGTACTTGGCCCCTAAAGGAAAAAAGTTACAAAAATGCTAGGGGAGGAAGATTAAAAAAAACAGAACTTCCCTTTTGCTTAAAAGCAATCCATGGTGCATTGCTTTTCAGAGGGTGTTTAACAGGCATGTGTTATTAAGTTTAAGGTGTTGTGACACCGACCAAACATTCAATTAGGTGTATCTTCCTGGTGCATGTGTTTATATTACAGTAATTTACCTTCAGTCAATGTTTGGTGAATGTCATGTTTTCTACTTTATAAATTTGGCAAAAATTGCCCAGTCTATTGATATATCTTGAGAACACTGTGGATAGGTTTACACTATTGATATTGTGTTGCGCAAACTGTTGGCACTATATGCAGTGCCTTGCAAAAGTATTCACCCCCCTTGGCATTTTTCATGTTTGTTGCCTCACAACCTGGAATTAACATGGATTGTTTGAGGATTTGCATCATTTAATTTACAGAACATGCCCACAACTTTGAAGATTTTTTTTGTATACAAATAGGACAAATTAACAGAAAAAGTCAATGTGCATAACTATTAACCCCCCTAAAGTCAATACTTTGTAGAGCTACCTTTTGCGGCTATCACAGCTCAAAGTCACTTTAGATAAGTCTCTATGAACTTGCCACATCGTACCACTGGGATTTTTACCCATTCCTCTTTGCAAAACTGCTCCAGCTCCTTCAAGTTGGATGGTTTGCGCTTGTGAACAGCAATCTTTAAGTCTGACCACAGATTTTTTATTGGATTGAGGTCTGGGCTTTGACTAGGCCATTCCAACACATTTACACGTTTCCCCTTAAACCACTCAAAGTGTTGCTTTAGCAGTGTGTTTGGGGTCATTGTCCTGATGGAAGGTGAATTTCCGTCCTACCCTCAAATCACACAGAGTGGTACAGGATTTGTTCAAGAATATTCCTGTATTTAGCACCATCTATCTTTCTCTCAACTCTGACCAGTTTCCCAGTCCCAACTGATGAAAAACATCCCCACAGCATGATGCTGCCACCACCATGTTTCGCTGTGGGGATGGTGTTCTTTGGGTGATGTGATGTGTTAGGTTTGTGCCAGACATAGCGTTTTCTTTGATGGCCAAAAAGTTAAATTTTAGTCTCATCAGACCAGAGCACCTTCCTCCATACATTTTGGGAGTCTCCCACATGCAGTTCTTACTTACTGAAAGATAATTTAAAGTGACCCAGATAGGTGAAGAAAATTAAAACAAAGTCAAAACAATAAGTGTTCAAAGGCATAGTTTATTAGTTTATTTTCTTTAGAAAGATGCAACAATTTGAGTAGAGCAGCCCTCTGCCACACTTTCTGTGTGGAAACAGTAGCCTCTCTGTATAAATTTGACACACCCCCTGCAAGTCAGAGCTAATGTCCTCTAATCAGCAGAGGATTTGATTTTTGCTGCTTGGAAAGCTCCTGCTCAGACCCAGCAAGTGTTGTGCCGGATTTCTGCAGAGAGACCAATCCTTCCACATAGAGCAAGGGTCCTTCTCTGCAGCTTGCTGTCAGGGGACAGTATTTTCTACTCAGGCTAGGGCACTTTTATAAAGTAAAAACTGTAATACTTTGCATACTTTTTGTTTTGATACACCTTGGATGTATTTGGTTGTATGTAGCTGATTCGAAAGGATAATTTTATTTTGTTGCTCAGAGTATGACTGTTTCATAGCTGTTAATGAGGCCATACATCGACTATGAACTGGCTATTTTAGAAAAAAGGCGTTGTGGCTTTCAATAGGACCACACATTGAAGATGGCTGAATCAGGGCTGAAGGTAAATATAACACCTAATGGGCAGATGTTATTGATTACAATGACTAATAACAGTGGACACAGGCAGCTTTGCAACATCAGATTTAGACAAGTTGAGGGAAACCATTTTCGCTTGCTAGTTTCCAAACATCCCAGTGTATTGTGAATATTAAATTGACATATGTGCTGTATAGTCAGGGGCACTTTGAACCCTCAATATAAAAACAAAATAGAAATATAGTTTATATATTTCCAAAGTGAAGGCATTAAAAGAATAATAATTGATTTTAATAATAATAATAATAATTAAAAGATTACCATCATGAGAGTATAGAGACTACCATTTTTTACCTTTCCTTCTAAATGCTAGTTGTTTAACAGTCATGCTGACCTGGTAGCTTCAATATGTTAAACCACTGACCTGAAACAGGTCTACATACTTGTTCCAGATTGGTGGCACTGAAGCCAGTAAGTCAGCATAACAGCCAGGCAACTAGCACTAGGTACTTGGCTCATAAAAGTTTACTCTGACGGAACCATCCGGCATCCAGCCTGGGTGCCTCTGTCAAGATACAGCTTCCTCTAGTCTGGACCAGGGAACCAGGTTTTATAGCTGAGCACCCAAGCACTAGACGGCATTAGCTTAGGTCCAAACTGGAACTCACTTTATTGTAAACTCACTCAGAATATATATTACACAAGATCAGGTAAGGGTCTGATCATGATATTATAAACAATTAGCACTTCTAAGGAACAGTCAACATAAAAAATGCTAATCTGCATGTAGCAAAACCCCCGAAGGAGCTGCTTAAGTTTGTTCTGTCCGTTTCTCTGCCTCCCAACCCTAATAACAGCCTCAGCCCCCTCTGCCACACCTGGCAATAGCGTAAGTGTAATAACCAATAAGAAACACACACGTTATAATAAAACACAGAAATTGTATTTACTGCAATATTTCTGTGGAAGAATAACAGACAATAACAATGTATAATCAAGTAATCAACTAGAGATCAATAACTGATATTTAAGAGCAATATAGCTCTCAATCCTATATTCAAGCTGCTTTCAGGGGATTCCAAAACCGAGAATGTCCCCAAGAGCAGGGGCACACTTTTATGGTAAATAAAGCACAATATGACACTTCATAATTGGTTACCTTTACTCAGATTGGCTCTATGAGTCCAGGCAGGAGGAGAGCAGAGGAATGACTCCCTTTGTGTCAGGTCTCTCTCTACTGTCCCCTAACACCAAAGGCCCAGCTTTACATGCCTATTCAAGTCAACAAGTAATGGCTTAATTTTATAAATAAACTGTCCTACACCCCCAATGCATATGCAGAGCCCTGAATATGTGTGTGCGGATCTCTATGGCGCTAGTAGCTTCAGTCCTTTAGAAGCAAAGATAAGATTTGGTGTCTTTAGCTAGCCACTTTTGTTGGTGCACTTAAACTCCTGGATAGCAGGGTCAAACAACACAACTGGCCCAGATGATCAAGTGAAACAGGCAGAATCTTTCTCAGCAAGGTGAGAGGACAATGATATCTGTATACAGTGTCCCAGAAGTGGACAGTGTTATGTCTTATCCCTGTGGTACTACATGTGTCAGCAAGATGACTACCAGCCATGATGTCTGTATACAGTGTTCAAATAACTCCTTTTTTCTGTAGTGCAATGTCTCTGTTCCCTGCATATGGCCAAAAATGCCCTCTCACCACATCCTGCGATCAAGGCCCAAGCAAACATCCTGGAACAGGCAGGCTTTCACGGCAACCCCAACTGGTGCCCTCACACTGGAACCATTCACCATTGGTGGAGATGCACCTCAATATTCACTTGGGATCCCCCTCTCTCAGGCTGGATGTGTCAGCTGGCAGTGGAGGCCTGAAACATGCGGGGAGATCATCTGAGAGACAGCATCTCTCCCTCAGGTCTGGTCTCTTTCACTCCCCCATGGCTGACTAAAAAATTCCCTCAGGACACAAAATGGAGTATTTTACTTTCCTGTCAGAAGAGTACTATGGGCCTTGTAGTTCCTTTCTGTATACCAGGCTATAGAGATTTTTTTTTGTGTGAGGGAACTGCTTGTCCTAGAATCCATTGCAGTTACTTTCTGCAGTTCAGTACAGTCTCTCCGATTGGCTGCTGTAACTGTGCCTTTAATTGGCTTTCTTCTTCCTGCCAATAGGGGCACAAGAGATGCTACTGAATGCACAGCTCTGTGCGTGTCAGCTCACTTTACATTAAACTCAGTCAGTGAAACAGGAAGAAGGGGGGTGAAAATCCCCCATTGCAGTTGCTGGCAGGCAGCTCTCCCTAACTCAAGCTAGAAAGCCTGCGTACATTACTCCAGCCAGCCTGGTGGGGTTGTTGGTCACAGTGCTCACAGTGATCTGATTAGCACAAACGAATTAACAACTAGTCACTAAACAAGCCTAGGTGCTCAGACCATTGGGCAAAAAGCCCACAACCCTGGATACACAAAGTACATTATATTATTGTGCAGACACCCCGAGTATGAAAGGGGTTAAAGCCGTTTAGGACATTCCCTTCCCGAACACCAAGGCAGCTACCAAACACTTCCATCAGCTGAACAAGGAACCTATACGAATAATTCTCCCCCAAATATGAGACAAGGTTCTGTATTGAGGTTCAAACAGAAATGAATCTTTATCGGAAGGAATACAGGCTCTTTTATACAGTAAAAGAGGAGGTGCATACTTCCTGCTCATATTACTCTGAACATACACCTGTGACCAGAAACCTAATTAACATGAGATAATTAACTAATCCTTTTAGATAGTGGCTTGATAACAAGGTAAGGTGGAAGAAATATCAAATATCCAAGAGATGAGCTGACAGGCAGAAACAATAGGTGACTCAATTACAATGGGAATTCACACCTAAGAGGGGAACACTTGGAAAATTATACCATAGGAAAAAGACACCTTAGTAAACAGATTATAGCAGGAAACCCCAGCATCAGGTTGGGTTGAGCTGATTATATTAACATCTGCTCTGAGTTACACCGTCTAAAGCAGTCATTGTTGGTTTGGGCACAAAGGACCCAAATATGTATCCTGATTCTAGATTTCCAGAGTTTGTGTGTTTTGGTGAGACCTGGACCTGAATTTGAAGCAAGACCACTCATGTCCCCCAGGCACACACCTCCCTAGAAGCCAGGGCACATAGGCAAGAGGCAACCCTGCAGTCTTCTCCAAAAGCCGCTGTCCTGGTTGAGCCTGTCACATTAAGTTTATGACGTTATGCTCTACAAATGCCTTATGATGCATTTCCTCAAACAACTGGTGCCTAGTATCAGTGTCTGAGGATATGGAACCTCTGCACTCCCTATTCTACCACTGACATCAACATCATTATAGACTGGTACTTGTCCACTATGTCAGCATGCCTCATGTACCCATTATATTTCCTTGTGCGTGTACAAAAAATATATGGCTGTGGCATATCTGTCTAGCATGTTAGACCGTCTTCAAAACTATGTGTTGCAGTAACTGGACGTAAAATGCACATTTACTACAATGCACACTAATTCATGGCGCTTTCATTTAGAATGACACCCCAATGCACAATTACAGTAGGTGGCAACACACCCGTGCTGTAGCATATCACAATATTCAAGCTATGCGGCAATAGAAGTCAACACTCAAAACACCACCAGGAAGGAAACATATAGTAACATCAGAAAAGCATAAGAGCATGGTCTGCTGATGTCCCTGTCTGGAAACTCTTTTATAGAATGTTCGTGTAAGTGTGCATTTGTAAATACAGGATGTCAATATGTGTATATATTAAAATATTCTATATAAAGACTGTATATTTTACAAAATTCCTTATCTCCTTTTAATAAGTGATTTTGTACCATGTTGCTCAGTAATTCAGGAATGTATCAGAGTTGGACAGAACTTGCCCAGTCATATGTCTCAAATGGGAAAGAGCTATCCAGTGCTTTCACATGCTGAGTTCCCCTGGGAATTTCTTCCCTTGGTCACTATTTGTGCCTCGTGTCCGTTCAACTGTCCAGCTTATCTTGGTCTCAGACACAGGCACAGCACTTTCTTCTGTTACTTCCCTACTGTCTGGGAAAACAAACCAAAGTCATTTTTTTTTTAGTCTTGTCTACTTTAACTAACTTCATCATGATTGAAAATATTTTAGCCTTTTAGAAAATGCAAAACAAAATGGTGTAACATATTCGTAAGACTCAAGCCATGCCCGTGATGTAAACCATCTGTCTGGTAAAAATAATGTGCTATGTGCCTGTGCCCTTTCTGAGATTGGCACTTGGCACAGGTTGTTGCTTGGTTCAAGTGGAATTCTCTTAGCCTGCAGCTGTATTTTTCCAGGCATAAAATTGTAATTCAATTCTCACATTATCACCTAATGCAATATGTGCTCCAGCATCATCATTTTAAGTACATTTCCTACTTATCAAAAGCCTTTTGTTTACTAGCTGTTTTTCCCTGTTAGTACATTTAAAGCACTTAAAGGGAATAGTCAATTGTCAGGAAACCTGTGGTGAAAGAAACATATAAGCTTTTATTACTGACCGCTACTTTTGAAATTTCAAGCTGATCCAATGTCATCAATAATTTCTGAGTTAGTGACTAAAAGTGATTGTAAATGATCACCTTGTAAAGTAACCCATTCTGTTTAAAATAGAAATGAAAGGCAAAACAAAATAAACAAAAAAAAAGTATATATATATATATATATATATATATATATATATATGTGTGTATACCTTTTTTTCCCTTTTTTTATAAGGGATCACATTCCATCTGTTCTCAGCATAGCATAGCTAGAGAACTGACCACAGTGTGCTATCCTGCTTAGTGTGGTCAGTTTTAATAGGAATGCGTGGGGACTGGCAGGAACACCAGGGATGTCACACAAAGGAAGCAATACAAATAGAACAGGATACTTTTTCACTAAGTACATGGTATAGCAGGCACATTTCGGGAATATGAAGTGTTGGGGCAACAAATGCTTTAATTCATGGTTTTCAGCAATGAGATTCTTGGTTTCAGCACAAAGTCAGTTGATCAGTAAGGTAAGTATAATACTTTCAGGCTCCATTTACACCATTGTGTTTTTTCATTCTTTTTACAGAAATGCAGGGCATTTTTTTAACATGGGTTTCCGATGGAACATGCTCACATGAATGCATTTTTGTGCCCCTTCATTTTTGGAAAGGGTCAGGGACTTTTTTAAATGCAAAACTGTGCTTTTTTTGCATTTTTTGGTTCAAAAGACTTCAATGGAGAAGCCGCAGAAAAGCATGTAGTGTTTTTACTGCAATTTTGCTTGAATTTGCATTTTAAAATCTGCCCAACAATAAATCCCCCCCCCCCCTCAACAAAAAAAAAACGCAAATCATGGCAAAATCGCTGTAAAATCGTAGTAAAATCACAGTAAAAACTAGGTTAAAAAAAAAAAAACTAGAAAACACAGCAAAAGCACTGCAGAAACACTCAAAAGCAACATGCATAGACGTGAATCGACCATAAAGCCTCGCACGGATTTTATGACAGGAATTGTGTGTTGACAGACTGTTGGCCTAAAATCTGACCGTTTGTATGCTCCATCGGACAATTGTTGTCAGACTTTCCACCAACAAATGTTGGATGACAGGATTATACATTTTCCGCGGACATCAGTCTGTTGTCAGATTTTCCTATCATGTGTACTAGGGATGAGCTTGGTGTTCGAGTCGAACGCATGTTTGACTCGGACACAGGCTGTTCCCCCGTTCGGCGAAGCCAGAACTCTGTGGGCCGTTCACATCATATTCGCGCCATAATCGCGTGACCCCGCATGCTTGACCAATCACAGCGCCAGCAGCGAGGAGAGCCATAATTGGCCACAGGCAGGATGCCTGTGGCAAATTATAGCTCAGGGGGTTTAGTACTCGCCCAACACTATATAAGGCCTCCAGCGTAGCGGCCTTGTGTAGTGTGTTCCGGCGTACAGGGAGAGAGCAGGATAGGCAGGGACAGTGTGTTCTTTTCTTGTGAATCTGCAGCAGTTAAAGTGGGTGTTGTGTGCCTCCAGCACAGTATACACCTGAAGATACCCCTTATTGCTGGTGTTCTTTAATACAGGCATCTGCAGGAGTTTAAGTGGGTGTTGTGTGCCTCCAGCACAGTATACACCTGTAGCTATCCTTTATTGCTGGTGTTCTGTAATATGGGCATCTGCAGGAGTTAAAGTGGATGTTGTGTGCCTCCAGTACAGTATACACCTGAAGCTACCCTTTATTACTGGTGTTCTGTAATACAGGCATCTGCAGCAATTAAATTGGGTGTTGTGTGCCTCCAGCACAATATACACCTGAAGCTACCCTTTATTACTGGTGTTCTGTAATACAGGCATCTGCAGAATTTACCGGCTGTTCCGAGGCGCAGTAACTGAGGGAGGATTCAAGGCGTCCGGGTGTGCTCTCGGCTTGGAAGGGCACCGCAGCTCGTGCAAGTGACCGGGGGAGGACTCTTCGGAGGAGGGCCAACAAGCTGGCATCCTGAGAAGTGCCTGGTTACTGAGTTGTGAAGGACATTGAGGAATCCACGCTTTTTCCAGTACTGTTAAGGAGACAGAGAACTGAGGGAAAAGGTTCCTGTTCACTTTCAGTTACAACTTGTTCAAGGTCAGAGATTTCACAAGTTCTGAGTCAAAATGCTGATTGCCATAATCTCTGGCTAGAGATTTGTTCAGCCTTGAAGTGCCCAGCTGCGAGTGGCTACTCTCTGGGTGGTACTAGAGACTTGTTATATCTGCAGTTCAAGGTGCCTGAGTTTCTTCACCCTTGCCCTCTGTTCCCATACGAGACTGTATTGTTGGATGTTACCCCTGCAAATAAAAATCTTTCAAAAGGACTTTATTGGTGTCAGCATCCAAAGTTGTTGAGTATCAACCCTGGGAACCCCTAGACGTGGAAAAACAAGCCAAGTGGAGATGACCAGTAAGCTCAAAAGTTAAGGCTGCCCTGCAAAGGGTTATGGCCGCTACACATGCCTCCAGTACAATATACACCTGAAGATACCCCTTATTACTGGTGTTCTGTAATACAGGCATCTGCAGGAGTTAAAGTGGGTGTTGTGTGCCTCCAGCACAGTATACACCTGAAGATACCCCTTATTGCTGGTGTTCTGTAATACAGGCATCTGCAGCATTTACAGTGGGTGTTGTGTGCCTTCTGCACAGTATACACCTGAAGCTACCCCTTATTGCTGGTGTTGTTCTGTTTCTGTAACACAGGCAGGCAGCTGCAGTAATTACAGTCGGTGTACTGTTTTATCTACTCAGTGGGCACCTAAATCTACCCAATTGCTGGTTTTCCCATCTCACTGCAGGCCAATACTATGTCTGGAAGGCCAATAAGGAGAGGCAGACAGTCACAAGCCAATGAAAGAGCGCAAGCAGGCTCTGTGTCTAGAGACAACACTGCTGGTCATGGACGCGGTGCATCCTCATCAGCACGTGGCCATGGGCCATTGTCCTTATTTTCGGCAGCTGGACGTGTTGAGCTGCATCATGCCGAAGACTTGGTAGAGTGGATGACCAAGCCCTCCTCATCCTCTATATCCACTCTCACCCAGGCTCAGGGTACTAGCAAAGCAGCTGCCAACGCATTCTCTTCCCTCGTCTCAATGTCATCAGTCACTCCTTCCCTAGACCCACCATGTCCTCCCAAGGAGTCCCCCGAACTGTTTGAGCACAGCGTTGTTTACATGCTCCAGGAGGATGCCCAGCGTTTTGAAGGCTCTGATGATGATACCCAGCTAAAGGAAGGCAGTAGCGTGAGCGCAGAGAGAGGGGATGCTCAAGAAGGACAGCAATCTGGCAGTCATGTTCCACCAGCTGCAGCATACTGCCAGGTTTTCTCCAGTGATGAAGAGGGAGGGGATGATGAGGTCACTGACTCCACATGGGTGCCTGATAGGAGAGAGGAGAAGGAGTAGGAAGAGGAGGAGGAGGCACATCTCCAATGAGGCAGGATGCCCTCCGGGGGCCAGCTTAGGGACAGCACACCGAGGGAATCACACTGCAGAGCTCCGCCTCTGCAGGACGCTGCCTCTGCGCGTTATTCCAAAAGTTCTTTGGTGTGGGCTTTTTTGACACGAGTGCATCAGATCACACTGCTGCTATTTGCAACATATGTCCCAAGCGTATCTCGTGTGGCCAAAACATCAGCCGCTTGGGCACCACATGCTTGACCAGACATATGTTGACCTGCCATGCAGCTTGTTGGCAAGTGTACCTTAAAGACCCACACCAAAGAACAAAGTGGACCTCTCCTTGCTCCTCATCAGCTGGGATCTCCAACCCCACTAGACCTTCAGTCGTCTCTGAAACCTGCACTGAGAGGAATGAAGGTGTAGAATTAGGTGTGTCACAGCCAAGTACTTGCGGGCAATCTGCTAGCAGTACACCAACGTCCGATTGTAGCAGGCAAATTTCCCTGCCACAGCTGCTGGACCGTCGAAAGAAGTTCACTCCCAGCCATCCACATGCCCAGTGGTTGAATTTTAGCTTGGCTAAATTGCTAGCTCTTCAACTGCTGCCTTTTCAGTTGGTAGACTCTGCCCCCTTCCGTGAGTATGTGGAAGGCAATGTCCATGCCTCGCTGGACAGGGCGGTCAGCGGTAAGGTGCATATTACCACTGACTCATGGTCCAGCAGGCATGGACAGGGACGTTACCTATCCTTCACGGCCCATTGGGTCACTCTTCTGGCAGCTGGGAAGGATGCAGGACAAGGTGCAGTAGTGTTAGAGGTTGTTCCGCCACCACGCCTCCAAAATTCTACTACTGGTTGTGACACACCTCTCTCCTCCACCCCCTCCTCTTCTTCTTCGTCCATGGCCTGTTCCAGTGCTTTGTCCTCTGAACCAGTGGTGCTCCATAGGCGTTCAAGGGGCTACACAAGTGCGCAGGCAAAAAGATGCCATGCCATGCTTGCACTGGTTTGTTTGGGGGTCAGGAACCATACTGGGGCAGATATTTTGTCACCTCTGCAGGGGCAGGACGAGAGGTGGTTGACCCCACGCCAGCTTAAGCCAGGAATGCACATACAAACCCTGTGTGCATTTCCGCCGCATTTCCGCTGATCATTTAATGCCAGTGCTTGGCTGGCTGAGCTCCAAAAGGAGTTGAACCTGCCCAAGAACTGCCTTATATGTGCATTTGCCCAACAGGTGGAACTCAACTTTGGCCATGCTGCAGCAGTTGTACACGCAGCAGAGGGCCATCAATGAGTACCTGTGCGACTACGGCACCAGGACAGGGTCAGGGGAGCTTGTTTTTTTTCCCCCACGCCAGTGGGGCATGATCAGGGATGCATGCACTGTCCTGTCACCTTTTGAGGAGGCCACAAGGTTGTGGAGCAGTGACAGTGCATGCATCAATGACGCTGTACCTCTTGTCCACCTGTTGGAGCATACGCTGTGTGGAATAATGGACAGGGCACTTCAGGCAGAACAGAGGCAGGAAGAGGAGGACCTCCTTTCCTCTCAAGGCCCCCCCTTCCTGCTGTCCCATCCATCACACAGGAAGAGGAGGAGTAGGAGGAGGAGGATGATGATTGTGTCAGCATATAGGTGGAGCCTGGCACTCAGCATCGGCAGCAGCAGCAGCAGCAGCAGCAGTCTTTTAGGGATGATTTACAGTCCCAAGAAACCCATGGACTTGTATGTGGCTGGGAGGAGGTGGCTGCGGATCATGTTGTCCTTAGTGACCCAGAGGACTCCGGACCGAACTCCTCAGCTAACCTACTCTGCATGGCCTCCCTGATCCTGCAAAGCCTGCAGAAGGATCCTCGTATTCTTTGGATCAAGGAGAGGGACCATTACTGGCTGGCCACTCTCCATGATCGACGGTACAAGGTTAAGGTTGCAAACTTTATCTTGTCATTGCAGAGGGAGCAGAGGATGAGACATCTCTAAGAGGCCTTGCAGAAAGGTCTGTGCAACGCGTTCCCAGAGACTGGGAGGTTCCAAACTCCTAGTCCTGGACAACGTGTTTGCTGAGGCTTCGTCAGTCACAGAAGGAGCAGTGGAGAAGGTGGCCATCTGACCGATGCGTTCAGACAATTTTTTAGTCAGCAGCCCCAAGGTATGATCGGTTCCATCAACCATCGCCAGCGTCTGATTTACATGGTGCAAGAATACCTAGGGGCAAGGTCAGACTTGGACACCTTTCCCACCGAAAATCCACTGGCTTACTGGGTCTTGAGGATGGATCACTGGCCAGAGCTTGCACAGTATGCAATTGAGCTACTGGCCTGTCCTGCATCCAGCGTTCTTTCAGTGCTGCTGGAGGCTTTGTAACCGATCACAGGGTGCGCCTGTCCACCGACTCGGTTGATCGCCTGACCTTCATAAAGATGAATCAGTCTTGGATCACCACCAGCTACCAAGCACCTGAAGCTGATGTAACTGAATAATTTTTTTGAAATGTCACATCCCTTCAAGACTGCCCATGCTGATGCTGAGTGACTGTCCTATTATGTTGACTGACTATCCTCTTCCTCCTCAATGATCCTGCTGATAGCTTGGAAGAACATTTTTGGTTCTGGGTGATGCTACCAGCCCAATTTTTCAGCCCCTGTTTAACAGGGGCGTGTAATTACAATTTTGCATGCAATGCTTTGCAGCAGGGCTCATTCCTGCACTCCAACTAGAGTATATGAGAGAGGTTGCAGTGTTGTGGCACCAGCACCAGTGCCTAAGGCACAATTTTTCCTTGGGCATGTAATTACAATTCTTGATATGATATTTCACAGCAGGGCCCGTTCCCGCGCCCACGGAGAGTAACTGTGAGGACTTATAGTGTTGTGGCACCAGCACCACCACCACAACCACCAAAGGCCCAATTTTTCTACCACTGTTCAACAATGGCATGTAATTACAATTCTTGATATAATTGTTCACAGCTGGGCATTCCAGCGCCCACCAAGAGTCATTTTGAGTGCTTACAGTGTTGTGGCAACACCAACACCTTAGGCCCCCATTTCTGCAGAGCATATAGGGCAGGCCCCTACTTTCAAACATCCAACTTACAAACGTCTCTGACTTGCAAATGGAAGGAGACAACAGGAAGTGAGATGAAAAAAGACGGACGGCCAAAAAAATTATACAGGGGTGATAACCCTTCCCTATGTTTTCCAAAAAGCTTAAAAATAGATTTTTGGACTGGAGCTACACTTTAAAAATGTACCAGTTCAAAATTACAAACAGATTCTACTTAACACAACAAACCGCCTGTATACTGATGTTCTGAGTATATAGGGCCTGGGGGCCCCACACCTTTCTTTTTTTTTAGTTTGGGTACGGGGTTCCCCTTAATATCCGTACAAGACTGAAAAGGGCTGGTAATGGGCAGGGGGGCTATCCATGCCATTTTTTTCTCAATGATTTTCATCCGTATTGCCGGAACCAGACATGACATTAAAACCGCAAGCAGTTTTAAATGACTTTTTCCGTTAAATGTCATTTTGTGCAGGGACTGTTATAAACACGGGAAACACGTGACACTTCACAGACATACTATAGACACCCCCCAGGCATGATATTTAAAGGAATATTTCACTTTTTTTTTTCACTTTAATCGTCATTAAAATCAGTGCTCCCGAAAAAACTTCAGTTTTTAAAAAAATTTTTGCCATTGACCCATATCCCCTGGGGCAGGAGCCGGGTCCCCAAACCCTTTTTAGGACAATTTCTTGCATATTAGCCATTAAAATTAGCACTTTGCATTTCGAACGTTCGAGTCCCATAGACTTCAATGGGGTTATAAAGTTCACAGGAATTTTCGGTCCGTTCAAAAGTTCTGGTGCGAACTGAACTGGGGGATGTTCGGCTCATCCCTAGTGTGTACACAAGTCTGTCATACAAAAGTCCAAAGTACAAACACACATGCTCGCAAGCAAGGACAAGCCGGTGTCTTGTCAAATAGGGTCCTTCATCAGATGCTGTCCCCTGCGTACTGCGCATGCGCAGTACACAGGAACACAGATTCCGAAAATTGCCGAGGATGAACGGCGCCTGCGCCGTGAGTCCAGGTTCTATCCCCACTATCCAAGTGGACATAGAGTTAGAATAAAAAAGAGCCGAGCGCAGCGAGGCCGAGCCCGAAGCGTGGCGAGCGAAGCTCGCCCGCGAGGGGCCCTCTAAAATTCACAACCCTATGTCCGCTTGGATGGTGGGGCTACCACCTCCACTCACGGCGCAGGCGCCGTTCAGCTTCGGAGATTTTCCGAAGCTTCGTCTGCTCCGTACTGCGCATGCGCAGTACGGAGCGGACACATATTGATGGCCGGACTCTATTAGGCAGAACACCGGAAGCAGTCGGCCTTGTAAACTAGCATTCGTAATGGAGAGTTAACATTCATGATGCTGCAAATTATGAAATCTCGAAATGCAGTGCACATTCTTTTCTTCTTCAATGGGATAATAATGAAGCAGCTTTGCTGGTGATACCGAGGGAGTTCTGCCAAACGTATTTAAAACAGCTTTTTTTTTTCTAGTGATATCATAATATTTTAGATATTTTTTTTTTTTTGGTCAAGTTACCACAATACCATTATCCCGTAGTTTTTTAGATCAAAGATACAACTATGTTGGTGTCCCTTGTTAAATTTACATTGTACTTTTTAAATGTAATTGCCTACTCCCAAACTGTTATTTGAAGTAAAACACATAGGCAAGTATTATTCTACACAATTGTTTTTTATTGTGCATTATTCAAAAACTTAAATAAAATAAATTAGACATGCTATCTGCCATACAAATCTAAATAACTTAACCAAAAAGTGCATTCTATGCATACAAAAATAAATAAAGTATAACAAATAAAATCATAATAAAAAAAGACAATTAGTAATTGAAGGACTGAAAATCCCCAGCCCAGCGGCCTTGTGGCTGGAATTGCCACTGTCCGCCATGCTGCTGTGGTGGGTGGGGTGCGTGTGGTGGGTGGGGTGGCTGTGGTGATTGTGGAGGTGGTTTTTGATGTAATCTGTCCCCTCCCCCCTTTTGTAGAGGAGCTGCAGCATGAGTTCCTCACACATTACCCTTTGATACACATCCATCTCCCTTAACTTATTTGCCGTTAGACACCCAAATGCCTCAGCTGCATCTGGCTCCGTCCTGATAGCACTTGTGGCATGGCTGAGGAAGGCAGCTGTGGCCTCGTCCAGCTTCCTGCTCTTCCTGGCCATTTTAGAAGGAGGGTGTAGGAGAAGGATTTGGGACTACGTGTGGCTGCTGGCCATGGGCTCCTCCTGACTGATACTTTCTTGTGGATGAAAATGGGACATAATTAGTTTTGGTTTTTGTTTTTGGTCATCAATCACACACAATTTTGATCTCCTGACTGATGCAAATTGAATTTGGACTAATGGAAAAGACTATCATTCTGACCCCAGCATCTTTTATTCTTGTACAAATCATTTTTGGGCACTACGGTCTATTGATATGGAAACCACTTTTTTAAGGAAGAAATATTTTAACAATAACGTCTAGTTATCATCATTTTTTTTTTTTTGGGATAAAAATATGTTCAACAATGCTATACCTGGATCAAGCTGGGCTCCACATCTTCATCCTGTGTAGAAGGACCAGAGTGGACCTCAGGATCCGTGGCCTCAGCCGATGTGGAAGGGAGCATTGACAGCGATGGCCTGGGTTTAGTCTGGTTGGTCAAAAACCGCAAGCTGTTGTAATACCACAGCCTGGGGACATAGATATCATCAGCTGATACTCCCAATCTCTGTGATTCCTGGACCTTCTTGAGCTCTCTTTTAAAGGTACTTTTCAGATTGGAGATTTTGGTCTTTTTCCAACGCTGCCTTCCTCAAGATTTTATTTGAGTAGTCTCGACTTTTGACCTTCCCGGTACAGGTCAATGAAGTGTGGCAAAAAATGTAAATTTATCAACTATGATAAATGATCAGATGCCTACAAGACAGAACACAAGATAAAACATAATGTCTGGCATAACCCATAAACTGGTCCCAATATAGCCCTCAATCTAAGCAGTGTAGGCCACTAACTACCTATACCCCAATTTCCATTTTTACCCTAGTTTTCTGGCTCTTTTCATGTGATGGTGATGGCGATGGCAATCATTCATCCTCCTCTCCAAGATCGTTTCTACAGCTGTTACATCGACTGCGCATTATGGCTTTATATACACTCTGCTTACGTGAAACTCTGCTGTCTCCCCTCTAAGTGTGTCATGACGTTGGGGCATGACCATCTCTTTTCTGCATGCAACACACACACGGTGGAATTCTAGGCAGCCCTCCGGTGGTAGAGCTTATAGGAGGCACAAAGCCACCCCCATGAACAAGGGTGAGATGGTGGAGATGGTGCATCTTTGAGAAGCAAGACTACGACTGCAAGCTGTGCAACTACGAAAGGCCCAACAGCTGAAAGGATCTAATTTTGGAGAAAGTCAACACCATTTTGCAGGGAGAATTTTCGGTGCAACGAACGAAGGACCAAATCAGAAAGTGATGGTCCAATCCAAAGCACTGCGAGCAAAACTAGATGGAGTTCATCCATCACATAATCAAAAAAAGTAAGTAATATTTGTATCTAACCAATATGTATATGAGTAAATTAGCTGTGTGTATATGTGCTTTCTCCAAGTAGGTCTCAATAAATCGAGATAATGTTTTCTCTAATCTTTGTCTGAATTTGTATTTTAAATATGAAGTTAAATATAAAGCAGATATGAACATTTTTACATTTTTATTTGTTTTGCCATGTATTTATTTTTGATTTTTTTTTTCTCTTCTTTCAACAAGGAGGCACAAAAAAATGAGGCTACAGACAAGCCACCATAGGGGAGGCTACCCTCGCTTGGGCTCCAACAGGGGAGACAACAAGGCCATCTTCCCCCCAAAAATGTAAGTGACAAGTTCAAACACACCCATTTAGCCACCGATTCTAGGTGGGCCAAAGGCCATGGGCTTAAGCTGGAACTTAAGGGGTAAAGAACACTTTCTGGTTTCTGCCTGGCTCATCAGTGCCCATTAATGCAGCCTTGCCAGTGTAGACATGGGTAGAGGAGAGGCCACGGGATCACAGTCACACAGTGTCATGCCTGATAGAATGATCATCATATATCCCCTATTCCATAGGAATAAGAAGGTTCCAGAAGTGGAAAAAATTATTTATGAGCCTGCTGTTTGCGCAAGTAAGTATTCTTTGAATCTGGCTTCAAATGTGTATACATGTCAAGTGTTTAGATCTCCAAACTAAACACCCACTCCACACATTAGCAAACTGTGTAGTGCCTTAACATTAGCATGGAGAAAGAAGGATTGGAAGGAGCTGGAAGTGTTGCTAGGTACCCAAGTTTTGTAGACCCAGGCACCAGGGCCAAGATTACAGAGTAGTTGCAGTGTGTACATTCCTAGTAGTGAAGGTGTCTGAAGGGCAAGCAGGTTGCAAGCAACAATAGACTGGGTAGGTAAGTATTTCCAGAAACTGACTAGTAACTTGACCATAATTCACTATGTAGGGCCTCAGCCACTTGACCAACGTTCCCTTAATACTTTTTTCTGTTCTTACAAGGTCACAAACTTCCAAGAAGCACAATTACGAATGCATGCAGATATGATGTTTGAATGATCTTGACCAAATAAAGGAGGCTGCCACTGCTTTATTTTTATTTTTTGATCAATCGATTTTTATTGATTTTAAAAATAAATCATTTAAGATATACATCGTACAGTAAATGTCACAATACGAGTAAACAGGAGATATCTGGTAAAAAATATTAACAATCTTATAGGCGTACAGTTCATCCATTAAGTAAGAGATCAATAATACGTTACATAAACAAAAATACAAAATTAGCTGGTATATATGATATTATATAAATGTTAGCCTCCCCTAGACACCCCAATGGGAGCTCAGCTGTGTCTTGGGGGAGGGTAATGTCACCAAAATTAAGTATTTTTAGTCACTTATAGCTACAATACATCCAAATAAAATGCAACACGAAATTGAAAACACAGTAAAAGTATATTGAGATATGGTTTAAGGTTTAAGATTATTTCAGAAAATCAGCGGCTTTTGACCATCCTTCCCATGGTGACCACCTATGTTTTTCTTTTGGTAAATTACCTGCACTGGAGGCCACCATTAATTCATAACTGTAGTGTAAGGATACAGTATCCAGAAGTTGATATATAGTTGGAGGTGTTGTTGATTTCCATAATCTGGTTATGGATATTCTAGCTGCCAGGAAGACATGTGTCGTTACATGACGAAAATGGTAGGGTATGTCTTCTATAGTCAGGTTCAATATCGCTAATCCAGGTGAAAAAGGAATTTGTATTTGAGTTATGTCTGATAATATAAGAAAAACGTTTTTCCAGAAATTTTGGAGTTTATTGCAACTCCAAAAAATATGAAACATGCCACCTTTAGCGGAATTACATCTCCAGCATAAGTCCGATAAAGTTGAATTGTAGGATGTTAATCTTGATGGAGTCAGATACCATCTAATTGTAATCTTTTGAGTAAGTTCCCATAATTCTGAACTTTTAGTAGTTTTGTAAACACTTTTTAATGCTTGTTCCCATTGTTGGTCTGTAAAAGACTTTTGTAAGTCATTTTCCCAATGTGTATGAGAGGTTGATTTTGTGAAAATACTTTTGAGGTGTAAGATATTATATATTAAGGAGATTCCTTTTTTGTGGGGTGAGGAAGAGGTAAGAAACTCCCATATTGTTGGCGAGATATTGTATAAAGGAAGTTTGAGTTTATTGAGGCATTGTTGTATGAGGGCATATGTAGAGATGTCTGAATGTAGTAAGTTAAATTGTTTTTGTAGGACAGAAAAGGATTGCGTATGTGAACCTATAAGAAGTTGGTTTATGAATCTGATGCCTTTTTGAGACCAATGTTGTAGGGATAAGTCATGTGATAAATGGTGTAAAGATTTCGATAGGGATCGATATTTGTGGTATATTTGGTTCACAATGTATTTCTTGGTTTAAAATTTTCCAAGCTTTGGTCATGTCAATCATGGTAGGAGGTAAATCTTTGGGCAGTTTAGTCCCCAGTGGGGTACTTAGAAGCCAGTACCTCAATCCGGGACGTAATAGAAAGGTATGTTCAATGTTACGCCAGAGTTTACTTGGGGGGTTTTGGAACCAGTCTTTAGATTGATCAATGATTACTGCTATATAGTAATCTTCTAAATCAATAGATCCCGAACCTCCCGCCAATTTGTGATTTCTTAGTTTGGAATGAGCACATCTAGGTTTTGTTCCATGCCAAATACATTGGTTGAGTAATCTTTGTAGAGATGTAAAGAAATATTTAGGAATGGGGATAGGTAAAGTTCTAAAAAGGTAAAGGATTTGAGGCAAATGCATCATTTTGAATGCTGCTAATCTTCAGGTCCATGAAAGTTCCAATTTAGTGATCTTTTGGGAATCTATATGCAATTTATTCAGAAGGGGTTTATAATTTGACTTAAAAAGGTGTTTCGTAGATCTTGTGAGTTGTGTACCCAAATAAGAAATATTATCTTCAGACTACGTGAAGGGGTATTGGGCTTGTAGGAGGTTTCTAGTGGTAGCATCTAATTTTAGTAATCCAATATATGTGATTTGGTTGTGTTTAGTTTGTATAAGGATACCCGACTGAACCATTCCAATGTTTTGCAAGCTGCGGCTAGTGATGAGGTAGGGTTTGTTAATATAAGAATTATATCATCCGCAAAAAGACTAATTTTATGAGAGGTGGAACCCAAGGTTATTCCCGTAACCTTAGAGTTTTTACGTATATGTTCAGCCAAGGGTTGCATTGCCAAATTAAAGATTAAAGGTGATAGCCGACAACCTTGGCGTGTACCATTTGATATGTGGAATGGTTGGGAAAGCATATTGGCAGAAAATACTTGAGCCGATGGGTGAGTATACAATGCCATGATAGAATTGTATATATAATCTTTAAATCCGAATTTTAATAGGACCTTTTGTAGATATTTCCACTGTATCCGATCGAACGCCTTCTCTGCATCCAAAGAGAGAAGCAGAGAAGGCATTCCACTAGACTCCACATGATGAATTAGATCTATCATTCTTTGTGTTGCATCAGGAGCCTGTCTCCCTTTAATGAAGCCAGATTGATCTTTATGTATCAGATAAGGCACAATGGAAACTAGGCGTCTAGCTATAGGTTTAGTATAATTTTTAGATCAAGGTTAAGTAGGGAAATTGGTCTGAAATTTTGGGGTGAGGTTGGATCTTTCCCAGGTTTCGGGAGCCTGACAATAAGTGCTGATAATTCTGATAATGATTCTGCAGGGGAATTAGAAGACGATGCGGCTGTATTAAAGAATTGCGTTAGATTGAGAGTCAGATATGTAGAGAATTGTTTAAAATATTCCCCCGAGAGACCATCTGGACCCGCAGCTTTATTGCTTGGTAATAATGTAATAGTTGCAAGAATTTCCGTGGTAGAGAATGGTGCGTTTAAGTAAGCTAATTGGGATTCAGTTAGGGTAGGTAGGTTAATATGGTTAAGAAACTTAGAATTTTCCTCAGGGGACGGTTGGTGGGTGGAAACATCTGTATGAAGATTATAAAGATAACTGTAATAATCACTAAAAGCATTCGCTATATCTTGTGGATTAGATAATTTATCTTTTGAGTGTGGGTGGAAGAGATAATGAATTTTATATTTAGTTTGTATACCTTTAAGTCGCTGAGCTAATTTTTTACCAGCTTTGTTAGATGTGGAATACGATGTAGCTTTAAATTTACGTTGCATGTATTCATATTTTTGCAAAAGGAGAGCTCTAAGTTCCTGTCTAAGCTGCATTAGTTGAGCTAGAGTATTAGATTGTCATGAAGCTTTGTGTTCAGACTCTAATTTAGCAATTTGGGAGGTAAGGGAATCAATTTGTTGTGTTTTTTTTCTTTTTGTAAACCGAACTAAGTTTCATAATAATACCTCTAATAACTACTTTATGTGCATTCCACACCACGGCAGGATCCGACACTGAATCAACATTTAGTTCAAAATATTCTGTCAGGTGATTAGCAATTTCTTTAGAATATACTGGATGTTGTAATATGTAATTATTGGCTCACCATAAAAAGGAATTCCGCTTGGGGGAGGTGTCATCAATGGTAATGGAAATTGGATTGTGGTCAGACCATGTCATGGTGTGGATAGCAGACGAGCTAACATTTTGTAATAACCATTTATCTGTAAGAAACATATCGATTCTGGAATAAGACTTATGGTGAGGGCAAAAGTACGTGTAGTCCTTCTCTGTTCTGTGGTAACATCTCCAGACATCGTAAAGATCAAATGAATTCAGTATTTGACCCAAAGGAGATGGATTCCTTTTGGCCGCTGAGGTGGTGTCCATATGAATATCCGCAACTAAGTTGAAATCTCCACATACAAGGAGAAAAGCTTGTTTTATCTTGTTGACTTTGGTGAAGACTTTCTTAAGGAAAGTTGCTTGATGTGAGTTAGGAGCATAAAGATTGAGAATTGTGTATTTGTTTCCATTAATTGTGCAAATTAGAATTATATAGCGACCGTTAGGATCATATATTTCTTGTAGGGAGGTAAAGTCAATGTCCTTGTTTATTGCTATGAGTACTCCTCTATTTTTAGTGGTGAAGGCGGAATGAAAAATATGAGGGAATTTGTTGTTTCGGCATAAAGAAGATGACGTAGGAGTCAAATGCGTCTCCTGGACACAAAGAATGTCGCTGTCAATTTTTTTTGCTGAATGCCATAGGGATTGTCTCTTAACCGGATGGTTGAGTCCTCTGGCATTTAAGGATAATATTTTAAATGGCATAGTAGCTGAAATGAATTAAGATTGATAAATGAAAAAGGATAACACTAACAGTTAGTAGATAATAGGTGGATCGTATGAAGAATTATCAAGATTTAGCTTTGTAATGAGTTAATTTGACTGGTATTTGGATGCGTAGCTGTTGTTATTAAACCTAAAATGAGAACTGTACTAAAACAATCAAAAAAAAGAAAAAAAAGATGAGTCTTAAACTTATCAGTCACAAATATAACAAAAATTATGCGGTTTGTGATAAACACAAATAGAAGCTGAAACAGCTAAACCGCTGTTGGAGGAAACAGTTAATACCGGTGGAACGGAAGACAGAACTAATTTCTATGAGGGGATATTATATACGTTGTAGATGGATCATTTAAGAACCAGATATTTCCATTGGTTGATGATTCCGGGATTCCTGATTGCGTTGGTATAGTAGAGGTATACGTTTTGATAAAGATGGGTCAATTGTTTTGGGGAGATCTAAAATTATCCCCCAATCCTTCAGAAGCTTGATGCCCTTTTGTAGATCATTAACAACATGTGTCGATCCATTTCTAGTAATGATCAATGTGGCTGGATATCGCCATTTATATAGGATTTTATGATTGTGCATACACTTAGTTATTGGATTTAAGTCTCTTCTTAGTTGTAGTGTGTGTTTGGAAAGATCAGGGAATATTTGTACACCCTTGAATGGGCGTGGAAGTGGGCCTTTGGATCTAGCTTCATACATAATTTTTTCTTTGACATGGAAAAAGTGAATCCTCATAAGTACATCTCTCGGTACCGAAGCTGCCAAATGTTGTGGTTTTGCAATTCTGTGTATTCTATCAATAATCAAGTCTCTTGGTGTAATGTCTGGTAAAATTGTACGAATCAAGTCTTTTGCGTATTTGGTCAAATCTGGCGTATTAACACTTTCAGAGACACCCCTTAATTTGACATTGTTACGTCTGGAACGGTCTTCCAAATCAGCCAGCTCGGCAGCGACCCATTCATGTTCATCTTTCACGTCATCATAGGCGTCAATGAGATCATTCACTGTGTGTGAACATTCTGTCATTCCCCTTTCTATAGTGGAGACTCTGTTGTCTAATGAGCTCACATCGCCACTTAATTTATGAAATAGGTTTGACAGATCTGACACTAATGAGGAATGTAGCGATATTAGCATTTCCTTTAATGTAGTGTCTATAACTGGTTGCCCTGATGTGGGGAATGATTCCATAGGAGATTGTAAGGACTGGTTAGTTTGTAGAGAACTAGAAGCCTGGGTCTGTAGTGCTTGTGAATGAGGCTGTACTATTAATGTATCTATCCTCATTTTTGCTCTGGCGGGGCTGTTTAGCAGAGAGTCAGCACTGTTATTTTGAGTAGGGGATTTAGATATTTCTCCTTTAATTATAATCTTCTGTTGTTCTAAAGGGAGAGCGGTGTAGTTTCCCTGAGGCGCTGAAATGCCGCTGGCGCCATTTTGGGTTTCACTGACCTGTTTTCCAGGAGCATACATTAGTGTTGAAAGCTTTTTCGATCGGTATTCACCCATTCTTTTACGTGACATCGTTACACGGGATGTCCGTTCGCTATTTGGTAATGTTTTTGGACGGAATCGCGATCCCGCTCGGATCCAAATCGTTCCATCATTTCCCCTCACGATGGAGTTCTGTGATTAAGCGTCCATTTTCCACGCTGGCGGGCCACGCCCCCCCCCCCCCTGCCACTGCTTTACAGAGAAGAATACGTGATTATGTAGACATGATTGCCATATTTTAAGTTCATCTGGCCCTCGGCTGAAGTTTCTTGTTCAACTTGTTGGCTCCTGTTTGCACTTTTCATATTTACATGTTTTTAGGACTTTTAAGTGTGGTTCACATTGATGCTACTTTGAAATTGCGCTACTTCACTTGAGGTAGCACAATTTCTAAGTAGCAAGGTCAGCACAATTTCAGGTGCTACTTGATAGACATTTGTGTTGCTTCATTCACAGATGTCTATTGAAGTCGCACCTGAAATCGGCAAAAGTAGTGCAGGAGCTACTTTTGCAAAATCGGTGTTGCACCAATTGGAACAGTGCCATTGCCTCCAATAGGCTGAAAATTGTAATGCGATTTGATCTCTCAAATCGCATGACAAATTGCTCCAATGTGAACCTAGACTTTAGTGTCCGAGGTCAGTGTTTCTCCACTCCACTTCTCTAGGTGCACCACCAGGTCCTGTTTTATGTATTTTTCGCAAAAAAATAAAATGACTGCGTGAATTACTAACCTAGAAAATGACAACATTACCTGTCCCAAAATCAACAAATATAGAAAACACGACCTGGGAATGCATCTTGAGCAGGAAAGCTGGGAAACACTTCCCCTAGTAATGTTAATTATAATCTTTATGTGTTTTTAAGAATCACAAAGCCAAAAATTGAAGATAGCCACAAATTGTGTCTTAAAATTCTTATTTACCTCATGATCCCATGCCTAAAATGTAGTTTGCTAAAGCCTCAAAACACACAGTGTGTCAACATGTGCTATTTCCCATCATGAGGTATCAATGGATGTGTTTGGGGGTATAACCCTTTCCTCTGACCTACTTTAGTTATGAGGAAGGGGTTGCACCCCCAAAACGCGTCCATTGATACCCCGTGATGGGAGATAGCACATGTTAACAATGGACACGTTTTAGGGGTGAAAACCCTTCATCATCACTAAAGTAGGTCAGAGGAAGGGGTTGCACCCACAAAACACATTTATTGATACCCTGTGTAGGGGAGATAGCACATGTTGACACGCTGTGTGTTTTGGGGGTTTAAAAACTAACATGTTTTGAACTACACACATTTTCATTAGGGATCCCATTTAATAGTTAAGCCTCTACGTGTATGTGGCTTCACATTTTGGCTTTTAGAGGGGGAGATCACCCTATCTGAGAAAGGCAACATCCACACAGTCTTGGGATAGTAATGTCTCATTTGACCTTCACTTTACCAAAGTCGAACTTTGTAATTTCCTGAGTTGGGCATGTGTATCTTATGTTTTCTAACATGCCCGTTAAGCCAAAAAAAAGGCAAAATAATTGCAAACATACATGTTATACACCAAGATGTTGGTTTGTTTTAAAACCTTAAAGCACACATGTGAATGTGCTTGGAGTAAAATGTTTTTTACTAAACAATGTGTGGCGTATTATTTCAGTGCTCAATACCAGTGTATTAGTTAAGTTGTTATAGTTACAGTGACAATGTGCTCTTAAATGTGGGCAACTCCACAAATTTTTGTGCCTAACAAAAATAAAGGAGTTCAAAAGGCATAATGTTTATGAACTTCATGCATTAAATCCATTAAGAACAAAAACATTGCGTGTGTGTAGTAGACCCACAGAACACCACAATAGTTAGCTGAAGAAGAGATTGTCACCTCATGTAGCAAAAAAGGTACATTTACACTATTGGAGAAAGTGGCCAAAATAAAGCCCATTTGTGAACATATTAGACAGATAAGAAACACAGACAACAGTAATTCAAATGGAATATGAGTTTATTATCTCATAATTAGATTAGGCATAATCAGCTACAGTTTTCTGCCAAGCCACTGTTTCTCTACCCACAAAATATTCCAGGTATTTTTGTCAGATATCTCTGGCATCTTGGGAGGGCAATCCAGCATGGACAGTTTCTACAGCCGTCATCACGCCCACAGATGGACGACCTGCAGCCTCTTCATCTGGGCCTGACACTGCAGGGTCCACATCAGTTGGCACAGAGGCAGTGGCTAGCATTCCTCCATAAAAAAATTATGGAGGATGCAGCAACACAGTACTACATGGTTTATTTTGTATAGTGCCAGGTTAGATGGTGTTAAAAATAGCCTGAAACAACTGAAGAGGATGCCAAAAGCATTTTCAACTACCCTTCTGGCACAAGAGAGCCTGCAATTGTAGATTCTCTGCTCTAGGGTGAGGGTCCTCATAGGAAACGGCTTCATCAGATGTTCCCCCAGAGCAAAGGCCTCATCTGCAACAAAAACAGAACTGAGACCCTCAACATTCTCCTCAGCAGATGGCAAGTTTAAGGTGCCATTCTGGAGCCGCTTGCAGAACTGTATGCATAATGACTCCTCCATCACAGCTGCGGCCTGTTCTTTCCAACATCCAGAAACAAGAACTCATATGTGGCAGGCACTACAGCTAGCAGGACTATACTGCAAAAGCCCTTTTGTTGAAATAAGATGAGCCCAAGTTGGGTGGTGGGACAATCCGGACATGTTTTCCATCAATAGCACCACCACATTTCGGAAAATCAAACTGATGCTGGAACTGCTTCCTGGCAACGCAGAGGGGCTGCGAAACACGTAGAGGCTGTGGAGATGAGAAGTACACTAAGAGGAGCCAGGGACAGGTTGACTGAACGGGGGGAGGAAAGAGTTACCTGTGGAACATCACTGGCTTGCCTGTTCCTACGCTATTTGCATATGGCTGGATAAGCTTGGTGCCGGCGAAAGGGCACATGAAGATGTGAGTGCATTATGTTTTAAATTCTATATTTTTTAATTAAAGTGAAAACGGTTTTATACTATGTTGGTTCCATATATCTTTTTATGAATATATAATAACCGAGGAATTGCTAACAGGAGAGCGAATTAAGGAGTGGTTATCCATTGAATGACCCGAAGGCGTACTGTGACAGTTAAGTTTGGTGAGTGGCCATTTTATAAGGTGGTGGTGGCACAAATAGTTTACGTTGGTGGAAAGTAAGACACATGAACACAGGAGGATTTGAACTCTGAAATTAAAATAAAATCTATACGCGACATAGTATTGTGACTGGCCGAGAAGCATGAGAAGGCTTTAGCGTGTGGGTGTCTGTGGCGCCAAGTGTCGGAGGATTTGAACTCTGATCACACTTTATTGCAGTTTGAAGATTGGACTGTATACATACAACGGCGAGGGGAGGGGTGCAGTGCATTGCATTTTGGGATCATTGTGTAAAATGGGGTGATGATTTTTTTGTAACAATTTGGTATTTGTTTTAAGGTGGCATTTGTTTGGGACTGGTAGGAATACCACAAAATTGATAATCACTGTTAATCATTGGTATGGGGGATAGAAACATATTTTTTTTAGTATATATTAATATCACAATAATTTTAGGAAGTTTGGGTGACACGTTGATCAAGAGGGGGCGCAATCCTCAAACTCGGTATATTTACATTTTTCTTCATTTAGGTAAGGGATCACTTGGGATTGCAGTGTACCAGCATAGGAGTCAAAGTCGCATGGTTTTTGAGTGCCGGTATTTGCATTAATATTTGAAGCAGGAACTGTGTTGCAACGTCCTGCTATTGCTGTGAGTTGGAAGGAAACTGTGGAGTAAAAAAAGGAAAAATAAATAACTACTTTTGCACATAACATTCCAAGCAGATTTTACACAAACATTTTTGGCCAGCATAAGTATAAAACTTAAAGGAGTATTTAGTGACAAAAGTGTAAGGTCAACTTATCTGATTCCCCACCTCCTCTGGTGGTTCATTCTAAAAATGTTATGGTGGGGGGGGTAATGGTTAAATCAACCCCAGTGTATTGTTAATATTTATTAATATATGTACCTTATAGGATGTCTCCCTATAATACAAAACCATAGATAGATATCTTAATAAGGAAGTACTTTCTCATTTGACCAGCCATGACAGGGATTCCTAAGCTTTTCGTTAAGTCACATCTCCCCTTCTGCTCCTTCATAGTGGTGATTGACAGTGGCTCCTGAAATTTGGCTTTGGTACCTAAAGTTGAGCAGAAGTGCTGGGGACAGTATGCAGAGAAATCACAGAGGACAGTTAAACAAAAATGACAAGAGCATGTAAGTTCTGCTATCAATATCTAATTTTACAAAAAAATACTTTTAAAGGTAATTTAAGTACCTGATTCCTTCCTTCTTTAACCATTTCAGCCCCCAAAGTTTTACCCCCTTTTCTAACCTGGCCATTTTTTGTGATATGGCAGAGTGTCTACTAACTATGAAATAAATTTTTTTATTTTTAAGTATTTATTTTTTACTAGTAATGGCAGAGATCAGCGATTTAAAGTAGGACTGTGATATTGCAGTGGACATTCGGACACTAACTGACACTTTTCACACTTTTTGGGGACCAGTGACACTAATACACTGATCAGTGCTAAAAAATATGCACTGTCCCTGTACTAATGACACTGGCTGGGAAGGGATTAACATCAGGGTCGATCAAAGGGTTAACGTTGTTCCTACCAAGTGGTTTTTCACTGTGTGCGAGGTGCTTTTACTAGGGGAAGGCATGGATCCATGTCGCTGCTTTGCAGGAACACAGGATACATGCCTTCCCTATTAAGAGCCCATGCGCGGAACATAGCCACAAGCAAAGGGGATAAAGTAATAGAGTAAGGGAAAACAGAGTTTCCAAAATGGCCGTGGTGTGTGTTTCTGTGTCTTTTTATTGATGGAAGACAGCTGTTGGGATTTGGGACCAGCCAATGAGCGTTCATATCCCAGTGGTGACGTCAGACGCTGCCGGGATTAAGTGGATACTTAAGACCCTCAGGGTGGAGGTGATGTTGTTGTGGCCGATCGTCCTGTATGGTACCTGCAGGATTTTTTCCAAGGTGAAAAGTAAGTTGATTTTGTGTAAGATTGTGGCAACCTTATTCCAGCTTATTGTTGAACATAGCCATGGTCTTTGACACTAACCTATCATTCCTCTATACGGGGATACTCCCTTGTGATAGATTAATCGAGATTGATCTTCCCAGGTTCAATGGTATCATATTGATACTAAGGAAAGGAATACGGTTATCTTCAATGAAGGAAGTGTTTAGATAAGAGGAACTTGCCAAATTTAATGTTATGAATATAAAGGGGTGGGTCCTGCGCAAATCGTGCCACTCAAATAAAATACACAAATTCAAAATAATATAAATATGTGCATACATACAATGCCGTGAAAAAAAATATAGTCCAAAAAACAGCACGCATAAAAATATATAAAAAATATATAAAAAAATGGAAAAAAGGTTTAATGATAGAACAATAATAAAATGTCCGCTACTCAAGGCTCCCAGAACTCTCACCTTTAAACGAAGTGAATAAGCAAATCAAACAAACTCCAGGATTCTCTTATTTCATTCATAAATAATAAATAATAGCCATCAGGCAATCCAAAGGAGGGATGCAATGATACAATTCCGCCACTAGAGGGCCAGTCCCAGCTTCCAGAATAGCTGAAATGGATCTTCACTTCTATTTCACAGTGTATGGCTCAAAATAAGAGAGAGGAGGGGGAGAGAGAGAAACAGGAGACTTCCATAGTGTAGTAGTTTAAAAAACGGCAGGTAAATTTATTAAAAAGCAGTAAAGACTCTCACATTTTAATTGCAAAAACAAGCACAATCAGGAAGAGGGTATAATGACAACTTCCTCCCGCCTTACTCTACTTCCGGTTCGTCCTCTGGCCAATCCCTACGCGTTACGTCATGTGACTTCTTCATGGGGATGCCAAATTTAATGTTATGGCTATCTAAAAAAATCTTAGATTTATAAGAAAACTCTGTGATGAATCATGTGTTTTTTAGATGGCATAGTCCCATTGAAGCTTACCATAAGCATATGAACTATACATTTTGGGAGTGATATAATTATCAACCTGTGAATTCCTTGACTTCTTATCACAACAGGGTAGGTCAAAGCTGAACTATAGTATGGTTAAAATGATTGACTTACTGTAAGTTATAATAAGAGTGGTGTAACAAATTTATTCTAATATATGCCTTTGCAGGTGTGAACATAGGGCTATTGTCCCCCCTTTTTATGGCACACTGACACCTCATTAGACCTCATGGTAGGCCCTGAGGACTATTTGGAACCTTGATCACTTTTGGGGTGAAAGGGTATCCATCAGACGATTTATATATTATTGTAATTATGTAAATATATGAATTGTAAATGTGATAGATCCTTTGGGGTCTTTGTGTGTACTAGTGTCTTCTTCCTTTTTATTTTCTCTTTTTTTTCCTTTTTCCTTTTTTATTTGGATTTACTAAAATTCTAAATGTATTGTTTTCTTTTAGTGACATTGTATTAAGATCCTACAAAAGCTCCAGAAGAAGCCACAATTGTGATGAAACATGTAGAGGCAACCAACTTTTGTAGTGTGACCACATGACTTTCTGTGCTCTAGTTTTAAACGTTACTCTCTTTTTAACCATGCTTGTTTAAATAAAATTAGGAGTAATATCAATTTAATTAGATTTTTTGCACCTCAAAGCTCCCAATTTTGTTTCTTGGTACTTTTTGAATATATTTAGGGGAGGTGGTGCCTGTAGAGAATTCTCCAGCCTCTAGTACCAAATTTACTCATCGGCGTACCTGCTACACACCGGGGGATTGCGCGCGTGTCCCATGGACTCAATGTCCGCCAGCCACCTCACAGTACATAGGAGTTGAACTGGGATCTGCCAATATAAACAAGGCGGATCCCCGTTCTGACAGGGGACAATATGGAGATCTGCTGTTTCTATTGATCAGGAACAGCGATCTCTGTGTTGTTCCAGTAAGCCCAGCACCCATACAGTTAGAACCCACCCAGGGAACACAGTTAATCCCTTGATCGCCCCCTAGTGTTAACTCCTTCCCTCCCAGTGTCATTTATACATTGATCAGTCCATTTATTTTTTCAGCACTGATCACTGCATTGGTGTCACTGGTCCCCAAAAAGTGTCACTTAGGGTCATATTTGTCCACCGCAATGTCACAGTCCTACTAAAACTGGTAGTTCACTGGCATTACCAGTAAAAAAAATAAAAAATGAAAAGTCCCTAAATCTATCCCCTATTTTGTAGCTGCTATAACATTTGCGCGAACCAATCAATATACATTTATTGGGATTTTTTTTACCAAATATATGCAGCAGAATACATATTGGCCTAAACTGACAAAGAAATTTTTTTTTTTTTTTACATTTCGTTTTTGTATAATAGCAGAAAAAATGGCTCTTACTCTGTCATACTGGTCACTGGAAGTACAACATGGCACCTCATGGCAAAGAACTCTCTGAGGATCTGAAAAAAAGGAACTGTTGCTCTAAATAAATATGACCTAGGCTATAAGAAGATTGCCAAGACCCTGAAACTGAGCTGCAGCATGGTGGCCAAGACCATACAACGGTTTAACAGGACGCACTCCACTCAGAACAGGCCTCACTATGGTCGACGAAAGAAGTTGTGTGCACCTGCTCAGTATCATATCCAAGTGGTCTTTGAGAAATAGACATATGAGTGCTGCCAGCATTGCTGAAGAGGTTGAAGGGGTGGGATCAGCCTGTCAGTGCTCAGACCATATGCCGCACACTGCATCAAATTGGTCTGCATGGCTGTCATCCCAGAAGGAAGCCTCTTCTAAATATAATGTACAAGTAAGCCCACAAACAGTTTGCTGAAGACAAGCAGACTAACTGGCTTACTGGAACCATGTCCTGTTGTCGGAGACCAAGATAAATGTATTTGGTTCAGATGGTGTCAAGCGTGTGTGGCGCCAACCAGGTGAGGAGTACAAACACAAGTGTGTCTTGCCTACAGTCAAGCATGGTGGTAGGGGTGTCATGGCCTGGGGCTGCATGAGTGCTGCTGGCACTGGGGAGCTACAGTTCATTGAGGGAACCATGAATGCCAACATGTACTGTGACATACTGAAGCATAGCATGAGCCCCTCCCTTTAGAGACTGGGCCACAGGGCAGTATTCCAACAAGATAATGACCCCAAACATACCTCCAACACTACCACTGCCTTGCTAAAGAAGTTGAGGGTAAAGGTGATGGACTGGCCAAGCATGACTCCAGACCTAAACCCTATTAAGCATCTGCAGAGCATCCTCAAATGGAAGGTGGAGGAGAGCAAGGTTTCTAACATCCACCAGCTCCGTGATGCCATCATGGAGGATTTGAAGAGGACTTCAGTGGCAAACCTGTGAAGCTCTGGTGAACTCCATGCCCAAGATGGTTAAGGCAGTGCTGGAAAATAATGGTGGCCACACAAAATGTTGACACTTTGGGCCCAATTTGGACATTTTCACTTAGGAATGTACTCGCTTTTGTTGCCAGCAGTATAGACATTAATGGCTGTGTGCTGAGTTATTTTGAGGAGACAGCAAATTTACACTGTTATACAAGCTGTACACTCACTACTTTACATTGTAGCAAAGTGTAATTTCTTCAGTGTTGTCACATGAAAAGATATAATAAAATATTCACAAAAATGTGAGGGGTGTACTTACCTTTGTGAGATACTGTATATATAAAATGAGCAAATTTTCTTGGTTTCTTACTGCAGCCAGTAAGAATTTAAGGCTGTATTCACCTTTTTCTAGGAAAATTGTCTCTGCAAACAAGGGTCCCTAGTAGGTGAAAACATACTGTGAAATTTGGTAAAATTGTGTTTAATAAAAGTGGCATACCTGTAGGTCATTTGTTCACTCCCAGCATTAAAGAAGCAAGTTACATTACTCATCCAAATCCCTGCGCCTCCCTGCCAGCTACAAAGCCAAGACTGGACCCCTGGCGTCACAGATTTTTTCTCTAGGGCTTTGCTGCTGACAGGAAGAGAGGGCACTGCACATGTGTGATCTGTAATGCTAGGGCCAAGTGACCAACAGCTTGCCTGTCCTAACAATAAGCAAAGTATTTACACTCTTCTTTTACAGGTATGGCTTATTTTAAAAAGCTTAGTATGGCAAAAAGACCACTTTATTTCATAATATATATTTTTAAATTGTATTTCAGTCAGTCTTCTTGTTAGCCTCTAAATTCCCAGCATATCTGCATCAGGTTGGAAGAGGAAGCAGCACTCTGAACTATTCCAAACTTGGGGCATGGTACTGTGTTGTGAATCAAACAAGTGGAATTTGCTAAAGGGGGAGAGAGCACAGAGACAAGCGTGCACTGAGTTCCGCTTTTACTATATAATCACTGGCTTAACTAATCTGTATTGATTTAACAGGAGTGGGGAAAAGCGGTTTAGGGCATGGCTATATAACCTGGTAAGGTTGTCTGCATTAGAAAAATGGTTGAACAGAATTACACCTTCTTGGTAGGTAAGACAATTCACAGATACATATTTCATTTCTGAATTTAGCTGTTTGTCTAGACTTCTAGGCAACATTTACATATGTACACTGCAATGCCATTCAGAAAAATGCTAGTTTTAACAGGCACCATCGAAACACACATTAACGCATGTGTATATGTCTGTTGTGTTGTGCTCAGGTGCGATGCTACTTCTTTTGAAGGCACCCCAACACACATACATAGTAAAGCAAAATGCACCTACACTATAATGTATTGCAAAACACCCATGTGAACATTCTGTACCTGTCCTTATTTTAGGGGTGTCTAGTAAATTTACCTTTCGTGGGTAGTAGTTTGCTTGGGATAATTTGTGGCTTTCTCATTTGGCTTCTCCCCTGTGTTCTAAAATTACTGCAGTACCCTACTGAAGCCACTGGGTGGCACTTAGGGCCATCATTCTGGGATGGTAGCAAATCTTGTGCTATTGGGTCTTTATGTGCCTTCTGGCTACCACTTCAGTGGTGCTTGCTTTGGGAGGCTTTAAAAGCTTGAGGAGTTGCCCCGGTTAGCTCGCTTTCCCCTGGGCTTCGGCCTGAGGAGGATGTGTGCATAGTCTAGGCTGTGTAGACCTGGATCTTATGGGCCCTAGCACAGAATTCTTGAAGCTGCCTGGTCAATGAGGGTATGCCTTTCAAGGTGGAAGAGCCCAATGGATGTCTGCTGAAAGGGGATTGGTGTGTCTTGACACTCCCTTGGACTAAGAGTCTGGAAGCTTTCATTGCTATTGGAGACCTAAACCTAACCCTCTCTCCCTGTGAAGTTTGAGCAAAAAAACTTGAAAAGACTAAAGTGACTGGCACCGTTCATTGTTGTGTGATGCTCCCCACTGCACCTATGGATCCATCCTAAGGTAAATGCTAGCCTTCTCTCTGCTGGGGTGAGTCCACCCCACTGCCCCATGCAGGAGTTACAACTCTATGCACTGTTGTGTGCTGCATTTCCATAAATAGCATAGGTACATTATTACTTCATGTGTTAGGTTGTGTCGACTTCCCAAATCACAATGGAGTACCCAACAAAGTGACTGGGTCCTTTACACTTTAAAAAATTGTAACCACGAAAAAGAAATCTTGCAAAATTATCAGCAAGCACACTTGGGGAGATTCTCACAAATGCGCACAAATGTTTATCCCTAGCTGCTTTTACATATTTTTGGGGGGTCATAAGTACAGTATTATGTATGATGAAATATTGTCTATAACTACTGCTGTAACCAGGATTATAGTTGTTGCAGAACATTGATGATTTCTTTATTGTTGCTGAATTATTCTACTGTGGAACTGACAGAGTTATGTTGAGCAGTTACTTATGTATGAATGTAGCAGCCATCTTTAAGAAGATCATTAGCTGAGCATTCAGTATTACGAGAGTGTGGAAGCCATCTTTAAGAAGACCACAAGGGGCAGCTATTTTAACCATGTCTAGATCACTCTGAAGGGGCAGTGACGTGGGAACAGGAAAAAGCAAGGGGAAGAGCACAGAACATTGTGAATGGACACTGGTGACCACTGTCAGTTGAGACTGAAATCCTGCTGTCGGTGACAGCTTTCAAGTGAGACTGAATTCCAACTTGTGTAACTGCTATCAAGTGACTCTTGAACCCTGTTGCTGGGGACTGCCTCAGTGTGAGACCAGGACCCTGTTTCTGGTGATTGCTGCTGAGCAATTTTCTCTTTGGGTCAATATATTTTTTATTGTGTCTGTTGGCACTAATTGTTTTCCCTTAGGCCATTTCTGTTCAAATAAATTATTTTAGTAGTACCTCAAGGTATGTTGGTAAGTGTTGGGTGAGCAAGGTGTGTTATCTCCAGGTATACAGATACATTATATCCACAGGCTCCCCCAGGGGTAACTCTACACAGTATTATGTTATGATGAAATGTTATTTTTCTGTCTTTAAATCAGTGTTCAGGTCATTCATCAATGTTGCCTTTCTAACCGATAAAAAATAATATTCCTGTAAGAAATCTCTAGTGTGGCATCCATGTGTCTGCAACCCTGCAACATTTAACTTACACAGCAAAATTTTAAGTAAGGAAACTTTCTCTGTTGCCTATCAGGAAATCCCTTTGTTGAAGGCATTGAAAGAAAAATGGAAAGCTTAGAATACGTTATTGTAAATGCTTTTAACTTAATAAAGATGTTGCTTTGCCTCCACGTGATGAAGAATCATTTCAGCCATTAAGCTAATGTTTGGCAGGCTTCATACGGTCGCAAAAATAAGCAACATGACTATACTGCCTCCTACTTCCTTTCCTGTTTTCTTTTTCAATGAATGAATCTCTTTCAGAGCTCAGTGTTAAATGGTATTTCCAGATACATAGATGACAGAGCTTAAGACCACATAATTAACGTATTTTCCCTGTCTTTACAATAGATACAACATACAAATTCTGATGTCACACATAGAATGAAGTGTTCTGGCATGTCTCCTTAGCGGAAATGTATGGCAGGCACATGGATATTTTAATTTCAGTTCTTAAACTGCAATCAGCAGCTTACACAGAATCTAGGTAACAACTTGCTGTTACTTTTTTTACTATATATGTAGAATATAACAACTTGTAGAGATCAAGATGATGTAGTTTGCATGTCTAATATAGCCATTTGGTGCATTTTAGATTCATTTTCAAGAACTAAACAGGGAACTTTCCAATTAGCATCAGTACCTCAAAACGCGGAGTATTATACAAAATTATGACAAAAAAAAAAAATCAACGGTGATGTCCCCTGTCCCCCCTACTGTATGCCCTGGCAGCAGAGCCGCTGGCAATTGTCATTAGACACACAGTATATAAAATAGGTCTATATGCTGATGACACTATTCTGTACTTGGCAGATCAGGACCTTCACTACAGGCTGCACTTGAAATCATTGAAAAAATGGGTAGTTACTCAGGATTGCGTATCAACTGGAACAAATCCCAAATCCTCCCACTGGACACCTTTCTCCCCCTAAAACAAACCCAACCTTACCATTATCTAGAGTATCCAAAATTAAGTAGTTGGGGGTGGAGGCCACTAGGACTTTGATGGACTACACACACCTGAATATTAAACCCCTATTTGACTTGATAAAGTACAAAACCCAGACATGGTCCAGGCTGCCACTAGGGGTGATGGGATGTATAAATATAATAAAAATTATTTTGTTACCCAAATTACTATATTTGGTTTGGCATGCTCCTCTCTATATCCCTTTAAAAGTCTTTAAACAAATGGAAGCCATTCTAAACTCATTTGTATGGGGAAATGGCAGACATAAACTGGCCTGGCATGTTCTAAAGAACCCTACGGATATGGGAAGAGTGTCCCTTCCTGATCAACAAGATTATTACTTGGCAGCTCAACTCTCCCACAGATACCACTTTAACAAAGTGTAAATGCAATGCTATAGATCCTTAGTATGTAATAAACTGGGTCACCCAGCATTTACCCCGCTCCAAGCTATCCTCAGAGGGGACAAATCACAAAAAACAAAAACAAGGTATAATATGGGAATGCTACTCCCTCATCAAAGAATATGGGAAATCACGTTGAAAAAGCAAAACACTGGTAAAATTCACACCCACAACCCACTATGGTTCAACAAACACCTACCTGAGTTAGAATCTTTCTCAGACTCGACAGTATGGGCTACACACGGCATAATATACCTCCATCAGGTGTTATCTAACTCCAGACTCAAGCAGTTTCAAGTAGACATGTGCATTGATACATGTCCCCTGGGGCAGGACCCAGGTCCCCAAACACTTTTTAGGACAGTAACTTGCATATTAGCCTTTAAAATTAGCACTTCAGATTTTGTGGATTTTCGGACTAATGCAATTTTTGAACGAAAAACGAAATGAATAAAAACGAATTTCGGGAGTAACAAAATAAATTAATTTTTCGGATGAAAACGAAATTCCGAAACTAAATATTTTACTCTGCACATGTCTAGATTCAAGTACTTAAGGAAGAATATACACTCTCTAACCAGATGGCTTTTAAGTATCTACAACTCTGCCATGCATTAAAAACACAAATAACAAATATGGAGGTAGTGTCAGATTCTCCCCCAGTTCTGGATATAGCAATGGGAGAGGAACCCTCTAAACTCATATCGCCCCTGTATCTAAAGATCAGAAACCGTAGGTCAAATGTCATTGCACAAAAGGCAAAAATGGAATGGGAAAAAGACATAGGCCCCATAGAGGAGGTCTGGGATGAAATGATGGAAAGCACCAGACTGATGTCCCCCAAGTTATCTGACAGACTGACACATACATATACATTGTACACAAAGCTTACCTGACTCCCTTAAAAAAGGCAAAATTCCTCCATACATATGACCTGACATGCCATTTGTGCCACGCAGCACCAGGTATGTTATTCCATCTCATATGGAGCGGCCCAAACATTCAGACATATTGGACTCAGATTGTTCAGTTTTTACAATATGGGATCCCCAGTAGTATTAGACCCCAAACTATGTCTTCTGGGACTTCTACCAGATGTAGAAATTGACCAATACCAAGCTTCATTTCTAAATGAAACTCTGTTTATGGCGTGTAAGGGCATAGCCAAGGTATGGATGCAGGCTCAGCCTCCCTCCATACACCAATGGAAGAGGGACGTTAATGATGCACTGCCACTTAAAAAATTAGTCTATGTGCATAAGTACTCAAAAGTGTGGGATAGATGGTTAGAGGATGGATAAACATGTGCCTAAAATACTCCAAGCCCTACAGACAGGCCTACTTAGATGAAAGTAGAAAGTGACTGTTCTATGAAGGTGTAAACCATGAAAATCTTAATCAGAACTGTATTGGTAGCAGAATGACACAAAGTCTCTTAAATACTGGACGTCTATACCCTCATAAACTTGTGCCTTAACATATATGTACAAAGAATCTCACACAAAATGACTGTTATAATGTATTGTTTATTATTCCACATAAGCAACTACTTTGTAATATGACTTTTATCCAAATACAGTTGGCTTTTTTCAATAAAAAAAATAAAATAAAAAATCAATGGTCAAAGTACTGGTTGGAAACTATGTATATGAATAAAAGGCTTACTATAAATATGTATTCCAGGGGGAAAAAAATGATGAATACATATCATACATATACTGAAGCTGTTTTACTGGCCAAAGGTTTTGTATATGCTTCCATCCAGTCCTATGCTTTACACATACAGACAACTCAGACAGGTTGGTGATGACTTTCCTGTTGCCATTAAGTGCCGGTTCACACAGGGGCGACTGAGATCCGACTTCAAGTCGACCCAAGTCACCTCAGGTCGCACAACATGTAGAAATCAATGTAAGTGAATGAGAGCCGTCTTAATGCACACTACTGAAGTCGCTCCGACTTCAGAAAAGGTTCCTGTACTACTTCAATCCGATTTGTAGGCGACTGGTACCCATTGATTTCAATGGAGGTCGCCTCCAAGTCGGATCTCTGTCTATACAGAGGCGACTCTCAGAGAATTATCAGCTCTCAAAAGGAGTTCCCCCCTGAGAGCTCATTCTCTGATTGGCCATGGCAAGGTAGTGTTGTAAGTCGGGTCCAAGTCACGCCAAGTCACGTCAAGTCACGTCAAGTCACATCACGTCAAGTCACTTCAAGTCACGTCGTGTTGCCCCTGTGTGAACCGAGCCTAAAGCTTAAATCCACTTTTGTTTCCCCCTGGTTGATCAATGTACATTGAAAGGATTATAACACACTTTGTTGCAGATTGCTACCTTTTGTTATTCTGAAGAAACTCATGTGTGTTTGTGCCTCTGTTCTGAATAGGTCTAATGGGAGGGGTTTCATAATTAACTGTCAGGTGTGGAGCTACAGGGCACTAATGAGGAAATCTGCTGTGCCTGCATCCCTTTAGATGGGTTCCTATTGAAACTATCTCTCAAAAAATTAAATTTTTTGTTGCAGGGGATGCCTGAAATCTGACTTGTATACTAGGCAGACTCCCTGAAAAATTGGTGAGCCAATCGCACAAGCAGGAAATGATGTTTCTGGGCAGTGGTCAATACACATTCTGTGTACAGAAAACTCCAGGTAGCCACATTGCATTGAATTCTCAGAAAATTACATTGGCTGCAGATTGAAAAGCAAAGGTGATTTTTAATAACATTCAATTGCAAAATGATTAGTGTCACAATTATATAAGCTATATAATTTTTTCTTTATTTTCTATTTTTTTCCCCATGAAAGTGGAGTTACCCTTTAAGCATTATAGCTAGGACATTTACCTGCCTCCAGGATGTGAACAATAAAGATGTGACTCACTTCCTGTCCTAGCCCTTGTACACACGGTCGGAGAATCCATCGGAATGTGTCCTATCGGACCGTGTCGTCGGATAATCCAACTGTGTGTGGTATGCATCGGACTGATTCCGTCGGAATATCCATCGGACCCAATTTTCCAACATGTTATTTCCCGACCAACTGGTTCGATCGGACATACTCCGATCATGCATAGAGAATTTTGATCGGACCAAGTGCCACGCATGCTCAGATCAAATTCCTACATCAAAGCTATTGGCTACTAGCCTGAACGTAGTCCCATCGTAACGAAATTACGTCATCACGCTCTGAATGATCGGATTTTTCGACAACTTAGTCCGACCGTGTGTATGCAACAGTTTCGCACAAGATCTGACGGACAAAATCCGTTGGATTTGGTTGTCAAAATCTCCGACCGTGTGTACAGGGGCCTAGGGTGACAACTGTACTGTATTTATGGGGAAGTAGGATTGTCACCTTAGGACAGAAGGTACGTTACTATTTAACTATGTAACAAGCCTCATAACACTGCTTAACCGCTTAAGGACCACCTCACGCTGATTTACGTTGGCAGAATGGCACGGCTGGGCACAATCATGTACCTGTACGTTGCCTTTAAGTGCCCAGCCGTGGGTTTCGCACACGCCACCGGCGGCGCACTCACGACCCGGTCCTGAGTTCCGTGACCATGACCCACGGACCCGATCGCCAAGCGGTGTCCCACGATCGGGTCACAGAGCTGAAGAACAAGGAGAGGCAAGTGTAAATAAACCTCTCCTTGTGCTTCCTAGTAAGGCTGTCACTGATCGTCTGTTCCCTGTTATAGGGAAAGACAATCAGTGACGTCAGACGCCAAGCCACGCCCCCTACAGTTAAAAAAACACACACACACTTAACCCCTACACTGCACCTAGTGGTTAACCCATTCACTGCCAGTGACATTTTTACAGTAATCGGTGCATTTTTAATCGCACTGATTGCTGTATTAATGCCAATGGTCCCAAAAATGTGTCAAAATTGTCCGACGTGTCTGCCATAATATCGCAGTCACAATAAAAATCACTGATCGCCGCCATTACTAGTAAAAAAAAATGATTAATAAAAATGCAATAAAACTATCCCAAAAATGGCATAAAACTATCCCCTATTTTGTAGATGCTATAACTTTTGCGCAAACCAATCAATAAACGCTTATTGCGATTTTTTTATCAAAAATATGTAGAAGAATATGTATCAGCCTTTTTATAAATAAATATATAAAAATGTTTTTTTTATATATTTTTGGGGGATATTTATTATAGCAAAAAGTAAAAAATATTGCATTTTTTTCAAAATTGTCGCTCTATTTTTGTTTATAGCGCAAAAAATAAAAAACGCAGAGGTGATCAAATACCACCAAAAGAAAGCTCTATTTGTGGGAAAAAAGGACGCCAATTTTGTTTGGGAGCCATGTCGCGCGACCGTGCAAATGTCAGTTAAAGAGACGCAGTGCTGAATTGTAAAAACGGGCTTGGTCCTTTAGCTGGAAAATGGTCCGGGGCTTAAGTAGTTAAACGAACATCAACAGAATGCACAGGGCAGCACTGAATTTCTGGCATTATTAATAAATATTTGTTGCAATTTCAGAACAGAAGGAGAGCAAATAAGAGACGTTCATTTGTTTTTACTTTACATTAAATTTAAGGGCATTTTTACATTCCCTTTTACAATAGCTACCTGAGCAGTGACACAGAAAACAATATATATCCAGTATATATAGTGCATTCATAATGTGTTCAGACCCTCTTGACTTTTTTCAATTTTGTTATGTTGCTTCTGATACAGTTGTTTAAATACATTTTTTTTCTCATTAAATTACACTCAGTACCCCGTAATGACAAAGTGAAAACAGATTTTTTTTTTATTAAAACCCATTGTGGTGCAGTCTGCGCTATGGAGTTCTCCTCTATTTTTTGGGCAATATCCTCATTAACTTCTGGTAGCCGGTATTTGATTCTCAAGCCATTTGATGTGTGGTCCAGGCTTCCCCTTACCGATGTGTAATTCAGGTTCCTTGTGGAAAGGGCCCTGGCTGGGTATTAGGCACAGGCTTTCTTATAGCTTGCCTCTGGTAAGCCCATATATTTATACGCGGTGGTGGTGCACTGTTGCTACAAGGTGGCTTTATCAGCACTTTGATTTAGGCTGGTTTGAATCGCATCTTCACTGATCAGCAGTTATTTTTCATCACTAATTGGACTTATTCTTCTGTTCTGGACTTTTCATTAATTTTTGATTATTATTAATTGTAATTTCAGCGCTACCCATTTTTAGTTTAAAGAATTTTAGAAATGTCTGTGAATTTATTAAAAATTTAAAAATTGACATCACATTGGCATAAGTATTCAGACCCTTTGCAACAACACTTGAAATTTAGCTCAGGCGTCTCCCATATCTCACGGCCATTGCTGAGATGTGTCTATACCTTATTGGAGTCCACCTGTGGTAAATTGATTGTACATGATTAGGAAAGCCACATACCTCTTTATAAAAGGCAGCTGACAATGCATAATTTTAAGTAAACTCCAGTTAGTCACCACACCAAAAATATATAAATATATAAAAGACAAAAAGTAGTAAAGGGCCCCTGATTACAAATGTAATCAATACCAAAGTGCAATAATCAATGATCAGTAAATAATTAAAAAATATATTTTTTTAGTGCATAAAGCATGTCACAATATTAAAGGATACGTTCACCTTTTCAGAAAACATAATAAATTCTCTTTTTTTTTTTTGCAGGTAAAAAAATGTGCATTTATTATTTTTTGATGCAGGAGCCTCAGCAATCAGCGTATAGGCTTGCTCATACATCGTACAAGGAAGCTAATACATGCTGACAGGAAGAATAAATTAACTACCACAGCGCTCACAACGTTGTGGTAGTTCATTGAAAACTACAAGCCACCAGCTGCAAAGGCTGCCAGACCTTGTAGTTTTCCATTCACAGAGTGCTGTGAATGAGTGACGTGGCTGGATGGGCTGAGACCCACACGGCAATGTTTTTTTAAAATTTTGATAGCTAGCGGGTGGAGAAGATCCAGCGCTAGCTGGCACAGCAGGGGAGCTGGAGGTGCGGGGGCATGTTAATAACATGTTACATGTTACACACCAAATAAGGTTGAAACATGTAACATTTTATGAAAGGTGAACTTATCCTTTAAAGGCATGTTATATAAAAATACCATTGCATGTGCCAATAGTGGCAAAAACCAATAGTGAAGAAGCACTTCACTATTATTTGACTTGATTTGAGTTCACTATTATATACACTATATTACCAAAAATATTGGGGCGTCTTAGTCTGTAGAGCTCAATATTGAGATGGCCCACCCTTTGCAGCTATAACAGCTTCAACTCTTCTGGGAAGGCTAAAGGCTCACCCATGTCCAAATCATTTGGCATTATGGTGTGGGGTTATTTTTCAGGGGTTGGGCTTGGCCCCTTAGTTTCAGTGAAGGGAACTCTAAAGGCATCAGCATTAGAAGATATGGAAAACAGGCAAAGACGTAACAACGTCTGTGCAGTGGGCATACCCGAGAGGACAGAGGGAAAGAACCCGATGGCATTTATAGAGAACTGGCTGCTCACCACCTTTGGCAAAGATGCCTTCTCCCCCATGTTTGAGATGGAGAGGGCCCACAGTGTCCCGCCCAGGCCGCCTAAGCCCGGGGAACCACCTCGGCCGTTTTTGTTTAAAATGCTGAACTACAAAGACCGTGATGCCGCCCTGACCCAGGCCAGAACCAAAGGTGATCTTATGAAAATTGATAATAACCGCATATCAATTTATCCGGATTTCTCTGCAGAATTTCAACTCAAGAGGGCCAAGTTTACTTGAATTAAAAAGCGCCTCTGAAAATATGACATCGCATACGCCATGCTTTACCCCGCCAAGCTCAGAATCGCAGCAAATGGGGAGACGCAATTCTTTGACAACCCTGCCAATGCATCTCACTGGTTGCATTGAGCAGAGAATACCCTTCAGAAAGCTGCAACCTCCAGGGATTGACTAAACTTTACCTAACATTTTCATCTGATTTCCCCTTCAGCTTTTTTTTTTTTGCTGCTCCAGCTGCCATGCCTTTCCTGGTGGCAGAAATACGTAAATATGCCCACTTTCCCATTTTTCCTCCTGTAAGGTGGAAAGATACGAACTGCCTTTGCTTTTATTACACCGCACCGATGACTCGGATTTGCAAGTCTCTTTGGATCAGCTGAACTGAGACACTGGGGCCCCTCCTTACAATAGTCCTGCGAGGACAAACCCAATGGAACTGTGCTCCTGCATTTTTGTCAGGATGCGAAACCTTTTGCTTTCTCTTCCCCTTTTTTCTGTTTTTTATTTTTATTTTTTATGTTCTTTGCTGTTATGTTGGAACCTATTTCCAGAGGAGTCAGTATACTTATTTCACGACATGTACCCTTTCAGTTACTGCACTCCCTGATTGACGATCAGGGAAGGAACATCTTTTTGCTCTGTAAACTGGCAGGTTTGACCTGTATTATTGCTAATATATACGTCCCTCCTCCCTTCTCCTTTGAAAGCCTGATTTGCCTAGCACGATTCATAGCATTGCATCCAAACTTACCGGTATGGGCGCTGGGAGACTATAATAATGTTATGGACAAACACATAGACAAATTTAAAGCTGGGATTAGTGGTAATCTCCCACGGGAGGGCCCTTCCCCTTTGCTAGGTTCCTGATGGAAATCGGCTTGCAAGACGTGTGGAGGGACCTAAACCCCACGGTTTAATGTTATTCCTGTTACTCTGTATCCTATAAATGTTTATCTAGAATTGATCTGTGTTTGGGAAATGGCCTGGCGCACTCTCTTACCACCTCGGTGGTGTAAGCGCCACGCAATATATCAGACCACTCTCTCATGTGCGCAAGAGTCAACACTGTCCCCAGTCCTAGATGCAAGTTGTGGAAGGTAAGCCCCTTTTGGCTTCCAATCTTCCCAGAGCCCGACCCATCTCCTGGGGTCCTTCAGGAGTTCCTAGAGATCAATCGAGGCTCGGCAACATCTGTAGTGATTTGGGATACCTTAAAGGCCCACCTGAGAGAGCTGATTATTAGGCAAATCACTTTCATTAAAACAAATACCAAAGAATGGGAGAACTTAGTGATACAGGAGGCAGTCAGGGGGGAGGAAAAATATATTTCTGACCCTTTCCCTGATTCAGAGCGTAAATGGCGAGAGGCACAGGTCCTATACAGACAGGTCTCCATATCAGCTGCAGAAAACAAACGCTTCTTTCTCCAACAAAAATATTTCAATGAAGGGGAAAATACTGGTCATTTGCTTGCAGTGATTGCTAGAGCCCAGCAGGACAACACACACATTGAATCTATACGGAATGCAGCAGGAGACACAATCACAGATCAGAGTCGTGTCCCTGAGGTATTCTCTGACTTTTTAAGGGACCTATATACATCTAAAGTCCACCCCACGAATGAGGAACTGGATCAATTCCTGGACCAGTGCTCATTCCCGCACTTATCACAACAGGATCGGAACACTCTTAACACACCAATAACTCTAGAGGAACTTTCCCACTGCCCACTCTGCTAGTCAGCTTGAATGATGCCCTTTTGGGGGGGGGGGGGGCGGTTTACCCGCCTCCATGAATGAGGCTATCATTGTGGTCATCCCGAAGCCCAGTAAGGACCTTCTGCAGCCTGACTCCTACTGACCCATTTCACTTCTTAATACAGATGTGAAGACTTTGGCTAGGGTACTGGCTACTAGACTGTCGGGGGTGGTGGCGGACCTGGTGCATCCGGGCCCAGCTTTATTCCCACTAGATCCACATCATTGAAAATCCGTAGACTATTTCTTAATGCCCAAATTCCAGTTGACAACTCCAATAATAGAGCTGTTTTTTCCCTCAACACTGCCAAACCATTTTACAGTGTGGAATGGAAGTATTTGTGGGAGGTGCTACATCGTTTTGGATTGGGAGATAAATTTATCTCTTGGGTACAGTTGTTGTATACGACCCCCACAACAAGACTGAGGATTAATGACACCCTCTCTGGGGCATTTCCTTTGTTCAGGGGCACGCGGCAGTTGGGTGCCCATTGTCACCCCTGTTGTTTGCCCTTGCGTTGGAACCTCTGGCGCTAGAGTGAGGGAATCTCCTAACGTTGTGGGTTTCCGGCACGGACATCACGACAAAAAAATCTCACTATACGCCGATGACACATTGCTGTACTTGGTTGGCACTGGTGAGTTCCTGAGAGCAGTCATGGAATTGATTGACCAATTTGTCTGGCCATTAACTGGCATAAGTCGGCTCTCTTACCACTAGACCCCTTGTTAATATCACTGTCGGCGGATCTTTCACACATACCAGTAGTTGCTTCTTTCAATTGTAGGGACAATTATAGACACTCACTCAGGTTGAACTCGATGGACTAGTGTCTTTATTCAACCTTACTAACTATGAAACTATGAAACCATGAAACTACGAAATATTTGGAAATAGTGGTGACTAAGGACCCGGGAGAATATATCACACTGAATCTAAAACCACTACTGCATAAATTCCAACAAAAACAAGCTAGTTGGAGCAAGCTACCATTTTCTGTGACTGGGTGCATAAACCTCACTAAGATGATCTGGACACCACAGCTGCTGTATATCCTACATAACGCCCCGGTCTGGATACCGCAGTATTGGTTCCAGCGGATTGACTCACAGTTCAGAGTCCTTATCTGGAAAGGTGGGGTGGCATGCATAGAACTTACTACCTTACAATACCCAAAGGATCGGGGTGGCATGGCTGTCCCACATCCACAAATGTACTATTTTGCGGCCCAACTACAACACTTTACGGGATGGGACCTAGCGACAAACAGGGACCCCTCAAGGAGACTATTAATAGGCCAGGACGAAACCTATACAGCTATACAAAAAATGTAGAAAGGGGTCAGGAATACATTAGGAGTAACGGGATACATGCGTTGTACCCCCATTTGGTGAAACCGAAATTATCCAGACCTGGCTAAGGTCCCCAAGCACCCAGTTTGGAAAAGGGCAGGGATAAGATTTATAGATAAGATCTTACAGGGAACCAGACTAAAGCCATACCCTCTCCTACTGGCAGAATTTCTGGTCCTCGGGCTCATCACTTCCAGTACATCCAATTAAAACATGCAGTGGATGAATGCAGAGCAGACCGTCTGACCTAAGTCTGGACGACTCAGCGTTTCTGAACACTTCATTAGTTGAACCTGAAAAAGAAAGGGGCTATTTCGAGATTCTATACCCATCTACTATCGCATATACAAGCTCCTGACCTCTTGCCATGTAGGGAGAAATGGGAAAGAGATGTTGGCCCTATTGATGGTGAACAGTGGAAACAGATCCTGGAGGTGGGACCGATGGTGTCCGTGTCTGCAGCTCAGAGGCTATCCCATTTGTTCATATTGCACCGTGTGTACCGCACGCCGGTGAAGCTGCACAAGTGGGGAAGGAGAGACACTCCTATCTGCCAGAAATGTCAGGCCCACACAGGAGACCTAATCCACATGCTCTGGAGATGCCCTAAATTGGTGAGGTACTGGAGTGCTGTTGTAGCCAAAATTAATAATGTCTTCCAGGTGCAGTTGGCAGTAGACCCACTGACATGCCTATTGGGTAGTCTTAAGGAGGGAGGGACTGTACACCCCTTTGGTAAGCATTGCGCTTACGAGACTCCTATATATGGCCAGAAAATTGATCGCCCATCTGTGGCTCTCGACAAGTGCACCTAGGATTACACAGTGGATCCAACAGGTTAACACCACCCTTGCAAGGGGAAAAAATACATACAGTATCAGCATAGGAAGTCGCCAAATAAGTTTTATGGCATATGGCAGTGTTGGCTGGGCTCACCAGATGTGGCACCCCCACAACTGGCACTAGATAGATTGCTAATGGGATGAACAGCTTTTAGCACAGTACTACAGGAAAAAGGCAAAGTACTTGGCGAGGTACGCCAGATAGGACCTACTAATAATCACATAACCTTCTCAATGATGGGGTTAGCGGCGCAACTAGACAGAGTTATTTTGTATTAGTTTACTTTCTTTCATTTGTTTTGGGACATGTTTTAGTTTCCCTCAATTTTAATATTCTTGTTAACACGTTGAGCCCCCCTTAGATAGTGAGGACGACAGGTCCCTTACAATGATTCTTAACACATGGGTTATATGTCAATGGCTATGCACTGTCAAACTCCTGTAGAATGTTGGAATTGTAATAAATATTACTGTTCATTGACTGTATGCCTTTGTAAACACTCCGTGTTTGGGGGTGGCCACTTCCTGTTCCAATAGAACACCTTTGGGATGAATTAGAGCAGAGACTGCGAGCCAAGCCTTCTCATCCACATCAGCGCTTGACCTCAAAATGCATTTCTGGAAGAATGGTCAAACATTCCCATAGACACCCTCCTAAACCTTGTGGACAGCCTTCTCAGAAGAGTTGAAGCTGTTATAGCTGCAAAGGGTGGGCCAACTCAATATTTAACTCGACAGACTAAGACTGGGATGCCATTAAAGTTAATGTTCGTGTAAAGGTAGGTGTCCCAATACTTTTGGTAATATAGTGTATATTGTATATGTAGCGGGTGCCCTGGGGGCTGGATTTTACACAGGCCCTCAGGGAGAGCAGAGCCTGTCAGCTCCTGCAGGGGATTTCTCCCCCTCCCTCTCCTCTTCTCGATATAGCGCACCAAGCGTCACTCACAAGGATCCAGCCGACCGTCATGTACCCTCCCCTGCTTCCTCACTAGAGGAGGGAGGTAACCAATAGAGAGCCAGCAGGACTAGAGCAAAGTCTGCGGGCCCCAGGTTTGGATGTGATTAGGAATCTGAAGCGAGACACTACTTCTGAGTGTTTGGGAGCACTCTGTGAGGTCCGTGGAAGAACTGAATATGGTGCAGAGTTAATCTATCTCTTTAACCATACTTACCAGATGGAAGGTGAGACACTATCAGCCTATGTCATGCAGCTAGATTCAGATTCATAATGAAGGGTGGAATGGAAGCCAAAGCTGCAAGTAGGGCCCTCATACGACAGATGCAAAGAGGAGCCCAGTCACTGGATCCTATTGTGCTACAACCTTGAGCCCAGAGTTTGAGTGACTCTTTCACTTACTCTGAACTAATGAAGATCATTACAGAAGAGGAGGCCCTGCTGGAAAGCAAGAAGAAGGGCCGAAGGTTGGAATCTGTTGTATGGGTACAACTTTGCATTGTCTGGCTGCTATTACACTCCCATCAGTCCATGGTTACCCATAGCAACCACAATTCTCCTGCCAACTCCTTTGCTGAGTTAACCCTTTGTGGTGGCCCTCCATTCCTTACTCCTCACACCATGTGTGCTTTACAGGTCCAATTCTTCTGGATATGCCATGTACCTCTATGCACCCCTTTAAGTACTTAAGAGGTGAAGTCCTTGTTCAGGAAGGTTCCCTTAATCGTCCTGTTCTCTTTACCACACATTTTCTGGGCACTGTCCTCCACCCTGTGGTGTAAGTTAATAAGGTGATTGCTCTGCTCAAGGGTTTCTACCAGTAACTATAGACTGATGGGAATGTAATAGACAGCACATAGTGGTACCAGGCATGGGTGACAGGTTGTCCGGTAGAGAGGGAGTCGATGCTCTGACTCCCTCTCTAGCAGTCAGGTCCCCAAAAGCAATTGAGACTGAACAATATCACCCTATGACTGAGCCCATTAACCTAGCCACGTGGAATGGGAGAGCTAAAGAAGTTAACTAAGTGCACGCATGTGGTCCACGCTTAATGCACGGCAGGACCCCATTCTGTTACTGGGAGTAAGGTGACAGAGGAAAGCAGGACTGGTGGAGCGGGACACAGGCTCCGCAGTGCTCTCCTCTAAATGCCACATTTTGCAAGGCAAGTGCGCAGCAAAATGGGACAGAGTGTGTTAAAGAAGGGACCTGTATGTTGGTTTATGGCTGGTGTACAGCTCACTTCTAATCCTAGGTTCTGCCTTAACGATGATTTTCACATGAATGTGGCCCCACTTGGTTGAGGAAAATTGTTAGTGAGCATGTAGACAAGAAAGGTACCCCCACATACAGAGTGAGTAAGTCCCACCTACACATGCATTATGTTAAGGCAGCCCATTACTTATAAATTGTCTGCTATTTCACCTCAACAGATCAAAATCCACATGACCCTTTTGTAGCAGCACATCACACCACAATGCAATTTTTGTGCATTGTGGCTTGCTGCACCACAACAAACAGGACATACATTAGCCAGGGCCTATTTGGACAATGCAGTACTGTGCAGTGATTCAAGCTTTTTACTGCAACACATAACAATGAACCTATGTGCAGGATGATGTGGTGCCATTTGTTTTGCCATCCATTGTCAATGGCAACTCAATTCACTTTACAATAGAGGGCAACACACTGCAGAGCACCACAATGCACATAACATGTGTGTTGCATTGCTAAAAAGGGTCTGGTGCTTTTTTTAAAATCTATTTCCATGAGGGAGTAGCAATAAGCCATAATGAATGGGCTACCGTCACAATGAATGGACTGTACAATAGAGGGCAACACAGCACATAGCACTACAAAGCGCATAATGTTTGAGTTGCATTGCTAAAAAAAGGGTCATGATGCATTAGCAGCAATCAGTCATAATAAATGGGCTGCTTTAACATAATGCACCTTAATGTCTTACTCACCATGCATTAATGCACTTCAAAAGTTTGCAAAAGTTAATCCAGCCTTAATGTGTTAATAACAAAAAAAGTGCAGCGCAACAACATCAAAAAAAAAATTTGTAAAACAAGAAATCAATAGATTTGAGAGGCACTAGATATTAAGTGTTTCTAAACTATAATAAGTGGCAAACAGTCCCATAAAATAGGTAGTGATGATGAAATGTTCTATAGTAGTGTGTTAAATATTTATTAAACGCTTAAAGCAATACTAAAGGTTCCTCCTGCTGAGTGCCCTAGAGAAAGCTGCTTGCTCTGGGCGCATTCATGCATGTTCGCTCCTGAGCCACCTCTGTGCATCTAGCCAATGGCTCACGCTGCTGTGTCTCAACCAATGATGAGGAAAAGACCCAGAATGCAGATCTCTCACTTCAGTTGATCACCCAAAGTGCTCCTCTATTCCCCCATATGAGTTACACACATCGGATAATTTTGCCTCACATAAAAATGATTGGAAAAATTTGCTAGTATTATATCACATGTTCAGATGTTCCATCCAGCACATTGGTATTTCTTTGTATTCCAAAAACTTCCCATTCAACTCCCATATACCATTTCCATTAACTTGGCCAGGTTACAGTTCTTGTTGCAATTCCAAGCTGTGCTCTCTCCGAAAGTCACAGTATAACATAACGAAATGCGCCAAAATTATGGAGCACACATTTTGACATAGCCTCTCCAGATGCCCATGCTTAAGGGGGCAATTTACATGTATTTGAAAAAGGTGATTACATCCTGTGCACTGGATCTTACTTACAGTGCACTGTGTTTGTGAGTACAATTTTATATTTTGCTTAATAACTTGTTTTATGAGAATATGCTACACTATGGAGGGCTTTTTGCTTTATTTTGTCTGCTGAGTGAAACATTTCCTGAGGCATTGTTTAGACAGAGAGTCCCAAGTACCGTTTGGAGGATTGCTTCAGCATTATACACCCAGGTGTCTGGGACAGCTTTGGTTGACCTTACCGTTGTGTAGGTTGGCCGTGGAGTTAAGAGGCAGCAGAGACTGGTGGTGGGCACAGAGCATGGGAGCACTGCTGCATTTATGTTGTTTCTGGCACAAGAGTTTTGGAACACGCACGACAACTTTATGCATGATATCAATGAAAAGTTATTGTGGACTCCATTAATTTATTAATTTATATATGTTTTTGTTATGCAGCCTAGGTTCACACATATGCATTGCGGGAACTGGAGAGATTACAGTTCCAGTTCCTGCATCGCATGTCTTCCGCAGGTAGTTCACACTGTTCTCTGCGAACTATGTCAATACAATGTTAATGACACCCCCAGATCAGTTCCCAGATTGCAGTGCGAACTGTGGATTCGGACAGGAATCTGATTGCATGGGTGTGAACACCCATGCAATATTCCAGTGCGGGAAAAAAAGTCCCTGTACCTTTTTTCTGCAAATCCAATGCGAGTTTGCCATACAACTGTGTTTATATGATCATGAGGGATATTATCACGTATATATGAAGTTTTGTTATGTTTTAAAATACAAGATTAAGATATATGTGTGTGTGTGTGTGTGTGTGTGTGTGTGTGTGTGTGTGTGTGTGTGTGTGTGTGTGTGTGTGTGTGTGTGTGTGTGTGTGTGTGTGTGTGTGTGTATTATAGCAGAGCGTCCCAGAGAGAGCCAGGAAAACTCCTGTTCGGGATTTATACGTCTCCCAGGCTCCTCTCGTACACATTTAGAAATATATGATCCAGTTCGGGGCTTGGTCCTCTTCCCCAGGCTAATTTAAGCTCACCTGAGCAGACAGCCTTTGCTCTCTGCCTGGGACATACAGACAAAGTTGGTCTGTGAAGAGGGAAAGGTTGGTAAAAGCTGTTAAGCAGTTTATGTAGAGACTGACAAGCGGTAGGCTTGTTCAGTCTGGTAGTTAGGGGCTGAATATTGTATAGTTAGAGCCGAGACATGGCTAGGATTTGCGTTTTGCTATTTTTGTCCTTTATTTGTTTTCTGGAACACTGTACAGCACCACCATTATTTTCCAGCCCTGCCTTAACCCTCTTGGGCATGGAGTTCACCAGAGCTTCACATGTTGCCACTGGAGTCCTCTTCCATGCCTCTATGATGACATGACGGAGCTGGTGGATGTTAGAGACCTTACTCTCCTCCACCTTCCATTTGAGGATGCCCCACAGATGCTCAATAGGGTTTAGGTCTGGAGACATGCTTGGCCAGTCCATCACCGTTACCCTCAGCTTCTTTAGCAAGGCAGTGGTAGTCTTGGAGGTGTGTTTGGGGTCATTATCTTGTTGGAATACTGCCCTGTGGCCCAGTCCTTGAAGGGAGGGCTCATGCTATGCTTCAGTATGTCACAGTACATGTTGGCATTCATGGTTCCCTCAATGAACTGCAGCTCCCCAGTGCTGGCAGCACTCATGCAGACCCAGGCCATGACACTCCTACCACCATGCTTGACTGTAGGCAAGATACACTTATGTTTGTACTCCTCACCTGGTTGGTGCCACACACACTTGACACCATCTGAACCAAATTAGTTTATCTTGGTCACATCAGACCACAGGACATGGTTTCAGTAGGCCAGTTAGTCTGCTTGTCTTCAGCAAACTGTTTGTGGGCTTACTTGTACATCATATTTAGAAGAGGCTTCCTTCTGGGAGGACAGTCATGCAGACCAATTTGATGCAGTGTGCAGCGTATGGTCTGAGCACTGACAGGCTGACCCCCCACTCCTTCAACCTCTTCAGCAATGCTAGCAGCACTCCTACATCTATTTCCCAAAGGCAACCTCTGAATATGACGCTGAGCACGTGCACTCAACTTCTTTTGTCGACTATGGCGAGGCCTGTTCTGAGTTTAACCTTGTCCTGTAAAACTGCTGTATGGTCTTGGCCACTGTGCTGCAATTCAGTTTCCGGGTATTGGCAATCTTCTTATATCCTAGGTCATCTTTATGTAGAGCAACCATTCTTTTTTTCAGATCCTTAGAGAGTTATTTGCCATGAGGTGCCATGTTGAACTTCCAGTGACCAGTATGAGAGAGTGAGAGCAATAACACCAAATTTAACAGACCTGCTCCCCATTCACACCTGAGACCTTGTAACACTAATGATTTACATGATTCCGGGGAGGGAAAATAGCTAATTGGGCCCAATTTGGACATTTTCACTTAGGGGTGTACTCACTTTTGTTGCCAGTGATTTAGACATTAATGGCTGTGCGTTGGGTTATTTAGAGGGGGCAGCAAATTTACACTGTTATACAGGATGTACACTCACTACTTTACGTTGTAGCAAAGTGTAATTTCTTCAGTGTTGTCATATGAAAAGATATACAGAAATATTTACAAAAATGTGAGGGGTGTACTCACTTTTGTGAGATACTGTGTGTGTGTGTGTGTGTGTGTGTATATATATATATATATATATATATATATATATATATATATATATTTATAATATCGTTTTTTGGGTGGTGTTTTTTGATGGAGTTGCGCTGCAATTTTTTGTTTTTAAAACATATATTTGGTGTGAGAACGCATTTCAGTGAGTAGCGGCAACTATAGTTTTTGCATATCATATCTATTTAGCAACTTTGATTTATATAACATACGTTTCTTTAAAAGTAGCGCAATGATCTCACTGTAGTCGTTTTTCTTAATCCAGCTTTAAAGTGATGCTAAATCCTGCTTTTTTAAATTTCTGTTGAGGAAGTCCAGACTTACAAAAAAAATATTGTCTCTTTACTTTAAAATCTGCCCCCAAACTGCTGCCTCCATTCCTGTTAGGGTCCTTTCACACGGGGCGGATCAGTTCTGATCCGCCCCGTGGATATCCGTTTGCTCAGCGGGGATCACTCCGCCGATCCCCGCTGAGCAGGGAGATGACAGCTCCATCTCTGCACACTGCGCAGGGACGGACCTGTCACAGCGCCGCTCTCCCCTATGGGAGATCGGATGACGACGGACCGCAGTGCCCGTCGTCATCCGATCCGCAGACGGATGGAAAAATAGCTTTTTCCTCCGTTACACTTTTTCGGATCGGAGCGGGTCGGATGTCAGCGGACATGTCACCGCTGACATCCGACGCTCCATAGACCTCTATGGAGCACCCTTTCAGGTCCGCCTGAAAAACTGACAGGCGGGCCTGAACGGGACATCAGTGTGAAAGAGGCCTTAGAGAGTGTCTCCTTCAGCTAGTCTGCTGCTAAGACGGCGTGCACCGTCCTAGCCAGAGTTGTGTCAACACAACATCTGGCAAGCTACTCCCTGCTCAATTTCCCAGACAGCCGCAGAAGCCTGTTGCTCCCCTCCCCTTACTGTCTTCACTACAACTCCGAAGTTATGGGAGCAGTGCAGATTGAAGAGGACCCTGCAGAAGTGACAAGGGTCAGTATTGTTTGAGGAAAGAGATTGTAAATCTAGTGGGGCATTTTTTACCTCAATGCTGAACTCCAGCTATGGACTTTATTGCAAAGTTACATAGGTCCACCTTTTGACCAATGTAAGTATGCATATGCCATACCTGAGGGACCCCTGTGGAAGCAAAAAGTCACTGTAGCAGCCTCTACTACTTCAGTGATCACTGTTGTCTTTCGGATCCCATGCTGAGTGGCTGCCCTGCTGCAAAGTAACCGCAGAAGGTCACCTGCTTTGCATATGCACTATTGACAGATCGCCTTGCAATTTTCTTAATAAATGCAAGGTGTTCTCTCGTTGGACAAGGTATAAAGGTAGGATGGTGGCATTATGATCTCCACCTAGTCCTGGCAGAAAAAACCTTGCATTTTTTGAGAAAATGCAAGAAGATCTGTGAATTGAGCCCATGCAAAGCAAGCAACCCCCACCTTCATGTTCACTATTCAGCAGGACAATTGCATGAGGCCTGGAAGACAGCAGTGACCACTGTAGTAGCAGAGACTAGTTATAAAGAAAGGTTGCGAGTACTGAATATATTCTCTCTGGAGAAGAGAGGCTTGAAAGGGGATATGATTTCAATTTACAAATACCATACTGGTGACCCCACAATAGGGATAGAACTTTTTTTTGGAAGAAAATTTAATAAGATGTGGCCACTCACTAAAATTAGAAGAAAAGAGGTTTAACCTTAAACTGCGTAGAGGGTTCTTTACAGTAAGAGCGGCAAGGATTTGGAATTCCCTTCCACTGGCAGTGGTTTCAGCGAGGGGCATTGATATTTTAAAAACTATAAAAAAACTATAAGATAAGCTCCTGAATGACCACAACATACAGGGATATACAATGTAATACTGACATATAATCACACACATAGGTTGGACTTGATGTACTTGTGTCTTTTTTCAACCTCACCTACTATGTAACTATGTACTACAGTGTATCTCCAATTCCAAAGTGGTCTCTCGGGTATGTCATATGCATATGTACATTGGTCCAGGCTGGACCAATGAAACTTTTCAATATAATCCATACTTGGAGTTCAGTTTAATGCTGTAGTAAGTTTAGTATATTTTTACTTTTAGTGTAGCGATCTCTCTGACTTCAAAGGGCCTGATGGTGACCCCCAGAGCCAGGGAGAACTGACATTCCTCCTCAGGGTGCAGGTTACTAGGCATAGTGGGTGTGGTATAAGGTGAAAAAGATTGGGTGGCATTCACTTTTTGTAAAAATTAACAAAGAGATTTTTTTTTGTCTCTTAACAGGAATCAGTGGGAGAGAGGTATCACAGTATCCCACTGTAGATCCTTAAGCTCAGTTCTTCATCTCCTACTAGACGCTGTACTTATCTATAAGCTTTACTTACAGCTACCCGCCATACTCCTTCAAGCTTTGCTCACAGCTACCCGCTGTATTTCTGGATGAGTCTCCACTGAAGCTTTCCCACTTACTTTTCCATCCCCGGCTAGTGAAGCGTCTGCTCTGGTACGCCTTCAGAACTTCATCCCTTCCAAACTTGCCTCTGGTAACAGGAGTGGTCGTCCCTTTGTGGCAACTGCTTCTCCTTTACCTCCGACAACAATCAGGCTCCCCTCTGGCTAAGCCTCAAACACAAGTGGTTCCGCCCCAGGCTTCGGGCTTAACCTTTTCTGCTCCTCCTTTGCCTGAACTACTGCATAGGCCTTATGTAGACCTAGCAGTAAGACTCCTAGATAGGCCTCAGGCTTCAGGCCTAGCAACCAGGAGTTACTCGACACACGCCCAACCAGGCCACAGCCCCTGGTGGGAAGAACCTGATCACCTGACTCCTCCTGAATAAATAGCCTATCCCAGCATGCACAGCTGATTGGCTGAGACAACTTATTTACCCATCACCTAAATTTACTGTAATCATCCTAATGCCAAAGGCACCATTGCCACCTATTGACAGAATAGAGAGACTACAAATTAAAGTCAGCCTTAAGACAGAAATCAGTGGATCAAACCATCAATTAGCCAGGCTAGTTACCACCTAGCACAACTAGATTTATTAGCAGCCCTGTTTAGGACCAGGATGCTACAATGTCCCCCTGCTAAGGAAACTACATCTCAGAGTTTGCAAACCAAAAAAATGTATACTCTCAATCCTAAGAGTGGATGTCCTGGGAAAAAGGGGATAGGAAGGGATAAGGGAAAGAATGAACATTTAGTAACAAATGTGGGTGAAAACACGTGCACAATTACATGTAATACTTTACATGAAAGAAGCAAAGATGAGACTGTATGTACAATTATGTGTGGCATACCACACAATAGCAGTGAAAAATGCAATGAGTACTAATGAGTACTAATCCTATATTCTAACTAGATATCTATCCAATATTTACACGATAAAGCAAGGGTAACAAAGATAACACGATACAAGGTAACATCACTGTACACAGTGAAGATCCTGTCTCTCCTCATCTGAGGAAGATGCGAAGTATACAGAAACACCTGAAAGACATTAGGTTATGCAACATGGAAAATTTGACATTCTAGCAATATTAGTGAAAATAACCTTATATACATTGATGGAGTTTTTGTATACCCTCAGCTGAGTGCAACAAAACGGGTGTAAAGCAAACACAGAAATATATCCTAATATATATATATATATATATATATATATTGTAAGGGATCTTCCCGGGGTAGGGTGTGTTTGGACACAGTTCACAGCAGACTTGGAATTTATAAAGCAGATCTTGGCGTTTATTCGTGGTACAAACAGTCCAGCAAACAAAATATACAGCAACACCGTGCTTTCTAAGTACAACAAAAATAAAAGTCCTAGCCCGGCTGGGCGCTTACTAACAGGTTCTGCTCACCTATCTGACACTTACAAACACAGCGTCTTTCGCCTGGATATCGCAGGGTGAGTTTTAGCTCCAGCAGTGGCTGTGCTTGCAGCTTCCTTCAACACACAGATTGTTCATTCCCTGGCTGAGAGCAATCACCTGCAGACCCTGCAGAGCCTTTAGCTTCCTAGGCTAATTAGGATCAAAGCTCACCTGATCCCAAACCCAGAACTGGATCGGGGGATGTGGAATGACAGGTCCCTCTACCAAACCTACCTGCCATTCCATATAAACCCAGGCCCGGCAAAATTAAATAACAACTCAGCAGCATATCGCTGCTGAGAAACTGATCCATCCTGGATTTACCATCTCACACTGTGTAGCAACCTAGGTGAGATGTACACCCCCTCGATCACTTCTCCAGTGACATGTCTACAATATATATATATATATATATATATACAAGTAAATAACCGTTCCTGAAAATATTTACAGTGGAAACAGGGCCCCATTCCCGTGAGAGTGACATCGTTTTTTCAAAAGCATTTTAGCATATCTAAAAATGAGATTTCACTTAGCAACCTACAATAGAATATTTGAAAGCAAGAGCTTGGGACTCACTCAGAGTGGCATGCTCACACTTCCCCATATCTGCCCCACTTCAACATATCTCAAACGTAGAGCAGTTTCCTGTGGAACTGACACTGTGAAACTAAGAACATGCTCTGTTCCACACTGACTTGGCACAACTTTCAATGATTGAATAACATTACTAATAGTAATGAGGATCAGGTAATTGAACAGTCTTTCCGGACGGCCGAATAGTAGTAATGTAGTGTTGCACATCCTCTTGATTAGGCCTACAAAGAACAAGTCTGGGTAGCTATGATGACCATAGTCCTAGGTTTGAAGAACATTTGTATACTTCCCGGCATGTCAGGGTGACAACTTTCTTATATCACAGTGAACAGGAATTTTCAGGTACTCTCAGATAGCAACATCAACCCACTGTGCTTGTTCGCATTCGGTTTCAGCTTCCAGGCTTTCTTGCACATATGGGTATAAGTAGACACACTCCTTAGCCACTTTTCTCATGACAATTCTTTGTAACTTGGACAGTCTTGGTAATAGTTTAGGCACGCTTGACACTATAGCCTGCAATTTTGTCAGGCTTTTGAGACGTACTTGTAAATAGGAAGGACCTTTGGCATCAGGGGTTTTGGCACGGTGAGCCCACCGCTCCTCTTCCAAAGAACTTGCAGGGCAGGTGATGCAGATGCTGACAACTCAGGCCCAGCACCGGAGGTTTGAATAGTGGAGAGAACTTCCTCCTATGTGGGCTCACACTGCTGCTCAGCATCACTTTCTGACCAGCTCTCAGGCCAGAACACATTATCAAAATACAGTTCAGATATCTGATCAGACAGAATGTCTGAATCTGACTCAGTTGAAAACTCTTAAGCTGGCAGCAAGTTACACTTTGAACTTGTAACAGCAAGCTTCCCAAACTCTGCTCCCTTAGTGGCTACAGGTTTAACAGTCCCCACAGGCACACTACATTCATTCACATTCACTCATATTAGGCTTAACCCAATTCAGTCACCTTCTCCCTGGGAGGTTCTACCATCAAGAATCATTGGTGGCCCCGACCTCGGCCACGGGAGATCGATGGGGTGCCTGCCTTTGGAGCAGTCATGATAGCTGAAGGAGCAGTCCTTTAAGCAAGCAGGGTGACAGTAGCACTGTTCACAGGAATTTCTGGATTAGGAATAGCGACACACTTGTCCCAATTCACTTCTAGCACCCGTGGGGGTAGTGCTAGAGAAACTACCTTTAGTAAGAGTTCTCCGCAGTGCCCACAGGTAATCCAGGGACAAACATTGGTAGCTAGACTGGAACATTTTGCACACAACAGCCCAATTGCTTCATAGCCTCCCGCTGTGTAAAGCATCAGGCTACTTTTTGGTACATACTGCAGTCGGGTATCAGTGAGGACCTCCTTCAGTTCTCCCGGGCCAGACCCGATGCCCAGCACATTGACTTTCCAATCCGACATTGACATTCTGAATCATATTCTCCACTTGACAACAGTAGCTCAACACGTGGACTGGTAATGGTGGTGCGCATGACAGCGTCTCCTTCTCCTCCTCTGCAGAGCGACAACTCTTCCCCCAAGGGATTGGTTCACATGTTCTTCAAGAACTTCAGTGCCCGCCTCTTTTTCATCCAGCCACGCACCAAAACTTTTCTGGAGTCTGCCTTAACCCCTGCAGCACTGGTGTAAAGTGACAAAAGACCAGGCTGACATTCTCCCAAGAACAAAAAGATACATAGGTTATTCCCCACACAGTTCACAAGGAAAATAACACAGTCTCTGAGGAATAAAGATGTTACTTGCCACTTTCCCACGGAGCCAGATGAAATCCTTGTGTAGTTGCAGTCTGTTTCCAGAGGCAACCACAGCAAAAAAGGCATCATACCCCACGTTGGGCACCAAAACTTCAGACTTTCGACTTTCAAGGTCCTGATGGTGACCCCCGGAGCCAGGGAGAACTGACATTCCTCCTCAGGGTGCAGGTTACTAGGCATAGTGGGTGTCGTGTAAGGTGAAAAGATTGGGTGCTAGTCACTTTTTGTAAAATTAACAAAGAGGGTTTTATTTCTCTTAAAAGGAACCGGCGGAAGAGAGGGTTAGGGCTCAAGACACCCTTAGGCAAATGAAATAGCAATTAGGCAATCTCCATAGACAAAAATAGAACTAGGCAGACAGCAATACAAAGGGCCTTTAAGCTGAATGCAGCAATCTGTATCTTGTAGCAACTGCTGTCTCCTACAGCAACAACTTCTATCACAATATCCTACTGTAGATCTTCCAGTTTAAATCACAGTATCTCCCTGTAGATCTGCTAGCTTAACTCACAGTATCCTACAGTAGATCCATAAGCTCAGCTCCCCATCTCTCACTAGACTTCTTGGACTCTCAGGTACCTGCTGAAACCCTCGAGCTTCACCCACAGCTAACACTTTTTTATTTATTTTTTTGGTCCGTCAGCGTAGCGAGAGAAGAAGATGAATGGACTTTGTGGGACATTTCTATTTTTTTAATTTATTACATTTTTTTTTTTTTTTTGTCCCAAGGTGTGTCTTGTGGTTTTTTAACATTTTGACACTTTTTGTGAAATGGTAACGGGTACAGTGTACTCGCAACCATTTCAAACGGGGGGGCAGGATCTGGGGGTCCCCTTGTTAAAGGGGGCTTCCAGATTCCGATAAGGCCCCTGCCCACAGACCCCCACAACCACCAGGCAAGGGTTGTGGGAATGAGGCCTTGTCCCCCTCAACATGGGGGCAAGGTGCTTTGGGGGGCTACCACAAAGCACCCTCCCCATGTTGAGGGCATGTGGCCTGGTACGGTTCAGGAGGGGGGGGCGCTCTCTCGTCCCCCTTAATTTTCCTGCAGCCTGCCAGGTTGCTTGGATAAGGGTCTGGTATGGATTTTGAGGGGGACCCTACTCCATTTAAAAAAAAAAAATTGCAGGGTTCCCCTTAATATCTATACCAGACCTGAAGGGCCTGGTATGGAATTTGTGTGGACCCTTACGCAATTTGTTTTTTAAATTTTGGTTCGGGGTTCCCCTTAATATTCATACCAGACCCTAAGGGCCTGGTAATGGACTGGGGGGATCCCATGCCATTTTTTTCAATGACTTTTATCTGTATTGCTGGGACACGACAATTCATTACAGCCGCGAATAGTTTTAAATGACTTTTTTTTTTCTAAACACGGGAAAAATGGGCCACTTTACAGGCATACTATAGACACCCCCCAGGTATGACATTTAAAGGAATATTTGACTTTTATTGTTTCATTTTAAGCATTATTACAATCACTGCTCCCAAAAAATTGGCAGTTTTTAAAACTTTTTTTTGCATTGATACAGGTCCCCAAACACTTTTTTATGACAATAACTAGCATATTAACCCTTAAAATTATCACTTTTTCACAGTCGTGTCCCATAGACTTTAACAGTGTTCGCCCGTTCAAACAAATTTTTTGCCTGTTTACATGTTTTGCTGCGAACCGAACCGGCTGGTGTTCGGCTCTTCCTACTTGTTACCACCTAGCACAACTAGATTTATTAGTAGCCCTGTTTAGGACCAGGGTGCTACAAGAGTAAGTTGACACTAATGTATTTTCAACACGGTATAAATAAAGATAAGCAAATTGGTTCACCTGAATAAATGCAGACTGACGGCTCAGTCCTGCAGATTACGCAGGGATAATGGGGTCCTTCCTGTGCAATCATATGGGCTCTACAACAACCAGGTGACACAGTGCTCTGTCTATTAGGAGCACACAGATCTGACACAGAGCAGGCAGCTGTCAAACTGACAGCAGAGGAAAGTGGAGCAGGTTGGACAGGAGGACTTATCTCATCTACAGGACTGAGCTATCAGTTCAAAAGGTCAGTCCTGCACAGTGCAGCAGATGGCTAGTAAGATGCTTGAGAGGCTCCTACCTCATTTGTGTGCTCCCCACTAAATTTATGGGACTCGAACGTTCAAAATCTAAAGTGTTAATTTTAAAGGCTAATATGCAAGTTATTGTCCTAAAAAGTGTTTGGGGACCTGGGTCCTGCCCCAGGGGACATGTATCAATGTGAAAAAAAACTTTAAAAATGGCAATGTTTTCAAGAGCATTGATTTTAATAATGCTTAAAGTGAAACAATAAAAGTGTAATATTCCTTTAAATTTCATACCTGGGGGGTGTCTATAGTTTGCTTGTGAAGGGCACATGTTTCCCGTGCATAGAACTGTCCCTGCACAAAGTGTAATTTCTGCAGGAAAAAAAGTCATTTAAAATCACTCGCGGCTATAATGAATTGTCGGCTCCCGTAATACAGAGAACAGTCATTGAAAGGTCTGGTATGGATTTTAAGGGGAACTCCACGTCAAATAAAAAAAAATGGCGAGGAGTTCCCCCTAAAAATCCATACCAGACCCTTTATCCGAGCATGCAACCTGGCAGGCCGCAGGAAAAGAGGGGGGGACGAGAGAGCGCCCCCCCCCTCGTGAACTGTACCAGGCCACATGCCCTCATCATTGGGAGGATGCTTTGGGGGTCTGTGACCCCTCAAAGCACCTTGTCCCCATGTTGATGAGGACATGGGCCTCATCCCTACTACCCTGGCCGGTGGTGGTGGGGGTCTAAGGGCGGGGGGCTTATCAGAATCTGGAAGCCCCCTTTAACAAGGTGACCTCCAGATCCCGCCCCCCCTGTTTGAAATGGTAAGGGGGTACAAAAGTACCCCTTCCATTTCACAAAAAAAGTGTAAAAGAATGTTAAAAAAAACACACACCGTTTGTAAAAGTCCTTTATTAAAAATAATTTTTTTAATGGATTTCAGCGGTGGTAATCCATTCTTGCTATCCAGCGATGGATGATCATCTCTCTGGGATCCAGCGACGTGTGATCTCACCGTCCAGTGCAGCGCAGTCCATCCATCCTCTGTCTCCACTGGCGGAGACGCTGCGGGGATCCCGGCAGCCTGACATTTCTTATATGAGGAGGGCGGGGCCCCCCATCACCTGGCCCCGTCCCCTCTGACGCTTCCCACTTGCGTCAGAGGGGGCAGGGCCAGGTGACGTGTGGGTGACCCCGCCCCCCTCTGATGTAACGGAAACATGCTTTACATCAGAGGGGGCGGGGTCACCCACACGTCATTGGGGAAGTATGAGTCCTGCAGTGGCACTGGTCTCTCTCTCTCTCCTCACAGGACAGAGAGGCAGCAGTGGGAGCCATTGGCTCCTGCTACTGCTAATCAAATTCCGTGAGAGGGCTGTGTGTCTATGAATGCAGCATTGGAGTGAGCCCCCACATGTGCCCCCATAACAAGAGGCTTGCCATGGTGGCATACACAGAAGAAGGGAAGCAAAGAGCACCTCCAGGGAGCCCCAGAAGAGGGGGTTTGTAGCTGCTCTGTGCAATACCTTTGGTCAGAACAGGTAAGTATAACATGTTTATAATTTTGGAGAAAAAAAATTTGACTTTATATCCGCTTTAATGCTTTGAACAGTTCAAAATGCCCCAGAGTGGCTAGATAGTATTGCATACCTCAACAATGAACAATAAGTGACTCTCTCTCATCTGTGTGTAGTAAGAGGAAATACCAGAAAACAGTATTGTCAGCTGCTGGTGTATCCTTGATTCCAGAAAGATATACACTTTAGCTTACATTATTATAGATGAGACATTTCAGGTTTTATTTTTTTACTCAGATAGGCAAAACTATTTTATTCCTTTGACAGCTGTCTGCACATTTTCCTTAATAAGCATTCTGTTATTTTCAATCTGACTAAACTTCTTGGGAAAAGGATATTTAGGTTCTAAATTATAAGAAAATCATGGATAAAAGATATTTGTGTTGCTCTGCTAGGAACAGAGAAAGCCATTGTGAAATTGGGGGGGAAAAAGACCATGCAGGACTGGTTTTAATGGAAAAATCATGATGCAGACTCTTATTTTCTCCTTGTTTTATGTTTGATGTTTTCGGCCTCTTGAGAAAATGTCTAAAGCTGTAATAAAAAGGCAACTTATGAACAGGAAAAACATGCAAGTTGTTTCTTCTTTCATGTCCTCTACAGGAACAATGTTCTTATTTTTTGTGGCTTTTTATTAAATTGTTCTTGGGAAAAGAAAAAGTTTAATTCAAAAAGCGCTGACATGAATTTCCGTAATGGTAAATGCAGCAACTGGGGTTTTCTTACTAAATACAGCCTAGAAAGCCAATACCATCTTTCGGGGGTGCATTTATAGGATACCGCTATGCAATTATTAGTCAGCCCAAATGCCAAAAAGAAGTTAACATGCTAGAGTAATTTTTTAATAGATATGTGAACGAAGCACCAAGTGTCAAGAGTTTAGTAAGAGTAGCTCATGAGGTTTGCCCTGATGTCTAAAGGAAAAAAGCATGGTAAGGAATCACCTTGTCTCCTACTTATGAGCAGTTGGAATTCCTCTCTTTGATGTCTGGGCTTATTCTCTACCCCTTAGATGGTATGTATGTTCTTGTGTTCCTTCCCATGCATTCCCATGCATTCAATACCTTTCCTCCATGCTTCAATGCTGTACTTTTAACAACTCTGTGAACTACAGTTCCAAGATCTTAGGATCATTTTTCTAAAACATAAAAGTATTTCAAAAGCCAAAACTTTTTTTTATTTTTTTCCCCTTTTATATTGATAACAGGTACAACAAGAAGTAAGGCTGTCACTGTTCTGTTTTAAATGGCGTTTTATGCATTGACATACCTCCTAGACCTAAAACGTATGGTAACCATCCACAGGCAGCTTAACTCTTCAATAAGACACAGAAATTGAATCCAAAGCAATTTTATTTTAGCTGATTGCAGTAAAAAAAGAATGTTTTTCCAGTCCTATGAAGTATAAGAAGACTATGGGGATAATTTACCAAAACTGCAGAGTACAAAATCTGGTGCAACTCTGCAAAGAAACCAGCTTTATTTTTTTGTCAAAGCTTAATTGTACAAGCTTAAGTTAGAAGCATATTGGCTACCATGCACAGCTGCACCAGATTTTGCACTCTCCAGTTTTAGTAAATCAACCCCAATGACATTCCTAAGCCTTGCCTCTTCAAAATACTAACACTGACTGAAGGAACAGGGAGGGTCTAGCTAAGACTAAACTAACAAGCACTATACAGAAGGGGAGGACAGAGGGAAAAACCAAAAGAAACCAAGTTGTAGTGGCCCAAAACCACCACTAGATGTCAGTATACTACAAAACAATAATAACCTGCTGCAGTTCACTACAACACAGTAAAATTACATTAAAATGGGGCAGAACAGTAACTGTAATACGTAAATTAGAAGATTGACGTCACCTACTTGTCTGATTACAATTGTAAAACTAAATTGATTTCCCTTTCTCTTTGTGCTAAAACCTTTATTTTTTTTGGAGACATTGCAATGCTACAGCTAATGACTTTCAGCATAAAATGTTTCATACTACTGTAGCACTAACCCCCAAAGGAGCTGCTGGTTATTTTTGGGCTTACCGTTACCCTCCGTTCTCCTTGTTGCACGTCTAGGGGATGTCCCGTGGTAGATGGCCCAGTAACTTGAGACTGACAATAGATTCACTTGAATTGATTTTATTTGCAAAAACTCAGACAATTGAACAGTCTTTCAACTTGGGATCAGAGGGTTGGAAAAGGAAGTTCAGGTACTCTCAATGTCAAAGTTCAAAAACATTAAAGAACTTGCTTACTTTGATTGCAACCAGAGAATAGCAATTCACAGCTGGATACCTGGATCTTTCAGCCTGCTTGGTGATATCCACAAGACCGGATTCTCTCGGTTACTTCAGCCCTTCCAGGCTCTTGTTAAGAAAACCAATCCATACGTGGTGTTCTTCTAAAGAGTCTTCCCCTGGAATGCTTGAAGTACACTGGGTCTCTCCCGAACCGGAGACAGCACCCAACCACCTCAGAATCCTCCTTTAGTTTCCTTGCCTTGGGCTAGCCAGCCCAAGACACTAAAGTCGGGTAGATCCGCACCCCAGGCCATAGCCTTCCTGTCAGGAGGACCAGGACCATGTAATCAGCACATCATACTGGACCGGAACTCCGAAGCATGTGACGTCCGTATCTTAAATACCCTCTCCCAGAGGGCACAGCGAGAGGGCCACTCCCACTGACCTGGCTCCGAAAGAGAGTAACTTAAGCACCTAACCAGACTATAGTTCCACGCTTGCCACCAGAGACAGTGCCCCCTGTGGCCAGGCTGAACATCTCACAGTCCAGTCAGACTGATGCAGAGGTCCAATTTAGACAAATATACCCAAACTAAACTGCAGTTTAGGCAAAGTTTAACTTTGAAAAACTCACAGCGCATGCTCTTCAGGAGCCACCACTACACTAAATAAATAAAAGATGCGCCCTTGCCTCCCAGTCCACCTTTTGTGTACCAAGTGTAATATTACAGATAGTGACTTCCTGAATGTGTTTTGGTAACCCAGTTGTTATTACTTACATTTATTCAGGTATATAGTCTCACAGGTAGGGATGAGCAGAGTGATTTCAGCTAAATTGATTTACATAGCAAATTACTGATTTTCTTCTTAGTGGAATTTCAATCAAATTACAATTCTACATTTCTGCTATGAATCTATTGATTTAGCTAATAACGTTGTCATTACTTGAAATCAGGGGCACAACTAGAAATCACAGGGACCTATAGCAACAAAAAACAAACAAACAAGATTGTACAACAAATCCTCTGCACCTGCAACCAGTCGCACCCACCTCATGATGTCATCTCTCTCCTCCAGCGCTCCAGACTTCGTCTTCTATCATCCATCCACCCCTGCCATGTATGTTTACACTGAATAGAGAGGTTGCAATTCTACCTCCAGCTATTTGGATCACTAGTCTAGCACCCAAAAAGGATGGATAGGATACTAGGCAAATGTATTTGGCTTGCTCTGTAATCAGAGGAGCTTATATTGATTGTCTGGGTCTGTTCGCAACTCTACAGCCTGAGGATTTGTTTCCCCTGTCTCTGTGAGGAATTTTCCCAAGCTTAGGGTGGGAAATTCTAATTTAGCCTAAGCTGGATATTTGCCAAACTCTGGCCCATCCCTAGGAAGGTGAGGTCAGAGAGGTGGTAAATTGGCTGGAGCCCAGGTCAGAGGGTCTTTCCCCAAGACTGATGCACTCGTGGACTGGCTGCTGTCCTGCTTTCCTGAGAACGGGACCTATAAACCTTTCTTGTTTTGGGATCTGTGAGTAGAATCTAATCCCTGTGCCATAGTCCATTCATGGTCTTTAGTCATGCATGTTGGGACTGTTCCAGTCTGCATATTTGTGCTACCAATTTACCGTTGTGGTCCCCAGCTGTAAGGAATTTGATTGCTTCAGTCCGTCATTGTACGTACTGAATTTTTTCTCATGGGCCCGGGTTGTGAGTGAAAGACTGTGTTTCTGCTGCTTTGGGAGAGAAGTGTCCTCTGCAGAACTGTGATCAAGCGTTTTGGAGTATCCCATTCCCCATTTTCCTCCTTCTGTTACAAGTTTCTTCAGCAATAAATATTAAAAGGACCTCCCCTAGACTGTTTACTGGGCTGAAGTGAATGGACTATTGCTGTATGCCTAACTGCCTGGGCACTGTTTTGTCTGTTAACTCTGCTAAGAAGGGGGGGGGGGGTTGTGCTACATTAGTTACCGTCACCGCATAGGTGTTACCTATTCCAAGCCCTCTCACTCCTCTAAGCCTACTCAAATATTGCGGCCCTTACAACCATCTGCCTATTGTAGCTATATATTGTACTTTATTTTATTTTATAAAGTACACTTATGTACACTTAGTTAAACACTTCTACTAAAAGTAAATGTTTAACTACTCACATGCCCCTGATGTTGTCAGTTATGACAAAACGCGTTGGTCCGAGCTAATGCGTGTGATTATGCCACACCTGTTCGAATTGTTTGTATTACCTGGAATCACTTGTTAAAGGGGAGGGACATTGCACCGATACTCATTCACCAAAAAAAGTGTCAAAAAGAAATAAAAACACACGTACAGTTTTTCAAAATTCATTTATACTAAAGAAAAAAACAATGTTGTGATGATGTAGATCCATCATCAATCACTACACTGACGACCCGAAAAAAGAACAAAAAAAGCTCTGCTGTTAAAGGGGGCTTCCAGATTCCATAAGCCCCCTGCCCGCAGACCTCTACAACCACAGTCCAGGGTTGTGGGGAAGAAGCCCTTGTCCCCATCAATATGGGGACAAAGTGCTTTGGGGTGGGTGGGGGGCAGAGCCCCACTGTCCAAAGCTACCTGTCTATGTTGAGGGCATGTGGTCTGGTATAGTTCAGGAGAGGAGGCTGCTCACTTGTCCCCCCTTTCCTGGCCTGCCAGGCTGCATGCTTGGATAAGGGTCTGGTTTGGATTTTGGGGGGTATCCCCACATTGTTTTTTTATTTTAGCGTGGGGTTCCCCCTAAAATCCATACCAGACCCAAAGTGCCTGGTATGGATTAAGGGGGACCTCCACAACGTTTTTTTTTGTTTTTTTTTTACATTTCTGTATTGCCGGCAATGGCTTGCAGCTGGGAAAATCAATATAAATGTTTTTTTTTCTTTATATATGTCAGTTTTTCTTCAGTAGGTCCTATACATGGTACAGATGAGCCACTTTACAGGAAGACTATGGGGACCCCCCTCCCCCGGCACTATATTTAAAGGAATTTTTATTGTTTCACTTTAAAAGAGAAGTAAAGGTTGTTTTCCCCCCTTTTTTACTTACCTAGGTGGATGCAGCATGGGACCGATGCTGTATCTGTACCCTGGCGTCTCTACACTGAGAACCAAGCCATCGCCAATGGCTTGGTTCTCACAGATCTGAGAGGAGAGCTGCTGACTGTCAATTGGCAGCTCTCCGCTCTGCTCCTCCACGCTCGCTGGAGCTCTGAGCTGTGGAGGGGCGGGGAGCAGCCACCACGGGTATCCGGGTGGATCTGGACTCCAGTGACGTCAGCAAAGAGCGGACTTGAGACTGCTCTCTGCTGAAAACTGGTCACAGGAGTGCAAAACAAATTGCACTGCTGTGACCCATAGGAGAAGCCTAGCCAAATGAGCTTTGGTTGGATTTCTCTTTTAAGCATCATTACAATCGCTGCTCCTTTAAACACAATCCTTTAAAAAAAATGTTTGCATTCATATATGTCCCCCAGGGCAGTACCCGGGCCCCTATCCACTTTTTATGGCCAATAACTTGCATAAAAGCTTTATAAATGGGGGCTTTTCGATTTTTCAAGTTTGGGTCCCATAGAATTTAATAGGGTTCACAGCTTGGGTCCGAACATTTTCCATGTTCGGGAGTTCTGGTGCAAACTGAACCAGAGGGTGTTTGGCCCATCACTAGTGATTGGCTGAGCTCTCACTGCTTTTGTGGGTCATCTTTGATGACAGTCTGATTGGGGATTGACTAGGTGTCCACCGCTCATCCCTGGGGAGTTGACAGCACTCCCTCACCAGGTCCATGCCCTATAGCAGCCACATGGACAGTTGTGGTGGTAGTTCCAAACACATTTTCAGCACACACAAGATTTTATGCAATTAAATTTAAAACACCTAATGTTCATTTAAAAATTGCTAATTTCTTATTATGATAATACATTTGTTATTTATGTCAAATTAGATTGGTTCTCCCAATGAAATCTATAGGAGTGGAGGACCTGTGGCTCCAGCTGTGCTCCCATCCTCACTGCAGTGCCAAAGGCAGGTACGTCATCAGCCTCTGGCCCTGGTCAGCACGTCAGCTAGAGAACTAGCTTTTGCATAAGGATAAGGCAATGTCAGCCTCCACTTGCTGCAAAGGTTTTCTTACAGCTCATTTATTCACATTTTCAAGATGCCACTGACCTATTAATATTATAGATATTAATCCCATACATATACTGCATAAATGTACATGCAGCACAAGCAATCTTCATTTTTGCATCCAGTGCTCAGGTGTTCAGCCACTCCCCACAGACTTAAGCCCTGTACACACAGTCAGATTATTGGACAAATTTTCGTCAGTTTTTTGTTTGATGCTAGTCTTAAATCGAAAGTGAAGAGGGTAATCACCGTCAGACATTTTTCTGATGACAGAATTTGTCAGAATTGACATAATATGCTGAATTGTTTTGTATGTGGGACACCAGATGTAAGGAGGGACTCTGCTGCCTGGGGGCACCAGATGTAAGGAGGGACTCTGCTGCCTGGGGGCACCAGATGTAAGGAGGGACTCTGCTGCCTGGGGGCACCAGATGTAAGGAGGGACTCTGCTGCCTGGGGACACCAGATGTAAGGAGGGACTCTGCTGCCTGGGGGCACCAGATGTAAGGAGGGACTCTGCTGCCTGGGGGCACCAGATGTAAGGAGGGACTCTGCTGCCTGGGGGCACCAGATGTAAGGAGGGACTCTGCTGCCTGGGGGCACCAGATGTAAGGAGGGACTCCGCTGCCTGGGGACACCTGATGTGATGAGGGGCTTCACTGCTGGGGACACCTGATGTGAGGAGGGACTCTGTTGCCTGGGGACACCAGATGTGATGAGGGGCTCTGCTGCTGGGGACATCAGATGTGAGGAGGGGCTCTGCTGCTGGGGACATCAGATGTGAGGAGGGACTCCACTGCTGGGGACGCATGATGTGAGGAGGGTCTTCGCTGCTGGGGACACCTGATATGATGAGGGGCTCCGCTGCTGGGGACACCTGATGTGATGAGGGGCTCTGCTGCTGGGGACACCAGATGTGAGGAGGGACTCCATTGGGGGCACCTAATGGCAGGCGACGTGGCAAGTGATATGCTCAGGGCTAACAGTGATTCTGCATTATGGTGAGTTAAACTATGGTGCTGGTATGAATGAAGCGCTACCAGGTGTTTGGAGTATCTTTATCTGCTGATTTTTTAAACTCTGGAATACACATTTCTATTGTGGTTGTCCCATACCTGGTAGGAGTCTGACATGACGAGGTCGGCCTCCCTTGTATCTCCAGCCCAAGCCCCACTGAAGGTGGGCCAGATGAAGGCTAGTGCCAGGAGGAACACGAGTGCCTGTAGGTGTTGCTTCCAGAACTTGAAGATGGAATAGTAGGCTCGGTGGCAGAGGCAGGACAACAGGCAGTGTTTGAGCCAGGTGAAGAGCAGGAGCAGGGTCTCAAGAATAGCTGGGTTTGGTAACAGGTGGTCTTCGAGGTACAAAGGCATAAGCAGAAGCAAGGTCAAATGGAAGCCAAGATCAGGAACCGGTAATCGGGAATGAATCAGAGTCCAGAGGCAGAGTCAGGGAAAGCCGGGTTCAGCAACTGGTATCAGGCAGGGTATAACAGGAATCAAGGTTCAGTACACAGCTGAAGACCAGTCAGCACTGTATGTTAGTCAGAGCACCCTTTAAATAGGCCGTTAGGCATCAATTGGTGTTAGGGACGTGCTCCCCTGCGCGCACGTAGTCTGTTGCACATACGCGTGCGCATCAGCGCCCTGGAAGTTCGCTGTTGCCTGTGAGCTCTCGCATGCGCACGTGTGTGTGTGCCAGATCAGTTCTCTTACACTGCTGTTGCCCGTGAGTGTGTGTGTGCGCCAGAGCAGTTCTCTTACACTGCTGTTGCCCGTGAGTGCACATCAGAGCAGTTCTCTTACAGTGGTGTAGGATCTGGGCCTGCTGTCCCTCCATCTCTCTTTCCTTCCTTCTCTCTCTTTTCCTCCTTCTTTCCTTCTTTCTCTCTCCCTCCCTCCCTCTTTTTCCCTTTCTTTCTCCATCTCTCATTCATCTCAGACTCTAACCACACCCCCTTTTGAACCATGCCTATATAATCCACGTCCACTGTTTCACATAAAACGTGCCACATGTTTCTTTTTCTTCTATGTCACGCCTACTAACGCTTGCCCTGCCCCCTAATTATAATGAGACTCTGTCTACAGCCAAAAAAGCGTCCCTATAATTTTTTTTACAATGTTGGCAACTATGAAAATGTATATCTTAGGATATTATAGAACCTATTGACTTCCCCCATGGGTTTCCAACCAAGTCCAAGTTTAATTCCAGCCTGTCTAATCCTGCGTGAATCCACAGTCAATTGGGACCAGTAAACTGTAGGCATGAGGATGGATCAACTTGGTTTGTGAACAGATTAGTACCTGTTCAAGATCCTTTAGTCAGGCAGGGAGGACACTACTCTTAACTGGCTTACTTGAGATGATGTGTCTACCACACAGCCACAAACATCTGGAACCCGGACAACAACTCTCAAGAACTGCAGGGTAGAGCTCGACGGAATTCAAAACACACCAAAACTTTACCTAGGCACCTGGCTGACTATGTACTTTATAATATTAGCAAGTTTAGAAGTATAACATGAGAGGGAGGGGGGAGAGAGAATATGTATTTGTTAAGTTCAGTTTATTGTCATTTTAAGAAAATGTTATGACATGTCTGCTATAGGAACTTTAGGACATATAGGAGGAATTGGAGCAGGATGGCAGTATGGATGGCAAAACTACACAATAGTAGAATTTTGCACCAGGAAAATGTACTGTTAAAATAAAAATTTTGCTTTAGATCCCAGGCACACAGGCCTATTATCTGGGAAGTATATGTTAACCAGATCAATTTCTCTTGTATCCAGATGTGCTCGCATTTACATTTGCATGTGTTTACATGCGTTTGCAGGTTTAGCTACACCTCAGTGTCAATTCATCTATAGCAAAGCATAATATTCCTCCAAATGCCTTTAAAATAGAATTTCAATAGCATTTGGATACATGTATTTGAATGCCATGTGCATAGGGTCTAATTGGCTAATTATTCACTTAAAGTGGAAGTAAACTCCCCTATCGTTTTCAGCCAAAGAAGCTGCCATCTTTGCCTCTGTTTAATCTTCAACTGCTATGGTGCTGCACTTGTGATTCGTTAGGACACCAGCCATTGGATGGTTTGATAGTTTGGCTTAGAGCACAGCCAATGTGCAGTTAGCATTCGCGGCATGCCTATTTTTTTTAACTGTTTAAATCCATGGGTTTACTTCCACTTTAACAGGAATGAAGAAGACAGACACCTGAGTTGCCCTAAAAGCTTCTAATGTATTCTACTGCACCAGGGGGCAGGGTGGCAATATCCCCCTGGGCCGATCTGATTCCCTCACTAGAAAAGGCTGCCACAGCAGCAGCTCCGCTGTCACAGTCAGGGCTGGTGCTACCTATATGCAAGGTGCCGGCCTAGAAAGCGCACATCAGTCGGGGGTGCCTGTCTATATACTACCCTAGCTTGTTCATATACAACCCTAGTCTGCTAACCGTATACTACCCTAGCCTGTCTATATACTACCCTAGCCTGTCTATATACTACCCTAGCCTGTCTATATACTACCCTAGCCTTTCTGTATACTACCCTAGCCTGTCCGTATACTACCCTAGCCTGTCCGTATACTACCCTAGCCTGTCCGTATACTACCCTAGCCTGTCTGTATACTACCCTAGCCTGTTTGTATACTACCCTAGCCTGTCCATATACTACCCTAGCCTGTCCATATACTACTTTTGGAGGGGATGTGACCCTCCAAAGTGAAGGACTACAGGTGACTACAAGTCATGCCCCCGTACCCCACCCAACTGGTGAAGAATTACAGGTCACAGCATGAACCCATGAGATCTAATGATCTAAGAGGGTCACATCCTTAGATCTCAGATTTGTAGGATTTTTTGACCTTCACTAGTTGCTTCAATTGGTTGGTTCAATGGGCTACTCCAATGGGCCACTAAGGCTGCCAGTCCTCCCCTATCTACTGACCAGTTAATGCTATTGTTTAACTTTATGTTTTCCAGTGCAAACTGCAAAATTGCTTATTTCAGACTAGAATAACCGAATTTTGCAGATTCGCGTGACAGGTCACTTTTAAGGGAAAAAAAGAGCCTTTGCTCTTATGTCATGCGTTACAGATGTGTCAACTGCTTTAGGACAAACTACTAAAACATCAAACTGACAGGAAAAGCAATAAAATCAATGTGTTTACAGTGGAGCCAGCAAGCTGTACATATTAAATGAGGCCATCTGATTTTCTCTCACTTATGAAAACTCTCATCTGTTTAGTCCACTGTGTTAAGCGCACGTCCAAAATGTTGTTTCTAGCTGTAACAAATTAGGTGTATTTACTGTTATGAAGGGATATAATTGGAAAACAAAAAGATGGTAAAATTAATGACTTAAGATAAACAGTAATTCCTAATGCCAAGATTTTATTACATTATTGTCAAGTGTTATGTTTTTATTTTTTTACATAAATGCATGGTTGCCTTTTATTTACAGCCTATGCTTTAATGCTACATAAATAGCAGCGTCATCCATCGAAACACTGTTATTTACAAAATGAACCCTCATTTTTTTATTCGTTGTTTACATCTTCATAATACAGTTATGAAAGTCAACCTGTTAATTGCTCATTACAAGGAAGAGCAACAAATTCACTGCAGGCACCATTATGGAACTATAGTTACCTTTTGGCTTTCTGAAAATTAGCACCTTCAGTGCTGAACAGGACAGTCATGAGTTTTTTTTGGATGAGATAAGCAGGGCCCTGGTTTAAATTTTTTGCCAGGGACCTGTGGTTTTTTCATCAGATGTATGTGGTGTTTATATTGATTTAAACAGCAGAGGTCTCTGTGGAAGTTTGAAATAATGAAATTTGAATTTAGAAAAAGCAATGGTGTTTCAAAATAAACATATGTATGGACCATACACAGAATGGGGCAGCTTGGCTACACTCATCATTCTAAATACTGTTATAGTTGCATGCTATTCAAGCAGGGATTTCGTTTTTAGATCCTGCCATGTTATATTTTGATAATGCTATTCATTGTGTTTTCTTGGGGGGGGGGGGGGGGGTTGGCAGTAAATCCATAGCCCCAAAATTTTCTTGGCAGGTGAAAGGCAAAGTCTTTATGGAAAAAAATTGTTGCAAAGAGGGGTTCAGGTTGGTTATGGATGGAGAGATCTCCATGCTCTTTGCTCGACTTGTCTTGACTTCATGCTCTGACCACTGTTATTGTTTTCAGGGAGCACCAAAATGACTTCACCTAGAATAAGCAGCGAAGAACCCTCTATCACTTAACTATGACATTCTAATACTGAAGTTTATCAGGTTTTTGATCTCCACACATTTTCTGCTGGAAACGGCCTCCCCAGTGGGATCTGAGAGATCAAAATTCTTCCAGACTTCCAGACTTCCTAGGCTGCATTATCCCCTGTCCACCTCCAATTCTGGCTTAAGAGCTACACTTAAGGCCATACTAAATACCAGTCTGGGAAAGCCAACTGCAGAAGCCATGAATTTGGAACTAGTATATCAGGTCCTAGCAACTAGGGAAGACTCAGCTACCTGTCCGCAGGGTCTACTTCTTTGTTATTAATGAAGAAATAATGCAAAGAGCTTGGCATATGAACCCGGTGCAATTTGATGGGGTTTCCATTCAACTTCTAATTTCTCTCTCACCTCACATTCTCTACATTCTCTATGCGAAGGCTACTTAAGTCTGCTGCTTAGCGGGGTCACCCGATGAATGTGCAAATCAGGAATGTAGGCAGATACAGTACATAGCCTTATATTTCCCAGGACAATTGCCTGAACTTTTCCAATTCTTGGAGGTGGACCACATACAGGTTCCCAATTGGCGGGATCCTCCAACTGATTCCAGTGGTGCTCCTTTTATCATCTGTGCTGTACCCTTCAGCTTAATTTTTCACACTATAGGCTGAGTCAGACACAATGTACTTGTTACTCCTTTACCCTGAGACAACCCCATATGTTCTCTCGCATAGGTCCTTTCGAGGATGGTATTTCTGCTTCCTAAATATAAAGGGAAGCCATTTCAAACATGCAGCACATCGGCTTCAAAATTGACTTTTTCCTTGGTTTTGAATTTTGCAGGATGCCCAGTTACCAGTGCACAGCATTTATATCTTTTTTTTATGGGACTCCTACCGAGTTGAAGCTTGATACAGAGAATTTGAGGGTATTAGTTTGGAAAGCCATTGTGTAAAGATGCCAGGGATTTCATGGAATGGAGGGTGGGTACAGAATTTTGCTTAGAAGACTTGCACTGTTTTTTCTGCATATCATTAATACAGTTTTTTCCTGACAATATTATGTTTTGGTCCGTGGATGGTACCCCTGACAGCTGACAGAGTGGTGAGGGAGGTCTGGGTGCACTGGGGATCCCAGTGGCCAGCGTGGTTCTCGTCATGTTCCCCTGGTCCTCTAGTGGGGTTGACGTGGGTTGGGGATCTTGGCTGAAGTCCTGGAGGCCGAGCACTGCAGACAGCCATTGGGTCAAGTGATTGGCTCCCTCTCATGGGCTAAAACCTTCAGGGCCCATTGACTTTCGATCTGATGGAGCTCCATTGACTGTAGCTTTGTTGCTTCTAGGGTTGCAACTAATGATTATTTTCATAATCGGATAGTTGACCAAATATTTTTTTCGATTAATCGGATAATAGTGGTGTATTATTTAATTTATATGTAAAGTTTAAAAAAAGACAATTTATTCTTGAAGATCTATATGCAGTAGTTAATATAAATAACCAACCAGCTAAATAGTTAGAGAACAAAATATCTAATCCACTCACTTACACACACTTCCATATCTGAAAAGTGTGGCATGCATTTGTATTCAGCCCACTTTACTTATACCCCTAACTAATCTAGTGGAACCAATTGCCTTCAGAAGTCACCTAACTAGTAAATCTAGTCCACCTGTGTGTAATTTAATCTCATTATAAATACAGCTGTTCTGCAAAGCCCTCAGAGGTTTGTTTGAGAACCTTAGTGAACAAACAGCATCATGAAGGCCAAGGAACACACCAGACAAGTTAGTGATAAAGTTGTAAAGAAGTTTAAAGCAGGGTTAGGTTATAAAAAAATCTACCAAGCTTTAAACATTTCACAGAGCACTGTTCAATCCATTATCTGAAAATGGAATAACTATAGAACAACGGCAAACCTACCAAGACATGAACGTCCACCTAAACTGACAGGCTGGGCAAGGAGAGCAATAAGCAGAGAAACAGCCAAGAGGCCCATGGTAACTCTGCAGGTGCTGCAGAGAGCCACAGCTCAGGTGGGAGAATCTGTCGACAGGACAACTATAAGTGGTGCACGCCACAAATCTGGCCTTTATGGAAGAGTGGCAAGAAGAAAGCCATTGTTGAAAGAAATCCATAAGAAGTCCCACTTACTGATTGAAAGAAGCCATGTGGGGGACACAGGAAACATGTGAAGGAAGGTGCTCTGGTCAGAAATTTGAACTTTTTAGCCTAAAAGCAAAACGCTTTGTGTGGTGGAAAACTAACACTTCACATCACCTTGAATACACCATGCCCACTGTGAAACTTGGTGTTGGCAGCATCATGTTGTGGGGATGCTTTTCTTCAGCAGGGACAGGGAAGCTGATCACAGTTAATGGGAACACGAATTGAGCCAAATAAGGGGGATCTTAGAAGTAAACCTGTTAGAGTCTGCAAAAGACTTGAGACTTGAGTGGAGGTTTACCTTCCAGCAGGACAAAAACCCTAAATATACAGACAGAGCTACAATGGAATGGTTTACTTAGGATCAAAGCATATTCATGTGTTAGAATGGCCAGGTCAACGTCCAGATAAATCCAATTGAGAATCTGTGGCAAGACTTGAAAATTTCTGTTCACAGACGCGCTCCATTCAATCTGAGCTTGAAGCTTGAGCTATTTTGCAAAGAAGAATGGGAAACAATTTCACTCTCTAGATCTGGTAGAGACATGCCCAAAAAGACTTGCAGCTGTAATTGCAGTGAAAGGTGGTGAAGGGTGAGAAAGAGTTAACATGACTAAAACTTTAAAATAGCTGACAGAGGAATATCTTTATTTTAGGGTCCTGTTTGTCACAATGACCACAGGATAGATATGGTCTGGTAGGAACTGGTTTTAAAGTTATGTCTTCAGACAATATCAACCGTCAGCTATAATACTAGTTTAGACTATGTCTGAGATGCTACATGTTTATATAGGAATTATGCCTTATGTAATGAACTCTGTCCTCCCTCCCTCCTTATCTTTGTGAAATATTCTTTGTCCATATCCTGTATAAAACTCCACTCACCTGCCATTAAATATGAGCATTCATTGAAACCACTCTACTGTGTGTGTGTTGATTTGTCTCCTGGGGATCTGAGAAATTTCACTGATCGTCCAAACATCTAAGCAGAAATTGATCCTTACAAATGCCAGTGGCAGTGTGTGAGATACAGTGTTCATCTGAGGTATGTAGAATGTGTCTGCTTTGTTGATGCTGTTCTTCTTACCTTGGCTCTGACAATACCGCATCCTTGTATAGTGCAAAATTGTAGAGAGGTTAATTGTAAACTGCCATGCTTTTGGGAAGCACATTAAAGTAATAGTCTTTGGGAGACTGATTTGAAAATAGTAAAATAGAGGCTCTTAAGAAAAGAGCCAGACGGACGATCAGGGGAATTCTACCAACCTTTTTGCTTTTCCTTTCTATCTCTGTATAGTGTATAATAATATTGTTTAGAGCTTATATTATTGTTGTACATTGCAAAAGGGTATTGTAAGGTGAGACAACGTCCCTTGCTAAGTTTCTATAAGTTTGTAACCAAATTAAGAATGGGTAAGGGAGAAAGTAAAGAATACCCCCCACCTAATCCCAGAGAGACATAGCTCTTCCAGCTCTTTTACTAGCGTTGGCCCGGTCTTCTGTTGCTGTCACCGCCACGGCCTTCTTTTGATGTTGACACGATACTCTCTCTGGCCATAATGGCAGCGATGCGTTGTGTGGTGACTTATATAGGGACAAGGGGCGGGGCCACCGGGTGATGTCACATGGTGGCCCCGCCCCTTATGATGTCGCATTCTCAGCATCCTCATGGACTGTGACATCATAAGTGGAGGGGTCACCATGTGACATCACCCGGTTGCCTCGCCCCTTGTCCCTATATAAGTCGCCGCACAACGCGTCCCTGCCATTACGGCCAGAGAGAACGTTGTGTCAATATCAATGGAGGAAGAAGAAGACACCAAAGAAGAAGAAGACGAAGAAGAAGACCGGGCCTATGCTAGTAAAAGAGCTGGAAGAAGAAAGCGGAGGCCCGGCAAGAAGAACCAAAGAGCGGGATAAGACCCCCGAAGTCGGAAGAAGACCCCTGGCCAGCGAAGATAGCGGAGGAGTCTGGCGAGAAGACCCCCGAAGATGGAAGAAGAGAAGACCCCCGGAGTTGTCTAATAAAGTATTTTAAAAACCTCTGTTGTGTTTTTTTATGTACACTTTTTTCCCCAGGGGGAATGGGTAGGGGTACATCATACCCCATATTTATTCACATAGGGTAGGGGGCCAGAATCTGGGGGCCCCCTTATTAAAGGGGGCTCCCAGATTCTTATAAGCCCCCGACCGCAGACCCCGACTACCAACGACCAGGGTTGTCGGGAAGAGGCCCTTGTCCTCATCAACATGGGGACTAGGTGTTTTGGGGTGGGGGGCCACAGGGCCCCCCTTCCCCAAAGCACCCCCCATGTTGAGGGCAGGCGGCCTGGTACGGCTCAGGCGGGGGGGGTCGCTTGTCCCCATCCCCTTTCCTGACCAGCTGGGCTGCATGCTCAGATAAGGGTCTGATATGTACATTGGGGGGACCCCCACGCCGTTTTTTCGGCGTAGGGCTTCCCCTTTAAATCCATACCAGGTGTCAATCTCACCGATGGAGGCGGCGACATTGATTTCCTTTGCTAGTTCCATCTACCTGGAGCCACGTTCAAAATTAACAGGTTCCAAACTGACCCCGACCCCTTCAACATCTGCAGCATTGCTGACAGCACTCATAGACTATTTCCCAAAGACAATCTCTGGATATGACACTGAGCACGTGCACTCAACTTCTTTGGTCGACCATGGCGAGGCCTGTTCTGAGTGGAACCTGTCCTGTTAAACCGCTGTCTGGTCTTGGCCACCGTGCTGCATTTCTTCAGTGTTGTCACATGAAAAGATATAATAAAATATTTACAAAAAAGTGAGGGGTCTACTCACTTTTGTGAGATACTGTATGTGTCCCCAGGGCTTTAATTATGCTTACAACTAACCATTTGATCGTCCAGGACTCATACCGCTAAAGAACATAATGGCCCATACACCCCAATTAGGATCCATATCAACCTTCTTACTGGGACTTTAAGATTTTAGGTGCTTTGCAACTTTAGCTTATTCTTTAGGTTCTGCTGTATCTTCCCCTCTCCTACCAAGTTCCCTCCTTCTCACCACATTCTTCTCACTCTCTTTCCCTTCCTTCCCGAACATATGCCCCTCTCTTCTACAGGGCCACACCACATAATGCCAACATCCTTGTTCTCACATGTTGACAGAAACTATGAATCAGACCGAGACAGAAGTACAGTTAATCACACTTAATAATAATCATAATAATAAAAGGGTAAACAGAGTAAGAGTAGTCAATACATAGACAGAGTTTAGTGACCAGATTGCGTAGTCAGCCAATGCCAATGTCAGAGAGCCAGAGATCAACGTAGTAGTACAGCAAGCAGAATCAGGAGCCAGAAGGGACGTCAGACAAACAAGTCTTCAACAGAAACGCAGGAGAATTTCTCAGAGATGTGACCAAAGGCAAAGGCAGAGATGAAGTGAGCTGGATGGCTTTAAGTAGGCATGACTGATGAGCAGATCATCAACAGCTGAATCACTGGAGAGAAAGGAGCTGGCAATTAGTCGACAGCTGAGTGGCCAGCTCAGAGAAGGAAGAGCTGAGCCCGGCCCTGACAGTACCCCCTTCTCAATGACCCCTCCCCCTCAGAGGATTGAGGTTTGAGGGGAAAACATCTATGGAAATCACGGAGGAGGACAGGGGCATGTACGTCCGAGGATGAGACCCAAGAGTGTTCCTCTGGACCATACCCCTTCCAATGCACCAGGTACTGTATGCGCCCACGGAACCTACGGGAGTCAACAATGGATTGTACTTCATACTCCTCATGGTTCTCAACCTGTATGGCACCGAGCTGGTAAAGCGGTTACAGACCAAAGGTTTCAATAAGGAGACATGAAACACATTAGAGAAGCACATACTAGGAGGAAGGTCCAACGCATAAGCCACTGGGTTAATCCTGCGAAGGATATGGAAAGGCCCAATAAACCGAGGTGCGAACTTCAAAGAAGGAACACGAAGTCGGAGGTTGCGAGACGACAGCCAGACTCTGTCCCGAACCTGGTAGGAAGGCACAGGCAGTCGTCCGCGGTCAGCATGGAGTCTGTACCTATCGTTAGCATGTTTCAAAGCCTCCTGAACTTGTGCCCAAGTGGAACGAAGACCACGGAGATGCTCCTCTAATGCAAGAATTCACAAATGAGACAGGCAACACGGAAGGTTGATAACCATACTTTGCCATAAACAGGGACAAAATGGGAAGCTGAATTCAAAGCACTATCGTGAGCAAACTCCCATGGTAAGAGGTCTGACCAATTGTTACGATGGTCAGAAATGTAGCAATGTAAGAATTGCTCCAAGGATGGATTGACTCGTTCTGTGGCCCCATTAGACTGCAGGTGATACGCAGAGGAGAAAGCATGCTAAATACCCAACTGTGCACAAAAGGCTCGCCAGAAGCGGGACACAAACTGACTACCCCTGTTTGAGACAATCACCTTGGGTAGCCCATGAAAGCGGAAGACTTCTTGAGTGGAATACAATGCAACCATCATAAGGATAACTGTGTTGCCCTGGGAGTTGGGTAACTCAAGTTGGGTATGGGTTGTAGGAGGCCCACTGGAAGGTGTCATGGAGTCTTACTCTGAGCACACACAGAACGGGCATCTACCAAGTGTGACAGAGCGAGGCTCTGTCCCTATGAAATTAGAGGTAAAGGAGACACAGAGTTTGCATATCTGCGGACTGCAGGACTACAGAGTGTAGAGTTTAAATGGAGAAAACTGCTCTGTCAGTTTTCTCCAGGTTTTGCTAGCTCCAGATGGGATTCTGTAGTTTGGAGATCCCTGAGAGTTATGGGTGGGACGGGATCTCCAACCCTGTGTCCGGGTCTTGAGGCTAGCGAGCAGGGTGTGTGCCCAGCTGCACACAGCCCATATAACGAGGGGATTTGTGTAGGATGGTGGTGTGTGTGAGCAGCTTGCTGCTTGAAGCTGTGCATGTCCAAAGCTGTGTGAAGGACTTGAAGCTGTGTGCATCCAAGGAGCCGTGTGCTGTGTGTCGAAAGGTTGGAAGCTGTGTGCGTCCAAGCAGTTTGTTGGACGGGTCAAGTACCTATAGCAGCAGTACTGCTGAAGAGTAGCCAGGTGGGCTAGCATTTTCGTTCTGATTTTGCTGTATTTAATTTAAGCTTGGACCCCTGCGTGGGATTACTGGATGGACTAATATTTTGTTTTCTTCTAATAAACGTGGGCTACCAGGCCCTTAACCATACACGCCTTACTGATGTGGACTAAAAAAAGGCATCTACCAATTGAGCTAATCACCCCAATGTCACACAAGGTGGTTACATCAGCACGTAGACTAGGCCACCAGAATTGTTGGGAAATTGCCCAAAAGAGTTGATTCTTCCCAGTGTGGCCAGCAGCCTTGGGAGAATGATAAGTCTGGAGCATGACAGTAGGGAGACTCTCGGGAACAAAGCAGCGGTCACAACATTTCTCAGGAGGAGCATCGATCTGAGCAGCAAGAATTGTCACCCAAAGGAGAAGTAAGACTGGTGCAAACCTTAGCCAGAATACGATAAGGAGGAATTACAGGAACCAGAACCAACTCCATCTTGGAAGTGGAGGAAAATTGTTGTGAGAAGGTGTCAGTGCTTACATTCTTAGTACCAGTTAAGAATGAGACAATGTAATTAATTAAAACTCAACAAGAAAAGAGCCCATTGCGCCCCTGGGAGAGAGGCGCTTAGCCTCAGACAAGAATGTGAGATTTTTATGGTCAGTAAGAATGAGAACCGGCACAGTGGTACCTTCAAGGAGATATCTCAAGTCTTTCAGGGCTAAAATGATCACCAAAAGCTCTCTATCACCAATCTCGTAATTGCACTCTGCCGGTGACAATTTCTTGGAAAAGTAGCCGCATAGATGCATAGCACACTCAGAGTTAGGACGTTGAGACAGAAGGGTGCCAACTCCAGTCTCGGAAGCATCAACTTTTAGGATAAAAGGCAACATAGGATCAGGGTGTGCCAACACAGGAGCAGAAACAAAGGCAACCTTGAGACTCTCAAAGGCCTTAATGGACTCTGGACACCAACATTGTGGGTTGCCGTGTTTCCTGGTCATATCAGTCAGGGGCTTGACCAGAGATGAGAAGTTACAAACAAACTTCCAATAATAGTTGGAAGAGTCAAGAAAACGCTGCAGAGGATGTAAACCTCACATGGGTTGAGGCTACTGTAGGACCTCTGAAAGTTTCTCTGGGTCCATCGAAAAACCAGCAGTGGAAATGACATAGCCCAGGAATTTCACCTGTTCACAATGGAATTTGCACTTTTCCAACTTACAATAGAGATTGTTCTCTCGTAGTCTCTGAAGCACACAACAGACACCTGTGTGGTGGCTCTCCAGGGACTTGGAAAATATGAAGATATTGTTGAAATAAACCACCACACATAACTGCAACAAATCTTGGAGGACATCGTTAATGAACGCCCGGAAAACTGCCGGAGTGTAACAAAGGCCAAAAGGCATTACGAGATACTCATAATGACCTTATCTGGTATTAAACGCAGTTTTCCACTGATTGACCTCCTTAATCCTGATGAGATTGTATGCCCCTCTCAAGCTTTGTGAAAACCGTTGCTCCCTCCAGGAGCTCAAATAACTTCGTAATCAACAGAATGAGATAGGCATTCTTAATCGTGAAACGATTGAGACCCCTATAATCGATGCAAGGTCTCAGTTCACCACTCTTCTTCTTCACAAGAAAGAAACCAGCACAAGCAGGAGACAAGGATTTGTGGATGAAACCATGAGAAAGTGCATCTGCAACATACTCCTCCATGGCCTTATCCTCCAAGACTGACAAAGGGTAAACCCGGCCACGAGAGGATATGACACCAGGTTGAAGGTCAATTGTGCAATCATACGACGGGTGTGGAGGCAAAGTACCGTCTTGAACTTTGTCAAAGACATTGCTAAAATCGCAGTACTCCTCCGGCAGGGAGGAGAGTGAAGAGGTGCACAGGACCCTGGGTACCTTCTGGAAGCATCTCTCACTGCACTGTGGCGACCAGGACAGAACCTCAGCACGGAGCCAATCAAAAGAAGGGTTGTGTCTATGTAACCAAGGATAACCACTAACCAGCAGAAACTTAGGTGAGGAAATAACTTGGAATTGGATTATCTCATGGTGAAGGGCTGCCATGGCCATGGACAATGAAACAGTCTCATGAGTCACATGGGCGGGCTGTTGAGGTCTCCCATCAAGAGCCTCAATGGCAAGTGGAGTGTCACGCAGCTGCAGTGGAATCGAGTGCTTCAATTAGAGCCTGTATCTCGACGGAAGACTCAGCCCAAGACAGGGTAACCAAAACCAGGGGCTTATCTTTCTGGGAAACTGGAGACGAAACAACGCCACCTAAGGTCTGTCTGTGACGGGTAACAGACCCGAACACCTGATTGGTGGAGAGGCGGTTCAGTGTTAGGAAAGTGAATATTAATTCACTTTTCTAACACACCTGGGTAGACTGTGAGCGTCACCTATTTGAAGCCTATTAGAGCCTATGGCTCTAATCAGGTGCTGTAAAAACACCCCCCGCTGCTGTAATTCAGGCGCCCGGCACCCCAAAAGGGACCAGACACCTAAATATGGGGGTGGCAGCGGTGGCCATGGATAGATTCATGCTATGCTATGCATGAATCTATCCATTGGTCATAGAGGGGGTGGCTGGAGAGAGGGGGCGGTACATGTGCACCCTTTTGGATGCACCGCCACTGATAAACACATGCATATTCACATACATACACAGGCATACATGCACACTCACATACATGCACACACACACATATATGTACACACACGCACACACACATACAAGCATGCATGCTCACACACACATACATGCATGCTCACACACACATACATGCATGCTCACACACACATACATGCATGCTCACACACACACACACGCATGCTCACACACATACATGCATGCTCACACACACACGCATGCTCACACACACACACAAGCATGCTCACACACACACACACACAAGCATGCTCACACACATAAGCATGATCACACACACACACACACAAGCATGCTCACACACACACACACACGCATGCTCACACACACACACACACACACACACACATGCATGCTCACACGCACACACACACATACATACAAGCATGCTCACACATGTTCACACACACACACACACACACACACATACAAGCATGCTCACACACACACACACATGCTCACACACACACAAATAGAGTAGATAGTCTTCTAAAAAAAAAAGGCAGACATTTACCTTTGCTCTTCCTGCCAGGTACTGCAGTCTAGGGGGAGACAAAGAGCACACACTGTGCTTTCACTAAGCCTAATGTGAGGAGCTCCCGCATTGTGCCGATTTCAGTTTGGCTGATGATCAGGGAGCTCCTCTCAGCCTCCCCTCCTATCGAAGAGTACAGGGGGCCCTCAAGGGCCCCCTGCAGCAAGGGGCCCAGTCGCCATGGCGATCTTGGTGACCCCTATAATTCCGCCACTGCAGGCGTCCCAATACTTTTAACAATATAGTGTGTGTGTGTGTGTGTGTGTGTGTGTGTGTGTGTGTGTGTGTGTGTGTGTGTGTGTGTGTGTGTATATGTATGTATGATATATATAATTTTGGAGTTTTTCGTATTGTATTATATTTGTATGTTGTCATGCCCGTATACATATTTCTCCCTTTTCCTAGTCTTCAATTGATCTGAGCGTTGTTATTCTTTAGTTCACTTTCTACCTGTCAGCAGCATTCAAAGCCTCTTTACGAATCGTGATATCCAGCCACCACTTTCACAAGACAGAAATATGTAATGACAATATAACAGAACCTGTCTTATAGCCAACACTTTCCTCAGAATTGTTTCTGTCATACTGCTTAAAATCTGTCGATGAAACATACATCTATGCTACGTTAGAGGTATACCATGATTAAATTCACCTCTCTGCACACCTTCCATAAGCTGAATCATGTACAAGACAATCCGACCCATGAATGATTGAAGACAGAAACACTTTTACTTTTTAGCATTAGTTAAGGAGGGAGGAAATGCATGCTTATGTAAAGAAAATAAAGTTGTCCTACCCTTATGGTAGATATTTGGACAGGGTTGTGCAGTGTTTATTTTTAATACCAATTTATTATTTATTCATTTTTTGATGTGGTAACTGGGACCCAACATTTTTTGTGACACTGAAGATTAATTTCTATGTGAGTTGGCTAATAGTGAAATGTTTAAACAGAGTGCAGGATTGGTAATTACCCTTTCAGAGACAAGTCTGGACTGTGTATAGCAGGGCAAACTTTTTTTTGTCTCAAGAGGTACAATTAATCATCATAGGATTAATTTAAAATAGTTTGTTTGAGCTTAAAAAAGTATAGCTTTTTTTACATTATTCATTTCCTAGGTATATGTTTGTTAGAAAGAATAGCATCAATAAAATGTAGAATAATTAGTATGTATGACACTACACTGGCTAAGTTATTAGTATTTTTATTATTATAATACAGGATTTATGTAGCGACAACAGTTTGTGCAGCTCTTTACAACATTGAGGGCAGACAGTACGGTAATAGTACAATTCAATACAGGGGGAATCAGAAGATTTTGCTTCTTGGAGCTTACAATCTAAAAGAGAGGGTCAAGAGATACAAAAGGTATCTGTGGGGGATAACCTGGTGGAGAATAGTTGTTAGATGGAGTCAGGATAAGCTTCTCTGCGGAAAAGCATTTTCAGGGATTACATAAAAGTGGAGAAAAGAGATAGTCAAACAGATTGGGGGTAGGAAATTCCAGAGGTTGGAAGAGGGTTGGGAGAAGTCCTGGAGGTATGCATGGGAGTAGATGACAAATCTCTTGATAGAAACAAAGAAAATTATTTGGTTGGTATTTTGACAACATTTGCATTACAATGCAACAAAAACCAGGTATTGTTCACACCACTATGTTTCCCACGTAGCAGGGGCCCATTTTATCCACACAATTTATTTTAGATTGTCATCTGTTTGAGTCTGTAATCCTCCCATATATCAATGCAAACTCCCAGCAGAAACTGAGGATCAAGTGGAACTATGTGTTGTGAACCCCATCAGAAAACAAAGAGGTTAATAATACTCAGGCTTTTTTTTGAGCAGGAACGTGGGGGAACACAGTTGCGGCACCTCCAGCACTGAATGTATGCAATGACAAGGGGTGGTGAGGTGTGCAAGAGGAATCTACTGTTGAGGGAGGGGGTTTGTGTTGCTGGCTGATGGTGGGTCTATTGATGTGTTTTCTGGGGGAACTTTTGATGCTGGCAGGGGTATATTGTTGCTGGGGTGGACCTATTGTTACTGGGGGGAAGGGTATTTTGTTTTGGGGGTCTATTGTATCAGGGGGAGCTATTGTTGCTAGGAGAGGGTCTATTGTTTCTGGCTACTGGGTATCTATTTTACTGCTTTTCTTGTTATTATCAAATTCCATACAAGTTACTTATAAACACAAATGATACTTGGTTCTCCATTCTGTAAAGCTACTTTCACTCTGGAGCATCCTGCAAGCGCACCGCTCGTTTTTCAAGCGCTTTACAGGTGCGTTTTTTTAGCGCCTTAGGGGCTTAAAAATGACTCAGGCCGCGTACACACGGGCGGACTGTCTGCCCAATTTAGTCCGCCGAAACACATTTCAGCGGACAGTCCGCTCGTGTGTGGGCTTCAGCGGACTTTTTCAGCGGACAGTCTGGCGGACTAAGTCTTTCGGAATGTTGGAAAGACTGTCCGCTGGACTCGCATTTGGGCAGACAATCCGCCCGTGTGTGTGCCAGTCCGCCCAACTTTTGAAATGAGCGGACTTTTCCCGCCCGGAGAAAAGTCTGCTCATTTCGAGCGGGTATCCAGGTAGGCGGGGCCGGCGACGGAGACGTCGCTGGCCCCGCCGCCTGGTATGGACTTAAAGGGGAACCCCAACGCCGAAAAAAATCGGCGTGGGGGTGCCCCTTTAAGTCCATTCCATGCGGCGGGGCCAGCGACGTCTCCTTCGCGGGCCCCGCCTACCTGGATACCTGCTCGAAATGAGCGGACTTTCCTCCGCGTGTGTGGGCGAGTCCGTTCATTTCAAAAGTAGAGCGGATTGTATGGCGGACTTAGTCCGCCGTATTAGTCCACTCAAAAAGTGCCGTGTGTGGGCAAGTCCGTTCATTCAAAAGTTTGGACGGACTGTCTGTCGCATTGTCTGACGAACTTAGTTGGGCAGACAATCCGCCCGTGTGTACGCGGCCTCAGTGTGAAAGTAGCCTAAAAGTGGCAGTACTGGCTGGTGAGTAGAGGATGGAACCAAGGGACGGTACTCGGAGATGGGTAATGGATGGAGACAAGGGGTGACCCAGAAGGAAAAATAACTGCACCTACTCTCTGAGAAAAATATATACTATAGAGGTGAAGAGTCATGGAAGGTTCTAAACCTTCCTTCTTATAAACTTACATCCAGTTAATAGCTACATAGTTAGGGTGAAAAAAGACAAAAGTCCATCTAGTTAAATCAAAAAAATAAAAAATACAATCCCATATACACAATCCTATACCCACAATCCAGAGGATCAATAATAATGCCAATGGCCTCTGGCTTTGCACCATTGTGTTTATCAGATTTATTGCAACTATAGCACCATCAGTGTCACTTCCAACTATGCTTATCTAAATCCAAAAAAAGGGAACAAATGATATATATTTTTCTACAATGACAATTGGTTTTTTGGCCAACATCATTGCTGCCATTTCCCATTAAACGGTTTAAAACGATCACTCGTTAAATGGAAGCCATGTGTGCATTCAGAAAAGGAATTCAGAAACATTTGGGTGCTGGAAGTAAGGATTGTACTGATAGGTCTGCTTCAACATCTAGGGTTATCCATTACCCAAGTGTAACACAGCACTAAGAAATGCTATAGGTTTTGCTTCCACCTGGTGTCACTCTACTCTGAAAAAATGACCTTTCCTTTTGCTTTCATGCAGTTTTCAAAACATGCTCCAAATAGAGTCAGTGCCAAAGAGCTTATTCTCACCCAGTATTTAGCTGGCAAAAAGCCCCCATTTGCTGGTACTGTACCAATGGTACATGCACTGTTTGTAGATTCCTGCCCAAAAATTATGACGTAAATATCCCCATCAACCGATGTTACTGATGCTGCTAACCATATGGCTCTTTCTCAAAAGAACTCTAGTACATAGGTAGACCATTCAGCACAATAGTTACAATGCCTTGAAAAAGTATTCATACACCTTAAAATTTTCCACATTTTGTCATGTTACAACCAAAAAGGTAAATGTATTTTATATTTTAGATCAACACAAAATGGCATATAACTGTGAAGTGGATGGAAAATGATAATGGTTTTATTTTACAAATAAACATCTGAAAAGTGTGGCGTGCATTTGTATTCAGTCCCCTTTACTACGATACCACTAACTGAAATCTAGTGGATCCAATTGCCTTCAGAAGTCACCTAATTAGTAAATAGAGTCCACCTGTGTGTAACTTAATCTCAGTATAAATACAGCTGTTCTGTGAAGCCCTCATAGGTTTGCTAGAGAACCTTAGTGAAGATCTAGCATCATGAAGGCCAAAGAACACACTGGACAGGTCAGGGGTAAAGTTGTGGAGAATTTTAAAGCAAGGTTAGGTTATAAAAAATATCCCAAGCTTTGATCACCTCACAGAGCACTGTTCAATGCATCATTCGAAAATGGAAAGAGTATGGCACAACTGCAAACTGACAGGCTGGGCAAGGAGAGCATTAATCAGAGAAGCAGCCAAGAGCCCATGGTAATTCTGGAGGAGCTGCAGAGATCCACAGCTCAGGTGGGAGAATCTGTCCACAAATCTGGCCTTTATGGAAGAGTGAATGAAAACATTTGCAATTACGTAGCCTGGATTCACCACTTGAACTGTGAACAGTATTTGTAAATTAGCAATAGTATTACAACTAGGGCTGTGGAAATTAATGATTAATTCCTCAATTAATCATACATTTTTTTGATCTATCAAAATTCTTTTGATCGGTACTCACCTCTCCGCCGGATTCCAGGTCTTCAGGGAGTTCCATCGGAGATCCGGTGACGTCACTGACATCAAAGTCACCGGACTCCTCCCCCCTTTCCCAAGTGCCAACGAAGGGAAGGGGGGAGGAGTCTGGTGATGTTGAAGTTCTGATTGAATGTAGCGCGTGGGGGAGGAGCTACGCATGACGTCACCTGCTGCTGCCCTACGGAACTAACACAATTGTCGGCTTTACGTGCTGTGTTTTTATCATCTTTATGTGATTAGTTTGTATTTGACTTGGCGTCCTTGCCATAAGGGGTCCATGCCATAAGGTGAGAGTGATTAGTTAGACTGGAAGTGGAGGGATTGTCACGCTACTGTGGAAAAAAAAATCACTTACGTCAGTGCTACAGTTTGAATTTAAAACGTATTTGTACATTGCACCCCATACTCATTCACATAGGGTGGGGGGCCGGTATCCGGGGGCCCCCTTATTAAAGGGGGCTCACGGATTCCGATAAGCCCCCCGCCCGCAGACCCCAACAACCAACGGCCAAGGTTGGTGGGAAGAGGCCCTTGTCCTCATCAACATGGGGACAAGGTGCTTTGGGGTGGGGGGGCCGCGTGGCCCCCCTTCCCCAAAGCACCCCCCCATGTTGAGGGCACGTGGCCTGGTACGGCTCAGGAGGGGGTGGGGATGAGCGAGCGGCCCACCCCTTTCCTGGCCGGCCGGGTAGCGTGCTCGGATAAGGGTCTGAATTAAACTTGGGGGAAACCCCCACGTGTTTTTTTGGCGTAGGGATTCCCCTTTAAGTCCATACCAGGTGCCACGCATGCTCAGATCAAATTCCTAGACCAAAGCTATTGGCTACTAGCCTGAACGTAGTCCCGTCTAACGAAATAATGTCATCACGTTATGTACAATCGGATTTTCCAACAGCTTAGTCCGACCATGTGTATGCAACATCACTTCCGGACCTCTTCCAGAATTAATTCGTCAGAATTACTCCGACGGATTTGGTAGTCGGAATCTCCGACCGTGTGTCCAAGGGCTTATGCAGCTAATTAGATATGGAGGAGTTCGTCAGTTGACCGAACTCCTCCAATGCTAAATAGTTGCATAAGGGTAAATCTCTCCATACTGAATTTTTTTTTTTAGTCAGTAAATATAAACTATTGCGTGAATATTTAATGTTGATTCACAAACCTGCCCCAGGGGGAGACATTGCGTGGTCTGGTTGTTACATCCTCCCACCACATTTGTGGATCTCCAGATGGTTTTGTGAGCTTTGTTATCTGAACTTTGTGTTTTGATGATTTTGGTTTTTCATACACGTGTAGTTTTTTTGCGAACCCTAGTTTTTATCAGTACTCCCCTAAACCAGAAGAGGGGTTTCCCACAACGTGTTTTATCCATGTTGAAGACACCTTAAGCATATATTGGAAGTAGGGATGAGCCGAACACCCCCCGGTTCGGTTCGCACCAGAACTTTCAAACGGACCCCAAATTCGAACGAACTTTAGAACTCCATTGAAGTCTATGGGACTCGAACGTTCGAAATGAAAAGTGCTAATTTTAACGGCTAATATGCAAGATACTGTCCTAAAAAGGGTTTGGGGACCTGGCTCCTGCCCCAGGGGACATGGGTCAATAACTAAAATGTTTTTAAAAATGGCCGTTTTGGCGGGAGCACTGATTTTAATGACGATTAAAGTGAAAAAAAAAGTGAAATATTCCTTTAAATATGGTGTCTGTAGTATGCCTGTGAAGTGCCACGTGTTTCCCGTGTTTAGAACAGTCCCTGCACAAAATGACATTAAACGGAAATAACACCATTTAAAACTGCTTGCGGTTTTAATGTTATATCTGGTTCCTGCAATATGGTTGAAAATCATTGAGAAAAATGGCATGGGTAGCCCTCCCTGCCCATTACCAGCTCCTTTAGGTCTTGTACGCATATTAAGGGGAACCCCGTACCCATATTAAAAAAGTACCAGTTACTTACCGGTAACTGTCTTTCTGGGAAATCTTCCAGGACGGCACACCTGAGAGATGAGAGGCTCCTCCCTACGGGAAACACAATCAATCGACAGCTGTTTTAAGTCCCCACCCTTCCCCTTGATCCTCAGTTTGTAGAGAAGTAACTCCTGAACCAGGTTCACAAGGGAAATCATTCCTCATAGGTACTCACCTTCTAGTGTTCTAGAATTTTCCCTCCTCCAACGGGCGGGAAGTAGGCCTGCCGTCCTGGAAGATTTCCCAGAAAGACAGTTACCGGTAAGTAACTGGTACTTTTCTCAAGTCATCTTCCAGGACGGCACACCTGAGAGGATAAACAAGTACCTCAGGCCTACCTTAGGGTGGGGCCACTGCAAGACCCTCTTGGCGAACCTTGGCTCTGCAGTGAGCTTTACCTCCACTCCATACGCTCATATGCTTGATGAAGGCATCTTAGCTGGATCATGCGGCTGATCTGCAGGTCTGCTCCACAGATGTTCCTGCCTTTTCCGCTTCAGATGCAGTATCTAGGTGAAATGGGCTCTTAAAAATGGAATCAGAAAACATGTTAAACTTGTAGGTTAGCAATGTTGCCTATCTCACACATGTAAGAGGGAGCTGTGGCTGGTGGTTTTAGCAGTGGCGTCTGCGCTATTTGTATCCCGACCCCAGGTTCTGCACTGCACCAGTCAGTATATACACGGGGAAGGGGGAGCAATGGCCTACCTACCTCTTTCTCATCTGAGGTGGTTTAGGCACACTCGTTCCTCTGCACCACCTGTCCACCATACAGCTTCTCTGATGTAAGAGGGGCTGCAGCTGGTGTTTTTAGCAGAAGCTTAAGGGCTATTTGAATCCAGACCCCAGGTGAGATCTCAAATGCCCAGAAACCCTCTGGCTGGAATTGGGGATTTTGCAGCTAAATTCCCACGGCAAAAGGAAAGTAAAGTACTCACCGTTGTCGTCTTCCTCTTTTTGCCACAGCCAGCGGGCTTGCTTTTCCATCCTTATGGTCCACACGCAAGGAGGATAGCCGCCAAAGTGCCCCCCCCAACTGCTGTCCCCATAGGGAGGTGCCAGGTTAGGCTGTGTCCTGCACTGTACCAGTCAGTCTATATACATGGGGGGGGGGGGGCAATGCCTTCCATTCCTCATTCCCATCTTCATATCTGAGGTGGTTAAGGCAGACATCCACCGTAGTAAACTGGTGCCTCCTCACTCTAGCGAAAGGAGGATGTGGGCGCCTGCTCCTACTGACTCTCAGCCTTCCCTCCTGGGTAAGAACGCCGCCGCCATTTTCCCGAAGTTTGAAAATGACGCGGGTGCTTGTTGCCACGCCTTCTCCGGCAGCCCACGCGAGCTACCGGGGACCCAGGAGTCGGGGACAAGATCCCCCTGGAAAGAACCGATGGCCAGCACCCCCGTCTGAACAGCCACCTGTACAGGTAAGGGGGGGGGAGACAGGATAATGGCCCCTGAAGTTCTGGGTACACCACTGTACCCAGGGTCCTTCAGCTCTCAGGGGGGCTCTTCCAATTTCTGCTGCCCGCCCTGAGGAAAAGATAGGGGAACCCCCCAGGAAGGACAAGAATATCCTACCAGACCCAGAGGCTTCCCAGGCTTGTGGTCCGGCTCCCAGGGGGAGACCACCAGCCCCAGGCTTCGGGTCATTTGGAAAAAAACAAACAGTTTCGCTGTGTAGGGAGAAACACAATCAAAAACTGAGGATCAAGGGGAAGGGTGGGGACTTAAAACAGCTGTCGATTGATTGTGTTTCCCGTAGGGAGGAGCCTCTCATCTCTCAGGTGTGCCGTCCTGGAAGATGACTTGAGAAAAAGGAAATGCGTGTGGCCCCCAGGCCCTATATACTCAGAACAGCAGTATACAGGCGGTGCAAACAAGACAGGGACTGTGTAGGTTTGTTGTGTTAAGTTGAATCTGTTTGTAATTTTCAACTGGTACATTTTTAAAGTGTAGCTCCAGTCAAAAAAACTATTTTTAAGCTTTTTGGAAAACATAGGGAAGGGTTATCACCCCTGTATAATTTGTTTTGTCGTCCATCTTTTTTCATCTCACTTGCTGTTGTCTCTTCCGTTTGCAAGTAGGAGATGTTTGTAAATTGGATGTTTGAAAGTAGGGGCCTGCCCTATATGCTCTGCAGAAATGGCGGAACAAGGTGTTGGTTTTGCCACAACATTGTAAGCCCTCAAAGTGACTCTTGGTGGGCGCTGGAGCGCCCTGCTGTGAATGATTATATCAAGAATTGTAATTACATGCCATTGTTGAACAGTGGTAGAAAAATTGACCTTTGGTGGTTGTGGTGCTGGTGCCACAACACTATAAGTCCTCACCGTTACTCTGGGTGGGCACAGGAAGGGGCCCTCCTGTGAAATATTATATCAAGAATTGTAATTACATGTCCCTGTTAAACAGGGGCAGAAAAATTTGGCCTTAGGCACTGCTGCTGGTGCCACCACACTGCAACCTCTCCCATATACTCTAGTTTTATTGCAGGAATTAGCCCTGCTGCAAAGCATTGCATCAAAATTGTACTTAAACGCCCCTGTTAAACAGGGGCAGAAAAATTGGGCCTTAGGCACTGGTGCTGGTGCCACCACACTGCAACCTCTGCCATATACTCTAGTTTTATTGCAGGAATTAGCCCTGCTGCAAAGCATTGCATCAAAAATTGTAATTAAACGCCCCTGTTAAACAGGGGCAGAAAAATTGGGCCTTAGGCACTGGTGCTGGTGCCACCACACTGCAACCTCTGCCATATACTCTAGTTTTATTGCAGGAATTAGCCCTGCTGCAAAGCATTGCATCAAAAATTGTAATTAAACACCCCTGTTAAACAGGGGCAGAAAAATTGGGCCTTAGGCACTGGTGCTGGTGCCACCACACTGCAACCTCTGCCTTATACTCTAGTTTTATTGCAGGAATTAGCCCTGCTGCAAAGCATTGCATCAAAAATTGTAATTAAACGCCCCTGTTAAACAGGAGCAGAAAAATTGGGCCTTAGGCACTGGTGCTGGTGCCACCACACTGCAACCTCTCCCATATACTCTTGTTTGATTGCAGGAATTAGCCCTGCTGCAAAGCATTGCATCAAAAATTGTATTTAAACGCCCCTGTTAAACAGGGGCAGAAAAATTGGGCTGATGGCATCAACCAGAACCAGAAAGGTTCTTCCAACATATCAGCGGAGGAGGAAGAGGATAGACAATCAACATAACAGGACAGTCACTCAGCATCAGCATAGGCAGTCTTGAAGGGATGTGATATTTCAAAAAAAATTATTCTGTTACATCAGCTTCAGGTGCTTGGTAGCTGTGGGTGATCCAAGACTGATTCATCTTGATGAAGGTCAGTCGATCAACTGATTCGGTGGACAGGCGCACCCTGTGATCGGTAACAAAGCCACCAGCAGCACTGAAGGTGCGTTCCGAAAGAACGCTGGATGCAGGACAGGCTAGTAGCTCAATTGCATACTGTGCAAGCTCTGGCCAGTGATCCATCCTCAAGACCCAGTAAGCCAGAGGATTTTCGGTGGGAAAGGTGTCCAAGTCTGACCTTGCCCCTAGGTATTCCTGCACCATGTAAATCAGACGCTGGCGATGGGTGCTGGAACTGATCATACCTTGGGGCTGCGGACTAAAAAATTGTCTGAAAGCATCAGTCAGACGGCCACCTTCTCCACCGCTCCTTCTGACCGATGCCTCAGCAACACGTTGTCCAGGACCAGGAGTTTGTAACCTCCCAGTCTCTGGGAACGCGTTGCACAGACCTTTCTGCAAGGCCTCCCGGAGATGTCTCATCCTCTGCTCCCTCTGCGATGGCAAGATAAGGTCGGCAACCTTACCCTTGTACCGTGGATCAAGGAGAGTGGCCAGCCAGTAATGGTCCCTCTCCTTGATCCGAAGAATACGAGGATCCTTCCGCAGGCTTTGCAGGATCAGGGAGGCCATGCAGCGTAGGTTAGCTGAGGCATTCGGTCCGGAGTCCTCTGGGTCACTAAGGACAACATGATCCGCAGCTACCTCCTCCCAGCCACGTACAAGTCCACGTGTTTCTTGGGACTGTAAATCATCCCTACAAGACTGCTGCTGCTGCTGCTGATGCTGATGCTGAGTGCCAGCCTCCACCTCCATGCTGACACAATCATCCTCCTCCTCCTCTTCCTCCTCCTCATCCTCTTCCTGTGTGATGGGTGGCACAGCAGGAACACTGTCTGGATAAAGGGGGCCTTGAGAGGCAAGGAAGTCCTCCTCTTCCTGCCTCTGTTCTGCCTCAAGTGCCCTGTCCATTATTCCACGCAGCGTATGCTCCAAGAGGTGGACAAGAGGTACAGTGTCACTGATGCATGCACTGTCACTGCTCACCATCCTTGTGGCCTCCTCAAACGGTGACAGGACAGTGCATGCATCCCTGATCATGCCCCACTGGCGTGGTGAGAAAAAACCAAGCTCCCCTGACCCTGTCCTGGTGCCGTAGTCGCACAGGTACTCATTGATGGCCCTCTGCTGCGTGTGCAGCCGCTGCAGCATGGCCAATGTTGAGTTCCATCTGGTGGGCATGTCACATATAAGGCGGTTCTTGGGCAGGTTCAACTCCTTTTGGAGCTCAGCCAGCCGAGCACAGGCATTAAATGATCGGCGGAAATGCACACAGACTATCCTGGCCTGCTTCAGGACATCCTGTAAGCCGGGGTACCTGCCCAAGAACCGCTGCACCACCAGGTTAAGGACGTGAGCTACACAGGGCACATGGGTCAGTTGTCCCTGTCGGAGGGCGGAGAGGAGGTTGGTGCCATTGTCGCAAACCACCATTCCTGGCTTAAGCTGGCGTGGCGTCAACCACCTCTCGGCCTGCCCCTGCAGAGCTGACAAAACATCCGCCCCAGTGTGGCTCCTGTCCCCCAAACAAACCAGCGCAAGCACGGCATGGCATCGTTTTGCCTGCGTACTTGCGTAGCCCCTGCAACGCCTACGGAGCACCGCTGGTTCTGAGGACAGAGCACTGGAAGAGGCCATGGAGGAAGAAAAAGAGGGGGTGGAGGAGAGAGGTGTGTCACAACCAATAGTAGCATTTTGGAGGCGTAGTGGCGGAACAACCTCCAACACTACTGCACCTTGTCCTGCATCCTTCCCAGCTGCCAGAAGAGTGACCCAATGGGCCGTGAAAGACAGGTAACGTCCCTGTCCATGCCTGCTGGACCATGAGTCAGCGGTAATATGCACCTTACCGCTGACCGCCCTGTCCAGCGAGGCAAGGACATTGCCTTCCACATGCCGGTAGAGAGCCAGAATCGCCTTCCGTGAGAAAAAGTGGGGTTTGGGGACCTGCCACTGAGGAACCGCACATTGTACAAACTCACGGAAGGGGGCCGAGTCTACCAACTGAAAAGGCAGCAGTTGAAGTGCTAGCAATTTAGCCAAGCTAGCATTCAACCACTGGGCATGTGGATGGCTGGGAGTGAACTTCTTTCGCCGGTCCAGCAGCTGGGGCAGGGACATTTGCCTGCTATAATCGGACGTGGGTGTACCGCTAGCAGAGTTCCCGGAAGCACTTGGCTGTGACACACCTAATTCTACACCTTCATTCCTCTCAGAGCAGGTTTCAGAGAGGACTGAAGGTCTAGTGGGGTTGGAGATGCCAGCTGATGAGGAGCAAGGAGAGGTCCGCTTTGTTCTTTGGTGTGGGTCTTTGAGGTACGCTTGCCAACGAGCTGCATGGCAGGTCAACATATGTCTGGTCAAGCATGTGGTGCCCAAGCGGCTGATGTTTTGGCCACGTGAGATACGCTTGAGACATATGTTGCAAATAGCAGCGGTGCGATCTGATGCACTCATCTCAAAAAAGGCCCACACCAAAGAACTTTTAGAATAACGCGCAGAGGCAGCGCTCTGCAGAGGCGGAGCTCTGCGGTGTGATTCAGTCGGTGTGCTGCCCCTAAGCTGGCCCCCGGAGGGCATCCTGCCTCGTTGGACATGTGCCTCCTCCTCCTCCTCCTCCTCCTCTCTCCTTCCAGGCACCCACGTGCCCTCATCATCCCCTCCCTCTTCATCGCTGTAGCAAACCTGGCAGTATGCTGCAGCTTGTGGAACATGACTGCCAGATTGCTGTCCTTCTTGAGCATCCCCTCTCTCTGCGCTCACGCTACTGCCTTCCTCTAGCTGAGTGTCATCATCAGAGCCCACAAAACACTGGGCATCCTCCTGGAGCATGTACCCAACACTGTGCTCAAAGAGTTCAGGAGACTCCCCAGGAGGACGTGGTGGGTCTAGGGAAGGAGTCACTGATAATGACATTGAGAGGAGGGAAGACGATGCGTTGGCAGCTGCTTTGCTAGTACCCTGAGACTGGGTGAGAGAGGATGAGGAGGATGAAGAGGGCTTGGTCATCCACTCTACCAAGTTGTTGGCATGTTGCGGTTCAACATGTCCAGCTGCCGAAAAGAAGGACAAGCGTGTCCCATGGCCACGTGCTGATGACAATGCACCGCGTCCACGACCAGCACTGTTATCTCTAGACACAGAGCCTGCTTGCCCTCTTTTATCGGCTCGCGCCTGTCTGCCTCTCCTTGCTGGCCTTCCAGACATGGTAATGGCCTGAAGGGAGTTGGGTAAAAAAGCAGTTGGGTAGTGTATATTGTGCTAGAGGCACAGAACACCCACTAACTCCTGCAGATGCCTTTATTATAGAACACCAGAGATAAAGGGGTATATACAGATGTATGCTGTGCTGGAGGCACACACAACTTCCAATAACTCCTGCAGATGGCAAGTGGGCTCAAATAGAGAACAGCTATGTAGGTGGATATAGCGGTATGTACTGGGTACAGAGCACGCAGACAGCACGCACTATCTCCTAACACTACTGACTGCAAGCTCTATTATAAAAGATAGATCACTAGCTATATAGGTGAGGTGAATATAACGGTGTATACTGCGGTCAGGGCACGCAGACAACAACCACTACACAACAGCAAGATCGAAAATCGTCCGAAAACGATCGGTGTGTACTGTGTTGAAGGTACACAGAACACCCACTAACTCCTGCAGATGCCTTTATTATAGAACACCAGAGATAAAGGGGTATATACAGATGTATACTGTGCTGTGCTGGAGGCACACACAACTTCCAATAACTCCTGCAGATGGCAAGTGGGCTCAAATAGAGAACAGCTATGTAGGTGGATATAGCGGTATGTACTGGGTACAGAGCACGCAGACAGCACGCACTATCTCCTAACACTACTGACTGCAAGCTCTATTATAAAAGATAGATCACTAGCTATATAGGTGAGGTGAATATAGCGGTGTATACTGCGGTCAGGGCACGCAGACAATAAACACTACACAACAGCAAGATCGAAAATCGGCCGAAAACGATCGGTGTGTACTGTGTTGAAGGTACACAGAACACCCACTGCTTCAGACGCCAACACACTACACAAGGCCGCCGCGCTGGCGGCCTTATATAGTGTGGGGCGTGCACTACACAGCCGGAGCTATGATTGGCCACAGGCATCCTGCCTGTGGCCAATCATGGCTCTCCTCGCTGCTGGCGCTGCAAATGGCCAAGCATGCGGGGTCACAGTGCATGCTTGGCCAATCATGAGCCAGCAATGCACTGCGCCATCGCAGTGCATTGTGGGCTGTGAGCGCCACACGAATTTGGCGCGAATGGACCAAAATTTTCGGACTTCGCCGAACGGACGAACAGCCAATGTTCGAGTCGAACGTATGTTCGACTCGAACACGAAGCTCATCCCTAATTGGAAGTCATCTGACTCAATACATTTGTATAATTCAATTGTCAAGAAGGTTTATCCTGTATCTCGGTCTTATCTTGTTTTTAACTTCTTGATAATTGTAAGTAAATTGTATTTTTATTAATGTTTGTGTCCTGGCACTTTAAAATTCATCTATCCTCATCTATCCTTTCCAGTGTAGTAATCGTGTTCTCAGGATGTGTTGCCTGTACCAAACCTTTACATTATGTTCTACGATTTTTTTTTTTTTAATGTTGACCTGTCTTTTATTAACCTCTTCACGCCTAAGGGTAAAACAAATCTTAAAGAGGTTGTAAACCTGAAAAAAAAAAGAAAGGAAAAAAAAAAAAGATCCTTTAACCCTTTCACTGCCACACTATGTCGTCTCTGATGTCTCTGATGTCACTTCCGGGTCACGTTCTCGGTGTCCCCAGCTCGCTTGGCCGGTGTAGGATGTTTTGCAATGTGATCTGCATTGCAAAACATTCAGTGAAATACAGGGGAAACTTGCAGGGTCTTTTAGAGAACCTGTCACCAAAAAATCATTCATCTCATAGGTGACTGTTTGTCCGCTATGCGAAGAAAAAAAAGTTAAGTAAAAATGTTTTTTTTAACAAGAATAAAGTTACACCCAAGCACATAAAATTCCCTCACAGCCCCCCTCATACACACCTGTATATATGTCAGCCCCCCTCACACACACCTGTATGCATGTCAGCCCCCCTCACACACACCTGTATATATATGTATATCAACACCCCCCCACACCTGTATATATGTCAGCCACCCTTCCACAAATCTGTACACTCACAAGGCTCTGGCCCCTCCCTGTACACAAACAGCCTCCTCTCTCTTTCCTTTACAACCCCTACTTGTAACTTCCTACCTAGTCCCAGCTAGTTTTTACAAAGCTGACATGTTGCTGAGAAGCATAGTACAGGCAGATCACTGTCACACGAGGGATGCACATGCACATAGTAGCCAGAGGTTGCAATAAAGAGCTTGATGTATAAAATCAATGAGAACTGCAGAAACTGAGATTGTTTCTATACTGCACAGCATGGATCCCCTTCACCCGTCCTGCCTTCTTCGGGCCTGGGCAGGGCCCTTAGGCCCTGGGGCCCCTTACAGTCGTAACGCTCAATGCCCCTGATTGCGATACACATGTTACATATCGTCGCGTACACCTGAGTGAGAGCAATAATTCTAGCACCAGACCTCCTCCATACCACTAAACTGATACCTATAGGGGGCCTTTGAAGCGTCGCTTATAGAAAATATAAGGTACTGAAGTTTGACTCCATTTTTTGGGTGCAAAAAAATTCAAGGTTTGGCATGTTGGGTATCTATTTACTTGGCGCAACCTCATCTTTTATATTTTACCAAAAATGTGGGTAATTTATTGCGTTTGTTTGCCCTAAAATTCACATCAGTGTGTTTTTTACTGAAATATTTTGTGGTAATATCATGCGACAAAAAAATGGAACTACTACTATTTTATTCTCTAGGGTGTCTACTTGCAGAAAATATATAATGTTTGGGGTTTTGTGTAATCTTCAGGCCTAAAATGAATTTTTAACCACTTGCCGACCAGGCCATAGCCGAAAGAAGGCTACAGCGCGGTTGGGTTTTTCTGGGAGGGCGTCCATGGACGTCCTCCCATAATCTTGCTCTCGACCGGAAGACTGGAAGACCCGGTGCATCACGGATCGCGGTAAACGGCCACTAGTAGCTAGTAGTGGCTGTTTACCACGTGATCGCTCCGTCAAATGACGGAGCACTCACTTGTAACAAACCGGCATCATGTCATGACACTGGTTCCTCCCTCCCCTCTTTGTACCGATTGGTACAGTACAAGGGGAGAGGGGGAGAGATTGCAGCAGCGCTGTGGGCTGGATGTGTAGTGCCCACAGCGCTGCTCAGTGACAATACTCTGCAGTACTCTGCCCATACTGTGCAATACTCGGCAATAAATTTAACAGAAAAAAAAATATTTTTTTTAACCAAATTTTCAGTCTCTTTTGATTTATAGCGCAAAAAAGAAAAAAAAAACCAGCAGTGGTTAAATACCACCAAAAGAAAGCAGTATTTGTGTGAAAAAAGGACAAACATTTCATATGGGTACAGTGTTGCATGACTGAGTAATTGTCATTCAAAGTGTGAGATCACCGAAAGCTGAAAATTGGTCTGGTTAGGAAGGAGGTTTAAGTTCCCAGTGGTCAAGTGGTTAAACATGTGTACAAAAACCACAAAAACAGCTCTGGCAGCGAAAGGGTTAAAGCAGGTAAAACAGCATAGTGCTTGTGCTGTCTAATCTGTCCCTTTCTAAGCTGTAAAAACCTGGTTGATCCTGCCTGTTCCTGTGTCCCCCTATGTAAACTGACCAATGGCTGCTGATCCATGATACTTTGGTCAGTTTACGTGCCTGTCAGCTCCTGTGTGTGAGCGGACTCTTCCTCGCCCTTCCCCTCTTATTACCAGCTATTACTACCAGCTATTAACTATTAGTAGCTGGTAGTAAAGTCAGAGAAGGATTACTGCCAGCCCCTCTGTTCTACCAAACTATACTACACAGTGTAAATGTTTGTATAAAACGATACCCCTCAATACCTTATTTATATCGGGAGAGGAAAGCGGCCAGAAGTCACATGACCAAACAGAAACGATCTAAAAAAAGGAATTTAGCAGCATAATTTTATACACACATTTACACTGTGTAATATAGCTTGGTAGAACAGAGGGACTGAAAGTAATCCTTCTTTGACTTTACAACCACTTTAATGCCTAAGCACAATTTTGCAACTTTGACAAGTGTTAGTAAAACCATAGGTATCATCACAATTACTTTGTGCATCCAAGTGGATACCTTGTTTTTTTCAGGACAAATTGAACTTTCATTTGGTAGTTAATGGATATGGATTTCTCCTGATTAATTTTTTTTATTATCAAATGAAGAATGAAAAACTAGTCCAAAATGGTAAAAAAATATATATATTTTTTTAATTTAGCTGTATATTTATTGTTACTTCCATAACCTACCACCAAAGAACAATGCAAAATAAATTCTCCTGCCCCTGACAATCGGAGTGATACCACATATGTGTATGTTATGTTATTTGTTGTTTGTAGTATAGCCCAGAAACAATAGTGCACATTTTGCTTTTTTCCTGCCTAAAACACACTGACACTGATGCTAATTGAACCCTTTGCCAACCAGCGCACGACAATATATGGTGGCACAATGGCACGGCTGGGCAAATGGGCGTACAGGTACGTCCCCTTTAAATCACAGCATTGTGGGCGCACGTGTGCCTGCCGTGTACTCCGTGACCATTTTTATAGCACTGATCGCTGTATATATGACAATGGTCCCAAAATCGTGTCAGAAGTGTCCAATGTGTCCGCCATAATGTCCCAGTCATGATAAAAACAGATCACCGCCATTACTAATAGAACAAAAAAAATGATAATAAAAATGGCGAAAATCTATCCCCTATTTTGTAGGCACTATAACTTTTTGGTGCAAACCAATCAATCTACGCTTATTGCATTTTTCTTTACCAAAAATATGTAGAAGAATACATATCAGCCGCAACTGAGAAAGAAATTAGTTATTTATAGATTTTTTGGGGATATTTATTATAGCACAAAGTAAAAAATAATGCTTTTTTTCAAAATTGTCAATCTTTTTTTGTTTATAGCGCAAAAATTTTGTTTGGGTGCAACCATCGCACGACCGCGCAATTGTCAGTTAAAGCGATGCAGTGCCGTATCGCAAAAAGTGCTCTGGCCAGGAGAGGGGTAAATCCTGAAGTGGTTAAAAAAAGTAAAAAAAAAAAATCCTGCCAAAAATATACTGACCCTGACCATTCCCTCTTAGTTGACCCAAACACTAACCCTGGCACTGACCTAGATCAAACCATGATCTAGGTATTTTTTCTTTTTTTGTTGTTTATTTATTTCTACACACTTTTTTTTTTTCTCTCTGCAAGGAGAGAGAAAGATACATTGTATCTTTCCTCTCCATTAAAAGAGAGAGAGAGAAACACAGGGGCATACTTCACAGTGATTGATCACTGTGGTAGCTAATCAGAGGCTACCACAGCGATCATGTGAGCTAAAATAGGAAGTTCCGGGTCCAATTCTTAGTAGGGGGCCCATGGCTCTTGTTGAGACCCCGGTCTCTGTGCTGGGAGCATGCTGTGCAGCGTGCTCTCAGCACAAAGGGAGATGAGCATATATGTGGCCCCTCAGAAAAAAGCCCAGTGCAGTGGGCTACAATATACAGTATGTGTTGGGTCGGTGGAAAGGGGTTAACTTGAAAAAATTGTTTAAAGAGCTCCTTGCCTATTCTGTACAGACAGGACCAAACTAAGTTTTCATTAGAGAAAATCTGAAGAAAAACATATTCTGCTGTGCTTTCTATTTAAAAAACCTATAAGGCTCAGTGGACTGACTGTATTAAATGTTTATTTGCAAACAATTAATTCCTAAAAATATAAATAGTAAAACGGATATAAAATATTATTTCAAATTCATACACACGCTTGTTCACACCACAATTTCAGCTTTCTGGATGCATTTTGGCATACGCATTTCCAGTGAATTTTGGTGAATTTTTGACACTTTTCTATGCAATCCAGTGTGTTCTTTTCCCCCTTGTTTTTTATTTTATTATTTTGACACTTGAAAAATCTTTGCTTTCACTAAGACAGTATGCATTCCAGTGCAGTCCAGTGAGTTTACATGCTTTGTGATGTGTTTTGGATAAAAAAAAAAAAAAAAAACAGAACCATTGGATAACATGGCAAACACTCTGCATGCAGTCTGGATGCAGTTTATAAATACACTGGAAAGCATCTGATGCGAAAAAGCCTTAATTTTATTTAAAGAAAGCATACACTTTCATTTTATAACAGCATTGTAATAACAATAGTTATTCTTGACAATAGACTTATTTCAATTTCTAAGGACTATATATCCCATGGTACCTTACCAATTCCTCATCATGAGACTTCTCTTCTCAGCACTCCTATAGTTGGGAAGGCAGGCTCTGTGAAATGTGTGACACAGAATTGCCTAGCCACAGGGCATACTGATTATGAGTAGCACAGTGGCTAAGTGGTTAGCACTTTCTTCTAGCAGCACTGGGGTCATTGGTTCAAATCCCAACCATGGTCCTACCTGCCTGGAGTTCGCAGGTTCTCCATGTGCCTGCGTGGGTTTCCTCTGGATATTACGATTTCCTCCCACACTCCAAAGACATGCTGGTAGGTTAATTGGCTCCTGTCTAAATTGGCCCTAGTATGTTTATGTATGAATATGAAGTTAGGGACCTTAGATTGTAAGCTCCTTAAGGGCAGAGACTGATATGAATGTACAATATATATATGTAAAGTGCTGCATAAATTGACGGCGCTATATAGGTACCTGAAATAAATAAATGTCACAGAATTCAAGGAAGTAAATGTATGGGGATGTTCACAAGTTTACAAACCCAAGATTGTTCAGATTAATACACGTAGGCTAGAAATAATTGAAATACAATAAAGGAAATTTAATATACAATTTTAAATTTTGACCATACAGTAAATACGCTTTAAATGTTTAACTAGATTTTGACATTATAGTGGTTCTAGAGGCAGAAGTTTTTTTTACCATAGGTAAGATAAGAAAACCTTCTGCACACAGCCACTCCCCCTTTCAAATACTTATTTGAACTTGATTCGATCCAGTAATGTACATGAGAGCAGAGGCTCTCTTGGCTCTCTCCCTCCTCATTGGCTTAGAGACAATGGCTCCCGCTGCTGTCAATTACAGCCAGTGAGGAGGGAGCAGGAGAGGGAGTCTATGGAGACTTGCTATGAGGGCACTTGGCAGGCGGGAGGGGTTGGAGGACCCAAGAAAAGGAGGATCAGGGCTGCTCTGTGCAAAATCATTGGGCAGAGCAGGTAAGTATAATGTGTTAGTTTTTTTTTTTTTCAATAAATAATTTGCTTTTAGAATCATTTTAATAGAATGGGATTTTTTTTCTAAGCTAAAACAGCTTTATATATGTTGCTAAGATCCATATAGTAAATGAACAGGTTACTCACATGTAATCTTGCATACTTTTGTCTTATGTATTGTAATGATATGATAATGACCTAAGGAAGCAATGTGGTATTGTGGTACCCTGATCACTGGCACATAGACAATTTAATATTGTTACTGGTATAGTAATATACAAAAGAGTTAAGCCTGGGCTAAGCCAAGGCCTGTGGCGGCTCTCAAACTGGCAGAAGTGTTTGTGTAAACATCCCTGCCACGTTTTTTGAGCTCAGCTGTAGCAAACACTTTTTTCCATCTGCTATAGATTGCAGGAGCTGTACCAGAAAAGAGAATACTACTTAGCAATTACATAAAAAACTGCATTTTAAACATTTCCATTAGGTCGTGTTGTTTAAAACATGTCCTTAGCATATTTTACCCAAAGTACAATACCTTCTGGTAATAGTTTAAAGATAAACTGATTAGATTCACGTTAATAGTTTGCCTTTGTTGGGTTTTTTAGCTGTTCTGAGAATGTAGCTGACTCCAGTTTATGTTACCAATATTACTAAAGGGTACTGCAGTCCATGGAGGGATAAAGAAACACAGACTGTAAGGTTTGCACTGTTCCGTAAAGAGAACTGTATGCATAGTCGCCACTTGTATAGGTGCTAGGATTAATGTATTCATGGACATAGCTAGCTTGTGCACCCTAAGAGAGAGATAAATTGAAACAGAATGTCCTGGCTTATGTTAGCATATCTAAGTGAAGGAAGTGAGAGTAGCAGAACTTTTGGCTCTTGCAGGCACTCAGAATTCACTTGTATTCTTAAGTTTTTCATTGTATTACAAGAAATGATGCCTGAGTATGGCTGGCTTAAGTGAACCTGTAATGTTTGGAATGCAGGGGTTGCCATTGCTGATGATCTGAGGCTGTCACCTTTATCCTTGTTTTAGTACTTTTTTTGAGACATTTATGTTTTGGAATGTCTGATATGCTTTTCTTCAGGTCAGTAACTCGCGAAAGTCATGAAGGAAGGATAATGATGACAACCCCAGAGAAAACACTCTTAGAGATACTCAGCATTGATAGCACCCATGTGTATATACTACTAGATTTCCAATTGAGATGTCTCAAATTTGAGAGCTGCCGTTGCTGAGATATGTTTAGCCAAATAGCTTGGTCTCTAAGTCCATTGAGCTAAAACAATATTATTTTGGTCCCAGGAGCTGACAATCAATGTCCTAACTGAATATACTAAAATCTGAAAATAAATTTTCAGCAAAAAAAAGAAGGTAGAGCTTTAACAAAGGAGCCTGCAGTTTTACTGTCAGGAGCTAAAAAAGAAGGTAGAGCTTTGTCAAAAGACCCTGCAATTTTACCCTCAGGGGCTATTCATGTAAACGTATACTCAATTACAGAAAGACATATTTCTTTTAAAAAAAAAAACATTTTTTTTTGTTAAAATACATACATTGTTGGGTTAAAATAGTTGCAACTTTTGAAACTCCACTTTTGAATGAAAAAAAAACCCCACAGTCTCTACCTGAGGACTTGCAGCCATGCACTGGCCGTCCAGCATTGGCCAGCAACTGTAGGTCCCCTTTGGAAAAAGTCTAGAGATAAAGATAAGACTTTGCATTAGGCTTTGGTGCAGAGGAAAAAGCAGAACTTATTAAACACTTTAGAAAAAGACCACATTTCTAATATACTTGTTGTGAAGTAGGAAACAGAGTTGGAGAGCCAGGGTTTTTAATCCCCAGGGTGCTTCATGTGTATGACCAAAGCTGTTGGCTACTAAAGAAGTCTGTGTGACGCAACACGTAGGGTAGTGATTAATGACGCACAGATCAAAAATTATATCTAAGCTTGAACTGTCTGCTTTCTTTGAGAGATTGAGCCTTTTTTGGGGCAATGGCTGTGATTGGACAGGGTTTTACAACTAAGCACTATATTGGTGCACGGTTTTAGAGAGTTCCCCTAGTAAGTGGATTTTTTAATATTGAAGTTTTAGTAAATATATTGCAGTTTTTCATTATATGCCATTCTGTTTTATTCTTTTGAGCCAAGAAGGGATATGTCCTGGAGGGTGTAGATATTTGACAGTGATTTAACCTGCATGGCAGCAAGTGCATTTGATCTATCTAATATACAGTATGTTAGTTCAGCTTATATACAGAAAGTGAATGCCAGTCCTGCGGAGGGGGGTTGATACAAGGGTGTGCTCATAATGTGCAGGAACGTAAATATGGACACCTATAATTGTGAATAGAAGATCCAGTGCAGATTTTTGGGAAGACTTTGTGGGCTCCGGACTCTGAATGTACTTCCACTGACATGGATGGACTTTTATCTTTATTAAAACATAGGTTGACTTTAATAATTTAATTTAAAATATTTATAAATATTTGGGTGTACTTTACTTTTGGGCTTTGAGGATGGGGGATCCGGGAAAAGCTCAGGGTATGAAGGAATAAGAGTGGTAAAGCACTGGACTCCAAGCTTGGTGGAGATTACGATTAAATCAAACAGTTGTTGATGCACAGTAACTCTGTAATTCTCATTGGATCTAAAGCCCCATACACATGAGCCAAATGTCAGGGGATATCGGCCAGTTCAATAAAAACTGTCCGACATTCAGCCTGTGTGTATGTCGGTCTGTCTGACAGAAGCCAGCTATTTGGCTGGCTTCTATTGGACAACCATGCTAGAAAATCAGCAGCCAACTGACTCCCGTTCAGCACTCTTAGCCAATGGCCCTGTCAAAACACAACAGCTCAGCGAGGGAGGTCACTGTACTGAGTTTAGATGGTTAGTACAGTGACTCCGACCAGAGTTGTCATTTTTTTTTGTCAAACCTCTGGGCTGAGCGAAAAAAAAAAAACTTGTAGTGTGTACCAGGCATTAGGTGGGGTTCCTAAAAATGTCAGCCTATTGTATTACTTACCTCATTCCCCATTCCAGCATGCTCCAGCACTGTACTCTTCTCCCTAAGGCTATGTTCTGTGGTCATCATCACATACAATTAAAGGTTATTAACCTTGCATGTGCAGGGAACGAGATAGAGGGAGCCTGCTGAAACACAGAACAAGGTAATTTCCTCTTACTCTGGAACCCCTAGACACCATGAGCATTCACTCTTGCAGTACAGGGTGGGCACTGCAAGGGTATTTTTTTTCAAGCATGGAGTACAGATTTAGGTGAAAGGTGAAAGCCAAATTGTAAAGATCAGTCCAGACACAGGGCACTGCACTCTGAGCCAACCCAGTTGTGTGACAATAGCTAATGAATATTCACTATTATCACATCGAAACTCTTCCCCGCCACCAGTCAACCAACCCCAGGGGGGGGGGGGGGTTGGTTGTGGGTGCATTGTTTGCCACCCCCCCCCCCCCCCCCCAAATATACCACAACCCACCAGAGGTGTGTCCAGATGTCATTTTTATTTGTCACCAAATAAGAGTCTATTAAGAGTTGACAACCAACAGCTTTCTGTAGGGGCTTACCTTGGTTGGAGCCCATAGTGCAGAGATGTATGGTCACCCATGCAAATACACACAGCCCACGGTAACCAAGTAAAAGGCTACCTGGGCTGTCAATCTGAGCACGGGGGCTTGACAGGGAAATTACCAAAGCATTGTTGAGGTGAAGCCATAGTCAGGGGATTCCAGAAGTAAGAGTTAATGAGGAACAGAGCCAGGGTCAGAAGCCGGGGTCAATCTTGGAACACTGAAACTTGAAAACAAGAACACAGAAAAACAGGAACCTTTGGCAATACAAGAGACAATAAACTGACCCAGCCCTCAGGGTGAGGCAGTGTTTTATACCCAGCTGATTTGATAAACTGCCTCAGCTGAACCAGGAGTGACAGGTGCTTTTTGCAAAGCAAGATCCAGAGTGTAGCCCTCAGTGCTGCATGCAGAACAAGGCATAGCTGGAAACCAGGCTGAATATTGAACTGAGGTGGGGCTCAGAAGCAATACAGCAGCTGCAGTACACAGAAAGTCATGGGTTCAATACCTCCTTGAGCTACCTTGGGACGTGACTGGGCCTGGCCGCTTGCATGGCACGGTAGGAACCGTGACAGTTCCCCCCCTTAGAAGCACCCTCTGGGCATGAACAGGTAGTTTGTCATAGGCATTTATGCCATATGTACCAGCTTTTTCAAACATCTCCAGTTCCTGCTTACAGACTATGGTGCCATTCGAGGCCTATGTGCAGTCAGAGTGTAGAACTTCCTTGGCAGGACAGGATGCTGTTACTGCACTTACCACTATGGAGCTTGGGATAACTACAGGAACTGGTTTGTTGTCAGAAGGTTGCATAGTTACCTCTAGGCCAGATCATAAGAGCTTCTCAGGGGTATTGGTTACGGGTTCTTGAGGGACACCGGGATCGTTAACCACCGTAGTCTGGGTACCCATTTGTGTCTTTGAACATGGACAGGTCTTACAGCAACCATGGCAGTTTACAAGCTAATAAGCAGGGGTAGCAGGATGGATCCTAATAGTACCCACTTGAAGAACCTTTGGCTGAGGTGGGCGAGTTGGGCAGAGAGAGTTAAAGTGCCATCTTTCTCCACAATAGAAACAAAGACCACAATCTCTCCTCCGCTCTCTTTCACCTTTAGACAGCTTGGTCTGAAGGACCCCGATCTCCATGGGTTGCTCATCTTCCAGAGTAGGTGTGTATATATCCTCAGGAGCGTCTAGCCTTTGTCACTTTAGAGCTTCATAGCTTGGCACGTACTGGAATGGCTTGAAGTCTTATTCCTGTCCCTGGGTCCCCATAGGCCACGTGAACTAGGAGCAGACTTGGGAAACCTGGTTTTCTTTAAAACTGTAACGTGAGAGTCCAGGGCAAACATGAATGCTTCCCAGCTGTCCAAAACTGGACTCCAGTCCCGTAGTAGCTGATGAGCCCATGTTTTGATTTGCCCAGTGAGCAAGTTGATGGCAGCGCAAGCCTTTATATAAGCGGTGGCATATGACCTAGGCTTAAGAGCAAACAAAAGCTCGCAATCCATCTTAAAACACAAGACGGATGCACAACATCCTTCAAACTTCTCTGGCATCACAACAAATGGTTCAGGACCTGCTGGTTCCAGGGCTGGGCGTACTGTAATGAATGAAAAATGGTTCTGGACAGCCATACTCCAAAAAAAGCCTTTTATTCAAAAAAACACATGAAATCCAAAATGCATGTCACAGCAGAACAAGGCAATTGACGCGTTTCGCACTACACACAGTGCTTAGTCATAAGCTATGACTAAGTACTTTGTGTAGTGTGAAACGCGCCAGCTATCTTGTTCTGCTGCGACATGCATTTTGTATTTCATGTGTTTTTTTTTATAAAAGGATTTTTTGGAGTACGAGTTACTAAACGATCCTCCTGGAGAGGTGGCACCCCCCTCCCTAGCTGGGCGTACTGTAGTTTTAAACAACAGCACTTCTTGCTGCAGCTCTGAAATGGTCTGATCCAGGCTAGAGACTTGCTGAGCAAGGAAGGTGAGCATCTTGAACATCTCTGCGGACTCCATGAGTGTTAGTTCATTATGTAAGGGCTTACCTTGGTTGGAGTCCATAGCGCAGAGATGTATGCTCACCCGTGCAAATACACACAGCACCTGGTCACTAGGTAAAAGGCTACCTAGGGTTTGAATCTGAGCATGGGGGCTTGACAGGGAAATGACCAAAGGATTGTCGATGTGAAACTGTAGTAAGGGGATTCCAGAAGTCAGAGTTAACGAGGCACAAAACCAGGGTCAGAAGCCGGGGTCAGTCTTGGAACACTGAAACTTGAAAACAAGAACACAGGAAACCAGGAAACTTTTGGCTATACAAGACACAATGAACTGACCCAGCCCTCAGGGTAAGGTAATGTTTTATACCCAGCTGATTTGATAAACTACCTCAACTGAACCTGGAGTGACAAGTGCTAATTGCAAAGCAAGATCCAGAGTATAACCCTCAGTGCTGCATGCAGGAAAAGGCATAGCTGGAAACCAGTCAGAATAATGAACTGAGGTGTGGCTCAGAGGCAATTCAGCAGGAGCAGTACAGGAGCAGTACACAGAAAGTCATGGGTTCAGTAGGAACTGTGACACTTTCTCAATTAAACCCCAGGATCAACCACTCCTCTGGGTTCCTTCTGATAAACCTAAGCCCTAGTGAATGGTGGGAAATAGGAAAAGCAGAAAGGCTCCTCAAATGGACATCCACCTGCTTCTGGTGCACCTTGCTCTAAGGTTGGCTACAGATGGTTGTTTTTTTTTTGATCAGCCAGTGGGCTGATAAAAAATAATGAATGACTGACTGATTGACTTCCCCCCGATTAGCCAAAAAAAATGAATGGCTGACAAGATTCCCTCCGATCTGAAACCTGAAAACCTGAAAACTGAAAGAGGAATTTTCTTGGATAACAAAATCGATATCTGACCTTCTGTAAAAAGGAGTCATAAAGCTCTGGTGAGTGGGCACAAGTGGTGAAAAGCTGTGGACAATTGTTCACAGTGAAGAATTGCATACCCCTGTAACAAACTACGGTGCTGGGTTTTACATGCTAATGGACTCCAATGATATTAATTTCAGTTTTAGATACTGCACTTTTCATTTTATATTGTTCTTGATATGTGCATTGTATTATAAGTTGTAAGTTTTGATATATGTAGTGTGTAGATGTCATATCTTTACATCTATTGGCATTTATATCAGTGGATACTTCCATTTAAAGGGGCAGCTAGACAACACAGCACAATTTTGGATTATTATTTTTTTTTTTTGGGAATTGTTTTTTTCATATTGGGACAGGCGCCACAAATTTAGTTTTATGAAAGTCAGTAGATGAAAGGGACCCCTGGCTGTTTGTTTGCAAAGTAGATGAAACTGTTGATTAAGGTGCAGTGTTCTTTGCAAGTGTCAGTTTTGCTGTAGTAGGTTGTATACATCATGTAAATGAACAAATTCACAGTCAGGTTAAGGGCATATCCCAGGCATTGTACTTAACCACTTGGCACCTGCCCGCCCTATAACAGATACACGGCGGCATAGTGGTTTCAAAATCCTGACCGGACGTCATATGACGTGATCAGGATTTTTAGCCGCTGCGTGCCCCCGGGGGTGCGCATCGCGGCGATCGTTGTTGCAGGGTGTCAGTCTGACACCCTGCAACTACGATCTTGGTAAAGAGTCTCCGACGGAGACTCTTTACCATGCGATCAGCCATGTACAATCACGGCTGATCACAGTGTAAATAGGAAGAGACGGTGATCGGCTTTTCCTCACTTGCGTCTGTCAGATGCGAGTAGAGGAGAGCCGATTGGCTGCTCCTCTGACAGGGGGGGTCTGTGTTGATCGATTATCAGTGCAGCCCCCCTGAGGATGCCCACATTGGACCGCCAGGGACGCTACCAGACCACCAGGGATGCCCAGCACAAGGTATGCCACCCTAGACCACCAGGGATTCCAGTCAGTGCCCACAATGGATGCCAATCAGTGCCTATAATGGATGCCAATCAGTGCCGACAATGGGCATCACTGATTGGCATGCATTATTGTTTGGCACTGATTGGCATCCATTAGTACAGTATAATATAATACAATGCTGCCTATCAGTGCCCATCTGTGCTGCCTATCAGTGTTCATCTGTGCCACCTATCAGTGCCCATCTGTGCTGCCTATCCATGCCCATCTGTACCGCCTATCCATACCCCTCCATGCCAATCCATGGCAGCTATCAGTGCCAATTTGTGCCACCTATCAGTGCCCATCCGTGTCGCCCATCAGTGCCACCCATCAGTGCCACCCATCAGTGCCACCCATCAGTGCCGCCTATCAGTGCCGCCTATCAGTGCCGCCTATCAGTGCCACATATCAGTGTCCATCAATGCCACCTCATCAGTGCCACTTCATTGGTGCCACCTCATTGGTGCCCATCCGTGCCGCCTTATCAGTGACCGCGCAATTGCCATTCAAAGTACGACATCGCTGAAAGCTCAAAATTGGTCTGGGCAGGAAGGTGTTTAAGTGCTTGGTATTGAAGTGGTTAAAGGAATTTAGCATTTTTAAAACATTATATTAAGCATTATTAAAATTATTGCTTCCTGACAAACAGGGTTGTAAAACATGTTTTTTGCCTTGATACATCTTTCCCAGGCAGTGCCAACCCTATTTGGCATTTGTTTGATAACCCCTTGCTTATGAGCCTAGAAAATGGCTAGAGCTGAGCATTGAGTTTCCATTGACTTCCACAGGGTTCAGATTGGGCACCTAAATATTTATAATATTCACCAACCTTGCCTTGAACCAGGTATGATTGGCTTATTCCCATTAGGCAGTATGATGTTATATCCAAAAAGACTTCTAAATGAAATTGGACCCTAAAAAAGTTCTGTCCTAGATTTCTCATCTAAATATGTTTTGCAAAAAATATTCTGGATATCTACTCAGAAGGATTCAGTGGTATTACTTGCTATTGCTAACTAGTTAACTTCCCCCTTGCATAATATGCCATTATGTACTGACACCCGGTTTGCAGAAGAAATCAATGACCTCATAGTAGTTCAGCTTGTGTTTTTCAAGTTTATGTAAATTACCCCCACAGAAAAGCTTGCTGTGATCACTATGCTCTGGAATTCTCATTTTGTTTAGAAAAATGAGGGGATCTTCCGAGCTGAAATAAAGAATATTTTAAATAAAAAGTTGCCTGATTAGTTTAATAGTTGTCATGCAGCAACCCAAACACAAAGTTACAGGAAATCTTAGTGAATAATAGTCATTTGTCAGTAGAATACAAATCCTACAATACCACAAGAAAGACTTTAAGCTGAGTAAATGAAAACTAATTTTAATGATTGTTTACTGCAAACATGTTGACCTCCTTCAAGATTTACAGTTTGTTTTTACAAAAAAAAAAAAAAAAACCTCATTGCAATATCTATTATCATGCTTGGACAGGGAAGTCCCTTGTAGACTTGTCTGAGAAACATCCCAGGAGGAAGTACTAGAGATTACCCCTATTGTCATTTAGCCTTGTCTTATAGTATCAGGCGGAAGTGTTTTAAAAAGACTAAACCTCTAATTAGATGACACCACAGCTGTGCCAGCAGCTGAGAATGATATTTAACAGCAATATTTGCTATGTATGCATAGGGTTTAAAGGTCCATTAAGTTTCATTGGAATGCCATCCCACAGTTACCTATTAGGTTTGCCAAATACACACACACACACACACACACACACACACACACTATACCTGTATATATTTTTTTCCTTAATCCCCCACTTTCAGCATAAACTTAGTCTTCCTTTACTCCCCTGTTTCTCCACTGAGCTCCATTCTTTCCATTTACCAGTGCGTTATCAAACAGGGAGTCTGTAAGAAAACATCCCACACTCAGCTTGAGCGCTTGACACAGAAGTGCAGTTAAATCACACTTGTTAAATAATAAAAGTAAATAGAACAAACGTAGTCAAAACAGTACGGTAACCAAAATGGATAGTCAGCCAAGCCAAAAGGCCAGGGATCAGTGTAGTCAAACAGCAAGCAGGATCTGAAGCCAGAAGGGATGTTAGCCAAGCAAGTCTTTAAACAGGAATGCAGGAAATAGGAGCTTGCAATTAGCTGACAGCTGAATGGCCAGCTCAGAGAGGGAAGGGCTGAGCAAAGCCCTGACAGTTGCTGAACATGGACTGTTTATTGAAAACGCAGGTACACAAGTAATACTCTGGACAATCCCCCCCTCCCCCTTTACATTCCGGGCTGGGTAGACTGTCCAATCAGCAGTGAGAGCTTTTGGAGGAATTCGCCCCCACCAATCTCACAGCTAATCTACATACACATCCCATAATATCAAAGGCAGATAGACACAATAGAACATTGGAATACAGCCACACCCCAAACGACCCAGCAACGAGTACACAACAAAAAGAGAAAATATATATGTAGCACTGACCCTCGAAGGAGCTGCTGGTTTTATTGGGCTTACTGTTACCTTCTTGACTGCTTCTCCGTCTCGGGGTTCCCATGATAGATGGCCCAAAAAAATGTGGAAACTGACACTAAATCTTCTTTTTGGTTATTTATTTGAAACAGAAACAGAGTTATTAAGATTAGGGTAGAGGGTTAGGAGTAAGTTCAGGTACTTTAGACTGCAAAAATGGAAAGTCTTTTATAGGAAAAATCCAGAGAATAGCAACCGTTTCACAGCTGGATTTCACAGCCCCCGGATAGACCTCCTCTCACTAGGCCTAGCAGCCGGTAGGATGTTAAGCAAAGTCTCTGTCACAGACTTGAGCATAGAATATTTGAGAAAGTCTCTGCCACAGACTTGAGCGTAGAATATTTGAGAAAGCCTCTGCCACAGACTTGGGGGGATACAGAGGGACATAGACAAATTTAAAGAGCTATCATACGGTACCAGTATCTCTCAGCCGATCCAGCTATACAGTATGAGTGTAGATCCATGGAGTGTCCTTCAACTAAGCCTCCAGGCTCCTCCAGAGAAGCCAGCCTTGCGCACGGCCTTCTCCTGAAGAGTCCTCCCCTGGGGTTTCTCCAGTTGCTGGGCCTCTCCCTTACATGAGACGGCACCGGACCACCTTTGGATCAATAGGCCCCGAAATCCATTCAGGCCTGTCCCTGCAGTTGCGTTGCCTAGGGCCAGCCGGCCCCGAGACTCAGGATACGCGGTTCCGCACCCCAGGCCAGGGGGGCTGTGGGGCTGGTCAGGAGGACCAGAACCAAACAGACAGAAAATAATCTCTCGAACAGAGCCCCCCGTGACACTGATGTCAGTGCCTTAGATACCACCTCCCAGAATTCACAGCAGGAGAACACTCCCACTGGGCTGATTCCGAAAGGACAGTGGCATTCAGTACACCCAGCTAGACTGCGTTCTCACTCTCGTTGGTGGTGACAGCGACACCTGTGGTCAAGGAGAACCCAGTGCAACCCAGCTAGACTGGTACTGAAACCAGAAATTTTGAAAATTAGCCCCAAAACCCAACTGTGGTTTCAGGAAAATTAACTTTGAAAAAACCATAGCGCCTGCTCATCAGGAGCCAGCGCTACATATAATATATATATATATATATATATATATATATATATATATATATATATATATATATATATTTATATATATATGTACACACACACACAACATTTCAGTGTGGCTGTACAGTGAGTCCAATTAGTATAGATCAGACTCCTGGATTTCTCGGTCACCCTGTGCCCCTATTAGAGACACAGAGTAACTTAGACATAGGAGGTGCACGGGGAGCTGAAACAAGTTTTTCTCAACCACCTCAAGGGATTCTGGGTTCCACCAGCCCCCCCCCCCCCTCCCCCAAAATGACTCTGTCACAGAGTCTATACCCTATGTAAGCTAAAATGCCAGCAACTCAGGGCTTACATAGAATCAAAAGGAGTATGGGGGGATCGAAATGGAGGAAAGTATGTGTTGCAGGGAAGGGCAAGTTAAAGTGAATCTGTAGCTTTGTCCTGTATGGGAAAAGCAAAGATCCACCTTAAAGTGGTTGTAAAGTCAGAAGGTTTTTTTGTCTTAATGCATTCTATGCATTAAAAAAAAAAACCTACTGTGTGCAGCAGCCCCCCTCAGCCTCCCTAATACTTACCTGAGCCCATCTTGATCCATCAATGTTGCAGGAGTGTCTCAGCTGCCCGGGACTCTCCCTCCTCAATGGTTGAGATGACAAATTGGCTCCATTGGCTCCTACCGCTGTCAATCAAAGTCAGTGAGACAGTGAGGAGAGAGTGGGGGCAGGGCCAAACCACAGCTCTGTGTCTAAATGGACTCACAGAGCAGTGGATCGGGTAAGCCCATAGTGTGCTGCTTACTGTGGGGGCACTGGGTAGGGGGAGGGGGTCATAAGCATCAGCAAGGGGCCGAGAAGAGGAGTATCTGGGCTGCTCTGTGCAAAACCACCTCACAGAGAAGGTGAGTATAACACGTTTGTTATTTTTAAAGAAAAAAAAAGAGATTTTAGTATCACTTTAACATATTGTCCAGCACTCCCTAAATGTGCCAGACCTGCAACTTACCCACACTGCAGTATGGGTCCGTTTGAGCTACTGTATTCTACACTGAGATGACTATTTAAATAAATGGCAATGGAATGCACTGTACAGTAACAGTGAGTTACCACAATGCATACACTTGAATACACTTGAATAGGGCATTGGAGCTCAATTTTTAGACTTGGGTTGAAGCGATTGTAAAGGAAAAATGTAAAAGAAAAAATAACAAACATGTCTATATTTATCTGCTCTGTGCAATGGAATTCTGTGTCAATGGAATTGCACAAAGCAGCCCAAACCTCTCTTCTTGGGTACCCCGCTGATGCTCCTGGCTTCTCTTTCCTCTCCAGTGCCTCCATGAGAAGCCACTACCCATGGGGGCACTCGTGTGTGCTCGCCCTGGAAACCCCGCTGCTGTGTCCATTGACAGATGCAGTGGGACTTGGCCACGTCCCCTGATCCCTCATCACTGGCTTTGATGGACAGGTGCCCCAGCAAATCCAGTTAGATACAGAAGTGAGGGGAGAGAATAGCTGCAGACATGCACAGTGCTGGATCAAATAAGGGCTCAGGTAAGCATTGGGGGGTGAGGGGACCAATTCGATGCCTAAACATTTTTTACCTTAACCACTTGCCGACCGACTCATGCACATTTACATTGGCAAAGTTTTTTGTTACCGCAAATTGGTGTATCAGTACGTCTGCCCCTTTAGGAGCCTGCTGCATGGCGGAGGACCCGATGAGCATGGCCAGCGGGCGTGATCACCGGCGCCCCCCCCGCAATCGCGGACATGAGAGCCAGAACAGGGACTTGTGTGTGTAAAACAAACAGCAATATGTCTCCTCCCCCAGTCAGTCCCATCCCCTCACAGTAAGAAACACTCAAACACAGTTAAAGAGGGATTCCACCAAAAAAAAAAATATTAAAAGCCAGCAGCTATAAATACTACAGCTGCTGACTTTTAATAAATGGACACTCACCTGTCCCGGGTTCCAGCGATGCCGGCAGCCGAGGCCAATCGATCACTCGGCTCTCGGCTGCTGTCGCCACCATTCTAGGTGAGGGAATCAGGAAGTGAAGCAAATCGGCTTCACTCCCGGTTCCCTACTGCGCATGCGCGAGCCACGCAATAGGAAATCTCCGCGCTGTCACTGGGACCCGTGTGTGTCCCAGCAGACAGCGCGGCAGGGCAGGAAATGGCGTAGACTCCCACGGGAGTCTATGCCCGGAAGTGGGTGAAAATACCTGTCTTTGACAGGTATCTCCACCCCCCTCCCCCCTGAAAGGTGTCAATTGTGACACCGGAGGGGGGGAGGGATCCGATCAGCGGAGGTTCCACTTTAGGGTGGAATCCCGCTTTAACTTCTTGATCGCCTCCTGGTGTTAACCCCTTCCCTGCCAGTGACATTTACACAGTAATCAGTAATCATTTTTATAGCACTGATCGCTGTATAAGTGTCAATGGTCCCAAAAATCCATCAAAAGTGTCCGATTTGTCCGCCCCAATGTCCCAGTACCGCAAAAAAATCACAGATCACTGCCATTACTAGTAAAAAAATAAAAAATGCCATAATAATGCCATAAATCTTTTCCATAGTTTGTAGAAGCACTTTTGCGCAAACCAATCAATATACGCTTATTGCGATTTTTTTTTTTACCAAAAATATGTACAAGAATACATACTGGCCTAAACTGATAAAGAAATTTGTTTTTTAAAAACATTTTTGGGGATATTTATTATAGCAAAAAGTAAAAAATATTGTTTTTTTTTCAAAATTGTTGCTCTTTTTTTGTTTATAGCGCAAAAAAATAATGCAGAGGTGGTCAAATACCACCAAAACAAAGCTCTATTTGTGGGGAAAAAAGGACATGAATTTTGTTTGGGTACAACGTCACATGACTGCGCAATTGTCAGTTAAAGCGACGCAGTGCCGTATCGCAAAAATGGTCTGGTCAGGAAGTGGGTAAATTAAGATAAAAAATGTTTAGGCTTTAGAACCACTTTAAGGCCCCTTTCACATGTGCTTTCACAGTATGTCCGCATTTCATCCATCCGTTTTCGGATGAAATACGGACATACATGCATCCCTATGGGATAGCGGGTGTCAGCAGATGAACATGCGCTGACACCCGATATCATCCGTCCCCGCTATGGTCTGATTCTGCAGACAGGGGAAAATCCTATTTTTCTATCCATCTGCAGAGTGGATCAGATGAACACGGACAGACGGTCCAGCAAGTGAATGTTCACGGGACGGATCATCACGGATCCGTCCCATGTGAAGGGACCCTAAGGCTGAAGTTTCAACAGTAGGGATGTGTTAAGGTATTAAGGCATGTTTTATCTGCTTATAGAAAAATACCCATTAATGTAGCAGAAATCAGGGTGCTCCTAACTTCCAGTTTGAGGTGATAACACAGTACCTCTGCTGTCTAGAATGCCAAATAGTGCTGTAAGACCTGCCCAATTCTCTTCTGCTAGATTACAGAGCACCTTCCACTCTCCACATCTCCATAACCACTTGCCACAGTACATCATCTTCCTTGAGCTCCGGCGCCGACACTGAATAATCAGCTATTACCAACATACCGCTACCACTAACACCTTAAACTGCAATGAAGAAACACCCAGGCAAGTGTCTGGCTAAAAAAGGTACCTCAACGGAATCGATAAAACGGTCCCTAGCCACTGAACCAGAGGAGGCAGAAGACATGGACGGGTTAGGCCGCTCGCCATGTGGTATGCACTCCAGCACAGGCTCCGCCTCCCGCAGTAGGTCTGAGCTCAGGCACTGCTCCCCCGACTCGTCAGCGGGATCAGAGGGCGAGGAGAGCACACATAGATGCTCGAGAGTTGCAGCATTGGTAAGTGATCTACCCATCAAGACAGACTTGGCATCCATGCTTTCGGGCCTTGAGCGGGTCATTAGGAAGGAGGTATCCACCATTCGCTCTGATCTATCGCAGGTCTTAGAGAGGGTGGAAAAGTCTGAACAATGGCTAGACCACCATGCGGCCGCCATTAGGTCCCTCCAGTCCACTACCCGCCAACTTGCCATAGCACACAGAATGACACTCTATAAAATAGACGACCAGGAGAACCGTAATAGATGCAACAACATTAGAATCGGGGGTTTCCCAAAGGCAATGGGAGAGGAAGATCTGCTCCCCTCCATTCGAGGCATCTTTAACAGGCTCCTGGGCCTAGCTGCAGATAACCCACTGAAAATTGATAGAGTGCACAGGGCTCTGCGCCCTCACAATCTCTCCTCTAGCAATCTCTCCTCTGAGAGATGTCATCTGCAGAGTACACCATTACCCTGAAAAGGAAATGATTATGAAAAAAGCCAGGGAAGCCACAAAATTGGACTTTGACGGGGCAATTCTCACCTTCTTCCCTGACCTGACGAGAGAGACTCTGGAGAGACACAGGGCTCTATGCCCCCTCACTGAAAAATTGCGGGCTGCTTCCGTTGGATACAGATGGAGCTTCCCTGTGAGTCTTACCATTGCCAGATAGAGATGACATGCTCCGTGACGGTAAATATTCCCACATGATATAAACCTATGACGGCTCTTTGGAATGGTCGGCCCCCCTAGCTAACCTAGCTGGGGGATGATTACCATGAATGTCCACTAACGAGAGTTAAGCTAATAGACCGGGATATAGACATATTGCTTAGCAGGATCTGGTAATGTTATAGGGGTTATTTTGTTAGAGTTACATTAAGATGTGTAAGTTTTAACGGTTAAACTTTTTTTATCTTTGTGTACACATGTGGTCGGCGCCGGGACATCGGGACACTGCCCACGCTCCTTCTGGACATCGTGTCTTGATGCCCGGGTCCCGTCATCCCCCTTTACGTGGGTGGTGTGTGGTCCGGTGCTCACGTGTCCATGCCTTTTGATGGGCATGGGGGCACATGGCCATGCGCACTCCCTCGCTTTGGCACTGCAGACTTATGTGTGCATCAATGTCCACTCCCCCACAAAGGCCTATGTTTTGTTCTATATGCATTATTAACTTCCTACTTCTCCTGCCTTCATCTCTCGACTCCCTCTTACCCCTCTCCTCCTCCTCCTTATCCTATCCCGATTCGGTCCATCTCAGGCTCACAACCCTAAGAACTTGGTGTTAGCGGTCTCCATCCTTAGCTCCCATGGCTACAACAAATTTAATATCGTTTAACGTGTGGGGCCTACATGCCCCTGGTAAGAGACACAACCTGTATAGAGAACTGGGTTGCCTGCGGGGAGACATGATCTTCCTGCAGGAGACCCATCTTACTCATACTACCTCTGTAAAACGTTATTCACAACAGCACCCCAAGTGGTACTATAGTCTCTCAGACGTACACAAAGCAAAAGGGGTAGCCATTGGCTTCCACAGGGGAACCCGTGTTCACATGATCCTCCAGATAGACGTCTGGAGGATCATGCACCCACGGGAAAGGGACTTCACATATTACTCACATATCCATCAGTCGTACTCTAGAATTGACCTACTTCTTATAGACCACTACCACCTACCCATGCTAGTTAAATCGACTGTTGAAACCTCCCCCATATCCGACCATGCACCGATCATGCTCACAATTAAAATCCTGTCCCTGCCCCTAAAATCCACAAATTGAAAATTAAAACAAGGAACTTGTTACGGATGACATTGACAAGAAACAGATAGAAGATGAATTATCCCGCTACTTCACAGATAACTCACACCCTGACGTCTCACTGGGAACTCTATGGGAAGCCCACAAGGCTTACATCCTGGGCAAACTAATTGAGTTAGGAGCAAGGAAACTAGGGAACGCTTAGCTAGCCAAACTAAATTATTTAAAGAGATCACATCGCTAGAACAACAACACAAGAACAGGCAATCACAGGAGATTTTTCAGATCTTGACTGCGTAACGGGAAGAGCTGAAGTCCCTCCTACACTTAGAACAAAAACAACGGTTCCGTATAGTATCACACAATATCTACAAATGGGGAAATAAGCCCAGTAAAATACTAGCCCGCTCACTACAACATATGAAGTCTGCAGCCTTCATTGCAAAAATTTAAAGCTCCTCTGCAACTATGATACACGACACACCCAGTATAGCTAGAGAGTTTCGGAGGTTCTATCAGCACTTATATCAAGTACAACACTCAATCACGGACCACGAACTTAAGAAAAATCTTATTAGAGATTATCTAGAATGGTCAAATTAGCAAAGACTCCCACCAGAGGCGTTGTCCTCGTTGGAAGGGGAACTTATCACCTCGGAGTTACATTGCGCCCTAAAAGCCATGGCAAACGGTAAAGCACCGGATGGACCTTCAGTGGCCTATTATCAAGCTTTTGCAGATATTTTATTGCCGACGGACTATGCAAATGTAACCTCTAAAGGCGGTGTCCTCTGATCGGAGACAACTCACACGCACATTACACTTATACCCAAACCCGATAAGGACCCTAGTAACTGTGGAAGCTACCGCCCCATTTCTTTATTAAATTTAGATGCAAAATTATATGCCAAGGCTATTGCAAACAGGCTTCTCCCCTTGATCCCACAATGGATCTCAAAGGACCAAACTGGCTTTATCCCGGGTAGGAAAGCAAGGGATAACTCCCTTCGCACCCTCTCACTGATAGTCCATGTCCGCAGATCCTCCCAGCCCACCCTTTTGCTCTCTACCGATGCTGAGAAAGCATTTGACAGGGTGGACTGGGAGTTTCTCATGGCAACACTGGCCCATATAGGTATAATACAATATAAATTAATCTCTTATATCCAAAATTTCCACACTATATAACTACCCCACGAGACAGCTACGCATAAACGGTATACTGAGTGACCCCTTCACTCTGCATAATGGCCCGCGACAAGGGTGCCCCCTCTCGCCAATTTTATTTGCCCTGACATTAGAACCCTTTCTTTCTGTAGTGAGACCATAAGTATTGAGAACATAAGTATGCTGCATATGCTGATGATATCTTATTTTATATACAACAGCCCTTGATAACCCTCCCTAACCTTATGATGGAATTCTCCACATACAGCACTATCTCTAACTTTAAAATCAACATGACGAAATCTGAAATATTAAATATATCTACTCATCCCTCTACGGTGTCACAATTAAAACAAGCCTTCCCCTTTAGTTGGCAAGAGAGAAGAATGAAATATTTAGGCATATTCCTCACATAAAACCCAGCCGCAATGTTTCGAACAAATTTTATACCCCTCCTTAACACAGTCCGATCTGATCTGCAGAAATGGTCATGTCTCACTCACTCATGGTTAGGAAGAATCGTAGTTGTAAAGATGAATATACTCCTCAGGGTGTTGTTTTTACTCCAAATGATACCTTATGGTATGGTAAAAACCCAGTCGTGATATCAGTCCACCAAAAAAAGGTTTTATATGTGTGAAAACATGATAAAAATTGTATTTGCATACAGTATTGTATGACCGCGCAATTGCCAGTTAAAGTAGCACAGTGCTGAATAGCAAAAAATGCCATGGTCATAAAGGGGGTAAAACTTTCCTGGGCAGGGGTGGCTATTATAAGGCGAAAGGTGTCTTCTAGACAAGCAAGGATAGCATTAGATTTCTGATCTCTGGAACTTGGATTACACACACACACACCTTGACCTAACCTTTCATTTCTAGGGGGAAAAGACTTCTAAGCTGAAGAAAGTGGGCATGCATATACTCCCCCATTCAGACATTCAGGCCTAAAAATCTGGGAAAATAGTTAAAGGGGCTGCAAACCCTCATGGTTTTTCACCTTAATGCATTCTATAAAGCAATCAGGATGACTGGGGGTTGGGACTTTGAATGAAGCAGGCAGGTGTAAAACATTTAAATTTATTGGAAAATCAATGGTAAGTTGCATGAGGGTAATCATGAGTACACCAAGAAGACCAATATAGTCCATTCAATGGATAAACATACAGCAATAACAATTAACCACTAAAAATACAAATCACATATTACAAGTGATCATTAAGTAAGTAAAACATATAGTTGGCATAAAACATGGCATATAGTAGCTCTATGCATTTCGTGGATTCATCCACTCTTCAGGAGCATGCACGTGGAAAACTGAATGCTGTAGTGTAATAACAATATCTGTAAGGTCTGACCCTGTCACGGAAAGTAGAGATTAAAATAAAGTAATTAGAAGTAGTATTGGCTAGGATAAACCCCCCAAAACCACTCTCAAAAGTACTTACATTATCTATATCTATGCAGTAGCAATGTGCCAAAATGAATCAGAATAACCCCATACGGGTATCACCGATGGGAGCTGAGGTGGTTAAGGCAGACCAGGACTGGACAAAGATGGTTTCCAAGAAAGGAAATTCATGCATTAAGGTGAAAAACCTTTTTTTAGTACTGCAGCCCCCCCAGCCTCCCCGTTTTACTTACCTGGACAATGTCATCCTCTGTCCTGGAACGAGCACACCATCTGTAGCTGGTGTCTCATGCTCCCACTGCTGTCAATCAAATCCAATGATGTAGCGTCATGCGGGGGGGGGAGTCCTCCATTCTGTGTGAATGGACACAGATGTGGGACTTGGGAGCGCATGGGTGTCCATCAAGGAGAGCCCTTCTCCAATGAGGACAATTGATGCGGAGAGGAGCCACCAGCACCACCATGGGACTCCAGAAGAGGAGGTTTGTGGCCACTCTGTGCAAAGTGAACTGCACAGTGGAGGTACTTATAACATGTTTGTTATTTAAAAAAAAAAAAAAAAACTAAGGTTTACAACCCCTTTAACTTCAACCACTACCCTCAAAAGCTTACAAAAGATTTTGAGTGTGGGTTTGCAATATACTTCCCATTTTAGACATCTAGGCCTAAAGTCAGTGAAAACGGTCAACATCAGCCACTACTTTCACAAGATTGGCAAAGATTTCAAAGCTGAAGGGCGTGGAGTAGGCAAATACTTCCTATTTCAGACATCTAGGCCTAAAAGTCAATGAAATTGGTCAACATCAACTGTTACTTTCAAAATATTAGAATATCAAATTGAATATTTTGCAATACATTAGCTATAAACGAGACGTTTGCCATAAATGTATTTTTAGAAATTGTAACCAGTAGCAGAACGTTCTGTTCTGTTCAAGGTTCTATCTTCAAGACTTCATCGTCTTAGAGGGTTTAAAAATGGGAAGTACAGATGACAGGCGTTAAGGAGAAATTAGAAGAAGCAGCGTCCAATATTCAGATTAGGTCATTCATATTCAGGGTAGCACTCTGTGCTCAGATTGGGCATTCCATAGGTATGTGTAACGTTAAGAAACTCAGTGTGACAGTGTGTTTATCTCAGGGCACAGAATGCCATATGCCCACACATCAAACAGTGTGGGAACAGACGTTATTAGCTGTGCAGCTGTACCGAGATCCTGTTCACACCCTTCCTGTATGCAATGCCTAAGCAGGGGCTATTATTTTCCCAACAGGCTTGTGATTTCTCCTCTTCCATTCTGTGCCGCCGTCTCTGCTTCCAGTCTCTGGGGAGGGAGGCCTAGGCACTTGTCTTGCTGTCAGCCTACAGTTCCTTATTGTTCTCTAACTAAGGTGTAGATAGTGGGCTAGACGGCATTCCCTGGTACTCAGATAAGGCTCCTGAAACCTTTTTTCTTATGTGTGCTGGGTAAAAGAATGAAATATCTTTTTTTTTGGTTGCCAAACTTTAGACTGCTGAGAGAATTATTTGTTGACGAGTTGTTGTAGATTTTTTTGCTAATATAATTATTATTAATAAACATGAAAATTCAAAGAAGCTCCCTCAAGCACAGTTTATTAAAGGTATTATTGTGCAAAATATTAAATATTTAAATAGAATTACATAGTAATTATGAGGAAAATGGCATCCCTTGGTACTATGAGAAAACATGGTTATCTTTGGTTCCCAGTAAACATGGGATTGTGGTTAGATGTCAATATGCACAATTATTTCTGCCTAGCGTTCCTGGTTATACAGTCAGGTGATAGCCATACAAAGATTATTATTCACGATTTATATAGCACCAACAGTTTATGCAGCGCTTTACAATGTATAGAGGGGAAAACACAATTACGGTACAATACAAAAGGTACAGGAGGGCCCTGCTTGTAGAGCTTACCGTACATTCTAAAGGAAGGGGGTGGTGGTACAAAAGGTAATAACTGCAGATGAAAGATGAAACAATTTCGATTGTGCAAGAAAATCAATTTTATATGCAGCAGGCTGGGGGTTTATTTAGAGCCATCAGAATGATTACATTCATGCAATTGTTTATTGATTCAAATGGGTTCACCTAGTTATGGCATTCATTAACTCTTGTATGTCAATCGACTTAGTCACCATACAGTATCTTGATTATTCTCTGACTCTGGTTTTTATATGATTTTCTACTGACTTATCATACCCGCAGATAGATATTGTATTAGGGGTCTGATTCTGTGACAATGTATGATATTACATGATGAAAGAGGAATATTAAGCAATAACATCACATGTGAAGTGAATGATTGATTCATCAAAGAGAGAGAAGTTTAATATGCTTCAGTTTTTTTTCACAACTATTGTCTGCTTACTTTTAAGTAGACTACAGTACATTCCTTGTTCCAGCGCCAGCACCTCCACTATCTTCAACAGCTGTGGGCACTACATGGCTTTACCAACTTGTTATTTAAACTACATTGAGAAGCTTTTTCAACAGCATAGCATCCATATTGCTCCCCTGAGCTACCAAACCAAAGTGTTTTGCCTCTGCCTGACTTCAGCAGCCTATCACCCCTGCATCCACAGTCTCTGCAGACTGTATTGCAAGCATGCTGCACTTGCAGCCACAGCCACATCTACAGTCTCTGCCGCATCCCTTCTGCACCCACAGCATCCCTGCAACATCCCTGCAACATCGCAGCCCTGCTGCATGTCTTCCACATCCACAGACTCTGACTCCTCTCCATTGCTCCTGCAGCCCCTCTGCATTTCTGAAACATCCACAGACATTTATGCACTCACAGCCTTACTGTACCTCTGCAACATTCACAGAATCTACTGCATCTCCACTGTACCCATATCACCTCTGCAACATTCACAAACTGCAGTGCACCCACAGCCTGGCTGGACCTATACAATATCCACAAACTCTGTTGCATCCCCACTGCAATTACAGTGTCTGCTGCACCTCAGCTGCACCTGCAGTCTCAGCATCTCTGCTGCATCCACAGCTTATGCAGCACCTACACTGCATTCACAGTCTCAGCCGCACTTTCACACCATTGCGCTTCTGCTACTTTCTCGGTCTCTGCTGCAGGGCTGCTGCACCCAAGCTGCATTTGCAGTGCTCACTGAACCTTTATGCCACTTTAGTTGCCCCCCCCCCCCCCGGTTTTTGCAGCCGCCACAGCTTCAACCTTTGTTTCTCCTGCAACAGTCTCTGCACACACAGTCTGGGTCCCTGCTGTGCCACTTCAGCTCTCAATGTCTCTGCAGCATCTACAGTCAGAGCCTCCACTACACCATCTTTGCATCTACAGACTCCACATTTACCCTGATTCCAGTTACCCAGTGCCTCAGTCCTCTCCCACCTTCTACTTTCTTGTCACCCAGCACCCACTCTGCTCTGCATCTGTGAGTACCTTTAAATGACTGGGGATAGTCTACAGGTAAACCCAAACTGCAGAACATCCACTACCTCAAGATTCTACTCCAAGGGAAAGCAGCCACGCTGAAAAGCAGGGTCTACATTTCAGATTCTGACAATGTACATAAAAACAAAGTGGAAAACTAGCCAATAATTTTTTATGGTTTTGAGTAGAGTTTGAAGGGACAAAACTTAAGATAACTTAAAATGTAATATGCCTTTAAAAGTTGTCACTATGAATAGTATGACCATTTAAAGGTTTTACTTTCCTCCTGTTCAGATGACAACTGTCAATTGTGAGTCATCACTTGTTTTCAGTAACAGTGACACAACAGAGTCAGATAATAATGAAAAAATGTTCCCCATTCTATTTAAACCTACAAAAAAAATCAAGTTTTACTTTAACAATTCATTTTAAAGGGAAAGTATGGATTTATGAAAAACAAACATCAATACTAGGGATGGGCCGGACACCCCCTGGTTTGGTTCGCACCAGAATATGCAAACAAGCAAAAAGTTCTAGCGAACATGCAAACTCTACTAAAGTCTATGGGACACGAACATGAAAAATCAAAAGTACTAATTTTAAAGGCTTATATGAAAGTTATTGCCATAAAAAGCGTATGGGGACCCGGGTACTGCCTTAGGGGCATGTATCAATGCAAAAAAATGTTTTTAAAATCACCAGTTTTTTCAGGAGCAGTGATTTTAATAATGCTTAAAGTGAAACAAGAAAAATGAAATATTCCTTTAAATATCATGCCTGGGAGGTCCCCTTAGTCTGTCTGTAAAGTGGCACATCTGTGCAATCTGTAGAACAGTGCTGCAGAAAAATTACATTTCTAAAGGAAAAAATTAAATTTAAACTTGCTCGCGGCTGTAATGTATTGCCGGCTCCCAGCAATATAGATGAAAAATCAAATACCAAAGGGCCTATATATATATATATATATATATATATATATATATATATATATATATATATATATATATATATATATATATATATATATTCAGTATAGTATATATATTCAGTATATATATATATATATATATATATATATTCAGAATTGCTGCTGTAAACCTATCATAGCCATTTTTATTTGTTTCCATTAGGCAGTACACTTCCTCGTACTCCTCTGTGAGGAGCTGTTGCACCAATTCAGCCCAGCGGCTTCTGGGCCACCCTTTAAATGATGCCATGTTTTCGAATTCAGCCAGGCAGTCCTCAATGTGGTCATCTGGTAGCATCGGCTGTAAAAAGTCACCAACACAAATTCTACCTTTGTTACCACTGAGAGCAGCGCCAACCTTTTCTACTATCTCAGAGGGTTTCTGTCCCTCCGTGAGAGACCTGCTCTCCACAGTAGGCTCAACCACTAGCACTTGATCCCCAGGTTTAGACTCTCTGACCCTGGCAGACCGGTTGGCAACCCCCCTCCAGGCCCTCGCTAATGGTTTATGCCCATGTAACATAGAGTAGGATGCACAGCAACTCAGGGATGCTGTGGCAGGATGCAGAATGCTGTGGCTCACCACTCAATGATGTGACCCTGGCGGGGATCAAAGGGGACCTTTGGTGCATGCTTTGGCCAATTAGTAGCCGTCATTACACTGCAATCTCGCAATGCATTATGGGGGCACGACGTGGTGCTCAAATTTGCTGCAAATGCCACATATGTTTGGTTCACCTGTAAACAAACGCCCGATGTCAATTCGAAAATCGGAACCATCCCTAATCCATACTTATGCTACAGCCATTCCACGTCAGCTCTAATCTCCAGATCTGAGTAATCAAATGACCAATCACAGTTTGGTGTGGACAAGGTGGATTAGAAGTTATAAACCTATCATCGATTCAATTTAGTCCAGATGAGATTAAGGTACTCTCATTAGAACTAAGCTTCTGTCCCACCCAAGATTATGATACTTATGAAACCATAAAGGACTTACACTTGTTTGTATGTACCCTAACTTTAAATATACTATATGCCAAAAAAGAAGCTAAATGTCAGGACCTGGAGACCAAGAAAGTCTATATATTCCACTAAGGATTTCAAGGCAATTAGAGATTTGACACTATTATTAGAGGTAACTCTAAAGATCGTATTGATAATAATACAATAGAGAGTTTCCATTTGGAAGTTTCTGATAGATAGGAAATAGACTTTTCTAGATGACTCAAAAAGAAAACTTAAAAATTCCCTTCTGCTAACCTTAACCCTAATGTTGCTGCATTTCTGAAACAAGACATTAAAGAGATTCAAAGTATGCCTAATTCTCATAATAGAAACTCGAATCTAACTAAAAACCAAGTACAGGCATTACAACATCTTAAAAAAATTGTGCTATAACCATAAAACCATCTGATAAAGGTGATAATAGAGTGGTAATGGACAATGACCAGTGCATTCATATCTCTGTGCTCCTTGTAGATACATTCAGTAAATAGTTTTATAGGTTGTTCGATATGCCATCACAAAGTATAATATTCACAAAAACTAATTCATAACAGTTTCCAAAAATGTCCACATTTTATGCCCTCCCCAAGACCCTTAAGAAGCCAAAAGACAAACCACTAGGACCGATTGTTTCTGTTAGCGGAAGCATCACTCAAAACTTGGGTGAAGTGGTTGATGCACACCTTACACGAGTCTGCCATCGTTCATTAAGGATAGTATACACTTCTTGCAAATTATTGAGAATTTTCATGTAGAGGCCATCTTAGTCACTGCTGACATTGAAACTTTATACAGCTGCATTCCCCACTCTAAAGGCATAGCAGCCATCAAAATAGTGTTACAATAAAGGATTTGTCACCAGTAGGTGTACAATGAATTAATTGTAAAATTACTGGATTTCATTTTCCAGTATAAGTCTTTTGTTTTGGGTGCTCCACTATCTCCAGGTGCAGCACATAGAAATGGACAATTGTTGTGCCCCATCCTACATCAGTCTGTACCTGGGGAAAGCGAGTGTTGGCTGGTGACAACATGTGACTTATGCATATTTTGGCATGGCATCGCTATATCGATGACATCTTTGTTGTCTGGGCAGGATTTGCATAAGTTTCTTGAACAGATGAATTCTAATACATTCAACCTGAACTTCACTATGACACACCATCCTAAAAAAAAATAACATTCTTAGACATTGAAGTCCACAAACAAGAGAATGGCTTCCCTATCAGTGGCCTTTACCGCAAGCAAAACTATATTGCATGTGGATAGTTTTCATCTTTCCACTCTAATCTTATCAATCTCATATAGTCATAATGATAGGATTAAGCCTGAGTTAGACATTATTTCAGAAAGAGAGAGGGGAATTAAGGACACACCTCTTGGATGGAGGCTACAGTGAAACATGCCTATAAAAAGCTTATAGGAGAGTCACATACAAAAAGAAGATACAGAACAGCTTGCAGCAAAAATGCATCCTAAACTGTACTCACTCTAAAATAATGTCAGTCCTTAATGCATCAGTAGCAAATATCCCAACTGTATGCAGGCGTTATATGTCCCCTTAGTGGAAATGACAAAGTCCCAACTGTATCCAGAGCTCTATGTCCCCTTAGTAGAAATAGGAAAGTCCCAACTGTATGCAGGAGCTCTATGTCCCCTTAGTAGAAATAGCAAAGTCCCGACTATATGCAGGAGCTCTATGTTCCAATAGTATAAATAGCAAAGTCCCAACTGTATGCAGGAGCTCTATGTCCCCTTAGTAAAAAATGCCAGTGCACCTGGCTTCTATGAGTGACTCCCAGAGCCAGGGGGTTAAGATAAGTTGTGGCACTGTCCCTTTTAAGGGTAGCTAAATATTACTTCTAGCTGCCTTCTGCCTTTGTTGGATTTGGGGGTGGTAGTTATAGGTACTCAGACTGTCCCCTGATATCCTGCTGCTAGACAAACACTGCTGTTCAGGTCCTCCCTTGCAATACAGGGCATCGCCTGAATGAGACTGAATGGTGGTGAAGATCCCTCTGGTCAAACTGCTCCTTTCCTTCCCTCCTCAGCTCCTGCCTCCCCCTAGACCCAAGGCCCCCTCCAGGCCTCACTATCTTTGACTCAGCAATCCATGCTCCAACCAGAAACAACAAAACAAAAAAAACACTGGCCAGGCTCAACAATATGTATGGGCACATCTCACCACCATGCCAGGCCTCATGCCTTAGGAATAGTCAAACTCCCATAAAGATTTAGATCCCCCACCCCTGTACCTCTGCCAACTAGCTTCAGAACCAGGGGGAGGTGACACAGAGGCCTAACCTGCACAGCCCTCCAACCTGACCTGCGCTTGAACCCCACAGACATGCTCACTTTAGCTACTTGTGGGCCAAAGTAAATTTACCTAACTATGCACACTAGGGGGTGCTACATGTACTTCACATCATATAATATATCGTCTGTGCTCCTTTCCCTGTATTTTGGGTATCCGTTCATGTTTATATCCACATCATATCCACATCATAGTTTTGGCTTTCACAGCATTATCCCTTGTTTCTACTTTTCATAATTTTACTATCATATAGGTCTTATATTTGTATGTTTTTTCATATACAGAGTCCTTCTCCAACCCCTAAGAAAGATTTATTCTTGAAACGCGTTGGAAAGTTCCCACACAATACAATGCTCTTGTGCATATGAATGAATAGTTCTTATGATGGCAATGATAGGGGTGGAGGTATAAATGTGCACTCAGTTGGTTAACCACTTGAGATCCGCGCTATAGCCAAATGACGGCTACAGCGCGGATCTCTTTTCCGGGACTACGCCCCTGAGGGGCGCGCGCGGCACGCTCTGTGATCGGCGAGTCCATGAGACTCGCCTGATCACCGATCCGTGCAAGGGGTCGATCCCGACCCCTTATCACGTGATCAGCTGTCAGCCAATGACAGCTGATCATGTGATATAACGGAGCCGGTAATCGGCTATTATTCCTCCTCGCGCTGTCAGCGCGAGGAGAAAAAAAAAAGCCGATCACCAGCGGCCGTGATCGGGACATCAGTCCCGATCACCGCCAGCCCTGCCAGTGCCCACCTGCCCCCTGCAGTGCCACATGTATTAAAAGTAAGTGCCCCCCGTCAGTGCCACCCACAGTTCCATCCAGCAGTGCCACCCAGCAGTGCCCACAATCTGCCTCAAAGGTGCTGCACCCCAGTGCCACATATCCGTGCCCATCAGTGTCATCTACCAGTGCCCAGCAGTGCCGCCCATCAGTGCCCAGCAGTGCCACCTATCAGAGCCACCTATCAGTGCCACCTATCAGTGCCCATCAGTCCCATCTATCAGTGGTAAAACTATATAACAACAATACTGCGCAATAGTCGATTGGAAAAGAATTAGAAATAAGCTAAAGGCTGCTGACACGCTAAAATTAGGAACTTTTTAGCTGGGAAAAAATGTCAAAAATAAAGTGTAAGCGCCCAACTTATATATATGTGACTCTTAAAGTAATACAAACGTGTGTGTACACCTGTGTGACAACATATGTGAGAAGTGACCCCAAAAAGAAAAATGGGGGTAATACTGTATTGAAACAATTGATAAGAATAAAGTGGTGACCTGTAAATATGTGCATAAAACTAATTGGGGACTGTATGAATACTTATCCCAGTGAAAAGGAAAACAAAACAAAAACCAGTCAATATAAACACATACAAATGTGACTAATAACAGTGATAAAGTCCATAATGAAACAAGAAAAATATAGAGTCCATATAAAGACGTGCAGGATATCAATCTCAACGTATTGTAATATCAACCAGGATTCTATGGTGTTGTGACCAAAGAAGATGATATTTCACCCTGTGACGATCCCACCACCTTATAGGGTACAGGCTTACCGGATCTATATGACCCTAGCAGACATACGCCTCAGGGGTCAACCAGAGCTTGCAATCTCGGCCAAAGTAGTCCCAAAATTGGATGTTCCAATCGTGCCACATACGGTTCGCACAAACGACTAGATGTAATCACTGTTTTTCATATACATATACATGTACAACTCCGACAACGGCTCAGGCATGGAAGATGAAGAAACAAGGCCAACATGGCATAATAACGTTTTTTTTTAAAATCCTTTAATAAAAAAATTACTCAAACTCACATTTCCAGGATGAACAATAAAGCATATCAGAGGAAAATTGGCAGTAGCGGAGTCCTCCCGACGTGTTTCGACCTACAGGTCATCATCTGGGGTCTGTTAGAGCCCCCAGATGATGACCTGTAGGTCGAAACGCGTCGGGAGGACTCCGCTACTGCCAATTTTCCTCTGATATGCTTTATTGTTCATCCTGGAAATGTGAGTTTGAGTAATTTTTTTATTAAAGGATTTTTAAAAAAAACGTTATTATGCCATGTTGGCCTTGTTTCTTCATCTTCCATGCCTGAGCCGTTGTCGGAGTTGTACATGTATATGTATATGAAAAACAGTGATTACATCTAGTCGTTTGTGCGAACCGTATGTGGCACGATTGGAACATCCAATTTTGGGACTACTTTGGCCGAGATTGCAAGCTCTGGTTGACCCCTGAGGCGTATGTCTGCTAGGGTCATATAGATCCGGTAAGCCTGTACCCTATAAGGTGGTGGGATCGTCACAGGGTGAAATATCATCTTCTTTGGTCACAACACCATAGAATCCTGGTTGATATCACAATACGTTGAGATTGATATCCTGCACGTCTTTATATGGACTCTATATTTTTCTTGTTTCATTATGGACTTTATCACTGTTATTAGTCACATTTGTATGTGTTTATATTGACTGGTTTTTGTTTTGTTTTCCTTTTCACTGGGATAAGTATTCATACAGTCCCCAATTAGTTTTATGCACATATTTACAGGTCACCACTTTTTTCTTATCAATTGTTTCAATACAGTATTACCCCCATTTTTCTTTTTGGGGTCACTTCTCACATATGTTGTCACACAGGTGTACACACACGTTTGTATTACTTTAAGAGTCACATATATATAAGTTGGGCGCTTACACTTTATTTTTGCCATCTATCAGTGGTACCTATCAGTGCCCATCCGTGCCACCCATCCGTGCCACCCATCCGTGCCATCTTATCTGTGCCCATCTTTGCCCATCAGTGCCGCCTTATCTGTGCCCATCGGTGCCGCCTTATCTGTGCCTATTAGTGCCGCATTAACTATGCCTATCAGTGCCCACCAGTGCAGCCTATCAGTGCCCACCAATGCAGCCTATCAGTGCCCACCAATGCAGCCCATCAGTGCCCACCAGTGCAGCCTATCAGTGCCGCCTAATCAGCGCACTTCAATGAAGGAGAAAAATGACCCGTTTGCAAAATTTTATAACAAACTATTAAACATGATTTTTTTTTTGCATCTTTTTTTGTTTGTTTAGCAAAAAATAAAACTCCGAGCTGTAACTAAATACCACCAAAAGAAAGCTCTATTTGTGGGAAAAAAATGATAAAAATTTCATTTGGGTACAGTGTTGTATGCCCGCGCAATTGTCATTCAAAGTGCATCAGCGCTGAAAGCTGAAAATTGGTCTGGGACTGAGGGGGGTTTAAGTGCCCAGTAAGCAAGTGGTTAAATAATATGTTTATAATATGTGAACCATGATATTTTATATTGTCTGTTTTTACAAAAAAAAATTGTTTTTTACAAAAAATATTATTTTATGTAATGATAATGCTTAAAAAGTACCCAAAATTGCAACGTGCTCTATGGTATATTTATTTTAAGGGATGTTGGAATAATATGCACCTTTCACTTCATATATAACTTAATATTGCAGAACTGCAAGCCGAATGCATCTATCAATGAATTTTGAATGGTCTCAGAAGCTTCTCAAGTTGATGCCATTGACACAGATCCAAAGTCTGGCGACATGGGCCCTTAGGACCTCTAAATGCAGAACGTATAAAAATTACTAATGCGATAAAACGAATGTTCTCAGACTCTGCAGTCACTATGGAAAAAGCCATAGTTTAAAATTTTTGGGTCTGGGCTGTCTTTTTAAAGCAAATCTCTCATGGGAGAAAGACTGGTGCCATTATGTTTAACCTTTGGTTTTGTAGAATATTTGAGTCATTGGTCCAGTACAAGTATGCAGATCATGTATTTTAACCACTTTCAGACCGGACCATTTTGCTGGTAAATGACCAGAGGTCTTTTTACACTTTGGCACTGCGCTGCTTTAACTGGTAATTGCGCGGTCATGCAATGTTGTACCCAAACAAAATTTGCGTCCTTTTCTTCCCACAAATAGAGCTTTCTTTTGATGGTATTTGATTGCCTCTGCGATTTTTATTTTTTGCGATATAAACGTAAAAAGACCGCAAATTTTGAAAAAAAATGATATTTTCTACTTTTTGTTATTAGAAAAATCCAATAAACTCAATTTTAGTCATACATTTAGGCCAAAATGTATTCAGCCACATGTCTTTGGTAAAAAAAAAGTCAATAATTGTATATTTATTGGTTTGCGCAAAAGTTGTCACATCTACAAACTAAGGTACGTTTTCTGGAATTTACGCAGCTTTTAGTTTACGACTGCCTATCTCATTTCTTGAGGTGCTAAAATGACAGGGCAGTACAAAACCCCCCCAAATGACCCCATTTTGGAAAGTAGACCCCCTAAGGAAATTGATAAGAGGCATGTTGAGCCCATTGAATATTTTATTTTTTTGCCTCAAGCGATTGAATAATGACAAAAAAAAAATTTTTTTTTTTTTTTTACACAAAGTTGTCACTAAATGATATATTGCTCACACATGCTATGGGCGTATGTGAAATGACACCCCAAAATAAATTCTGCTGCTTCTCCTGAGTACGGGGATACCACATATGTGGGACTTTTTGGGAGCCTAGCCGCGTACAGGGCCCCGAAAACCAAGCACCGCCTTCAGGCTTTCTAAGGGCGTAAATTTTTGATTTCACGCCTCACTACCTATTACAGTTTTGAAGGCCATAAAATGCCAAGATGGCACAAAACCCCCACAAATGACCCCATTTTAGAAAGTAGACACCCCAAGCTATTTGCTGAGAGGCATGTTGAGTCCATGGAATATTTTATATTTTGCCACAAGTTGCGGGAAAATTACAAACTTTTTTTTTTTTTTTTTTTTTTTCACAAAGTTGTCACTAAATGATATATTGCTCATGCATGCCATGGGCATATGTGAAATGACACCCCAAAATAAATTCTGCTGCTTCTCCTGAGTACGGGGATACCACATATGTGGGACTTTTTGGGAGCCTAGCCGCGTACGGGGCCCCGAAAACCAAGCACCGCCTTCAGGCTTTCTAAGGGCGTAATTTTTTGAGTTCACTTCTCACTACCTATTACAGTTTTGAAGGCCATAAAATGCCAAGATGGCACAAAACCCCCACAAATGACCCCATTTTAGAAAGTAGACACCCCAAGCTATTTGCTGAGAGGCATGTTGAGTCCATGGAATATTTTATATTTTGCCACAAGTTGCGGGAAAATTACAAACTTTTTTTTTTTTTCACAAAGTTGTCACTAAATGATATATTGCTCACGCATGCCATGGGCATATGTGAAATGACACCCCAAAATAAATTCTGCTGCTTCTCCTGAGTACGGGGATACCACATATGTGGGACTTTTTGGGAGCCTAGCCGCGTACGGGGCCCCAAAAACCAAGCACCGCCTTCAGGCTTTCTAAGGGCGTTACAGTTTTGAAGGCCATAAAATGCCAAGATGGCACAAACCCCCCCCCCCAAATGACCCCATTTTAGAAAGTAGACACCCCTAAATTTAGGGGTACACTAGTGAGACTAGGTAATAAATGGCGGGTGCCCTGAAACTATAAAAAAATAACTAACCAACCAGCGTCACCTGTAACAGTTATATGGTGATCACTGGTGAAAGGGTTAACTAGGGGGCAATCAGGGGGCTTTATGCGGTAGTATATGGGGGTCCCTGGCGCTATAAAAAGCTGCGGCGAACCTAAATACCTACCTGCCTAACTAGCGTCACCTGTGACACTAATACAGCGATCAGAAAAACGATCGCTTATTAGGCTGGGTTCACACTGGAGCGATGCGGGAACGCCACGAATGCGCGGCGGGTTCCCGCATCGCATGCCTCCCGGCGGCAGTTCACACTGCCCTATGCGAACTGCTGGGAGTGTCAGTGAAATGTTAATGACACCCCCAGATCAGTTCGCATATCGCAGTGCGATCTGCAAACTTGGATCGCATGGTGTGAACACCCATGCGATCCGATTCTGCTGCGGACCAAAAAAAGGGTCCCGTGCGAGTTTGCGGCGGGTGCGGCGGGTGCGACACGAATTCAGCCATACTATCTGTATAGCTGAACTCGAATCGCACAGAGATCGGATGTGATTTGCACTGCAGTGCGGTGCGAATCACATCCGTTCTCATAAACCGCTGCAATGTGAACCCAGCCTTAGTGACACTGGCGACGGGGGGTGATCACGGGGTTAAACCTTTATTGGGGGGGTTAGGGGGGTACCTTAGAACTAAAGGGGGCTAACCCTAACTGCCCTAACAGTTATTAGTCACAAATGACACCTGCCGGGTGATCAGGGGGTTAAACCTTTATTAGGTAATAAATGGCGGGTGCCCTGAAACTATAAAAAAATAACTAACCAACCAGCGTCACCTGTAACAGTTATATGGTGATCACTGGTGAAAGGGTTAACTAGGGGGCAATCAGGGGGCTTTATGCGGTAGTATATGGGGGTCCCTAGCGCTATAAAAAGCTGCGGCGAACCTAAATACCTACCTGCCTAACTAGCGTCACCTGTGACACTAATACGGCGATCAGAAAAATGATCGCTTATTAGGCTGGGTTCACACTGGAGCGATGCGGAAACGCCGCGAATCCGCGGCGGGTTCCCGCATCGCATGCCTCCCGGCGGCAGTTCACACTGCCCTATGCGAACTGCTGGGAGTGTCAGTGAAATGTTACTGACACCCCCAGATCAGTTCGCATATCGCAGTGCGATCTGCAAACTCGGATCGCATGGTGTGAACACCCATGCGATCCGATTCTGCTGCGGGCCAAAAAAAGGGTCCCGTGCGAATTTGCGGCGGGTGCGGCGGGTGTGGCGGGTGCGGCGGGTGCGGCGAATGGCTGAACTCGAATCGCACAGAGATCGGATGTGATTTGCACTGCAGTGCGGTGCGAATCACATTCGTTCTCATAAACCGCTGCAATGTGAACCCAGCCTTAGTGACACTGGCGACGGGGGGTGATCACGGGGTTAAACCTTTATTGGGGGGGTTAGGGGGGTACATTAGAACTAAAGGGGGCTAACCCTAACTGCCCTAACAGTTATTACAGTCACAAATGACACCAATGCAAAAAAAAAAAAAAAAAAAAAAAAATGACATTGGTGTCACTGTGACTGGGGGGGCAGGGGTAATTGGGGGGGTGATCGGGGGGTAAAGGGGGGGTGTGAGTGTGCCTGGCATGTTCTACTGTGTGTGGGATGTGTTGGTGCAACTCACTGATCCGCTCTCCTCCGTGTCGGAACGAAAAATACCGACACGGAGGAGAGAATACATCACTTCCTCTCCTGTGTTTACATTACAGGAGAGGAAGTGATGTCACCGGGGATTTCCATTCGTCGGGAGCGATCGCGAGGGGGTGGCCATGAATGAATGGCCGTCCCCTCGTCCGGGATCGCTCCCGAACGAAAACCGACCGCCGCAGGCACCGGGCGGGGGCCCGATCGGGCCCCCGACCCGCGGGAGGCAAATCACGTACATGTACGTGCTTATGCCTGCCCGTGCCATTCTGCCGACGTACATCGGCGTGAGGCGGTCGGCAAGTGGTTAACGTATGCCTGTTTTTAACAGTCATACATTAATCGTACATTAAATGTAATGTACATTGCACAATGTAATGGATATGGATACTTAGGGTCTCTAAAACCCCACATAGTGTCATGGATTGGTGTGGGCTTTGTGTATCACTAATGGTAGTGGTGTAATCTATGGACAGAAGAGGTCCCAGTCTTTTCCAGGGACCAACACTATGTTTGGGTATGTGGCCCTTGGTAATGTCGCACTGGTAATTGCTAACAGGCAACCAAAATCAACAAATAAATCATCAACTTAGAGTTAGGGTTTTAAACAGACAGGGGGAAGGACAGATACATGGTCAAGCAAAATTGTTACCCAAGTAGTATTTCAGGACAGGTGGTAGACAAATTAACAGAAACCAGAAAACAAACTTTAGTCATAAAGCAGCAGGAATGCTTTAAACAATACAAAAAGCTCTACCAAACTATCAGAGTGCATTAAAACTATTTTCATATTTGTCAACTGGTAACATTGCAGCTACTCTGGAGTTTTTCTGAGCTGCAGTGAAAATTAATGTAGCCAGGGGCATGGAGAATCAGCAGCTCCCTACACAAGTGTAAGCTACTAGATCCTTACACATATCTTGATTTATCAGGAATATTTAAACCCCTATTGCCTACATAAAGGATTTGGGGGCAATATTATAGAATACGTGCATGCTAAAAATATGCAATTAAACCAATCTTACTCTTCTGCGAGTATTTATGGTTTTATTCTGTTTTAATTTCACATCTAGCATTAGCTGGACTATTTGATAAAGTCATTCCCAAAATGGCAATTGTCTTTGTTTACATATGTCAATCCACCAAACTCAAGATGATTGTGGTGTCATTGCTGCATTGTTATTAGTCTTTTCCCAGCCTGTTTGTTTTCCTGACTTGTCTGCACTCACAATAAAAAAACACAATATTGTCAGTTCTTGTTTCCTCTGTCTCCATAGTTTCCTCTGAAGGTCTTACATTTGTTGGATCTATATATCTACCATAAATTAGCAATCAATGTTGGGGAGTCAATAGTAATACTGCTATACACTCATGTTCTCTGCATGTCGAAAGAGCTGTAAATGAAATTAAATTATAGCAAGGTAGGCCAAAATATACCAAAATGTCCTTAGCCAAAATACTGTGAAAGTACAGTGTTGCATTCTTAATGAATAAGGTTATAACATTGCTTCCCCCCCCCCCCCCCCCCAAAAAAAAGGGACTCATTCCATATTTAAGGCTTATCTGCAATACCATGAACATAATCTGTAAATTCTCATTTGGTCAACTGTGCTTGAGAATTTGAGAGTGTTTTATAAAATTAACTTGAAAGACAGCGTCATCTATGTAACTTGAGTACAGCTGTACAAGTCATGTTTGCCCATGTCACGCCAATTATATTGATACCATGGATTTTAGGCATGGAGCTAAAGGAGTTAAAAGACAATATAGCCATTGAGGGTATTGTGCAGTTACTGTAGCTAAAAGAAACTGAAAATCTCTTCATTAGAAAACGTGAAGTACTGTATTTTCTTCTTATCAACAGCACTGCTTCGACTGCAAATTTGAGAGAAAACAATCCTGAAAGGGCTGTGGGCATACTGGACTAATTGCTCCATATTTAGACTCTTCCTGGGCTATAAACCAGTGGTTGAGGATGCACAGTTAAGCACTGTACTTCAATAATAAAGGAATCTCATTTTCTGGATTTCTCAGGGACATGTATACATCTTTGGAAGCTAATGAATAACTGCTCATACACGCTTTGAGTTTCATTCAGGCCCACAAGCTAAATGAAAGAAATCCATCAATTTAACCATCCATGCTAAACAGCATGCATAGAGGAATGTCCACTGCCAGCTATTGTATTTAATAAGTTGGTGCTCTGATTGGATGCAAGTGCTGTTTGAAAATTATCAGACCATCTCTGTTGACAAAATGTGATTGAAAAATGAACTTTTATAGAGTGTTGAGGTGCTGACAGGATGAACCACATTTTGAATTTTGGCTGATTTAGCAGAAATTGCCCAAAATGCAAGCAGTGTATGACCAGCTTAGTCTGCGTGTAAGTATTTATTATCACCCACAACTGTTTCAATTATCAAAAGGTGTACTTAGTCTTTGTATGCCCATCTAAGGATGGTCACAGACAGCCCAATCACAATCAATGCTTACAATGCCATTGTTCCTTGTAGTAATCAATCCATTGCTAACCCCACGTAGCTGTAATGAACGGTTCATTATTGAATATCTTCAAATTCAAATATTCCTTATATGGAAAAGAGGAAGATGTCAAGTACCAATTGTTTACCACGACTATTGTACTAATACCTTTGACTGCTCCAGTGACTTGCTGATTAGGTGGGGTATATTGTTGGTGCACATATCTTGCAGACACCATAAAGGATTGTTAAGAACTGTATAGCGATAACCATTTCAAATCAACAATGTGTACATAAATTAAGAAAAATGACAAAGGACATTCTTATTTCTCTATAAGTCCATATACAACGTGGTAAAGTTTTATACTATCCGTTGCATTATTCACCAATAAACACAAAAGATTTATGCAAAAATGGGATATAAGTTAGACAGGCAATAGAACAACTGCTTGGTAAAAACAGTACAAATGCTTTTCTAAACTCTAAAGGTCATCTAGGTGATTACCACACACTTCTGAGATTCTGCAAGCAACCCTGTAAGATGGAATCCTTGCATATTTTTACCTTTCCACTTGCTCATACATACATCTTGTACAAGTCTGGGTAGACTGCCTCCACATGCAGTTTGTCATTAGATTGGTCTACTAGGCAACCATACACATACACAAAGAAATCCCTAATGCTGGCAATCAGATTTGGCGCTCCTTAAAGTGATTGTCATTTTTTTTTCCTAACAAACATGTTATACTTACCTGCTCTGCAAAAGTGGATTTGCACAGAGCATCCCAGATCCTCTTCTTCTTAGGTCCCTATTCTGTGACCCTGGCTCCTCCTGTTCAAGCAGCTTGCTATGGGGGCACCTGAGTTGAGTCACAGCTCCCTGTGTCCATTCAGACAAGGAGCATCGACCTGGCCAAGCCCCCTCACTTCCCTGATTGACTAGCTGACTTTGACAGTAGCCGAAGCCAATGGCAATTAGGAAGGAGAAACTCAGAATGCTGAAATAATCGTGGACATTGCTGGACAGAGAGGGACCTTAAGTACGTTTTAGACCACGTACACATGGAAAATGTTCGATGGGAGCCTTTTGTCGGAAATTGTGACCCTGTGTAGGCTCCATCAGACATTTTCCATCAGAATTTCCAACACACACAAAATTTGAGATCTGGATCTCAAATTTTCCGACAACAAAATCTGTTGTCGGAAATTCCGATCATGTGTACACAATTCCGACGCACAAAGTTCTACGCGTGCTTGGAATCAAGCAGAAGAGCCGCACTGGCTATTGAACTTCAATTTTCTCGGCTCGTCATATGTCACCACGTTCTTGACATTCGCCATTTCTGACAACATTGTGTGACCATGTGTATGCAAGACAAGTTTGAGCCAACATCCGTCGGAAAAAATCCCATGGATTTTGTTGTTAGAATCTCCAATCGTGTTTACACGGCATTAGGGGGGCTGAGGGGAGCTGCTGCATACAGAAGGCTTTTTATCTTCATGCATAGAATGCATGAAGATAAAAAAGCTTCTGCATTTATAACCCCATTAAGGCTGTTATAGTAGTTTCTACCCACTGATACTAGTATGCATGCAATCAGATTGACCATCTAATTTGCTGTCAGCCAATTGTTGAAATTACAGAAAACAAGAAAACAAGAGAGCACAACCACACAATGCAATCTCATACTAATTAACAGCGGAACTTACAACTGAACATGCAGGCACCAATTTTACACTGTTATACAAGCTGTACACTCACTACTTTATATTGTTGCAAAGTGTCATTTCTTCTGTGTTGTCACATGAAAAGATAGAATAAAATATTTACAAAAATGTGAGGGGTGTACTCACTTTTGTGAGATACTGTACCTGAGCCCCATCTCAATCCAGCGATGTTGTACGAGATACTAGGCTGTCCGGGACTCCCCCTCCTGTTTGGTTGAGTCACAGCAGTGGGCGCCATTGGTGCCCACTACTGTCAGTCAAAGTCAGTGTGCCAATGAGGAGAGGGGGTGGGGCTGATTCACGGCTCCATGTCTGAATGAAGACAGAGAGCCGCGCTCCCGCTCGGGTACCCCCATAGCAAGCTGGAGGGAGGGGCCAGGAGTGCCGGGGAGGGATCAGAGAAGAGGAGGGTCTGAGCAGCGGTTTTGCACAGAGCAAGTAAGTATAACATGTTTGTTATTTTTAACCAAAAAAAAAACTAATCTTTAGTATCGCTTTAATTTGAAGGAAATATATGATTTTGAATGAACCTTTCCTCTTTGACCAATCACCATTGCAGATGTTTGCTTGTCTGCTGCGAGCAGAGTTTTTGTGAGGACTCTTGGTTTGTGTGGTGATAGATGACCAACTTTATCTACAGCCACTAGCCTACAGGATCCTGTCAGAGATTCATTAGCAGTTATTTGTTAAAATGGTTATAAAGTCAGATTTATAAATAAGTGGAATCCCTCTGTTGTAGCAAGATTTAACCACTTCCCGACCGGCGCACGACGATGTACGCACGGGTAGGCAAATTGGCATACAGGTACATCCATCTGAAATTGCCACCCTGCTATCGCGTGAGCGGCACCAGCGGCGTGCGCGTGTGCGGGTCAGGGCCCCCCGTGAGTCCGGTCGCAGGTCCCGCAGACTCGATTGCTGCGGGGATACCCACGATCGTCTCACGGGGAGGCTAAACAGGGAGATGCCGATTTGTAAACAGCATCTCACCGTTCTGCCTAGCAACAAGTGACACTGATCTCTGCTCCCTGTGATTGGAGCAGAGATCAGTGTTCACTAACCCACAGCCACGCCCCCCTCAGTTAGTAACACGCCCCTAGGACACACTTAACCCCTACACTGCCACCCCCTGGTTAACCCCTTCACTGCCAGTGTAATTTACATAGGAATCAGTGCATTTGTATAGCACTGATTGATGTATAAATTACAATGGTCCCAAAAATGTGTCAAAAATGTGTCCAAAATGTCCGATGTGTCCGCCATAATGTCACAATAAAAATCACTGATCGCCGTCATTACTAGTAAAAAAAAAAAATTAATAAAAATGCCATAAAACTATCCCCTATTTTGTAAACGCTATAAATTTTGCGAAAACCAATCAATAATCGCTTATTGCGATTTTGTTTACCAAAAATATGTAGAAGAATACGTATTGGCCTAAACTGAGGAAAAAAAAGTTTTTTTATATATTTTTGGTAATATTTATTATAGCAAAAAGTAAAAAATAACGCGTTTTTTAAAAATTGGCGCTTTTTTTTGTTTATAGCGCAAAAAATAAAAACCGCAGGGGTGATTAAATACCACAAAAAGAAAGCTCTATTTGTGGGAAAAAAATGACGTCAATTTTGTTTGGGAGCCACGTGGCACGTGGCTCCCAAATTTAAATTGTCAGTTAAAACTACGCAGTGCCGAATCGCAAAAAGTGGTCTGCTCTTAAGCCAGCAAAATGGTCCGGTCTGAAAGTGGTTAAAGTACAGTTTTTTTAACATTATAATCCTAAATACCTTCTTTCACAGGGCCGCTGTGCGATCACATGACCTCCCTCCACTCTCCTTTCCTAATCTAAGGAGAGCAGTGGGAGGGGCTGAGATTCCCCTCTGACATCAGCCAGCCAGCAGAGGGAGGTCACGTGACTGCATAGTGGCGCTGTGCAAGAAGTTATTTAGGATTATAATTTAAAAAAAACTTACACACAGTACTTACAGTATACAGTGCTTTGAAAAAGTATTCATACCCCGTAACATTTTCCACATTTTGTCATGTTACCACCAAAAACATAAATGTATTTTATGTGATGGACCAAAATATGTGAAAAGTGTGGCATGCTTTTGTATTCAGCCCCCTGACTCAATACTTTGTAGAACCACCTTTTGCTGCAATTACAGCTGCAAGTGTTTTTTGGGATGTCTCTACCAGCTTTGCACCTCTAGAGAGTGACATTTTTGCCCATTCTTCTTTTCAAAATAGCTCAAGCTCTGTCAGATTGGATGTGGAGTGCCTATGAACAGCAATTTTTAAGTCTTGCCACAGATTCTCAATTGGATTTAGCATGAATATGTTTTGATCTAAACTGTAGCATTGTAGCTATGGCTGTATGTTTAGGGTCACTGTCCTATTGGAAGGTGAACCTCTGCCCCAGTCTAAAATCTTGTGCAGACTTTTCTTCTAAGATTGCCTTGTAATTGGCTCAATCTATCTACCCATCAACTCTGACCAGCTTCACTTCCCCTGCTGAAGAGAAGCATCCCCACAACATGATGTTGCCACCAACATGTTTCACAGGGGGATGTTGTGTTCAGGATGATGTGCATTGTTACTTTTCCATCACTCATAGCATTTTGCTTTTAGGCCAAAAAGTTCAATATTGGTCTCATGTGACCAGAGCACCTTCTTCCACATATTTTCTGTGTCCATCACATCTTTCTTTCAACAATGGCTTTTTTCTTGCCACTCTTTCTTAAAGGCTAGATTTGTGGAGTACACGACTAATACCGTATTTATCAGCGTATAACACACACCCCAAGTTTAGGAGGGAATTTTAAGGAAAGAAACTTTTAGGAGGGAAGTTTAAGGAAAAAAACATACATTTAAATGCCCATCAATGCAGCCAGTGTCTCAGTGTCCATCTGCAGCCTTGTCCATCATTGCAGAATGATCAGTGTCCATCTGCAGCCTTGTCCATCATTGCAGAATGATCAGTGTCTATCTGCAGCCTTGGCCAATGTCATTTGCAGCCTTGCCCAGTGTCATTTACAGCCTTGCCCAGTGCCATTTGCAGCCTTGCCCAGTGTCATTTACAGCCTTGCCCGGTGTCATTTGCGGCATGATTGTTTAGTAGAAACCGTTTAAAGTTACCGCCGCTGAGATAGACAGAGCCTGTGTACTTGGCTGTACTCCGCTCCTCTCGTCTCGTCTTGCAGTCCCGCCCAGTCCTGCCCCTTGGCCCAGCTCCTATGATGGACATAACACAGGTCCAATTGCGGGACTGGGCATGACTGCGAACGGAGCCGAGCAGAGCCAAGCCTACCCAAGTACACAGTACACTCGGCTCAGTCTTTTTCGGCAGCGCTCTCTCCTCATCCCCTCAGAGACAGCAGGGAGGCAGGGCAGCATGACTGCAAGTGGAGCCGAGCCGAGTACACTCGGCTCTGTCTTTTTCGGTGGCACATGCTCTTCTTCATCTCACAGAGAGTGGGAATCGGCGTATAACACACACCCTATGATTTTCCTCTGACTTTAAGGGGAAAAAGGTGCGTGTTATACGCCGATAAATACGGTAGTTGTCATATGTCTGCAGCTTGCCATGGGCCTCTTGGCTGCTTCTCTGATTTATGATCTTCTTGCCCACCCTGTCAGTTTAGGTGAACAATGTCTTGGTAGGTTTGCAGTTGTGCCATGCTCTTTCCATTTTCAGGTGATGGATTGAACAGTGCTCCGTGAGATGTTCAAAGCTTGGGATATTTTTTTATAACCTAACCCTGCTCCACAATTTTATCCCTGACCTGTCTGGTGTGTTCCTTGGCCAAATGATGCTGTTTGTTCACTAAGGTTCTCTAACAAACCTCTGAGTGCTTCATAGAACAGATGTTTTATAGTGAGATTAAATTACACACAGGTATTTACTAATTAGGTGACTCCTGAAGGCAATTGGTTCCAATAGATTTTAGTTAGGGTTATCAGAGTAAAGAGGGCTAAATACAAATGCATGCTACACTTTTCAGATATTTATTTGTAAAAAAAATTTAAATTTAAAACCATTTACCATTTCCTTCCACTTTACAATTATGTGCCACTTTGTGTTGGTATGTCACAAAAATCCCAATAAAATACATTTACGTTTTGGTTGTAACATAGCAAATGTGGAAAATTTCCAAGGGGTGTGAATACTTTTTCAAGGCACTATATCTTCCTACAACAGAGGTAATGGCAGTTATTTATAAAGCTGTCTTTACAGCTGCAGGTAAATAGCAGTAGGAAGGGAGGTGTGGGTTTTGGAAATTGGCTTTCACACACAGGCAAGGAACTGACATGCAGATGGGGAGAGGGGCAGAATCTGAACAGTGTGATGAGGGAGACACGTAAATTGACCATGGATCAGCAGCCATGAATACCATGGTCAGTACACAGAGGGGAACACAGGAACAGGCAGGATCAACCAAGTATTTAACAACATAGAATTGGACAAATTAAAAAAATAAAAATAAATAAATAAAAAAAAGATGGTGCTCACAAATCATATAAATATGGCATAAAAGTAACATTCCACCATTGTGGATGACCATAAATCCATGCAGCCTGCAGCTTATTCTGCCACAAGGGGTCTAGTGCACATACCTTCTGGCCCACTTCATACACTGTCCAATGGGCAGTGTAGTTGTACCACTGCTTTTCAGCAGCCTGGGCCCTGGTAAGGTTTTTCTGCACCAGGACACTAAGGTGCCCATTTTCACCCAGAGTTTTTAGAGTTTTAGGATACAGTACTCTACCACAGACTAACATTCTGCACCTTCCAGACCTATTAAATGTGATTGAGAGGTCCACAGACCTTCCATATAAGACCTTGAAAGAAGAGAATTCGGTCAATGCCTGAAGCACCTCATAATAGGCGAAGAGTAGATGGGGTAGATACCAATCCCTTTCCTGAGATTCTACAAACACTTTGCACATCTGCTTCAAAGTGCCATTGAATTTCTCACACAGCCGATTGGTCTGCAGGTGCTAGGGACTGGCCATAATATGTTCCACTTGCATTTTTACACAAGAGAGACATAACTTGCATGCTGTGATCTGTGAGCATCTCATAGGGGAAACCGACCTGTTTGAAGAAGTGTCCACAACCATGTCTGCCCAAACAGGATAGGGCTCCGGCTACTGGGTATTATAATCTACTATGGTGTGAATGAACTGTCTCTGTAAACTGCTGGGTATGGCTAAGGGCCTAATAATGTCTACTGCCACTCTCTGAAAGACATTTATCCCCTAGCCCTCCCCAGAATTGCCTGTATACACTGGGAAATCCTTAAGCACATTCAGGGTCTAGGGAGGAGATGTAGGCTCCAGGAGGGTTAAACTTGGCTTATACCAACTGCTCCTGGTCAGTACCCCCCATCCCAGTCTATGTAAACACAGTCTTTCCGGGATTACATTTCTTAGGACTTACCAGCTCAGGACACACTAAGGTCGCCTCTGCCCCAGTGTCTTAGGCCAGTGGTAATTGTGTAGCCCACAGTGACAAATAATTTGAGTAGCTCTCTTAATTCCTGGAAGGACACACAATAATTGTATGATCAGTCAAAATCTACTTGAGGCAAGACACAGTGAGATCACCCACCTTGCTGCAAGCATAACATCTCCAGGTATTCAGAGAGACTGGCTTGGCTGTGGTAGGCCAAGTTGCTTTAGGCCTCTGGCTGTCAGGAGAAGAGAGCTCAGCTGCATTTTCTTCTTTACTGTTGAGTACAGTGGTCCTATGGATGTCATTTATTATTTTTGCCACATGGAAATCTGATTTGCACTGCTTGATCTGCCATCTTGAGCTCTCCGTCAAATACAAACTGCTGGACCTTGGCAGGATATGTGTGGAGGAACTGATCTTTAATCCTCAGCTTCTGCAAGGTGTCAAAGGATATTCACTGCTGAAAAGCAGAAATGCAAATTGCCAGCAAGGTCTACATAGCTGTAATTATGAACTCCCTGTAATGTCCAGAAGAGCTTGAGGTACTCATCTGGAATGAGGTTGTACAGTTTGGTAATGGACTGCTTAATGGCATCATAGCACTCAAGACGAGTCTTAAGACGGTCTTCACACTTCATATACACTTCAAGGGCCTTGTCTCTCAGCTCGGTATGCGATACTCTCCCCATTGGGCAAGCGGTAATGAAGCCCTTTCAAATCCCTATATGTAGATGTCCAAGTCACCATCTCTGTCCACAGTTGGAACATCCCAAGGGAATTTTATACAATTGCTCTTCCCTGGACTCCATGGAAGACCAACAGACCTTTTCTGCATCAACTGAAGTTTAGCTAGCTCCAGCTGGTATTGAGGCCTTGTTTGTCGAAGCTCTGCTTGTTAGATGCAGCAAGCAACATTATGTGGCTAGTAGTTTACACAAGAAAGATAAGGTTCTCTGTGCATTTTTCTAAAGCTTAACTCCATGCACAAAAATTAAAATATACTGTATTGCTTAATAGCTAATATCTAAATCCACTTTCTGTACTCACTAAAAATGCAGTTATCCTGATAAATGAAAAATAATGCTACCGTTGTATTTTTTATTCATATACTACTGAAAATAATCAAATTTCACAACATAGTGCAGCAATAAATTCTTGAGCTATTAATTGGACCAGGATGAATGTCTTCCCTATGATGAAATTTAGATATGGCTTTAAATTATACACTGTCTCCTTAACCGCTTATTTTTACAATATGTATTCTGACTGTTTAAATAAAAAGTCTAATATAGAAATTGTAATTTTTTTAACTTCAATCTCTGACTTTGCATGGGAATAAAGATAATGCCAGGATATCAACTGCTGGCAGAAAGAGCCTATTGTCAAGGACAGTTGTACAATAAGAAGTTGCAGTATGCGATAAGAGGCACTTGCAAAAACATAATCAAAAGCAATAGGCACATTGTCATTGACTCAAACCAAACAGGTACTACTTTCCTGAATTTAGCCAATGAGAGGATCAGAATATTTGTTTTTCCTCATACTTTGCATTGTTTGAGTTATATAATATACCTAAAATGTTTCTTGATTTAGAAAAGAGTGTTACATTTTATTTTGCTGATAAAATGGATACTGGTGATTGGCTGGTTTATGTGCTTAAAATAATATAAAAAGGTCACAAGCTGACTAAGCCATAGTCTTGCTATCAGAACTATTGTCTCTCTCTGTATTTCTGGCATACCAATAATAAAACTACTGAAGAGGCTTTTCTGCCTTTCAATTAATGCTTATTATCCAAGAGCCTTTAGTAGAAAATTAGCAATGTCGGTTGTAAACCTGTAAAAGAACACCTAAGTGCCATTATGATACATAGTCTAATATGTTGGCTATGATAGCACTAAAGGGTGAGATAGTTTTAAAGAAAATGTATAGAGAAGACGCTTTTCCATCATCATGACTGCTTTAAGAATGGGTTAAAATATCTTTTTTTTTTAAAAGCAATCTCCATACAGCAACTAATCATCTCCCATTTAATGTGATAACATATGGAAATAATGACAGATACTCAGTGACAAGCACGCGACAGCTAATGACTGTCAGTTCACACCAAGATTTTTATAATTATCTGATAAATGTCAATTACAGATCTGTGCTTTTGCTGGAAATGTCACAGTGTGGAGGGGAATCTGCTGCTCATTCTGTTGCCTCCAAAAAAGGCAAAAAGGCATTTTACTATTAATAATCTAATAAAGAAAACTTGCTTACCTTACCTCAAATTAGGTGACAACCAGGTACCAAGAAAGAAAGAGCCATGCATGGGCAGAGAGGGCGCTTTCTTCTTTTAACAATAGTTACATGCGTAACAGAAGAGATATAATAGTCTAGACATTGACTATGTTGTGTGTTTTATTTTTTATTGCATGCTGTTTTAAAACCCTGATATAACTTATTTATATTCATATTTTATTCTAACTGACTTAGTCATATCCTTTATTACTGTTTGGATGTAATTTGTGATATCCAAGAAAACGACATCTTAACTAAAGCTGTTACCCAAACCTGCCAATCACAATTTGTGGCTTAATTTGAAAAATGTAATTATTCCTCTGCTATCTGTATGAGTCTGACAGTTTATACTGAAACCTGACAATCCTGTGAGATGCCCCCTCTCCAGCACACAGCAGGTGATTGACATGTTTTCCATGTTTCCCTATGAAACTGTGTAGAGGAGGTGTGTCCATTCCCTCCACTTAGGTCTCTGATTACCATCAGCTCACTACTCTATGCCTACTGCCGCTGAGAAAGGATGTGTGAAATGTGTGCTTTAGGAGGCTGTAGAGGAGAAAGGACTGCAGTTAAAAGGGTACAACTTATGCAGGAGGATTTGTTTCCTCTCTGTGTATTATCTGATGCTAGTTACTTCAGTGGGTATACTGTGTGTAAGAGTTTATAACAACTTTAAAGGCAAGTATAAAACAATAGATTTTCAGCCAATTTTATTCTTTTTATTAAGTTTTTAGATGTTTGTTTTCTTTTGTTTTTTGTTTTTTTAAGTTCCACCCCAACCAAGGCATATTGTTTGTCACATACAACATTGCATCTGGTTACCATCCTATCACCATTAGTTTAAAAATTGGTATATTATATTCAGAATTCTATTCTAATTCAACAAGGTACATGTATTGATGGTAAAAGAGGCAATGATGTCCTATGATGTCATATACCTTTTCACTTGTATGCCAACTGCAAAGGCTATTGAGATGGTAGGGAAACATTTTAACATGACATAAGACTCTTGACAGTAGAACAGAACCAAAGGCAGACCAAGAATATTCCTTACTGGACCTTTGTCTCAACACCACCTATTTTACGTACAAGGACAGCTTCCATAAACAGAAACATGGCTGTGTTATGGGAACACCTGTTTCTCCCATTGTAGCTAACCTGTACATGGATGAGGTGGAAAAGAGAGCCTTAAACTCTTATGCCGCGTACACACGATCAAATTGTATGACGTACTTAGTCCATTGAAACGCATTTCAACGGACAATCCGATCGTGTGTGGGCTTCAGCTGACTTTTTCAGCGTGAAGTCCGGAGTACTAAGAAGGCCGGTTTGCACACCAATCTTCCCGTCGTACTTTGGTTTCAGCGGACAATACGTTCGTCAGTATGCTAGTCCGACGGACTAAGAATGGCGCATGCCCAGAAAGGATTTACAGGACGGAAGCGTTCTGTCTTGTAAAACTAGTGTTCGTATTGAAGCTAGCATATTCGTCATGCTGCTAATTTTGTGATCTTTTAATATAGCACATTCTTTTCTTCTTCATAATGCGAGAAAAGTGAAGTTGCTTTGCTGCTTATATTCACACAGAGTTATCACAAATGTCTTTATTCATCCTCATCTTATGATTAATATTCCAATTCGAGAATAAATAAAAAAATAAAAATAACGGACGAATTAAGCTGAAGTCTGAAAAGCGCGAATCGTCTCTAACCAAACTTCCACTAACGCAAAGTCAGCAGAAGGAGCCCAAAGGGTGCTTTGCTGTGTCTTGGACTTCCTATTTCTAGTCCCGTCGTACGTGCTGTACGTCATCGCGCAAGCTTTCGTCTGACTTTTTGTGTATCCGTGTATGGCCAAGTCCGTTCAGTAGAAAGTCCGCCGGATTGTATGACGGACTAAGTACGTCATACAATTCGATCGTGTGTACGCGGCATTAGCCCTTGTACACATGGTCGGACGTTCCGACAACAAAATCTGTCAGATTTTGTCCGACGGGTTTTGTCCAAAACTGGTGTTGCATACATATTTGATCTGAGCATGCGTGGCACTTTGTCCGATCGGAATTCTCTACAATCTTTTGTCAAATCACTTTGTCCGATCGGATCATGTTGTCAGAAAATTTTAATATCCAGCTCTCAAACTTTGTTGGTCGAACATTCCAACGGAAAAAGTCAGATGAAGCCCACACACGGTCGGATTATCCGACAACATTGTCCGATCAGACATTTTCCATTGGAATGTCCGACCGTGTGTACAAGGGCTTACAGAGGAATAAAACTGAGTTACTGCTTCATGTATGTGGACAATATATGAGTAAAATGAGAACATCGGAAATACAAGCTTTTAGTGATATTCCATATTGATTTGCACTGCCTACTGAAATCAAATATTTGTTCAAGGATGTAGTTCTGTATATCTTATGACTGCTTTCACACTGAAAGCGCCGGCCATTAGCGCTAAAGCAACGCTCATTTTAGCAATGTTTTAGCCCCAAAAAAAGAGTTAAAAACTCCAATTTTGCAGAGCTTTCAAATCGCTTTTCAGGCACTTTAAAAGCGCTGCCCATTCATTTCAATGGGCAGGGCGTTTTGGGAGAGCTAAATATATCGATCCCAACCCGCTCCAAAGATGCTGCTTGCAGGACTTTTCGGAACGTCCCGCAAGCGCACCGCCAAGTATGAAAAGTCACACTGGGATGATTGGGAGGCAGTTTTCAGCGCTAAAGCGCCTGAAAGGTGCCCCAGTGTGAAAAGGGGGTCTTAAAGTTCATGGAAAGAAGTCAGTAAATTGAATAACACTTTACGTGATTTTAATAATGTCATGGTGGGTGGGTATTTGGAATGAAAATATTATTATACCCTGCTGATGAAGCATCCAGTGAACTACAAGTTGTTTAATTGGTCAGTTGGATCACCAAGGCAAACAAGGGCATACTAAATTTTCATCTGGTTATAAATATTTCACTTTGCCTAGTACAAAGTTACAGTGTCTTTCTTCTTGTCTTTCTTTTTATTCCATCTGAAGTTGCATGGCCTGTTACTGCTGCGGATACAGGCTACAAAATTAAAGATATCCTGGGAGATATGTAACAAATATGTAACAGATACTGCATACAAATATCTTCTCATTTTCAAAGTTTGATAACTTGATTGATCAAAAAATGAATTACCTTTGTTATGTTATATTTTTTTCTACTGTAATACCAAAGGCCAAGTCAGACTGATTTGGTTTTTGACTCTTTAACTGCCATTAGCACTACCTATCCAGGGAACCCGAGGCACCTGCTATGGGTTGCAGTTGCTTGGACTGGGACTGAATGAAGCTAATACCCCGTACACATGATCAAAATTTCCGTTGGAAAAATCTTGGATGGTTTTTGCGACGGAAAAATAGAGAACCTGCTCTTGATCGTTTGCTGGCAGAAATTCCACCAGCAAAAGTCCGATGGAGCATACACACTGTCTACATTTCTGACCAAAGGCTCACATCAGACTTTTGCTGGCGGAATTTCCGATTGTGTGTATGGGGCATTAGCTATGTATTCACTACAGCTACCCATTCCTATCTATAATTCCAACTAGGTGAGGACTTCCTAAAAGGACGCATAAAAAAAAGAGAAAAAAAAAACCCCTTGCATGGATAAGCTCTAATGATGATGATTTTGATGCTGATGGTAAAAAATAATGTTAGTAGGTACAGTATTTTTGGCAGAGGAGATCTGTATCTCTTTTGCCAAAACTCATTTTCCCCAGGTATTTTTTTTTTTTTTTTGTACACTGACTACAGCAATTTCACAGTGCACACTTTTAGTAAGGACAGAATCATCCACAGGTCAATGGGCCCAGTGCATGTCCAGGAGGCCTTGCTACAACGTTCAAGTGCCTGAAGTTAAACAGGAGGAAAACACAGTTGGTCAAAGCTGTAGTGTTGATTTATTAAAACTGGAGCATGCAAAATATGGTGCAGTTCTGCATAGAAACCAATCAGCTTCCAGGTTTTTTTTTTTTTCTCAAAGCTTAATTGAACAAGCTGAGGTTAGAAGCTGGTTACCATACACAGCTCTACCAGATTATGTGAGATGCTGAGAATGGAGCCATAAGAATAGTGGAGGGATAATATGAATCCAGCACACACACCACACAATGGCCATAATGAGGAAAAAACAGATGTGAAAGAAGTGAGAAGATGACAGTAGTAATGGAGTGCTAGGGTAGCACATACCCGTCAGCACTGAATGAGGTAAGTTTGCCATAATGTGTTAGTAGGCTGTGCGTACTGGCATATTATGGCAAATTATCCTGCAGCTCGCTAAGTCGATTAAGTTCCACTTTAAAGCAAACCTGTAATCTGCCTGGGCTAAGAAAAGTAAAGGTTAAATTCACAGCAGGTTCAACAAAGAGTGAATATATATCTGTGCTAGGCTCCCCCTTCACCTGTCTGCCAAGTTTCTGCATTACGTTCCTTGTGTAACAATGCTCAGGGCCTGGCTAATTGACTCTCACACACTAGGCACTTGGCTATGGAAAACAAGGGGGGAGCACAATGTGTTCTTCTGTGGAAAAATGTGATTTTTAATGAGATGGTGGATGGCAACATCAGGGAAGAGTAGGGAAGCTAAATATTACCTTCCACTGTTAGCTGTTTAGCAAATCTGGTACTTAGAATGATTGGTTCACTTTAAGAAAATGCACTCTTTATGGAAAGCTGTTTTGAGTTCCTCTTCACCCTTTCAAAATGGTCCTAGGCCTTCGGCTCTATAAAACCGCCTGAAAAATATTCCCAGATTGCTCTCTCAGGAATCTCTTGATGTAAAGTAGGAGACATGTTTTCTGGGACAGCATAAATATACTTCAAATATGTACAGAAGCTCAAGTCGTTGTGCATGTTGTTAATTTCCGTCTTAATAACAAAAACAGGAGTGTGGAGACAGGCGGCTTGCCAACACACTAATTAGGCTCAGCACCAGGCTCCAGCTAACCTGAACAGCACATAGTTTATCAGCGTGAGAGGAGTCTTTTCACTGTAATAATCATTAGATTGTAATAAATCCTGCAAGGCAAACAGAGTGATTTTGCAGCAGACAGTTAGCATTATTTGTGTGTAGCACACGCTTTGTATAATTCATTCACATCCTCCCTTAAAGACCCACTACATCCAAATTTTATGAAATTCCTTTTCACCAATTAGTGTTCTTCTTGTTTTGTGTGTATTATTATTATTATTATTATTATTATCTTATACACAGTGGTTCCTTCTCTACTGGTTTCTTCTTAATAGCATAATATATGCTTACTCCATATCATGTGTCTCATTCGTTTTTTCCAAAGGCTAAAGCCATTTTCTTTTGAGGAATAATGTTAGCAAGGGCCTTCTGGATTACATTTGGAATATTTTGTAAAACAAAAGTCCAAGCCAGGCATCTTTTGCATGCCAGCAGGGTATTGAGTTCAAAAGAATAAGCACCTTAGTTGTCTGAACTAACTGCTGAGTACATGGCTAATATGGGCAAGAGGGAAATAAAGAAACTGTTATGCCGCATACACACGACCGGACTTTCTGGCATGAGTAAGCACTAGCCTTAGTGTGAAACGCGTCAGTGTTAGCATCTTTCGCTGTGATGTCATTTGCTGTGTCCTAAATATCATTTGAATAAAGCATCGTTTTACATTGGAGTGTGGCCATCCAGAGTTCTGCCATTGTCCACATTATCTGCATGCTGTGGCTCGCACCCGGATCCCTTCACCTGGAGCAATTATCTCTGAGTTCCCAGCACCTGCCTTTGAGCGGTGGTGTATATCTTTCTGGACTTTCCGTCAGACTAGGTCCGACGGAATCCAATCGTGTGTGGGCTAATCTGATCATTTTTCACATAAAAAATCCAATGGACCTACAAATAGACCTACAAATAGAACATGTTTCAAATCTGTCCGACGGACTCAATTCCTATCGGGAAAACTGTTCGTCTGTATGCTGGTCTGACGGACCAAATACGACGCAATGGAAGCTATTGGCTACTGGTTATTGAACTTCCTTTTTTAGTCCTTACCAAAATGTAACTTTTATCTTCAACTATCAAAGCTCCAAAAAATTTTGGGAAGATAATGAGGGGTCTGCCGACGCCGCCATAGTTTGGGATACATTTAAGGCCTGCATGCGGGGGCATTATATTTCAGCCATCAAACAGGCTCGTAGGTCTCATAATCAGAGTGAACAGGAATTGCAGGACAAGGAGAGGGTGTGCGCCATGGAACATGCGAACAATCAGTCTGCTGTCACCTATGGTAAACTGCTTGAAGCGAGGCGTGCTCTGGCACTCCATTACTCTGAACTAACACACACATCTAGGACGAAAATGGCCGAATCCATCTTTGAGCAAGGGGACAAGAACGGTAAATTGTTGGCCCTGCTGGTGGCTGAGCAAAGGGCACAGACTAATATCCCTTGTATTAAAAATGCTCAGGGGGACCTGCTGACGACCCCGACAGACATCCTGGACATGTTTGTGGAGTATTACAAAACCCTGTATGCCCCCATACCGCCTTATGACCTCACGGAGTTGGGAGGGTTGTTGGCATCGCTGCAGGTCCCGCGGCTGTCTGAGACGGATAGGGACTTTTTGGAAGCTGACATAACTGCAGAGGAAATTGAAAGAGCCATTCGGTCTTTCCCTCCCCGTAAATCCCCGGGGCCTGACGGTTTCTGTATCGAGTGGTATAGGCAGCATTTGGAAGTGTTGGTACCTAGACTTAAAAATTTGTATGACTACTGCTTGGACCACAGGCGTCTCCCAGACTCTTTGCTGGAGGCGCAGGTGATCCTGCTGCCAAAACCGGGCAAGGACCCTCTGTCATGCTCTTCGTATAGGCCGATTGCATTGCTGAATCAAGATTTAAAAATCCTAACGAAGGTGCTGGCTACCAGACTCTCTCAGGTTATCACGACTTTGGTGGATATTGATCAGACAGGGTTCATCCCACAGAAATCTACTGACACTAATTTACGCACACTGTTTGCCCACCTACAGCTTGAACACGCTGAACAGGGATCTAGAGTGGTAGTCTCCCTGGATATGGCCAAGGCCTTCGATTCAGTAGACTGGCAATACATGTTGACAGTTCTGCGGAGAATGGGCTTTGGGGAGATTTATGTGACTTGGATATCTCTGCTTTATAGTTTTCCACAGGCGAGTATCAGAATAGGCACTTCAGTCTCCCCCCAATTTAGAGTCCGTAGGGGCACGCGTCAGGGGTGCCCATTGTCTCCCTCTTTGTTTGCATTAGCAATAGAACCACTGGCTATAGCCCTGAGGCACTCGCCTGAGGTAGGAGCACTGGAGGTGGGGGGTATTAGGGAGTGTACAGCATTATATGCGGACGACATGCTTCTCTTCTTGAGGGACGCAGGGCCGTCTTTGGAGGCAGTGTTCGGGGTGCTCGACAAATTTGCTGAGTTCTCCGGGCTCCGGGTCAATTGGGAGAAATCCAATGTGATGGCTATTGACGGGGAGGCTCGAGCGCTGGCCACCACTAGGGTTCCCATTGCATGGGTGGAGGAAATTAAGTATCTAGGAGTGAGAGTATCACCAAGGGTGGGTGATTATATGTCTCTAAATCTCTTCCCCTTGCTGGCCAGGGTCAAGGTACAGTTGGAAGCTTGGAAGCATCTGCCGTTGTCCTTAATTGGGAGGGTTAACTTGCTCAAAATGAAGGTTCTGCCAGTATTTCTTTACTTTTTACATAATTCACCTATTTGGATTCCATGCTCCTTTTTTCGGAGGGTTAATAGTCTCTTTAGCTCCTTTTTATGGGCCACTGCGCACCCCAGAATAAGTCTCCGGGTCTTACAGGAGCCATGGGGGCAAGGTGGCTTGGCGTTGCCGGATCTTTTTAAATATTACCTAGCTGGGCAAATGGTAGTCGCCAGACGCTGGCTAACACGGGATGACGGGGATTCGGCTAATGTACTGGAGGCGGCCCTTCTGGGCTCGTACGAGAGCTTGTCTTATTTGGTGTATAGAGGTCAAGGAGCTTCATTGGCTCTGACGGCCTCAATGCGGGCAACGATACGGGCTTGGGACAAAGTGCGGGTCTTACTGAAACAACCGGAGGGGAGTTGGTCTCCTGACACTCCTCTCTGGTTTAATCCTAGATTACCACATTTCAGGGAAATACCCGACCTGGTGATATGGACCAGAGTAGGCATCAAACAACTGAAGCATGTGGTAGGAGAGAGGAAGCTTCTAACGTTTGATCAGCTTAAAGCTAAACATGCTCTTCCAAATTGGTATTTCTTTCGCTATCTACAGCTGCGGCATGCTTTTCTCTCACAGTTTGGTCCTGGGGCTCTGGAGATGAGAGTGTCGTCTCTGGAGAGTGTGCTGCGAACGGAGGACTTGGAAAAGCCTCTTTCTGTTGTGTACAAAATGTTGTTCCCTGACAGGCCGAAGCCCGTCCAAAAATGCAGGGATGTTTGGAGTGCCTTGGTGCCGGACTTTGAGGGGGAGGACTGGGATGACATGTGGGATTACCCGTTCCAGACGCTGGTATCAGCTAGAGACAGACTTATCCAGTTTAAAATCCTGCATAGAGTATATTACACCCCAGCCAGATTGGCCAGAATGTATGGTACGGGTGCCGGGGGGTGCTGGCGTTGTACAGCCGACCGAGCTGACTTTGATCATGTGTTTTGGCAGTGTCCGCAGATTGAGGAGTTCTGGAGGGGAGTGACGCAAGTTATACAATCGGTACTTTCGGTGCCGATCCCAGTCACGGTTGCGGCATGTTTGCTCGGACTGGTGGGGGAGTTGGCACCTCGAAAGGTGCAGAGGACTCTGATCTCTCTGACGTTATTTTATGCACGTAAAGCTATCCTTTTGTGTTGGAAGAAACCTGATCCTCCTACAGTGTCTTATTGGAAGGGTTTAGTTAATAAAGCTCTGCCGTTCTACAAAGCAACATATCTCAGTAGAGGATGTCCCAATAAATTTGAGAGAGTGGGGCGGTGTTGGCTTGATGCCACAGATACTGTGATCTAATCGCTAGGTGGGGGGAGAACTCCTTGAGAGTCGGGTAAAGGACGGGGCAGGGAGTCGCTACACTTAGGTTGACTCCCGTCCCCGTCGCGGGTCTTGGGAAAATTATTCAATTATTAACGGTATAAGATATGTTTTTTTCTATGTGAAGTACTGTTGGTGAACATGGATTACGATCAGAAGTTGATCGGGGGGCTGCACAGGGGGGAGAGGGTGGGAAAGGGGGGGGGGGACTGGGGTTTTTGGGACCCTTTGTATGTTCTGTATGTGTTTTAAAACTGTTCAATAAAAATAAATTTTCAAAAAAAAAAACTATCAAAGCTCCAAAATGTTCATCATATGTAGGGGCTATCCCTCTTTTGGAATCAAATCCCTCTATCCCTCTTTCTTTCTTAATTGTCCCTCATTTTGGACAGATGTGTAATGCAATACTTTATTACCAAAAGTGTTATACTACACCATTCTTCCTAACCTGTTTACACCAGAGGAACCCTGCATGAATTTTCAGGTTTCAGGGAACCCCTGCTAAAATTATTCCAGGGGTCATTGGGAAGAATATCCAAGTTGCAGTGGCAGCCAGAAGGAAGTATGCAACCCTTAGATTGGAGGTCAGTAGGAAGGATGCAACCCTTATAGTGATGGTCAGAATGACACCCTGAAAGACAGCCTAAATGATTCTTAGTGCTATGCTGTAGACTCTGCCATGTGCTGTTGGCCTCAGAACTATGTAGGTACCATCAGATAGAAGGTCAATCAGCCACAGCTCATAGAGCCCCTAACAGCCTCTGGAGAAACCAAGGGTTTCCATAGCACCTTGGTTGTCAATGGCTGCACTACACTATTTTAAACAAACCTTTTTATTATCACTTTATTATTTTTTAAATCCACTATAAAGAAAACACAGCAATAAAAAATGCACTTGTGCGCTTAGGCAATTATTTATTGTTCATTAATTCTTCATGGCCCAGATAACCAAGGACGTGGTGGGGGTATGTTCTTGCCTACATTGTGCTAAAAGATGTCCCTTCACCAATCTAATTGTTAAATAGATTTTTTTGACAATCATGTGACCTCTCAGAGCTGGATGACTTTAAAAGATTTTTCAGTAGGGTGGAAAGTGGATGTGTAATATACTCATCTACCCTTTTTCCTGTGCAGATCGATAGAGGATGCTACCTCCTCTTCTCTCCTGTATCATTACACAGTGGGTAGAGTTCTAGGGTATATGGCCAGGCAGTACCATTGTATGTTATCTGGTCAAGGAAAACCATCGTCTTTTGCAGCACAAAAAGTGGTAGGTAATGTTCCAAGAAAACCAAGGGAATTTTCAGACTTCTGATGATTAATCCTTTTTTGTGTAAGCCTTTCTACAAGTTGCAGATAGTAGCCAGTTCAGTTGGGTCAGTAAGACCAGCACACTGGGAGCTTATTGTAAGAGAGAAATGGCAGACGCGTGATCTGATGCATTGATCAAGATGTTAGTTTATTCATAAAAAAGGGGGGATGAATCCATACAAAAAGTATCTAAAGCCGCGTACACACGGGCGGACTGTATGGCCAACTTAGTCCGTCGAAACACATTTCAGCGGACAGTCCGCTCGTGTGTGGGCTTCAGCGGACTTTTTCAGCATGCAGTCTGGAGTACTAAGTATTTCGGAATTTCCGTAATACTGTCCGTCATACTTTGGTTTCAGCGGACAATCCGCTTGTGAGTAGGCTAGTTCGACGGACTAAGAATGGCGCATGCTCAGAAAGGATTTACACGGCGGAAGGTTGCATTGCTGTGTATTGGACTTCCTATTTCTAGTCCCGTCGTACGTGCTGTACACGTCATCGCGCAAGCTTTCGACGGACTGTTTGTGCATCCGTGTGTGGTCAAGTCCGTTCATTCGAAAGTATGACGGACTGTCCGTCGGATTGTATGACGGACTAAGTAGGCCATACAATCCGCCCGTGTGTACGCGGCTTAAGTGTTCATAAAACCAGGTTACAATTATACACATTAAATTAAGAAAATAGACATGCCCATACAAGGGCAAGTGCAAAAATATGACTGACGCTTTTCGAGGAAAACCCTCTTCATCAGAGCTTTGTGGAATGACAAGAGAGGTCTGTATAGTATTGTGGATCAACATACAGGGTAGTGGCTAGTTGGGAGCAGTGTCACATGGTAAGTGATGAGTTCTCCTACGCTCTAAGTTTGTCCACATCTCAGCGCTGCAAATGTCATAGAGAGATGTGATTCATATGTTCCTTATGGCAGTTCAATGCGTATCTGTTGGTTGTGCTTGCATTCAGGTTTACAAGAAGGATGCAGCCTGCATGCATCTGTTTGAGAACAGGAGGCAGTTGATCCTGTAAGGGTTCTAGGTAGCTCCAAACAGAAAGTAGTCTTGTGTTGCAATGAGGATATCAGCTCTCTCCATCCATTTGACACAGCTCCCTACTAGCCACACCCCTGTATGTTGATCCACAATACTATACAGACCTCTCTTGTTGTTCTACAAGGCACTTATGAAGATAGTTTTCTCGAAACATGTCAGACAAATTTTTGCACTTGCCCTTGCATGGGCATGTCTATTTTCTTAATTTAATGTGTATACTTGTAACCTGGTTTTGTGAACATGTAGATAATTTTTGTATGGATTCATCCCCCCTTTTTATGAATAAACTGTAAGCCCTTGTACACACGGTCGGAGATTCCGATGGAGTGTGTCCTATCGGACCGTTTTGTCGGATATTCCGAGTGTGTGTGGTCTCCATCGGACTGTTTCTGTCGGAATATCCGACGGACCAACTTTTCCAACTTGGCGGTAAAATTTTCAGACAAAATGCTACGATTGGACATACTCCGATCATGTGTAGCCTACTCCGACGGACAAAGTGCCACGCATGCTCAGATCAAATTCCTAGACCAAAGCTATTGGCTACTAGCCTGAACGTAGTCCCGTCGTAACGAAATAACGTCATCACGTTATGTACAATCGGATTTTCCGACAACTTAGTCCGACCGTGTGTATGCAACATCACTTCCGGACCTCTTTCGGAATTAATCCGTCGGAATTACTCTGACGGATTTGGTTGTCGGAATCTCCGACCGTGTGAACAAGGGCTTACATCTTGATCACGCGCCTTCCATCTCTCTCTTATGCCGCGTACACACGACCGGTCTTTCCATCAGAATTAAATCTGACGGTCATTCCGACGGAGTTCCAACCAAACGGACTTGCCTACACAAGATCACACCAAAGTCAGTTAGTTTAGAATGCAATGACGTACGATGGGACTAGAAAAGGAAGTTCAATAGCCAGTAGCCAATAGTTGCCCTTGCATAGTTTTTGGTCTGCCAGAATAGCATACAGACGAACGTTTTTTCCGATAGGAATTGATTCCGTCTGAAAGATTTAAAACATGTCCTATTTCTAGGTCCATCAGAATTTTTGAAAAAAAAAAAGTCAGATGAAACCCATACACGATCGGAATATCCGATGAAATGATTCCGTCTGACCTTTTCTGCGGGTTGTGGGTACACAGCATTACACTTGGCTTACTTCGAAACCGCCCCTGGTCAGTTTAGGCAGCGGGACTCACATGATCATTTTTTAATTTATCTTTTCCTTTGAAAGTACTACCATTTTATATCAACAACGCCTTCACGAGTGCAGGAGAAAATTATTTCTTTGTTTATATTGTCACTGGGAGCTTATTGCCTGTGTTAACATACCCTGAGTTTTTTCTTTTTTTTTTTGTCATGCCTTTTTTTTCCCTAATTCAGATTGTATGGCTGAATTTGCATTGCATTCGGACCAAAGTCATGCAGGACCCTTTTTTGGTCCGCACCAGAATCGGATTGTATGGGTGTTCACATCCATGCGATTCAATTCCTACCCGAATGGACAGTTGGCACTGCGATATGAGAAACCATCTAGTTGTGTCGTTAACTTTCTATTGACACCCACAGCAGTTCGTATAGGGCAGTGTGAACCGCCGGTGGGTGACATAGGATGCAGGAACCCATAAGGGATTCGCACAGGTTCTCAAATCGCAGCACTGTGAACTGAGCCTTAACCTCCAAGTTTTTGTGGCTGGAATTTGTCTTACCGTATTCTTTAATTAGGGTAAATGCAACCCAACTCCATAAATAAATATTATATTTAGGCACGTAGCCTGCTAGTTGATGATAATGATTATTCAGAGCTTCAATTTGCAATACAACCAAAACAAGAATATTTTATTGAAAGTATCTTTATTTTAGCCACCCTCAAAAAATTCAAATATTTGACAGTTATGTAACTTACTATATGTCCTTTTATCCTGTGTTAACTGATCACATTTAACAATACTTTTTCTTCTTTACTTCCCTTTGACATCAGAAGGTGTCCGGCAGTGCCATCAGCACACAATGGGCGGAAACCAGTGGGACTCAGGTACACCCATCTACTGTCTGGAGAAATCTGGCCAAAAGTGGTCTTCATGGAAGATTTTCAATCAAATAGCCATACCTCCAATTTAGAAACAAGGCCTAGCGACTGAACTATGCATGAAAACATAGGAACTGGGGTGCAGAAAAAACGCAGCAGGGGCTCTGGATTGATGAGTGAAATTATGAAATATTTGGCTGTAGCAGGAGGTAGTATGTTTGGCAAAGGGCTGAAAGCAGTACAGTAATGAGTGTCTGCATGAGTGAAGCATGGGGGAGGTTCCTTGCAAGTTTTTGGTTGCATTTTTGCAAATGGAATCGAAGATTCAGTCAGGATCAATGGTGTCCTCAATGTTGAAAAATACAGGCAGATATTTATCCATCATGCAATACCATCAGGGGGGAGTGTTATTGCCCCCAAATTGATTCTGCAGCAGGACAACAACCCCAAACATACAGATAATGTCATTAAGAACTATCTTCAGCGTAAAGAAGAACAAGGAGTGGTGGAAGTGATGGTTTCTGAAAGCATTCTTAATTTACAACATTTTTCACACCTGCCTAAAACTTTTGTACAGTAATGTAAATCTCCCCCTTTGTGTTTTATGATGAAAAAATGTATCACTATGACATTTATTTTAAGTCTGTCTATTGCCTCCCATAGAAGGTATCCTACATGAAGTGCTTTCAGGAGCAGGCGACGTGTTACTGATCGATGCAGTCCCACTGCCTGGCTCTTCTTGAAGAGTCTGAGACTTTTTTTAAATAGGTGCTCCACTGATAAAAGACATGGTCTAAATGTTGTCACATTCTGCAGATGACTGGGAGACTTGTCATGGGTTATCTGTGGGTCATAGCGAGGTGGGAAGTGAAGCCGGAGGTCAAGTATGTGCACATGGCACAAATACACAGACACTGTGCTGACAAGGAAAATACACAACCTCAAGTGTTTTTAATACAAAGTCTTCATGCTTACAGTAGCTGATAATGACATATAGATATTGGAGATACTTAAATACAAGTGCAATACTATTCAAAGAATTTTTTTTTCTTCTTTACGCAACTTTAAAAAAATGGAGAAACTAGCAACTACCCTGACCTGTTGTCTCATTATGAGATTTCTGACGTGCGCCCACTATTTACTGTGAAATAAACTACAAGTGGTCATTTGTTTACCAGGTGGTTGTGCTGTAGCACAGGAGATGGCAGGTTTAGAAGAACGTACTAATGTAAATGTGTTGGTAAAGAATGGTGGGTGAGACCAGGGGCTTCTCAGCTGAATGTTGTGATGAGTGTCATACACTGATTGGATCATGTGTCAAGGATATGTCAAAAATATCAAGACTATGCATGCTATGTAGGTGGGCAGGGCAACTGCTGCCACACACTTCCAGCACTGACTTAGACCCCTTTCACACTGCCAGCATTTTTCAGGTGCTACAGCGCTAAAAATAGTGCCTGTAAAAAGACTCTTTCACTCCAGTGTGAAAGCCCTCGGAGCGGTGCTCTGGCAGGGCGTCACAAAAAGTCATCCTGCCAGCAGCTTCTTTGGAGCGGGGAAGGAGCGGTAAACTCACTGCTCCTCCACCACTGCTCCCCATCGAAATCAATGGGGCAGCTCTGCGATAGCACCGGCAAAACGCTGATCCGGTGGCATTTTGCGGGTGGATTTGACCCCTTTTCGGCTGCTATCAGGCGGTTAAAACCACCCCACTATCGGCCGAATAGCGCCGCTAAAACTGCGGTAAAAGGGCGCTAAAAAAAAAGGTGCTTTACCGTCGACGTCCCCTGCGGCTCGTTATGAAAGGGCTCTTATAAAGGGTAAAGCATTGGTGACTCTTCTAACAGTCATCTTTATGTTCCATAAGAAAAGTTTGCTGGGAGCAACTGTCAGCATAAGCCCAAACAAGAGATTAAGAAAAAAACAAAATTAATAAACTATGAACAGTAGCAAAGTTAATTTGCATAAATCAAATTCATAAGCTACTGGGTAGACTTTTTAAAGGGTAACTTCACTCTCATGGGGAAAAAAATATAGCAAATAAAGAAAAAATAATATAGAGTATACAATTGCTACACAAGTCATATTGTAATTGAATGTTAGTAAAAAAATACCTTTCCTTTTCAATCTGCAGCTGCTGTAATTTTCTGAAAATGCAATGTAACATTCCTGCCTGGAGTTGTTCTGTACACAGACTGTGTACAGAATGAGAACGCCCACCAAAAACATAATTTCCTGCTTGATTGATTGGCTCACTGATTTTCCCAGAAGTCTGCACTAAGATGCAAGTCAGATTTCAGACATTTCATTTTTGGTGAGATACTCCCAATAGAACATCACGTCTAAAGGGATGCAGGCCCAGTAGCTTTCCTCATTAGAGCCCTGCAGCTGCACAGCTGATAGATAATTCTGAAATCACTCTCATTAGACTCACTCAGAACATGGGCACAGAAGAACAAACAGTGATTTCTTTAGAATAACAAAAGGTAGGATGTACATAGATCACCCACAGTGGAATTTTTTTCCCACAACAAAAGTGGGGTTACGCTTTAAGTTTTCCCAATGCATTTTCTAATTACTTTCTGGACCCATTAGTATCCCAGATATTAGACAGTAGGCATTGTGCATGTATGTCACATTGCTAAATGATGTGACATAAGCTAATGCAATTGAACCATTAATAAGAAAAATGCACGTTAGCCCCATTCACACCTAAGCATTTTGTAGCTCCAAGCTCCAATTCTCTACAACCAAAATCTCATAATTAAATTACAAAAATTCCCAAGCAACTCTGCTATAATCCCCTACTCCTAAGCTGCTAGCACGCACTGTGAATCACCCACAGATCAAAATAAAACAGGCACATTTGAAATCTGTGCAACGCTCAAATTTCAGCACTGAACAGATTATAAATTTGCCTATCAAAATCTCATGCTTTTAAATTGTCCTTTTCAAAATCGAATCATTCAAATACCTTATGTTCAAAAGTACACATGAGCTGTGTTTTTGGGTGGATACACTAGGCATCATAGACTGGGTCACTGCACATGGGGTATCTTTATTCATGAACACATAACTGGACTCCACTTAGTGGTACTCTTTCTCTTCCGTACCTGTGCACAGGCTGGCACCTCTGCAGTGCTGATCTGTTACCGTTGCTATGGGAAAGAGAGAGTGCCAAAACAACGCCACCTGCAAGCGGCTATCCCACCTGCCACATGTACACACTTACAACCGGCTGCATGTAAAACCTTTGTTATCCTTGGTAATGACTTGCTGCTTTCTGTACTGCATTAACTCTTGTACTGCTGTCTTCATACCTTAATGTTCCTTAACTGACCCATGCTGTGTAGACTATGTGTGCAGGTTACTTGCATTATACCCCTTGAGTAATATCAGACCAGGCAGCGGCAAAGTTTCAAAAGCTTTACTTAAATAACTTGGCATGGCAGTCAAACAAAACAACCGTCTTTCCCTAAACTAATCCCTAACTCAGTCTTGTGGCTGCTCCAGCATACCTGCACCAGCAAGAGTCTAGAGTGCCAGATCTCCAGAACTGGTGTCTTCGGAGGACTGCAAGTCCCAGCAATCCCCCTTCTCTCTTTTCTGTAAGCAGCTGTAAATTACATACTGTGGCTTGTTTGTATCTTTCCTTCCCATGCAGACTGAGACTGGGCAGAGCCCTCCTCCCTTTTATTATCAGCACAGGGAGAGAGGCAGAGCTCAGCAAAAAGTGCAGGAAACCAGGTTAGCTCTTTCCCTCCCGGCTAGAGCAGCAGCAATCTCACTAACCAGCATTTCAACATGTTTACAGGCTTGCAGCAGAATGGGGATTTTTGGCCCCACCGGTAGGGATGAGCCGAACACCCCCCGGTTCGGGTCGCACCAGAACATTGGAACAGACTGAAAATTCGTACAAACTTTAGAACCCTATTAAAGTCTATGGGACTCGAATGTTCGAAATCAAAAGTGCTCATTTTAAAAGCTAATATGCAAGCTATGCAACAGACAACACCAGCAATAAGGGGTATCTTCAGGTGTATACTGTGCTGGAGGCACACAACATCCACTTTAACTCCTACAGGTGCCTGTATTAGAGAACACCAGTAATAAAGGGTAGATACAGGTGTATACTGCGCTGGAGGCACATAACACCCACTAACTCCTGCAGATGGCTGTATTAGAGAACAACAGCAATAAGAGTAGATACAGGTGTATACTGCGCTGGAGGCACACAACAGAATGCCACAAGGGTTGCCATATTGCACAGATTTTTTATTTTTTTTACATTTTTAGAAAATCTCAACACATTAAAAAGTCACATTACATTACAAATACCATTACATTTAAAAAAAACAGGTTTGCATAATAAATCTCTATGCTATATTAATTTTACTTTTCCTTTAAACTCAGAAGTGATTTTTTTTTAAAGGCCTGTGTATAAATACCATTCTTGTGTCTCTAAACCCATTCTTTTCCATAGAAGATTTGGTGCCAGACATACTTCAGTTATGTTCATATAGTATGTGTATGGAATGAATCATCTACTTGACCTCATGAGCATTCACTTGGCTTTTTGAACCCTCTTTAACAACTACACGCTTCACAAGAGCCTCTTCTATCTTTGATTTCTTCATTTGTTCTGCACTCTCCAATCTACAGACTTGCTTGTTCTTTGTCTCCTGCGCTTGCCGTGTTTGACAGTGCTGATTTCTCCTCTTTAAGAATGTTAATCTTGTAATTCACCTTATCATGGTAGCATTCAGGTAGCATCAGTGTCACTCAACAAACTCTTGTTCTTGTTTTCTTTGCTATGCTTTATTTTTGTGGCCTGCATGCCACATACACTCTTTGTTAGACACGAGACCATACTTAAAAGGTAAATATAGTGTATTTTCAACGAGTACATATTTTTTCTTATCATTTCAAGGTTTTCCATGTACATTTTTGGATTTTTACAAGTTAGCTCTATTATATTTGTGCTAATTGAATAATCATTAAGAGTTGTGGATTTGAAATTGTGACTATAGGGAGCTTTCTCTACATCAGTGCATTTAAAGCCTGTGATTTTAAATGGAAGTGCTTTTATGGTTTATAGTGTAGTGTAGTATAGAAAAAAATATTTTTATTGCAGTTCCAGGTACAATTGAGATCCAAATAGCACACTGTATATAGCTTATTTGGAGGCTTGGATTCATAAATTATTTCCCTGTATACCATTTTTGTCACCACCCCTGTTCCTAATTCATCTATGGATAAACACTGCAATTTCAACCGTCTTTCATAAACTAGTGTTACATCTAAATTAGAAAAAAAAAATACTTTAAAACAAATGTTTTACTTCTTATAGAGGCCCCTTTCACACAGGTGGACCATTCAGATCCGCCTGTCAGTTTTTTAGGCGGACCTGAACAGACGCTCCATACAGGTCTATGGAGTGACAACTGTTAACGGTGACATGTCCGCTGACATCCGACCCGCTCCGATCCGCTAAAGTATGATGGATGGAAACCCTTTTTTTTTTATCTGTCTGGGGGATTGGATCAGATTAAAATGAACGCTACGGTCCATCTTCATCCGATCCATAGAGGAGAGCGGTGCTCTGGCAGGTCCGTCCCTGCGCAGTTTGCAGAGACGGACCTGTCATCTGCCTGTTCAGTGGGGATTGATGGAGCGATCCCTGCAAACCTAATATAACAGTTTCAACTCTTTCATTATTTTTTTTATTCTCACAATTTTGTATGCAGTTTTTGTTAATTTGTTTTCCCGCTTATGCATAACCTTTTACTTTTTCTATTAATATTTGTTCCAAAAACAAAATTTGAATAAGTTTATAAAAGAAACAAATAGCAATATAAAATGTTATTCCTTTTTCACTTTGAAAATTTATTGAGTAAGCGCCACATCTTTTACATAAATATAAAATGTTTACTTTGCATGAATTATAAGCCACTTATAGTACCAAGATGAAAGAAAACCCTTTGGTTACTATAACATTAATTAAAACCTGATTCAGCATGTTCATAATGACTAAATCACACAATTTTAACCACAATGCAACATCCCCTTCCCACTTAGTTTTCCATGCATTAAAACACAGATAGCAAGCAATTTAGCTGCAAGTTTGAAAATGACTTGCTAAGCTATTGCTAGACTTGCCAGCTTCACAAGTTTGTCGCACAATTGCAGAAAGTCCACATTGTATGACTTCAGATCAACTTTCTTTGCAAACATTCTGCAAGTCTGCTGCAAGTTCTGGTTCAGTTATGTTGTGCACTAGTCATCCCACCACAAGGGTCACTGTGACTTGCAGAGCTCTTGCTGTAGACTCACCACTGCAGCTTTGCTCTTGCTAGAGCCTTGCCACTCAATTTTGCTACAATTTGGAAAAGTGCCAGCTAAAACTTATGCTTCAATCGTTTGAAAAGTGTACAACTTGGCACTAAAAATGTTCAGCAAGTTAACAAGACTTACAATTCAACACTACTACAAATTTGTGGCAAGTTATCTGGGAAGATGGTAACTCTAGAGCAGGTGGACAGCGGCTGTCATTTCAGCACCCTGGGCTGGCTGTGAAACTAAATGTGGACATCAATGGTTGCCAAAGATTCTTGCCCCCAAAAGCTTAAAGTGGATGTAAGCCCTCACATATACCCAGTGAAGTGAACAGCCTCAGATGATACACAGAGATGAAACAAATCATCCTACATAAATTTTACATGCATATCTTCTGTCTTCAGCTTTCTATATTCTGCAGAAAGTGCACATCGTCTTACAGATTTTCTCTTCCTGTTGAGCACTGACTGTGAAGTCTGGGCATACAGCCAAGACAGCTGATTGGAGGAAAGGCACCCCCCCCCCCCCCCCCCACTCCACATAGGCAGAGACAGGCAGAGACTTGCAAAGCTGTTTTGTCAATAGTTTAGTTCTCTGCTAATCTATTTATACCAATCTCCCACAACACAAATTTCAGGCCGGTTTTATATCATGTGTCAGAGAACCTGCCAGAAGTTATCATGCTGATAACATAAAGGAAAGAGAAAGGCGCCTCTAAGTGCAGTGGTTAAAAGATTTATTACAGGCACAATGGGATTAAAAACACTTAGAAGATAGTAAGAGGTCATATGCATATAATCATTTGCCCTCATGCGGATCGCTGTAATCCTCCTCTGTCTGGGGGAGAGAAAGAGAGCTGTCCTGCAGCTGTCAGAGTTCCTGGTGACGTGGATTGGCAAGGAGGCGAAGATGCGATGAGGAGGACCAGGTTCTGGAAACAAGCTGGAACACACGCGGCCATTGTGACATCAGGTGAAGGTGGTGGGCGGTAATGCGTTTCAGAGCGTGCACAGCTCCTTTGTCAGACCTCAGCACTCAACCACTGCACTTAGAGGTGCCTTTCTCTTTCCTTTATGACCCTCCAGAGCTGCTTTTTCTCTACTAAGTGCTGCCTTCAGTGCCATCTCTCCACTTCTCCTTTCACTGGGTGCCCCCTCAGCTAGCGAGGTGCTAAGGGGACACGCTTGCGGATATGCTCCTGACCTAGGCTGCATGCATCCATAGACATACACAGCAGCAGTAAGCCCCACCCCTCTAACTCCTAACAGGAATTTGACTCCTGTGTCTTCTGTGAAACCAGGAAGAGGGAAGAGTGGAGCTGCAGCCAGGACAGCTCTGGCTCATGAGAGGAGGCAGGTAAGTGTTTAAGGATGGGAAGGGGGAGACAAGTAGTGGGGAGTTTTTTACTTTAATGTAGAGAGTGCATTAACGTGTTACTAAACCCAAAGCTATAAAATCAGTCTGTATATGCAGTAAAGCATGCTTGCCATACTCACTGTGGAACCTAAGAGGTTAATCCTCTGCATTGTATAAAAAGGCTGTTTGATCCTGTCTTCTCTGATCCCCTCTTTTTTCCACAGTTCCCAAACCATCTTCTGATAGAACAGAGCCTTGAGGACAAGCTGCACATGCTCAGTTTGGTGTGTATTGCTAGAGAGTTGTTTTTTCTTGGAAGAGTGCATGTGATCAGCACAGGGCCAATCAGCAATGTCCAGACAGAGGGTCAGGGGTCCTACAGCCTCATAGGACAATCAGAGGAGAATGAAAACTCCTCCTACAAGCTTTAACCAGACACTGATAGAAGTCACAAGACTGCTCTAACTGCTGAAGAGGAAAGGTGTTTTCCAAGTTCTATGTACTGTGAGTGACCAGACATCAGTGATGGCTCCATTTTTTGTGGGGTGGCAAACAAAACACCTACTACCCCACTAACCCCCCCCCCCCATCCCATTCGGTCGGTCACATCTCCTCCTCAGTGGCTTCCTCATTGGCGGCCAATACGATTGCTTCTCCTCTCGACCAATCGGGACCCGCTTCCTGATTGGCCAGGAGGAAAATCAGATAGACAATAGCAAATATTAACTTGTTATTGTCACACAACTGGGTGGACTCAGGGAGCAGTGCTCTGCGCCCCAAGCCCACCCTTTTTTGAAGCCAATTGGAGCCTCAGGCTATAATCACGTGCTTAATAAAAAAAACGCCATTGAAATCCATGCATCCAGTGCCCTGCATGTAGATTAGGGGCCCGGACGCATGAATTAGGGGGGGAGATCACCACTACCAGACTAGTAAATGCAGGGTTCTGGGTTTAGCAACACTTTAAGGTAAAAAAACATTTTAACTTTAGAACCATTTTAACAAGTACAGCTAATACAGTCATACAGGCCACGGAGTAAAAACATAATGTCAGACAGTGGTTGTCTAAAAGATTCAGTTTGCAATCCCATACAATGACATACGTTTCAGAGTGCATTGCCGGTAATACTATCTCCCCTACTGACCAGCAACAGTCTTCACTAAGGCCAACTTTACAACTTGCCTGGTGTGTCATAGTGTGTTACTTTATTTTATGCACTGGTGTAATATAGCATAGCCTTTGCATTAGACATTTGCTACAATGGGGCTGATTTACGAAAGCCGTGTGCCATCAGTAGAGGTGCATGCCGAGGCGCAAAGCACATTTTCATATTTGTGTGCGCCGGTAACAAAGCGCGAATCCCCCATTTACTATAGTGATCTCAACGCACGGGAGAATGCAATCTGAGTGCCACTATGGACATGGCGCACGACATCTTCAATTCAAAATTAACAGAAGATGGAGGTGCCAATATTATGGGGTGATGTGAGGAAGTTTAGTAACAACTGCTCAAGTAACAAATATGGCCAAAATAGAATAATGAAGTAACTTTTTCCGAGCAAGCCTGCTGTGCCTGCAAGTACATTTAGAACTGCTCGAGAACAATGAAAGCAGTGTGCATGCGCAAGTGGCTCTTGCACTTGTTTAAATGCATTTGTTCACTGCGCGGCCAAAATCTTAGTAAATGTCAAGTAGCATAAATGCAATTGCATGGATTGAACGGGTGCACCTCTAAACTTGACAGTTTTTTTTTTTTCAATTTTTTTACGCTGGTTCACCTTTATGTATTTTTTTAACCACTTGCTTACTGGGCACTTAAACCCCCCTCAGTCCCAGACCAATTTTCAGCTTTCAGCGCTGATGCACTTTGAATGACAATTACGCGGTCATACAACACTGTACCCAAATGAAATTTTTATCATTTTTTTCCCACAAATAGAGCTTTCTTTTGGTGGTATTTAGTTACAGCTCGGAGTTTTATTTTTTGCTAAACAAACAAAAAAAGATGCAAAAAAAAAATAAAAAAAATCATGTTTTAATAGTTTGTTATACAATTTTGCAAACGGGTCATTTTTCTCCTTCATTGAAGTGCGCTGATTAGGCGGCACTGATGGCTGCATTGGTGGGCACTGATGGGCTGCATTGGTGGGCACTGATAGGCTGCATTGGTGGGCACTGATAGGCTGCACTGGTGGGCACTGATAGGCATAGTTAAGGCGGCACTAATAGGCACAGATAAGGCGGCACCGATCGGCACAGATAAGGCGGCACTGATGGGCAAAGATGGGCACAGATAAGATGGCATGGATGGGTGGCACGGATACGTGGCACGGATGGGTGGCACGGATGGGCACTGATAGGTACCACTGATAGATGGGACTGATGGGCACTGATAGGTGGCACTGATAGGTGGCTCTGATAGGTGGCACTGCTGGGCACTGATGGGCGGCACTGCTGGGCACTGATGGGCGGCACTGCTGGGCACTGATGGGCGGCACTGGGGTGCAGCACCTTTGCGGCAGATTGTGGGCACTGTGGGTGGCACTGTTGGTGGCACTGCTGGATGGCACTGTGGGTGGCATTGTGGGTGGCACTGTGGGTGGCACTGTGGGTGGCGCTGTGGGCACTATGGGCACTGCTGGGTGGCACTGATGGGGGGCACTTACTTTCATTCAGGATGGCACTGCGGTGGGCAGGTGGGCACTGCCAGGGGGCAGGTGGTCAGCTGTATTGCTGGCCGTGATCGGGACTGATGTCCCGATCACGGCCGCCGGTGATCGGCTTTTTTTTTCTCTCCTCGCGCTGTCAGCGCGAGGAGGAATAATAGCCGATTACCGGCTCCGTTCTGTCACATGATCAGCTGTCATTGGCTGACAGCTGATCACGTGATAAGGGGTCGGGATCAACCCCTTACACGGATCGGTGATCAGGCGAGTCTCATGGACTCGCCGATCACAGAGCGCGCGCGCGCGCCCCTCAGGGGGCGCGCAGGCCGCTCCTAACCGGGACGACGTCAATAGACGTAGTCCCGGAAAAGTAGATCCGCGCTAATGCCGTCATTTGGCAATAGCGCGGATCTCAAGTGGTTAAGGATATTTGCACACAGGTCATTGTTAGCATGCTACGTTGCCAACATGTGACATGTACCTTGTTAACATTATGTAAAAAGACTCTTGCTCCTCTCGCTCCTCCTAAAAGGGCGTTTAACCTTCCCCCTCGAATGCATATGAGTTCCATGGGCTAGCTTTTTCTTTTAAAGGGGAACTCCACACTTCATTCTCTAATGATCTTGTCTCCCCCCTCTAATGCTTATGTTTTCTTTCAGCTAACTTTTGCTTTTACAGGGGAACTCCACACTCCATTCTACAATGCTCTTGTCTCCCCCCTTCTAATGCTTATGTTTTCTTTCAGCTAACATTTGCTTTTAAAGGGAAACTCCACACCCCATTCTACAATGCTCTTGTCTCCCCTTTCTAATGCATATGATTTATTTCGGTTAACTTTTGCTTTTAAAGGGGAACTCCACACTCCATTCCCTTCTCCAAAGTTTGGGAGCTGCCTTCACCAATACAAACCACATCCTTTTTCAGGGCCAGCTAGGAAAGTGGTGAAAAGAGCAATAGCCCAACCCCCTCCTGAACCATACAAGGTCACATCCACTCAACATAGGTGGCTGCCTTTGGGGCATGTTGGGCTCAGCACAATACCAATCACAAAGCACCTTGTACCTACTAGTTTAAAGGGGCTTTACACATTCCATAAAGCCCCCTGTCTGCTGCCCCCACAACCCCAACCTAGGGTTGTGTGGAAGAGGCCCTTGTCCCCCTGAATATAGGAACAAGGTGGTTGACATTCGGGGTGCCCAAGCCCCTCCTGTCCCCAAGCATCCCCCCCCCTTTCATGGACTGGCTTGCTGTGTGTTTGGCTAGGGGTTTGTTAGTGTTTGGCAGGGGCACAACATTTTTCTTATTTTGAGGTGGAATTTTTCACACAGGGGTTCTCTTTTTAAGCCTTAACAGACCCAAATCACCTAATATGTATTGGGGGCAGGCTATTTGCTTTTCAATCCTGCAGCTACAATGTAGATTTGTAACTTTTCTCTAAAGCCCCACTTTACAGGCAGAGTAGCCCCCCCCCCCCCCCCCCCAGTTACTAGCTTTTCATCAATTTTGCATTTTTAAAGGCACTTCTCCTTGTTTTCGTTTTTGAGGTTGTCCAAATTGCTGCCATTGATATATGACCCTTAGGGTGGGCCCTGGGCCCCCATACCCATTTTTAGGCCATTAACCAGAAGATAAGCCAGCCAAGTGGAAACTAGCAAAATTATCAAGTCAGTTCCCACAAACTGCAATGGTATTTGTTGTCTAACTTTTACCCATGTTAGGCTCTTTGTTTGCCCCCCTGGACCGGGGGGTGTTTGTCCCATTTGTAATTTTGTAGCATGCTGGATGATGTGCTTAATTTTGGACATTGGGTGGCTTATTTTATGCTAGCTGCATTTGGGTTGGTCTGAGCATGCTCAGAGACTTTGATTTTTTCATGTGCCTTTTGGTGTGTGAAATGCATTTGGGTCAATCTGGATATGCTCAGGGACTTTGCTTTTTTTTATTCTTTTTGTGTGTGAACAGCACTTGGATGTTTTTGGTCATGCTTAGAGATGTGTTTTTTGGTTTAGTAATTTAAGGACATCCTTAACAGGTGTGTCTGTGCTGCATTATTTTTCAAAATCTTCCTCAAGATGTTGTGACAAATTAATGTTTAAATCCTTAATAGATGTCCATTTGTGGATGCACTCCTGTTGACCTCAAAACCATATTCTGTCAGTGTCTCAAATTAACATACATGTGTTTTTTGGTTTCCTTGCTCTTTTCCAAGTCCTGTTTTGTTGACCAATAAAATTTATAGACAATTTTTATGTTTTATGTGTTTTGTTTGTTTTCATACAACAGATTTCCCAGCTGTAGCTTAACTAGGCTGATTGGCATGGTAAAACAAAAAAAATGTGATTTGTCTACAAGCTACTTTCCTGGTGCCTTCATGGCAGCATATGCATCGGTTTGCGTATGCTGCCATGTATAGGCACCAGGAAAGGAAAATTACAGAGTGGTAAATATAAAATTTTTCCATTTTAGCACAGTGGTTCTCAGCCTCAGTGCTTAAGTACCCTTGACAGGACATGTTTTGGGAATTTATCTGTAGCACACTACTCCCTTGGGAGCGGCTGGGTAGTTCATACAGTACTGCTAACATACCTCCGTTCTTCCACCCCACATGATTCACAACAGACACAGTCAATAAAGGTTGAACAAATAACTTTTATTCTTCTTGTTGCAGTCCAGTTGTAATGGTGATAGTGGGAAATATGAGCTGCCTCCTCCTTCTGGTTCCTTTTCAAGTAGCTAAGTCCCTTTCCATTAATGAACTGACCGATGCCCCCTCTGAAAAGCACCTTGGTAAATGGATGCTGGAAGTCCCAGGCTTCACCTGCCTTTCTTGCCTCCTGTGATCCTCCCCAGGCCAGTTCAGGAAAGTCCGGATAACATCCCGGTCTACTCTGTCCTCCCTGCAGCTACTTTCCGCTTCTTGTGGATAGAACCATCCCAGCCGGGATGCCTGGTTCACTTCCCCAGGGTTTCTTGGATGACTTGGTGTGCTTGGACCATCCAGCACAGAGGTCTCTGAACCCTCAGGCCTTCAGGTTTTGGTTCCTGCTCTCCAGCACTTGGGACTCTGAAACCCCAGGCCTTCAAGCCTGTTCCTTAGAGTCACATTTTGGCTGCTTCTCTGGACTCAGTTTCTTCCCATCCTCCCCAGGAAGCATGTGACCTCAGTTTATACATCAGTCCCGCCCCTGCCCATACAAATTAATGATTGGGCCAGGGCCATATACACTGCCTGCACTCCAGTCCCCAGCCCACCTTCTTTCCAGAACATTTCTTAGGGAGGTTTTTCCAGGGCAGAGTACAGGTGGTCACACCTCCCTCTATTCTACTACTCCTCCCAAACCAAAATGAACAACCAGGCCTAAACAACAAAAAAGGTAACCTAACTCTTACCTATTAGCACCCACCTAAAGGTGTTGGGTGCTACATATCTTAGCTAAAATAGCTAGCCAAAATACCAAGCCATTGACTGTGATTTAAAGCACCTGAGCAAGATGAAGGAAAACCTGCAAACATGGCCTGTTGGGGGTACTTTAGGGCAGGGTTGAGAACCACTGATTTAAAATCGAGCTCCAGACAATCCTATTCTAATTGTGGGTATTTGAGGGAAACCAAGTGATAGAACACCTGCTTGTCTTTTTTAGGTTGAGCTTTGTGCCCCTTTTCTGAAAATTGGCTTCACTTCCTGTAACATAGCCAAACAGGAAGTGAGGGTAAAACCCTACCAATGTCTTTCCTTGGGGACACACAGGTCAATCTAACTAGTGTCCCCTTTAGGCAAATTGCACTCTAGCACTTTATTGTGTACACCCCATATTAATGGGTATTTTGGGGTTCATTAAAGGCAAATCCACTCTGCAATACAAGTGTACTCGCTGTAAATCTGAGGGGAAGCACTGGTGATTTTATCATCCAATCATGTAGAAGCAAAGATACTGTTTATTTTCCGTGCATGTCCCCCTCGGATCTCCAGCAATTGCACTTCCAAGTGCACTAGTAGTGCAACGTGGATTTGCCTTTCATAAACCCCAAAGTCCAAGATACATATTAAGTTGGGGTGTACACAGCAAAATGCTAAAGCGCAATTTACCTAATGGGGAAACTATTTAGATTGACCTGTGTCCCCAAGGAAAGACATTGTTAGGGTTTTAACCTCACTTCCTGTTTGGCTATGTGACAGAAAGTGAATAAATTTGAAGGAGAAAGTGGCAAAATTTGGCAGATGTCTTTACCCTATCAGGGGTGCAGACATCCCCAACCGACAAGACTTCTAATCCCTCTCCACTCTATCCCCAAGCAAAAATAAGAGAGGATTTCATTTAGTTTAACTTTGCAAAGACACATTCCTATGTTCAACTGTAATGCATGCCAATGGCCCATTTAGTCCTTGTTTAATATAAAACACCAATTGCCTTTCACTAGAAACATTTTAGTCCAGTCCTGGAAATCTGCATCTGCTTTACTATTAATTTACATGAAAATATGGATTCCTGCAGCTAGATGCGTGACTGCTGTCTATACGAGATGCACAAGTGCTGTGTGCGCATAGGTATGTGCCCATGGCACATATCTAGTTTCCAGAAGCAGTGGCCAGCACACAGGAATGACATCACACCCTTACAGCATGGCCAGCTCACTGTTCTCTGAGGACGAGATGATCCTTATTTGCAAATTAAGAAAATATATATATTTTTTTTAACAAGGGGTGGTTTTGTGTGGGTCCCTAATACACATTCAGACATATTAGGGCCACATTAGACAGGATCTGATTTACCTACCAGCATGTTTTTAGAGTGTAGGAGGAAATTGGAGTACCTGGAAGAAATGCACGCAGGCACAGGGAGAACATGTAAACTCCAGGCAGATGGTTTCACAGGTAGGATTCAAACCAGCAACCCTTTTTGCTGCTAGGTGAAAGCGCAAACCACTACACCACTGTGCTGCCTGAAGAAACAGTATATCTATAGATGTAGGTTCTTGTGTCCACCAGCAGAGAGAAGTTAGGTAGATGCCACACTCCCAATTCTGGGGGCATAATAATGGACTAGCACAGGGGTCCTCAAACTACGGCCCTCCAGTTGTTCAGGAACTACAATTCCCATCATGCCTAGTCATGTCTGTGAATGTCAGAGTTTTACATTGCCTCGTGGGATGTGTAGTTCCACAACAGCTGGAAAGTCGTAGTTTGAAGATTCCTGATCACTCTAGCATGTCTTGAAAAAAAAGGTGGTTTCTCATGCGCCTTGTATAATCCCAAGAAATATCAATAGCAAAATACAAGTGGGTCATGGCACATCTACATTCCAAATTTGACATTTAAGATAGTCATGCACTATGCAATATGATTGGCCAATCTCTGTACAACTCGATATTTCAGCAAAATGGGTAATAGGAAGACGCACTTGAACAATTAATTCAAATTATAGGAAATCAAACAGGCTCTTATACTAAATCAATTTTTTTTTTGTTTAAGATCTAACTGATTGCAGTGTATGGTCACCTTTAGAGATCAAGATCGGAAAATATTAATTTATTGGGTTTAGAAACACTTCTCTGTTCTTTGTAATGTATTGAAAGATTTGGGTAAAATATAAAAAAAAACAAATTTCAAAGAAATATTAGAAGTAATAAGAATGAGATAATCAAAAGGATTTATTCACTGAGAACACCTACTAATTGCCTAACAAGGCACATCCAATGAGATGAAATTAACCAATTGTATTGGGCGTGCGCTATTATCAATGAGAAAACCGCAGTTACCCTAGCACCAGTTGCAGTTTACATATTTATTATCGTGTTGTGTGTCTACATACGCTGGTTCGCACGTTCAATCAATGATTTTTCCGGCGCAACAATTAAGGTGTGAACCGGCGCAGCAAATTCGTCTTAGTAAATCACCCTCAATCTGTCAGTATGTAGAATATAATTTTTTATATTATAGTATTTACAAGTAAAAAAAAAAAACAGATACTCTTTATAGTTAAGGAATATTTCCAATCAGTGCATTCTTAGTTATGTTATCAAGTGTCCTCTAAACCCCTATATTATATTTTATAAAAAATATAAATGGAGGAAAAGACACAGATTAAACTCTGGAATCTTCTCATACTTACCTACTACACAGCATTTCCAACTTACAAATGCACCCTATATACCCCAGTTTAGTGGCTTCCTGCCTGTTTATTTAGAGCTTGGGGTCATTTCATGGTAATAATTTCAGTAAATTGTTGTGGATTGCTTCCTATTTCTCACCCCTCTAATGACTTTCACACCTTCTCCTGTCTGTGTCTATAGGCTTTTTAGGCATTTCACGGCAGGAGGCAAAGCTGCCTTTCCAGACACTTTTATTTGATAGCTAATCATCAAGCCAAGTAAGGGTCAAATCCCTCCAAAGCCCCATTAGCCCTTTCAACCTCAAAATACTGTGTAACCATCTTTTTCTTCTTTATAGCTTTTAATGGGTTTGCAAAACTTTCAGCGCTAAATTGATTATGTGTAATCTGCGTGAGAGCACTGAGCATTAAATGGGATTACCACATGTAACACATCCTCAGGCGAGAATCCTACCAAATCTTGTTTGGTAGACCAGACATTAAAGGGGAACCCCAAGTAAATGCAAAGAAAAATTACATTTTTAACCTATTGACAGATGGTCACTGAATATCTTCTAAACTAATCTTGAAGTAGATGTTTGCCAAAAACTGTTATTTTATTTTTAGATTAACCACTTAAGGACCGGAAGATTTTCCCCCTTACTGACCAGGCCATTTTTTGCTGTACGACACTGCCGCGATTTAACTGACAATTGCGCAGTCGTGCAACACTGTACCCAAACAAAGTTGACGGCCTTTTTTTTTTTTGAACATTTTTGAAAAAAAAATATTTTTTACTTTTTACTATAATAAATATCCCAAAAACAATCTTCATCAGTTTAGGCCAATATGTATTCTTCTACATATTTTGCAGCTCATTCCCCTGTGCAGTAGACGCACGCGCGCATCTTCGGTGGCGCGCACGTGCCTGCTAAAGCTTTTAAAAGAGCCGACGTACCATTACGGCGATTTTCAGGAACGAGCCGACTTGCTGCAGTATAATGATGGCGGCTGGTCAGCAAGTGGTTAAAATAGAGACAGGTTAGAACATCTGTCAGATTTTTATTGTTTCTTGGGCTACTACTGGGGAGATTCTCCTGACTTCTGTTATGGTGCCTTCATATGTGGGTGCGGAACGGGCAGAGGAGTATACTTGCTACTCCAAGCTGTAGACCCACAGGGTTCCTTGGGCTACGCCAGGCAGTAGGCAGCATAAACTCGCCCTGTACACAGGGGTACCTGTTGTACGGAGCATGCTCATCAGTGCCCCGGACCAGTTCAAGACTGCGGTCATGTGAAAGATCTAACATTATGACAGTTACTCGACTTAAAGTTGAGCCTTTACTTTGTGCAGTAATAAAATACAGAGTTCCTCTGAAAAATGCTGTCCCATGTCACTACATACTGTAAGGAGGGTCGTGCTGAACATGTGCCCAATCCACCAGTCCAGCATACCTCTGTTACCTCACTTCCAGTAACAGAATGGGGTCCCACCATGCACCTAGCACAGACCTCAGGCATGCACTCAATAACTCCCTCATTTCCATACCCTGTTACCAGGCCATGGATCTCGGTAAAAAAGGGTTAGGGTTAAGTCATGAATCTATCTATTTTCGCCGCTGCCGCCCCCTATTCAGATGTCTGGCCCCTTGTCGGGCGCCGGGCATCTGAATTACAGCGGCGGGGTTTCTTTGGAAGTGCCTGATTAACACAAGCGGTTCTGTGGCAGCACACATGGGGCACAGTAGAAGCACACAAGGGGCACAGTGGAAGCACACAAGGGGCACAGAGGCAGCACACAAGGGGCACAGTGGCAGCACACAAGGGGCACAGTGGCAGCACACAAGGGGCACAGTGGCAGCACATGGGCACAGTGGCAACATTTGGGGCACAGTGCCAACATTTGGGGCACAGTAGCAGCATTTGGGGCACAGTGGCAGCGTTTGATGGGCAAAGTGAGGCTGCAATTGATGAGTTTTTTTTTTGTTTGCATCCCCCCCAAAAATGTTGAGCACCAGCCGCCACTGGACCTCATTGTTCTCTAAGACCTGGGCTTAACATCCATGGCATTAAAGTCAGATACTGAGAAACAGGATGGAATAGGAAGCCCTGCAACAGCAAGTCTGGCCTGTTGGAAAGAGGTCAGGAGTCATCTCCTAGCATTCTGATTATGTATGTGTACAGACAGGTTCTTCTGGGCCAGTTTGTGTAATAAGACTTAAGTTAGGTTCCTTCTCTAGATCTGTTTTATAGAGCAATTAAAGCAGAATATTGCATTGGAGGAAATGCATAGCTTAGTCTGAACTGAGTTCAGGGATTTAAGAGTGCAACCAACTCCAGTGCCAGATGATTCTTGGTCCTGGCTACAAGCAGTGGATACCTGTGGAAGTTGGTGTGAAGGGTCCATTCCCTTTGGTCCAAGTGGTAATGGCTGAGGTAACCCGCTATCCAGTTGTCCACTCCTAGTATGTGGACATGAGCAATTGCTGGGCAGTGTTTCTCTATCCATAAGATGATCCTGCTTTGTTTAAAGGCCGTATGACTCCTGGTACCCCCTCGGTGATTGATATAGGCCACAGCTGTAGCATTGTCCAATTGCACTCTAATTAAGTGTCCCTGCAGAAGGGGGGGGGGATGGCAGTTGCGAAGAGCCATCCTTATCGCTCTAAGCTCCAGCATGTTGATGGTGAGCTAGAATTGTATGCAAAGGGCCACATCCAAGGCCCCAGATCAGATGGCTTACCACTTGAATTTTATGCCACCTACTCTAAAATGTTAACCCCTAAACTCCATGCCTTATACAAGTCCATATTCGACTTGGGGATCCTACCCACCTCTATGAGAGAAGCCCAAATTGTAGTAATCCCCAAGCCCAGTAAGGACCCCAAATACCCAGAATAACATAGACCGATTTCCTTGCTACAGGTCGACATTAAAATACTAGCTAAGATTCTAGCCTTAACCAGGTCATTCTGTCACTGATCCACCCTGACCAGACAGGCTTTATGCCAGGGAAAAACACTACAATGAATATAAGCCACCTATTCATGAACATTCAGGGATCCCATGATGAAGTCAGTTCAAGGGTCGTGGTGGCTCTAGATGCCTCCAAGGCATTTTGATTTCGTGGAGAGGAAGTACCTGTGGGAGTGCCTCTTGGGAGTGCCTCTTGGGATTTGGAATTGGCCCCAACTTTATTTGCTGGGTTTAGCTCCTATATCAATCCCCGAAGGCCAAGGTGTTTGTGAATGGCTGGCTCTCTGAACAATTCCCGCTGGAGAGAGGGACCCGACAAGGCTGCCTGCTTTCTCCCATAATGTATGCATTGGCTTTGGCGCCATTGGCCATCATAGTTCGTGTAGACACCAGCATCTAAGGCCTTAAGATAGGGAATCTGGCAGATAAGATTCAGATGTATGCTGACGATATGCTCCTATACCTTCACTCCATAGAACGTATTGGTAGCCACTCGGGTCTGAGTATTAATTGGTCTAAATCCCAGATCCTTCCGATTGACCATTTCCCGCCCTCACCCACGTCCCCCCCTGCGACTCTCCCCAGGGTCTCCTTGATCAAGTACCCTGGAGTGCAAGGTACTAGATCGCTTACAGACTACATACTCTTGAATATTGAACCTCTGTATACCCTGATCAAGTCCAAGACACAAATGTGGGCCAGACTACCCATGGGTGTTATGGGATGTGTCAGTCTAGTCAAAATGATACTCCTTCCAAAGATACTCTATCTGGTGTGGCATGCCCTCCTGTATATACCACAATTTTTTTTAAAACAACTGAATCAATTCTCATTCTGAAGAACCCAGTAACATTGGGATGAGTTGCTCTTCCAGATTTTCAGGACTATTATCTTGCCTCCCAACTGTCCCCCTTCTATAATTTTGCCAAAAACGAGCTACCTAGATACCAGCTATTACTCTGTGAGCACCCTGATGACCCAGCCCATACCCCACTTCAGTCAGTCCTCAGGGCCCCATTGACAAGACATCCCCCCAACACAAAGCAGGTATGGTGGATGGCACTACAAAAACTCGGGACCCCACAGGTTCACTCTAATACCCCTCTCTGGTTCAATACATGCTTGCCTGAATTATTATCCATTCCAGACCCTGCGGTTTGGATACGTCATGGGATCTTGTACATACACCAGATCATGACCACTACGGGACTTAAAACATTCCAGACACTAAAGGATGAATTCTCACTTCCCAATCACCTCCTTTTCAGGTACTTATGGCTCCGTCATGCTACACAAACTCAGTGTGCTGGCTCCAACCCGTCCCTGACAGTCCCCTCTATAGTAGACACAATCACAAGTGCTGAACCAGCCAAACTTATCTCCACCCTTTACTCTGTCATCCGTCTCCCTAGTGCCATAGCCTTGTCCTATACTGCTAAGACTGGATGAGAGATGGATGTTGGAGTGATCGAGGAGGAGGATTGGGATGAAATCTTGGGGGATGTGAAAAGAGTCTCCCCCAGACTGTCAGACCACCTCACGCAGTTGTATATTATACATAGGACATATCTGTGTGTGACCATAACCCAGGCTCCTTCTACCACCTTATATTGTCCTGCCCAACTATCCAAGCATACTGGATACAGGTGATACGCTTTCTGCATGATCAGATGGGCTCTCCTGCTACCCTAGACCCAAAGATGTGTCTACTTGGTCTACTGCCAGATTTAGACGCTGACAAACCCCTTTGTACCTTTTTACAGCTAATGCGATATGTCCTTCTCTGTTAGACAACACCCCACCACCTTTTAGCACATATATTTGCATTATACTCCAAATGTCACTTTTCTTATATAAGTATATATATATATATATATATATATATATATATATATATATATTCACTTTTATGTCACTTCTGTGTTGTTCCTTATACTTCACCGTCACTTTCACTGATATCCAAGGTATGCCGTTTGTGGGCTGCGGCACTTGGGCAATTGAATTGTTCACATACCATAGGCCTTCACACACACAACCCCTCCTTTTTTTTTTCTTTTTTTTTTTTTTCCTTATATTTTTTCTGCATTTGTTCACTTTGTTCACACAGGGCTGTGCGTCGCTCTTGTTTTATTACATATATTTTTTCATCTTTTTACATAGGGCTGTGTGTCACTTCCATTTGTATCCACACATACGTCACATGGGTTATCCAACAAAAACTTTATGGGAGTCTTGGTTGTGATGCCCCTTGCTGCTTGCTTCTGGGTGGGGATTGGTACGTATGGATATACCACCAATGCATGCAATAAGTTGTTGGAGATGTGGGAGGGGATAATACATACACCTATGTCCTTTTCCACTTCCCCTGACACTTTTTGGCTAAGCCAATATGTCTTATTGGGCCTGTTTCCTGATACTGCATATTTGGCAGTCAATAAAATATTATTTACTATTTTTTGTACTTCATTACCACAGGTATTGTCTGCCCACCACCACACCATCGAGTGATTGTCCCTCCTTCCTCTTAGCTCAGGGGGAGGATGCGGACTCAAGTGTGACCTCTCGTAAGGCGTATTTTGTGGCCCCGGCCTGTCTTGGATTGCGGCGCCTGTGGAGGAGCCCAGAGCCCTGGCTGTTGTTTGTTATTTTTTGTTTTTGTTTTATTTTTTATTTTTTCCCCTTTTCTTCCAAGTGAGAAGCATTAACATTGTGTGTAGAAAATAATTACTATACATTTCCCCAACAGCATGTCTCTCTGAGGAAGACCCAAGTGTGGGGAGGTTTTTCAATTCAATGTACCTTTTTACATGAGACGTTATTCTTGGCGAGAAAAGCGATAACCCGTAATTGAATGCAGGCTTTGCCTCCTACAATCCAGTACTGGAAAAAAGAGATTAACAACACTCTCCCATATAAGAAGCTGATTTATGTACATAGATGATGTCTGCTTCAGTATCAGCAGGTCTGGAACAGATGGTTGGAGGATGGTGAAACGTACTTGAAATGCTGATATGTTCTTCCCTAATTTTTACCCCCTCCTCTCCCTCTTCTTTCCCCCCCTTTTTTTTATTGTGTACTGGCTTAATTTCCGGTGGGTATTTCACCTTACACCACGCAGACAATTTAATGTGCTTATGTATGTACTACTGTTCTGGCCATGTTGGCCTATATCATTTTATGTACCATGCATATTTGCCTTCACTAACCTCCCCAGCATGCTATCCTGGGCCATACACACCGAGCCTAGTCACTTAACAATGTACAGTATTTTTCAGCTCCATTGTAGTGCTTTACCCAAAACATCCCCTATAATGTGTACAAATGTTATTGTTGTCCTTAAATTCATGCAGAGTGTCAGAGGCTTTTTTGGGCTCACAAACTCATTTAGAACCACCCCCCCCTAAAATTTGGACAATGGGCCATCAGAGGGGATGAGGAATCTGATAAGTGGACCTTATTTTTTTGTCTTTAAAACGCATTAAAATCAATGTTATACTGATGTTGGCCAAGAATGTTTGTGTCTTATCTGCTTGCAATGTTTATGTGCAAAATTACTATTTTTTTTTCTGTTTTGACTCCACAGTTTCCTTCAATGCCACAGGAATATCAGACTGTGGCATCCCACTTTACCCATCGTTGGGACTTTCCTAACTGTGGCGGGGCAATAGATGGGAAGCACATCCACACCGTCCCACCCCCCCATTCGGGTCATACTATTTTAACTATAAGGGGCTTCATAGTATCGTGTTGATGATGGTGATGTTGGCGATATAGGAGTTTCTATATGTGGACGTGGGGAAGAATGGCTGGATGTTGGAGGGTGGAGTCTTTGCCCAGACCGAGTTCTACGGACGTTTTCAGAGCAGTGGCTTGAGATTGCCACCTGTGGAAGAGAACGTCGAAGGACTTCCGTTTGTTTTTCTTGCTGATGAAGCATTTGATCTGGGCAATCACGTGATGAGGACATTCCCCCAGAGGATCTTCACCCCAGAGAAGAGGGTTTTTAATTACCTGCTGGCCAGAGCCCGAAGAGTCATGGAGAATACCTTTGGTATCATGGCCAGCCAGTTCCACCTATTTCTAACGGCAATCAACCTGGGGGAGTACAAACTGAGCCACATTGTTTTATGCTGCTGCATCCTGCACAACTTTTTAAAAAGAAATGCTCCAAATTATATAGCCTCAGTCGGGCCTGAGGCCGGACTTCAGGAACCAACACTGACAGCCCTGGAAGTTGTCCGTCCTGGCTTGCCCCCCCCCCCCCCTCCTCCAAGCGCCTGTGAAGTGCATCAAAAATATGTGGAATATTTTACAGGTAGGGGGGCCAATGCTATGCCAGCTAATTTGTAAATATTTTTAAAATAAAATAAAAATTGATCTGATAAAATCTCGATTTGGCTTTACTGCTTGGGTTTATTTTATCTGTCTTCTAGGTTATCCTAGTGCAATTGTAATGCCAAGTGGTTTTGACATTATTTAAATAACACCCAATGTCACTGTAAACACCAACTTAATACAAAAAGTGCCATTGAAAGAAGAAGCCACACATTGTTGAGTAGAAAGCCTTTTACTCCATGCACGTTCACATGTGCGTTTTATAAAACATTGGGCAGTAAAAAAAAAACACATCTTTTTTTTTCAAAGTTTTACCTTGACATTTTTTAACAAATACAGAAACAGGCATGTTTCCAAACATAACATACACAACTCTGGAACTTACAAAGTTCAACATTGCAAAAAAGAAGGCAATATCAGAAATTTTATAGTGTGAAAAGGGTCTTGATCTTGCCTTCATCATATGGGGTGAAGTCACCCCTGTAAAAGCCAAATTTAGAAGATGCACACAAATTGTGAGTCAAAATGGGGATTGCCTTTCTGATCCCATGGCAGATGGCAGATGGCAGATGCATCTTCCAAATTTGGCTTTTAAACAGTATTAAAACTTTAGATAACATTTTTGTTAAAAAAAAAAATAAAAAGAAAGAAAAAACAGGATTTATATTCTCCCTAGTACATCAATCATGTTCTATCTTTGTTCAATCTCTTTGTTTTTTTTCTTTGATAAGGTCCAAATCCCGACTACAAGACCTGATTTCCTGGATAAGCCACTGTGCACTGTCACTGGTGAAATGACTGGATTTTGGTACAACAACCTAAACATCACCAAAAAAAAAAATACACACCATGTCTTAAAAATATGCAGGCAAACATCCATTACCTAAATCTGTGGTGTCACTGACCTGTTGTGGTGCCAAATTCCAGCACTTCTTCCACCTCTCCTTTCTCCACATTCTGAGGTACCACACTACTCTTTTCCCCTTCTTGAGGAGCTGGGGGGTTCATGTTGTCCTCTGACAGAGCGAGTCTTTTCTCCCCTATGAGAATGAAACAAAAGGTATACTTAGCACACAGTTAGTTGTGGCCATAAATATTAATGTGAAACATTGCTTGGAAGTGGTGTACAATTGTCTGTTTGGGCAGAGTTCCAAGTTGAAGATATGATTAATTCCCTTTTAACCAAGCCTGAATACTTACCTTTTTTGGACAAGTTTCACACATGGAGACACCCCAAGTATCCACTGGAGCACCTGTGTGGGTCACCCTAAAAAATGTGCTCTGGTGTCCCACACTAGTGCTCCTGAGTCCAGATGTGTAAACAGCTGCTGAGTGTCCTCTCCTTACATTCCACTGAATTAAGTTTGCAATTCATTCTAGTTTCAAAGACATCTAGACAACGATGTCCTATACTTCTTATAATACAAATTAGCATGAACAAATGTAGTTAACCCTGTATCAGCTAAAAACATTGTATTTAGTTGGCAAACGAAGTCCTTGTACACACGGTCGGACATTCCGACGGAAAATGTCCGATCGGACCATGTTGTTGGATAATACGACCGTGTGTGGGCTTTATCTGACTTTTTCCATCGGAATATCCGACCTACAAAGTTTGAGAGCTGGATATAAAAATTTTCCGACAACATGATCCGATTGGACTTTGTCCGATCGTTTGTAGAGAATTACGATCGGACAAAGTGCCACGCATGCTCAGATCAAATTCCTAGACCAAAGCTATTGGCTACTAGCCTGAAAATAGTCCCGTCATAACTAAATAACGTCATCACGTTCCGAACAATCGGATTTTCTGAAAACTTTGTCCGACCATGTGTATGCAACACCAGTTTTGGACAAAATCCGTCGAACAAAATCTGACGTATTTTTTTGTCGGAATGTCTGATCGTGTGTACAAGGGCTAACAATGTTTCCTATGAATGATTACTGTGCCCATGAACATGAAAGTAACTATTTAAAACTGTACAACAGTAAAGAAAAGCACATAGAGCAGCATGCAAGTTAATTATCATAATAGGAACACATGACAAGTGCTTACTTTTTTTAAGCTCTTTTTTATCCTTCTGTACTGATCCTACTCCCTTAATTTTAGGTCTCACCAGCGTTTCCTTAATTGCTCCTTTGATCGTCGTATCCCAAATTTCTGCCGCAGACTCTTCACCACTTTCATCATGATTTTGGCCTTTCGCAGATTGGGGTTTGGGTATGGCCCATTCTTTCCATCATAGTCGGCCCTCTTCAGTATGTGGACCATCTCCACCATCTCCATCGACATATTGGAGAACTTAAACCTTCTTCTGGATCGGGACGTTTCGGCCTCCGGGCTTTCCGCCTCGTTACTACTAGTAGTAATCACCTGCTGTGTCTCCACCATGTTCCTCTCCCACCGCAATGACAGAAACAGGGCTGGGAATCTTTGAGAAAGAATGTCAGGGGCGGGCTACGCGGGTAGAGTTTCACGCATACGCAGTGTATATAAAGTTAAGATGCATGTGTCTTATGTACGTTCGGTGTGCTAAGGAAGGAGGATGAACATCACATCTTAACTTTGGTACATCAGTGGCCTATACTGATTCTAGATTGAGGCCTATATTAGAATAAGATTAGGAGAGTTTAGCCTGATATTTAGTGTTTTTGTCTTGTGTTTTGTCTCGCACCAAATATGAAACAATTCAAAGACCCTGAATTCATGGGCCACTTCATAGACAAATACAGTGATATGCAAAATTTGTGTAAAAGCCTCTTATATAGAAATAAACCAGCTAGGAAGGCATCCCTGGAGAAACTGCTGGAATATGTGAAGACGCAGGTCCCCAATGCAGACATTGAGTTTTTGGAGAGAAAAATTGGAAGCTTGAGAAGCACATATAGGAAGGAGCTTAATAAGGTCCAGGCTTCCATGAGATCAGGAGCTGCAGAAAAATATGTCTATGTACCCAGTCTGTGGTACTACAGCAGGATGCAGTTTCTGGAAGACCAGATGAATCCAGGGAATCACTTTCTACACTTCTATCCACCCTTCCCTCAACCCCAGCTGAGGCTTCCGAGGACCAACCTGGGTCTTCCATCTTGGAAGATGTTGAGGAGCCCAGCTGGAGCTAGATATAGTATTTTTTAACATATTTTATTGTCGGAAAATGATTGTTGTTAACTAGATGTTATTCTTGCTAACAAATTCATGATTTAACAAAAAGTGTTTGACATATCAATTGACAGTAGGGGCCAAAAAGGAGTGTGATAAGAATTAAAAATACTGGGGTCAGAATGATAGTCTTTTCTATTTATTAACATTCAATTTGCAACAGTCATGAGCTGAATTGGGTGTGATTGATGAACCATAAACAAAAAGTATGTCCCTTTTTCATACACAGGAAGACCTCAGCCAGGACAAGGCTCTGGAATGTGTCAGCCAGGAGGAGGCGGGCTAAGTGGCATCCAGGAGGTGGCAGGGCCCTGTAGCCTCACCCAATCCCAGGTGCCTCCCTTCCGCCTTCCAACAAAAAGGGCCAGAAAGGGGAGTAACATGGAGGAGGCAGCACTGGGCCTCATTAAGGACGCCAATGTGGCCCTGAAAAGCCCCCCCCCCCCCCCCCCAATGCTGAAGAGGCCTATGACTGCTATGTAGCTGCTAAATTGCAGCAAATGGAGGAGGGCCAACACCTCAGGTGTGAGAAATTAGTTTTTGAGGCCATTCAGAAGGGGTTGAGTGGCCAAATAAGTGATAACATGCACTTATGTATGCTTGCCCATCCTCCTCCTCCTCCTGCCACAGGTCCACCTCCAGAGCCACAGCCTTCAAGGAAGGCCGCGAGGAAGACAAAAAAGTAATGGACTGGGTTCACTCTGGTCTGACAGAAGACGAAGGCTGTTGTAGTTCCACAGCCTGGGGACATATATGTCATCTGCTGCAGTTCATGATCTCTGGGAGTCCTGGACCAGAGTGTGCTCCCCATTATATGGACTTCTTCTCAAGCTACAAATTTTATTTTCCAAATAGTTGATGTGTGCCGTGGGGTAGAAAGGCTTCTCAAATTCCAGCAGTTTCTCCAGCGTTGCCTTCTTTATTTTGATTTTTTTTTTTAATACTTGCCTATGTGTTTTTCTTCAAATAGGACAGTTTGTTTTTGTGAGTAGGGGGTTGTGGTACAATTCAAAAATACAATGTCAAATTAACAAGGGACACCAACGAACCTCCTTGAGCTTTAAAAAGACAAGATAATAATGTTGTTGTGTAAACTTGACACAAAAAAATAAAATGATGGAGATGACTAAAAAATAATTGAAAAAGAAATAAAAAAAAAAGGAGTTCTTGATTAAAAAAAAAAAATAACACAAAAAAAAAATCCACACATTATTATGGAGATCTGGCTTGAAAAACAAAAAAGATTATTCATGAGATCAGGAGAGATAATGAAGAAAGAAGTTTGTGAGAAGTCTGTGTGAATATGAGCAGCAAAACAACTTCATTCTTCTAGCATTGTAAAGAAGAAGAGAATGCGCTGCATTAAACTATTAAAACAAATTCAGCATGACGAATGTGCTATGTCCATTGCGAATGGTAGTTTTACCAGGCCGATCGCTTCTGTCTCGTAGTTGAATCTGAGCATGTGTGAGTTTTTGCATGTCGGAATTGCATACACATGAAGGGATTTTGGGATAGGAACTTTCTCCGACCGAAAAATTGAGAACATTCGAACTAAATTCGGCCAGCAAAAATCCGATGGAGCGTACACACGATTGCATTTTCTGACCAAAAGCTCTCATGAGTCTTTTGCTGGCCGAATTTCTGATCGTGTGTAGAGTTTTTTTGTGACAGCATTTACATATAAGGCAGTTGATTTTTACTGTTCAGCTACAAATTGCAGCGTCTGTCAACTGAGCCAGTGATTTAATACAGAAATAATCTTCACATTTATTTCAAATAGCTCATCAGGCTAACGGGAAATGAACAAAAAATTCTCTGAACCTGATTAGAACATAAGCCAGTAAAAAAACTGACTCCTTTAGTAAACATTCAATTCCTTTTAAAATGATGGAAACTTTTCATCACACGACCCTCGATTGCAATCCTTTCATGCGTGCACGTTGAAATAATAATAATAATAAGGAGCTGTTTTACCATTTGTTTCCTTTGATAAAAGATTGCATTACCATCTTTCACTAAGAAGCCGGCTCTGCCCTGTTCCTGATGCATACATGAACGCGTCACATCAAGAAAATTGACGCCAATTTGCTTTTATGTCTGTAATGAGAGGCTCCAGGGCAGTGGATAATAAAAGTGTCTGTGATGCCAACTGCTGTTACAGACCTAATCGATTAGTGTGGGTGAAAGCTTAAGTGTTACGCAAAAATATCAACAAACATAGCTACTGCACACCAGCAAGGTGCTAGGTACAACATTTCTAATTAAGATTGTTCTTTATGGCCTGTAAAATACATTATATTTCTCTAATACACATTGTGTCCTTCGTTTAGTAAAAATGACAGTACTTGATTTCTTCCAAACTTCTGACAAGGAAAACAATTAAAAATAAGAAAGGTACTATTATTCCACAAATTACAAATATATATATCATTAACCTCTTTTTAGAGTTAAAAAAATCTACAGGCATACCCCACTGTCAGATTACAGCAAAAAAATAATCCATTTAGAAATTTGGAGGAGGCTGAAAGCAATTAGAATTTCCTTTTTTTTTTGAGCTAGGAATACATGAATACAGGCATACCCCACTGCAAAATCAGGCTCACTTCTGCATAGAAACCAATGAGGTTCTAACCCCAGCTTGTTCAATTAAGCTTTGGTAATAAAACCTGGAAGCTCATTGGTTTCTATGCAGAAGTGAGCCTGATTTTGCACTTTCCAGCTTTAGTAAATAAACCCCATTGTGGACTTAAAAGTGGGGTATGTCTGATTCATGTATTCCTAACTCAAAAAAAAGAAAATTCTAATTGCTTTCAGCCTCCTCCAAATTTCTAAATGGATTTTTTTTTTCTGCTGTGATCTGACTTCCAGCTACGTTCAATCTAGCCACCCTCTCTTTTTGGCCTGAGATGGATTGGGAACTATGGGATTTGTAGTGTACATAGAACAGTGCAAATGACCACAACTAATGTGCACTGCTCATTACAAACAAACGGAAGGGAAATGGACAAAGAGACTTTCACAGAGCTTATAGGAGAACGCTACAAGAAGGCAGAAAACACAGTAAGTTCCATGAAAAATAGATTACAGGGCCATTAAAAACGTTTCTTCAGCCTTTTGGATAAAACTTTCAAAGTCAGCAGCAGCAAATACTCTGCTGACTTTTACTAAAAGGACACTTACCTGTCCAGAGGACCAGCCCCGCGGTCACTCGAATCACTTCTTTGCTGGTCTTCAGTTCCCCAACATCAGCATCTTTACTGTGGGCAGCCAATCTTGATTTCTTGCAGCTTCACAGTTGACTGTGCATGCGGGAGCCACACTGCATTTTGACAGGTAGCCACTCACACTGCTGGTCCAATCACCACAGCAATCCACCGAAAGTTCTCCTCCCCTCCTGCAACCTTCTGGGACACATCAGAGGTTTCAGAAAGGCGGGGGAGGGGGTGAAGGAGTTGTGGAGAACCTCAGGTGGATTGCTGCATCCATCTGACCCCCTTGCTAAACAAGTGGCAAAAATAGAAGGGGGGGGGGGGCATAAAGCAGAACTTTCCCTTTAGGGTGAAATTCTGTTATAGTTAGTGGATATGTATGGATTGATTTTTGAGAAAAAGGATATTATTTAGTAACACTTTAACGATTTGCAAATTAAATAAAAATGTAATAAAAATTATTTAACAATTGAATATTGACTCTGTGAGGATTTTAGAGATTGAGGTATCATATAATGTATCAGTATAAAAAAAAAACAATTAAAGAAGACCTCCAGGCTCCCATCCCCAAAACATCTAAAGTCAGCAGCTGCAAACACTGTTATATTAGGGCACTTACCTATCCAGGCATCCAGCAATGTCCTTACCTGAGCTGATTCTTCAATCGACTATTGGGTGCTGTCGATAAAGAAAACCAGCAGTAAAGCTTTGTGGCTTCACAGCTGGTTTCCCACTTCGCATGAACACTGTGCTTTGTGAATGGGCCGTAGGCTTTTGGGACCTTTGAAGTGTCCCAGAAGGCTGTGGGGGGGGGGGGGGTCGAAATTCTGGCTCAGTTAGCCACGCCGAACTGAGCAGGAAGTGGGAGTGGGTACCTGTCAAAACCAGGTACCTGCTTCGCCCCCACCAAAAAGTGCCAAATGTGGCAGCAGAGGGGGTAGGTGGCAGACAAGCGGAGCTTTCCCTTTTCAGTGGAGCTCCGCTTTAAATGACATTGTAGCCACCATTCACACATCAGCATTTTTCAATTTGTTTCCCTGTGGCTGACTATTCTCAACATGCAAAATCCCATTCCTTGTAATTGCCATTGTTCACACTTGTTCATTCAGTCACCCTATGCTACACACTCTATATGAGCTTTTTTTTTTAGCAAATTGAGGTGTTTTTGTCCTCTAGACTTTAAGGGGTACACCTGTGGTCAGTTATGTGCCTCAGCAACTCCTCCACTCCCAATTTCTCATTCCAAGAAACAAACAACGAAGCTTAAAACGTGCCAAAACACACATAAAACACTTGTAAAACACCAGTAATACATTTATAAAACACCCAAAATTTTTCTTTAGAATCATTCTAAAAAGCATCCAATGTGGATTGCTTTAAGGGCAATGCAAGAGTAAACGAGTGTGAGGTTTGTGATCACAAAGTCAGCTGTCCAAAACTTTTTGTATTGGCTAAAGTGGGGAAGACTTCAACTATTGTCGGTATTCTGACTGGAGTGGTCCCTCTCAGTTCCAGACCCAAGAAAAGAAGTGGAATCCTCCTCAAAAAGTAGTGTAAATCCCAAACTTGACAGTTGTACCTATTAGAAGATTTCCCCTCACCTCTTGTTCTAGTCACAACTATAAAAGTATGGATTTGCTCTCACTTTGTGTGTCGTGATAGCGTCCTTCAGGACTTCAGAACTCCAGGCAGAAATAAAAGAAACAGATTAGCGTAGCTCTGTATTTATTAATACACTCTTAAATGCATTATTTAAATGAAAGCAGGGTAATTACCTGTTTTAGACTTGGTATCACCATTTGACAGCTCTTGTACCCCAGCTGGACTGCGGTGGGAGAAGCAGCACAAACAACCAATCAGGCATATCACAGTGCAGGCAGCAGATCAGAGGGAGAATAGGAAAAATCAAAGAAGGAGAATGTAAGTCACAGAGCACCCACTTGCATTTTTTCCCCATCAGGGGACAGTTGATTCCATCAGGCATTTAGATGTGTATATAGCAGAGTACAAGAGAGAGTGCTAGAAATGAATTGCGAGTACCTGCGGAACACCTCTTGTGACACCTCATAATGCAGGGGTGTCCAAACTTTTTTTTTATAAAGGGGTCCAGATTTGATGAAGTGAACATGCGTGAGGGCCAAACCTTTTTGCCTGACATTCTTTGATCCATTAAAATTTGGTCTAATGCCCCATACACACAGTCGGAAATAGTCTGATCGGATTATGTTGTTGGAAAATCCGATCATGTGTGGGCTTTATCGAACTTTTTCTGTCGGAATTTCCGACAGAAAAAGTTTGAGAGCTGGATCTAAAATTTTCCGACTACAAAATACGATCAGACTTTTTACGATCGTGTGTAGAGAATTCCGAAGCATAAAGTGCCACGCATGCCTCTACGTAGTCCCGTCGTACGTTTTGTACATCACCTTGTTCTGAACGATCAGATTTTCCGACAACTTTGTGCAATCGTGTGAATATGCAAGACAAGTTTCGGCCAAAATCCGTCGGAAAACATCGGAATGTCCGACCATGCGTATGGGGCATAAGTGTCTTTGTCTGAGCACTAAGGCCTCAGGTACACTGTTGCTGCTAAACTGACGTTTAACCACTTCAGGACCGCCGTATTGCCAATGTACGTCAACACAATGGCATAGGCAGGCACAATCACGTAGATGTACGTGATTGCCTTCCAGCGGGTGGGGGGGTCCGATCGGACCCCCTCCCGCTGGTTACGGCGGTCCGGTTCGCTCCAGGAGCGCTCCGTGATGAGGGGATGGCCGTTCGTTTTCGGCCACCCCCTCTGGATCGCTCCTGGCCAATGAGAAGCTTCCTCCCACTGTGTATTGTTTACACAGGAAGGAGGAAGTGATGTCATTCTCCTCGGGGCGGTCTTTTTGACCGGACTACGAGGAGAAGACTAATAGTAAGTGTGCACCAACACTACACTGACATGTAGGTACACACAGGCACACAAACCCCCCCCCCCGATCCCCCCCCCGATCGCCCCCCGATCCCCCCCGCCCCCTCTCCCCCCCCAGTCACAGTGTCACTGATTGCATTGATCATTTCTTTACTGATCAATGCATTCAGTGTCAGTTGTGACAGTAAAAACTGTCAGGACAGTTAGTGTTAGGTCCAGGGTAGCCCCCTATCACCCCCCAATAAAGATTTAACCCCCTGATTGCCCCTAGAGTTAACCCTTTCACCCCCTTTTGCCAGTGTCACTAAGCGATCATTTTGTGTCGCTAGGTAGCTAGTTATTTTTTTAGGTTCACCGCCAGGTTTTTATATCGCTAGGTACCCCGATATACTACCCAATAATGGTTTTAACCCCCTGATTGCCGCTAGTTAACTCTTTCACCCCCTTTTGCCAGTGTCACTAAGCGATCGTTTTTCTGATCGCTGCATTAGTGTCGCTACAGTCGCTAGGTAGCTAGTTATTTTTTTAGGTTCACCGCCAGGTTTTTATAGCGCTAGGTACCCCGATATACTACCCAATAATGGTTTTAACCCCCTGATTGCCGCTAGTTAACCCTTTCACCCCCTTTTGCCAGTGTCACTAAGCGATCATTTTTCTGATCGCTGCATGTGTCGCTAGGTAGCTAGTTATTTTTTTAGGTTCACCGCCAGGTTTTTATAGCGCTAGGTACCCCAATATACTACCCAATAATGGTTTTAACCCCCTGATTTCCGCTAGTTAACCCTTTCACCCCCTTTTGCCAGTGTCACTAAGCGATAATTTTTCTGAACGCTGCATCAGTGTCGCTAGTGTCGCTAGGTAGCTAGTTATTTTTTTAGGTTCACCGCCAGGTTTTTATAGCGCTAGGTACCCCGATATACTACCCAATAATGGTTTTAACCCCCTGATTGCTGCTAGTTAACCCTTTCACCCCCTTTCACCAGCGATCACAGTATAAGTGTCACTGGTGACGCTGGTTAGCCAGTTAGTTATTTAGGTTCCCCGTCAGGTTTTTATATAGCGCCAGGGACCCCCATATACTACCTAATAAAAATTTGAACCCCCTGATTGCCCCTAGTTAACCCTTTCACCACTGATCACCGTATAAGTGTTACGGGTGACTCTGGTTAGTTTGTTTTTTATAGCATCAGGGCACCCACCATTTATTACCCAATAAAGGTTTAACCCCCTGATCACCCGGCGGGTGATATCAATTAGGTTTTAGGGTCAGGGTCTGCGTCGCCCCAGGCAGCGCTAGGTTAGTGCCAGTACCGCTAACACCCACACGCAAAGCATACACCTCCCGTAGTGGTATAGAATCTGAACAGATCAATATCTGATCTGATCAGATCTATACTAGCGTCCCCAGCAGTTTAGGGTTCCAAAAAAACACATTGTTAGCGGGATCAGCCCAAATACCTGCTAGCACCTGCGTTTTGCCCCTCTGCCCAGCCCACCCAAGTGCAGTATCGATCGATCACTGTCACTTACAAAACACTAAACACATAACTGCAGCGATCGCAGAGTCAGGCCTGATCCCTGCCATCGCTAACAGATTTTTTCGTAGCATTTTATATTCAAATCCGGAAGGCAGTGCTTGGTTTTCGGGGTCCCGTACGTGGCTAGGCTCCCAAAAAGTCCCCCACATGTGGTATCCCCGTACTCGGGAGAAGCAGCAGAATTTATTTTGGGGTGTAATTTGACTTCTGCCCATAGCATGTGTGAGCAATATATCATTTAGTGACAACTTTGTGCAAAAAAAAAAAAGTTTGTAATATTCCCGCAACTTTTGGCAAAATATAAAATATTCCATGGACTCAACATGCCTCTCAGTAAATAGCTTGGGGTGTCTACTTTCCAAAATGGGGTCATTTTGGGGGGTTTTGTGCTATTTTGGCATTTTATGGCCTTCGAAACTGTGATAGGTAGTGAGGAGTTAAATCAAAAATTTGCACCCTTAGAAATCCTGAAGGTGGTGATTGGTTTTCGGGGTGCCGTGCGCGACTAGACTCCCAAAAAGTCCCACACATGTGGTATCCCCGTACTCAGGAGAAGCAGCAGAATGTATTTTGGGGTGTCATTTCACATATGCCCATAGCATGTGTGAGCAATATATCATTTAGTGACAACTTGGTGTAAAAAAAAAAAGTTTGTAATATTCCCGCAACTTGTGGCAAAATATAAAATATTCCATGGACTCAACATGCCTCTCAGTAAATAGCTTGGGGTGTCTACTTTCCAAAATGGGGTCATTTTGGGGGGTTTTGTGCTATTTTGGCATTTTATGGCCTTCGAAACTGTGATAGGTAGTGAGGAGTTAAATCAAAAATTTGCACCCTTAGAAATCCTGAAGGTGGTGATTGGTTTTCGGGGTGCCGTGCGCGACCAGACTCCCAAAAAGTCCCACACATGTGGTATCCCCATACTCGGGAGAAGTAGCGGAATATATTTTGGGGTGCAATTCCACATATAACCATGGCATGTGTGAGCAATATATCATTTAGTGACAACTTTTTGTAAAAATTTTTTTTTTTTTTTTTTTTGTCATTATTCAATCCCTTAGGACAAAAAAAATAAATATTCAATGGGCTCAACATACCCATCAGCAATTTCCTTGGGGTGTCTACTTCCCAAAATGGGGTCATTTGGGGGGGATTTGTACTGCCCTGCCATTTTAGCACCTCAAGAAATGAGATTGGCAGTCATAAATTAAAAGCTGTGTAAATTCCAGAAAATGTACTCTAGTTTGTAGACGCTATAACTTTTGCGCAAACCAAAAAATATACGCTTATTGACATTTTTTTTACTAAAGACATGTGGCTGAATAAATTTTGCCCTCAATGTATGACTAAAATTTAGTTTATTCGATTTTTCTTATAACAAAAAGAAGAAAATATCTTTTTTTTTCAAAATTTTCGCTCTTTTTCCATTTATATCGCAAAAAAAAAAAATCGCAGAGGCAATCAAATACCATCAAAAGAAAGCTCTATTTGTGGGAAGAAAAGGACGCAAATTTCGTTTGGGTGCAATATTGCATGACCGCGCAATTACCAGTTAAAGCAGCACAGTGCGAAATTGCAAAAAGACCTCTGGTCCTTAAGGTGTTTATTGGTCCGGAGCTGAAGTGGTTAAACTGACATTTGGGCGTTTTTTTCAACTGCCCCTGAACTCTCCTCTATGTTATCTTATCTGTCCATGTATACACGGTCGGTCGTTTACAGTAGTTTCTAGGAAGTTGAGTTTAGAGGCATTTTTTGGAATGTAAAAAAATGCATTCAGAAGCTGAGTTTACAGGCATTTTAAGCGCCAAACGCATCTAAACGCGGCTAAATGCAGTAACTCGCGTTTAGCCATGTTTCGTTTGCAGGCATTTTTCATTCTTGGCTATTTGGAAAAAAAAAGATTTAAAAAAGAAAAACCCATCTAATCGCAAATGCGGCAAAACTTTTTAAACGTCGGTTACTATCTGTCAAGTTAAATCTTTCAGGAGAGGTTGTAAAAACATCTCATGTACATGAAACCTAATACACTGCCCAACAAGAATTATCTTGGCCTTGTTGCTGTGTGTGGTGAAGATATGAGCTTGGGCGTGTTATTTGGATATATATATATCTTTGTGGCCCCCAACGAATCCCTGAGCACCACTAAGGACTAAGCATGAGTTTGGGCATGTTATTTGGATATACTGTATTTATTGACGTATAACATGCACCTTCAATTTAAGAGGGAAGTTTCAGGAAAAAAAATACATTTTAAATAAAGTTCTGTGAAGCAAAATAAGGGTCAGTGCCAATCAATGGAGTCTCATCAGTGCCCACCTGCATTCTCACCGTTGTCATGAATGCAGCCTCACTATTGTCATGAATGCAGCCTCTCCATTGTCATGAAAGCAGCCTCACCACTGCCATGAATGCAACCTTACCATTGCGATCAACGCAGCCTTACCATTACCATGAATGCAGCCTCACGATTGCCATGAATGCCGCCTCACCATTGCCATGAAGCAGCCTCACAAGTGACATGAATGCAGCCTCACCATTGCCATGAATGCAGCCTCACCATTGCAATGAATGCAAACTCATCATTGCCATGATTGCAGCCTTACCAATGCCATGAATGCAGCCTTACCATTGCCATGAATGCAACCTCACTATTGCCATGAATGCAGCCTCCTCATTGCCATGAATGCAGCCTCCTCATTGCCATGAATGCAGCCTCCTCATTGCCATGAATGCAGCCTCACCATTGCCATGAATGCAGCCTCACCATTGCCATGATGCAGCCTTACTATTGCCATGAATGCAGCCTCACCCTTGCTATGAATGCAGTCTTACCATTGCCATCAGTGCAGCCTGATCCATGCCCATCTGCAGCCTCGGAGGTGACAGGAAGGGGGGCGGGACGAATGCCGACAGGTTACATATAGGAGAATCTCCTGTTTACTCAGCGGCCTCTTTAATCAGTAATCAAGGCATTTTTAATCTCACTGATCGCTGTATTAATGCCAATGGTCCCAAAAATGTGTCAAAATTGTCCGACGTGTCAGCCATAATGTCGCAAGTCACAATAAAAATCGCTGATCGCCGCCATTACTAGTAAAAAAAAAATTATTAATAAAAATACCATAAAACTATCCCCTATTTTTTAGACGCTATAACTTTTGCGCAAACCAATCAATAAACGCTTATTGCGTTTTTTTTTACCAAAAATATGTAGAAGAATACATATTGGCCTAAACTGAGGAAAAAATATGTTTTTTTAATATATTTTTTGGGCATATTTATTATAGCAAAAAGTAAAAAATATTGAATTTTTTTCAAAATTGACGCTCTATTTTTGTTTATAGTGCAAAAAATAAAAACCGCAGAGGTGATCAAATACCACCAAAAGAAATATAAGTCAGAAATTTCAACCGCGCTCACAATTACAAAAATCTAAAAAAATATATCTAAAACCTATACTACATGCAGTTTTACAGCATCCCCCAAGCATGTTATTTAACCACTTAACCCCCGGACCATTTTGCAGCTAAAGGACCAGGCCCTTTTTGCGATTCGGCACTGTGCCGCTTTAACTGACCATTGCGCGGTCGTGCGATGTGGCTACCAAACAAAATTGGCATCCTTTTTTCCCACAAATAGAGCTTTCTTTTGGTGGTACAAAAATTTGGGAAAAAAATACTGCGCTAAAGAAATCTCTCAACAATCAGTCTAAATATCTAAAGGCTGCGATTGATAAGATGTGATACACACCTATAAAGCATATAAGTCAGGAATTTTAACCGCGCTCACAATTACAAAAATCTAAAAAAATATATCTAAAACCTATAACAGAATAATATGTATACACTATAACTAGTCAAAAATTATAATACAAAAACCCAACTAAGTGAATAATAAAAATATACTCTATAACTCATACAATAATCAAGTGTACAAAAAATATATATATATAAAGTGCTCAAAAATTATATATATAAGCAACAGTTCCTCATAAAGACGTAGTCATGAGCATACAGTGGTAAAGTGCACAGAATTTTTGTGAACAATCAGAAATATTATGAATAGAGGGCTCAAAAATTATATATAAGAAAACAGTTCTTCATCAAGATGTAATCGTGGGCATAACAGTCCAATAATCATAAGTGTTTCTTCTCAAGAAATCCTATGCGGGTGCAAGAGAGAGAATTTCCTTCACCAACACCATGCTGATAAATGGTAAAAATGCGTGCTTACCAAATCCCAGAATCAGAAAGGCATTTGATATCAGAAATCTTAGGGGGCATCACACAGGGACATCACCTCGTTTTCACGTGGTTGGACCATTCATAAAAGGCAAGCAAAGACTCCCATAGCGTAAAACCGTAAACCAAAATCTTTTATTCCATAATAAAAAACATACTCACAAACATAAAGGTCAAATCAGCGTTAAGAAAAGCCGGCCGGCAAAGCGAACGCCCAAATGTCACGTGATTTGCGTCAAGCACGCCAACCACGTGAAAACGAGGTGATGTCCCTGTGTGATGCCGCCTAAGATTTCTGATATCAAATGCCTTTCTGATTCTGGCATTTTTACCATTTATCAGCACGGTGTTGGTGAAGGAAATTCTCTCTCTTGCACCCGCATAGGATTTCTTGAGAAGAAACACTTATGATTATTGGACTGTTATGCCCACAATTACATCTTGATGAAGCCCGACCCTTCCTATAACCCTGTAACGCCTTTTGTACAATGAAATTCTTAGTCACGTCTTCCACACCTCCCAATTTGAACATAAAAACCAACCCAGCCATCAAAACCAACCCAGCAATCTTGTGATTCAAAGAAGCTACTGACACTCCCTCCTTGCAATTCCACCCCAAGAAAATAAAGCAACGCATGGAGTCTGTCCCCGTTGCCAGGACAACCACCAATGCTACTCATCAACTTGTCCCACTCTCGCCAAACCCGCTTGTATGACTTCCAAGTGGATTCCGCTACCGACCGCTGCACCAATGCCATCAAGGTACCATCACAAGGTCCCATAAATAATCGGGACACGGAACCCTGATCCTCTCTACCCTCCGGAGCCAACTGCTGGAATCTGTCCCACTGCAAACGAGAAAGTGAATCAGCCACTTCATCAACTACTGGTATATGAACAGCACAGATAAAAATGCTCAAAATAAGACAACATAAAACCAAATACTGCAACAAACGCACCACCGGCAAAGAGGGCGCCGTTAGTGAGTTGATTGCTTGAACCGCACCCAGGTTATCACAAGGAAAACGAACCCTCCGGTCTCTGAACTCTGCCCCCCAAAGCTCCACTGCCAACACAATAGGGAACAATTTCAACAACATCAAATTCCTTATCAACGGGGACCCAGCCAATGCCTCTGGCCACCTCTCCGCACACCACCTCCCCTTAAAAAATGCTGCGAATCCCACAGACCCTGCTGCATCCGTAAACAGTTCCAGTTCCTGTGCCTATACTGCCGGTCCAAGCCAAAAAGACCTCCCATTATACTGCTCCAAAAAACTTTTCCAAACCTCCAAATCATCCCTATAGTCCCGACCCAAATGAACAAAATGATGCGGGGCCCTGACCCCAATCGTGGTGGCTGCCAGCCACTGGCAAAACACTCTTCCCATTGGCATAATGCGGCACGCAAAATTGAGTCCCCCCAGTAGGGACTGCAATTCCCACAATTGTACCTTTGAATGGCGAGCCACCGCTCCTACTCCTTAAGATCCTCCAGCTTATCTCCCGGAAGCCGGCAGTCCATTCACTCGGCATCGATCACGATACCCAAAAACATCAAAACTGGCACCGGACCATTCGTCCTGCGCCTACAGTACCCCAAAAACATGGAAAACGTGCTGGATGGTGGCCAGAAAAGTCATACAGGAATGATCATCCAGAGGGCCTTTCACCAAAAAATCATCCAAATAGTACAAAATTGAATGAAGGCCCGATAGATCCCTGAATATCCATTCCAGAAAGGAACTGAACACTTCAAAGTAAGAACAGGATATGGCGCAACCCATAGGAAGGCATCTATCCACGAAAAATTCTCCCTCCCAACAACAACCCAGCAAACCGGCGCTATCTGGAAGAACCGGCAACAGATGAAAGACTGACTTGATGTCGGTCTTTGCCATAAGTACTCCTCTACCAAACCGCTGTACTCACCGTACCGCCTCATCAAAGGAGGCATAGGACACTGAGCATAGCGTTGGATCAATTGCATCATTCACCGACCCCCTTTTGGGTAGGAGAGGTGATGAATGAGCCAGAACTGATTTGGCTCAGACTTGGGTACCACCCTCAATGGTGATACCACCAAGTCCCCCAATTACGGTATCCTGAATGGACCTGCGATCCTGCCGAATGCAGTTTACTAGAAACCACATCCGGGTGATCATACGCCGACCGCCGACCCAATTCACTGGGAATTGGGAAACCCTCCTTAAAGCCCAATCACCACATCCATGCCGCTTCCCTATTAGGATACCTACATAGGTACGGGGCCATTTTTTCCACTTTCACTGGCATCTTCCCTTTTTCCAGCGTCTCCTGTTTTTTTTCCTTTCTTGAAGCATTTTGACAGGGGATGTGCACCCCCACATCCCGAACATTCGTGTTTAAAACAACATGATCCTCCAAATTTGCAAGTGCTCTCATTGAACTGCCAACAGAACTCCTTGCACTTACTGGCCGATGGTGATGAGGCTTGGGCCCCCCTGGCCCCCCCGGCCCCCCCATGAAAGGGTTGCGATGCAACTCTGGCTTGCGTCATGAGCTTCATCCACAAACCAATGTCCTTGTGATCCCAACGCAAAGTTGGTCTCACTGCCTTCCTTTGCCGGAATTGCTCATCGTAGCGCAGCCACGCCACCCCCCATACACACATTGGGCCTCACTAATGGAATCGAGATAACAAAATAGGGCTGAACAATGTTCTGGCGCCTTTTCCCCAATAACGCTAGCTAAGATATTGAAAGCTTGCAGCCAAACGCCCTTGGAATAAGACAATGCCGCCTCTTTTCCTATTCTTCCTTTTTGCTCTCGTCCGGCTCTACTTTATCCAAATTAAGTGGCCGCAGCGAAAAGATCTCCACGTAGTCACCCTTCCAGATCCTCTCTCTCACCTCCGCTTTTAAGTGATTGCCCAGAGGGCCCTCGCAAACATAAACCTCGCAGCGGGCTGTGATGACTGCCAACCGAATCCCGTCTGCATTCCCCGAACCCACCATGGCACCCCCCTGAAATCACTTCGGAGGTACCAGCCACTTTTGGGGGAGTAGAACCCGCCCCTGGACTCACTTCTGAAACTGCTGTACGTGGGGTGGCCCCCACCCCCAAACTCACCTGCAGAGGCCCCCCCACCACCGGGGGAGCCCCAACCACCTCAGTTACTACTGGGGCGACTGATTATCCACCACGTCTGCTGGTGGTGCAGCCGGCAGGTGTAAGGTAACAGGCCACCCATCCCCCCGGCCGCCCATGCCACTGCCGGCGAAATCGCGGCAGCAAATGGTGCCGAGGTGCCGCCCCTACTTACCAAATCTCTGCAGCCAGCCAACAAAGTCGCCATTATTTGCTGTAACAACACCTCACTGGCCACCCTCAGCATCCCTACCCCAGTACCCGATGCCAAAACTGGCACCAATACCGGCCCATGCCCATCTGAAACCCCTGAGGAGGTGGCAACAAGGAGTGGGGGAGGGGGAGACACAAACAACATAGACACAGGTGTAGTTAAAGGAAAAATAGGGTGGGCTGAGCATCAGAGGCCTTCCTCCTGCCCCGGCTGTCCGCCACGACCTCCCGCACAGGGCCTTCTGCTTGCCAGCAGCTGCCGCTTTGGAACCAATGTCTTCAGCCACTGGACCTCTGCTTTCCCCCGCGATGGCCATGGCCACCCTTGGGAGAGGGTCCTGCGCACGCTCTTGCAGTTCTCCCACGACGGGCTGCACTGCACAGGGTGGAAGGCCCCGCATTCCTGCTCCAATGCCGCTGCGTGTCTGGATGGGGAAGGAGAATCCTCTCTCCTGGTTGGGTCGTGCCTGCGCTGGTGATTCCTCCCACCCCCGCGGCTGGAGATGGGGCATGGCGTTTGGCCCGGGGTGGTGGAGGGTCCAGGATTTGGGTCCCTGATTGGCGGCTCACCCTTGGCGCCATGTCGGGACTAAAGCGTGCCAAAGTCCGCCACCTCCACGCTTTTGGTGTGGGGGGGAGGGGATGACTGACCCGACCTACCTCCCCCCGACTTAGGCAACAGCTCGGCCAGTTGAGCAGCAAACCACTCGTGCCCATGAACTACGGCCGCAGAGCTGCGCAAGGATCTTGTCTAGATTTTCCATGGAGAGTTAACAGCACAAAAACACTAGCCTGTGTGTTACCTCTCGCGTTGGTCGTCTGACTGACTAAGCCATGCCCCCTACTCGTGTTAGCTAAACCTAAGTACCACCCTAAGCCCCACAGCTAACAGCTACCCTTCCTGCCCATGACTTCCTGTTGCGCTAACAACAGTGTCCCCCAGTCATGCGGCCCCTACATTCAGTTCCTATGCTCCAGGGCTTTCTTGAGTGAAAGAAAAGTTTTAGTGTTATCATTCTTATTCTCTGAAAAATGGGCAATAAATCATAAATCCTGCCAGGGTATGTAAACTTATGAGCACAACTGTATATGCATGAATAAGCTATCCCGTATAACATGTGAGGGAGGTTGTATGAACTCACAACCCTCCCCTGGATGATGCTATTGCTCATCAGCCATCAATCTCTGTATGTGTGACCATGCTACTGCTCATTAGCCATCAACTTAGGTGTTGTTTAAGTACATTATTGCTTATTGCCATCAACCTATGTATGTTTGATCTATACTGTTCACACTAAGGACCAACAAATTCCTGGAAATAGACTTTATTTTTTTACCATATTTTGTGAGGGAAGTGGGTCCTCCTCTGGACCACTCTACAACATTCTCATGCATCCATGGTGACTTTCAAAGTTCATGAAATTATATATTACTATATGGACACCAGTATCTATATAGACACTGCGTGTGTTGCATTTGATCCATCAATATAGGATCCTCATATGGACAATTTTTTTCAATATTGTTGCTGCTTGGGCATCACATTATACTATATAGCAGTTTGCCACTGCAATGTCAATGCTTTGTGTTTAACCTATATATAATATGTATTTGGTCATCCATCTGTAGTAGAGTGGAGGTTTTTTTAGAAAAATAATTGTTTTTATATATTTTTGTGTGCGATAAAGTGGATTGTTTTAGCTATCAGGATTGTTGTATATATACAAACCCTTTCCATGTCTGATTGAGTCTATAACTAGTATTTTTTTTTTAATTCTTAGGTAATTAATTTATCACATCTGACTGGCCCCTAGTGCTTCAATGCCCTCTATAGTTCTGCTATGCAGGGAAATGCAAGCATTTGGGGGGTTACACTAGTTGCATTAAGGAAATACATATAATGATTTTTTTTTTATTTTTTTTTAATGAACACACAACTGCATTTATTTATATTATTGAAAAAATGCTTGGAATTCAGTTTCAATTTCCAATCCTCTTAAAGTAGAAACTACATTGCAAAATCAATTTAGAATGTAGAAGGTTTACGTAGCCTTTCCATAAATTCTGCCGATATACTGTATTTATCCCCATTCTTTTGTCTGCCGTCACTTTTCTATGTTTCAGTTGAGCATGACTAAAGGATTTATCAACCTCTGCCCCTCTAATAACCTGCTAAAATAATAACACAGACAGCACAGCATGGGTTTAAATGGCCACTGTAGTCATTTTATGTATAATATCATTAACATAACAATAAACCATTTTGACAGTGCAACCAAGAGGGGGTCTTTGTGGTGGCCTTAAAAAGCAAAATTTTTAAATAGGGTGGCCCATGTCCCCAGCCAAGCCCCAACCAACTTGAATATGTTACGAACCAACACATTTACTTTTTTCCACAGTGGGCCTAGCTCCTGGAATAACCACCAATTACCAACCAAAATGGAAGCACCATACCCCAGGATCCCCCCCCCCCCCAGTTTTGCAACAATTCAAGTATTAACTGACCCCACAAAGACTCCCTAAACGCCAAGCTGCTGTGACAAAAATATATATTTTTTAATGAATAAATTATTTTAATTTTTGACTTACAATAAATTGCAAGTCCAGGGTGGGTCGGTGGGGAAACGTCCTCTTCGCCTGAACTTTGTGGAATGAATACCCAACATTGTTCACCTGAACAACCCTTGTGGCTCCACCCTGCCTATATGACCTTCAACCTCCAGTCAGGTAAGACCTACACTCCATTACACATTCAGCTGATATTTTTAAAGTGGTTGTAAACCTCAGGCATCAAAAAAAGAATAAAGCAAATCAAAGAACAGTGGCTAAGTGTTTAGTACTTCTGCCTGGCAGCACTAGGTCCCAAACATGGCACTGCCGAATAAAGGAAAGGGAGGGTCGGCACTCAGGATGACATCCAAAATAGTATTTCTTTATTAAATGCATGTACAAAGCTGTAAAACAGCCTACACGTTTCGGGCCTTAGTCATGACTGATAAAAAAAACAAAATAAGCTGATAAAAAACAAAACAAGTAACCCTTAAATAGTATATAACAAGAGGTCACATAATTAAACAGGGCACTACCTGCCTGGAGTTTGCATGGTCTCCCTGCGTGGGTTTCCTCAGGGTACTCTGAGTTTCCACCCACTCCAACGACATGCTGGTAGGCAGGGGTCAAGTCCTGCGGGAGCGCATGGGAACGGAGTCCCTGTACTTTTTCCACAACAGGAACTCAGTTCCCGTTAGCAGCCATGTCCTGCAAGACTTTGAAGCATGCGAGCTGTGTGGCAAGTGCTACACCAGCAGCCGCCGACACAGCTCTCAATAGTAAGTGCCACACACCTGACCATTAAGGCATTGCCAGTAGGGGGCCCCATGACAGCTTCTGCTTCGATCTACCTGTCAGTCACAGCTAGCTAATGGTTATATCAGGTCCCTGCTGCTAAAAGTCATTTAGTCAGACCTCTCGTGATGCGCTCCTCCCCGCCGGCCCCTCCTGATTTTCTGTCTCCTCATCCTTCCCCCTGTCTCCTGCATACTTGCTCTGTGGGTCCCGCTGAATCCCTCCCCCCCCCTCTATCTTCAGTGCCATATGATGAGAGAACCCAGAGGAGGAGCACAGCTATTCTGCTCACAGGACATGCAGGGAGAGAGGTGAGCTGAGGGAGGAACATCAGTTTGGGGTGGTACGCTGAGCACAATACCTGGCAAAGTTTAATGCCAGTAGGGAAGTTTATGTGGAAATATGTGAAGGGTTGGAATAGCAGCGAGTGTGTGTTGGAGCCCTGCAGATTTTGCAACCCCCAAGTTAACATACATCTCCTAAGCAGGAACACATCACTATCTCCCCAAGCATTCTGTCCAGATAATATGCAGTTCATTTATGACCTTTCTGTTTAACCCTGTGTTATCCAAACTCTGTTCAATGAAAAGTGTAAACTCACCACATAAACACTATATATACAAAATAAAGATCAGAACATGATTGTCACAATCAGGAGCGAGGCCGAGATGCTGAGAGGGCTCCCCTTGCGGCCGAGTGCAGCACAACCCTGAAGATGACACAGGGATGTAGTGCCCACAGTAGCACAGGTTGCCAGGTAGCAGCAGCAGAAGACAAGAGCTGAGTAAACAAGTCTCCGGGGGCAACCGTGCTAGGAAGTCCAAGAGAGGGATAACAGAAGTCCAGTAGCAGAGTCAAGGCCAAGCCGAGGTTCAAGCACAGAAGATCAGTCCTAGGATCAGAGCAACGGGTCCTGAGCTGAAGACCGGAGAGCAGGAGTCTAAGCCAAGCCGGGATTGGGTGCAGGGAGCAGACAAGGAACGTCGGGTACAAGCCAGAGGTAAGAGCCAGGAGAACAACAGGAGCAGGTCGAACAAGCCGAGTCGGTACACAGGAGATCAGACAGCAGGAATCACGGGCACAGGTACACAGGAGAGCTGACGATAATCCAGCGATGCAGCACTGTCAGGCGAACGTTTAAATAGGCAAGGTGCCTAGGTCACGTCGTGAGCGCGCCAAGGCGTTCGTACGGCTACGTCGAGTACATTATGCGTTCGTATCATCACCGCGTACGCGCGATTGATCAGACGTAGCGTCGGGCGTTCGTCTTGGAACTACATTGCGCCTTCGTGTGCGCTGATGCGCGTTAACACGAACGTACCTCGCGAGGTTGAGCCTATTTCCCTGACAGTGCCTCCCCCCAAGGGGTAGCCTCCGGATGCCTAAACGAGCCCATTTTTCAGGATAACGGCTGCGAAACCTGTGTATAAGCCTAGGAGCATGTACATAACTTGCAGGTTCCCAAGAATTCTCTTCAGCAGAATACCCCTTCCACTTAATTAGAAACTGGATTGTCCTACCTCTCCGACGACAGTCAAGGATAGACTCAACTTTGAATTCAGTTTCATCACCAACCTGAACTGGAGGCGGGGGCACTTCTTCTCTTCCTGAAAAAGGACTGAAGATAACACGTTTAAGAAGAGAAACATGAAACACTGGGTGGATTCTAAAAGATTCAGGCAAAACAAGTTCAAATGCTACGGGGTTAATCTTCCGTTTAATCTCGAAAGGACCCAGGAATTTAGGTCCCAATTAGGGGATGCACATGGCAGTTTAAGATTTGCTGCTGAGAGCCACACCTTGTCCCCTGTCTTAAAGGTAGGGTTAACTCTCTTCCTTTTGTCGTAATGTCTCTTGTACTCTTCCTGAGCCCTATTCATGGTATCTTGGAGCATTTGGTAGTTTGCTTGAATGAGGTTTACTCTATCTTGAACTGCCGGGACAGAGGATTCAGGGATGGTATTAGGCAGAAATGAGGGATGGAATCCGTAATTTGCCCAGAAAGGTGATTGGTTGGTAGAGGCGTGCACTGAGTTGTTATAGGCAAATTCTGCACAAGGTAGCAAGGAAACCCAATCATCCTGGGAAAAGGAACAGAAGCATCGCAGGTATTGTTCCAACGTCTGGTTGGTTCTTTCAGTTTGACCATTACTCTGTGGGTGATAGGCCGAGGACAAACATATTCCAATTGAAAGTAATTTACAGAGCTCTTTCCAAAACCTGGAGGTAAATTGTACCCCTCTATCCGATACGATGCTGTCAGGTACCCCGTGTAATCAAACAATTTCCTTTATAAAAGTTTTTGCTGTATCCAAGGCAGAGGGAGTCCCTTTCATCGGCAAAAAGTGCGCCATCTTGGACAGACGGCCTACCACCACCAAGATGGTCGTAAACCCTTCTGAGAGAGGTAATTCTACAATAAAATCCATGGAAATTTCTTTCCACGGTTTCTCCGGGACTGGTAGCGGCCTTAACAGGCCCCAGGGTCTGGCGTTAGATCCCTTGTTACGTTGGCAGGTAGTACAGGAGTCAACGTATTCTTTACAGTCTGCTCTTAAGGTAGGCCACCATAAGGACCACTGCACAAGGTCAATCGTCTTCCGGACTCCAAAGTGGCCTGTTAGTTGATGGTCATGAAAAGTTTTTAATACAAGTAACCTGGCTTGCTGGGGAACAAAAATCTTATCCCGGTGCCATAAAAGCCCTCCTTGGCTTCTCAGGGAAGAAACTTCAGTTTCCGTACACTGGCTAAAGGCCTGCTCGATTGAAGATCTTAGATCCGGTTGAATCAGTAAGAAATTTTGGGGGGAGAAAATTGTACTGGGTGGGACTCCTTTCGGGGTATCAGGGAACATTCGGGACAAAGCATCTGCTTTGCTATTCTTAGATCCTGGGCAATAGGTTATGTGGAAATTAAACCTTGAGAAGAATAAAGCCCATAGGGCCTGTCGGGGTCTCAGACGTTTGGCCGTGCGGAGGTATTCTAAGTTCTTATGATCTGTAAAAATTAGGATGGGGTGAGCGGCACCTTCCAAGAGATACCTCCATTCTTCGAGAGCGGTTTTAATCGCTAGAAGTTCCCGATCCCCCACATCGTAGTTTCTCTCTGGGGAACTCATTTTTCGTGAGAAAAAGGCTACGGGATGCAGTAATGCCTTGGAACCTTGACGTTGGGATAGAATCGCCCCTGTGGCCACCTCTGAGGCGTCAACTTCCAGCACGTAGGGCAAGGCGGGATCTGGATGCTGCAGGATTGGCGCGGTGGTAAAGAGGGTCTTGAGCTGGTCAAAGGCGGACTGCGCTGCTGGGGACCAATGGAACTTGGTGTGTTGATGAGTGGTCTGAGTAATGGGTGCTACAATGGTGGAGAAGTTCCTTATGAATCTTCGGTAAAAGTTTGCAAACCCAATGAATCTCTGAACACCTTTTTTGTCAGAAGGAGCGGGCCAGTCCAGGATAGACTTCACCTTTTGGGGGTCCATGGCAATTCCACCTGTGGTGATGATGAGTCCCAAGAATTGAATGGATTCCTTTTCGAAATCACACTTCTCGGCCTTAACATATAATCCATGTGTTCTAAGAATACATAGTACCATGCACTCTGTGAAGTTCCAGAGAGGTTGAAAAAATAAGAATGTCGTCAAGATAGGCGACAACAAAGTGGTCTAAATGCTCCCGGAAGATGTCATTAATGAAATGCTGAAAATTGCCAGGGCATTACATAGTCCAAATGGCATGACTAGATACTCGAAATGCCCGAATCTCGTTCTGAATGCCGTCTTCCACTCGTCCCCCTCCCGGATACGGACAAGGTTGTAAGCTCCACATAGATCAAGTTTGGTGAAGATACGTGAGGTGTGGAATCTTTGGAAGAGTTCGGGGATGAGCGGAAGTGGGTAGCGTTTTTTAAGGGTGATATTATTTAATTCCCTGTAGTCCACACATGGTCTTAAAGTCTTGTCCTTTTTTTCCACTAAAAAGATGCCTGCACCGGCAGGGGATGAAGAGGGACGAATGAATCCCTTGGCCAGGTTCTCATCTATATATTGTCTCAAGGCCTCAAGTTCAGTCTCAGAAAGGGGAAATATTCGGCCAAAAGGAATGGGAGCCCCTGGTAATAACTCGATGGGGCAATCATAGGGGCGGTGTGGAGGTAGGGTATCAGCTTTCTTCTTGTCGAACACATCCTTAAATTCCTGGTAAACTGCTGGTACGTGAGGAACTGGACTGGGTACGGGTTGTACGGTCAGACAACTGGACAAGTCTCTTGATTCGGAATCCAGACAATGTTGCTGGCAATAGGCAGATGTGAAGGATATCTCCTTCTTGAGCCAATCAATCCGGGGGTTGTGTGCCTGCAGCAATGGAATTCCTAGGATAACGGGGAACATCGGAGAACTCAGAACATCGAATTTAAGGAATTCCCGATGACCTGAATCGGTGATCGTCAGGATGGGTATTGTTTCCCTGGTGACATGGCCAGAGCTAGGTAAGGAGCCATCGGCCAGATGGACAGTCAATCTCTGTTTCTTGAGATTGAGTGGAAGAGCCAGACTCTTAGCCAGGGTTAAATCCAGAAAACAGCTACAGGCCCCGGAGTCATGTATTGCCTGTAGAAGAACTCTTTTGCCTGCCACCATCAACATGACAGGAAGGGTGATATGGGCTGAAGCCGACTTCGTTACTTGAAGGTGAAATGGAGTACAGAGGACTGGTTTACTTGGTCTTGTGGGGCAGTTGTTTATGAAATGTCCTGATTCCCCACAATAGAAACAAAGGTGTGCCTGTCGGCGACAAAGTCTCTCTTCAGAGGTTAAGGCGGGACGTAACATGCCATCCGGAACAGAAGTTGCCGCTGGGCAAACCGAAGGTGGAGCCTGGATAGAACAAGGAATCCGAGCGCGTTCAGACTGGCGTTCCCGTAGATGCCTGTCGAGCTGGATAGTGAGTCGGATAAGATCCTCAAGAGTAGAGGGAACCTCTAATCTGGCTAGCTCGTCCTTGAGGGCTTCAGACAACCCCACCCGATATTGATATCTTAGTGCTGCTTCATTCCAGCCGGAATCAGTACACCATGTGCGGAATTCCACTGTATAGTCCTCTACAGGCCGCTCACCCTGGCAAAGGGCGTACAAAGTTGCTTCAGCTGTTGTTGACCGTAAGGGGTCATCATATAGGCGTGCCATAGCTTTGAAGAACTGATCCAAAGTATTCACAGAAGGGCTGCATTGCTCCAGCAGGCCATGGGCCCACGTCTGGGGATCGTCCCTTAATAGTGAAATGGTGAACCCCACTTTGTTCGCTTCAGAAGAAAAAGTCTGAGGTTGCAGGGAGAAGTATAGATAACACGAGTTCTTGAAGGATCTGAATTTTCTTCGGTCCCCATAAAAGCGCTCTGGGGCTGGAACTCGTGGTTCTGGAGAGGTCGAAATTACGGGAGCAGAAACTTGACCGGAGGAGATGGGCGGCTCAGGAGAGTGCTGCAGATGTTCCTTCAGCCAGAGGTATCTTTCTTGGAGTTCCTGAATAGCTGGAGTAAGGGCCATGACTTCTTGTAGAATGGCCTCCATTGGGGAGTCACCTCTGTCGGCCTCCGACATGGCTGGATTATACTGTCACAATCAGGAGCGAGGCCGAGATGCTGAGAGGGCTCCCCTTGCGGCCGAGTGCAGCACAACCCTGAAGATGACACAGGGATGTAGTGCCCACAGTAGCACAGGTTGCCAGGTAGCAGCAGCAGAAGACAAGAGCTGAGTAAACAAGTCTCCGGGGGCAACCGTGCTAGGAAGTCCAAGAGAGGGATAACAGAAGTCCAGTAGCAGAGTCAAGGCCGAGCCGAGGTTCAAGCACAGAAGATCAGTCCTAGGATCAGAGCAACGGGTCCTGAGCTGAAGACCGGAGAGCAGGAGTCTAAGCCAAGCCGGGATCGGGTGCAGGGAGCAGACAAGGAACGTCGGGTACAAGCCAGAGGTAAGAGCCAGGAGAACAACAGGAGCAGGTCGAACAAGCCGAGTCGGTACACAGGAGATCAGACAGCAGGAATCACGGGCACAGGTACACAGGAGAGCTGACGATAATCCAGCGATGCAGCACTGTCAGGCGAACGTTTAAATAGGAAAGGTGCCTAGGTCACATCGTGAGCGCGCCAAGGCGCTAGTACGGCTACGTCGAGTACGTTATGCGTTCGTATCATCACCGCGTATGCACGCTTGATCAGACGTAGCGTCGGGCGTTCATCTTGGAACTACATTGCGCCTTCGTGTGCGCTGACGCGCGTTAACACGAACGTACCTCGCGAGGTTGCGCCTGTTTCCCTGACAATGATGTTCACATTTGCATGGAAGAACAATTGAATGAATGCTGATCATTCAGAGAATTACCGTATTTATGTTTATTGAGGATTGTTTTTTTTTATGTACTAACAGTTAAGCTTCATACACACAATACTAAAATTGGATGTAAAATACCACTTTTGAAGCAATCGTGCATATGAGCGTATCTTTTTTTTTTTTTGGTGGGCGGGTGGATCTTGGGTGAGAGTTCCCACACTTTTTTCCCCAGGACTTGACCCCTGCTGGTAGGTTAATTGGATCCTGTCTAAATTGACCCTAGTCTATGTATGTAATGTGAGTTAGATTGTTTGTAAACTCCTTGAGGGCAGGGACTGATGTGAATCTATAATATATATGTAAAGCCCTGCATGAATTGATGTCGCTATAAAAGTGTAATAAATATATCAAACTATAGATTGTACTAACCCAAATCCAAAGCACTCAGTCTGGTTCCTCTCTGATCTCTCCTTCCTCTGCTATCTGCATGGCTCCATCTAAATAGATTAAGCCTCTGAGCAGATGACTTACACCCTTAACCCTATGTTTCTCTAAGGGAAAAGGAAAAAAGGGCGCACCAGCCTTGTGCATTATCCTTTGGATTTTTAGTAAAAATTAGTAGCCCAGGCTGGGCTCTGAGGAAGAAGGTTTCACATAGAAACACGTCAGGCAGCAGTGCCCCCCGTTATTTCCTCCATGATCTCTGGAGTACATCATTTAAGATTGCTACAGATGTTTGTGAGTAGTTTTCTTTTAATTCACTTTTAATAAAAATCCAAAGGATAATGCACAAGGCTGGTGCGCCCTTTTTTTCCTTTTCATTTTGACTGTTAGGATACCCCTATCCTTGAGGACATATAATATCACGATACATAGCCTGTCTGGCAATCCACTCGTGCGCAGGAGCGTTTGTTTTCTGCTATGTTTCTCTAAGCCTGTGTAGGGGAGAGTTGTCACTTTCCTCCACTCAGCTCTCAGATTACACTCAGCTCTGTGCTCTAGCTCTGCAAAGTGTGTGACTTTAGATCCCCACTTTCTGCTGCTGAGAAAAATGCTTGTATCTCTGTGTTGTAGAAGGCTGTGCAGGAGAGAAGGCTGCCGATAAACTGGTACAAGTTAGAAGGATTTGTTTAATTTCTTTGTATCTCCTGAGGCTGGCCATTTCACTGTGTATATGTAAGGGTTTACAATCACTTTGACCCATTCTGACCCATTTCTCATGCAGCCCATCCATCTATTTCTCTGGGTTTTACTATAAAGTGCTAATGTTTCCCCAAAACTGGAAAGCAAATTAATCGGAGTTCCATTATAAATATACAATAGTATCCTTTTTAGGCAGGAGAGAGCACACATGTCTCTCTCTGTTTCTTTTGAAATATCACCCTGTTCCCAGATTGTGACCTTTACCTATGCAGCAACCCCAGCTGTTTTCATACATAATAGGATCTATTATTCACAGCTTAGAGGAACCCACTTATGTTTGTCCCATGCTATGGAGTTAGCAGTTACAAGACAAACTTCCACCTTTTGTATAACTTTTCACAGGATGTTTTATCTTGCTAAAGATAATGTACTTAGAAGGCTTGGTCAAATGTGCTGAAATAAATTTACACCAGGAGTTAAATGAATGATGTATTCATGTTGTGCTCTGAATCATGCAGTGTGTAGCATTGTAGTAACCTTCCACTAATAACTCAAAAGCTTATCTACACTAGAGCAGAAATACTGGAAGCCTTGGTGGCTGGAGTTCTCTTTCCCCCCTGTGCTGACATTAGCTATGCAGTAAGGTTAGTTATTTACCACGAACAAGTGTAGATACGTGTGTGCGGGTGTGTGCCAGCTCTTATCACACAGCCAAGCAACTACAATTCATACGGGAGCAGAAAAAATAATACCAGCTTGTTATAAGATCGGAAATAACCTCTCTACTCATTGTGATATAATACTCAATGTGGAAATCTTTAGGTGCAGAAATAAATGAGCAGGGCATTTCTTTTTTCCACAGACCAAGCTAAAGGCCAAATCCCGATAGTCTGGGTTTGATTTTTACTCTGCTATTACCGCTTGGTACATTGAAGAGCGAGGAGGGAACTTCGGTTGATGGTTTGTGGCTCTTGCTGAGACTTTTCTGCAGAGAAGCTATATCTTAATACAGTACAGAAGTTATAAATTTAGGTAAAAGTGGTATAATATAAAGAGTGGCGTTGATCAACGGACCTTTTTTTTTTTTTACATAGGGAGATTATGGATAGAAAGATCTTTGAATGGATCACTCATTCTCTCAGCACACCTAAATAAATATAATATTTTTAACAAATTTTCTTACCTTTCCAGTAGTTTCTTTAGGAAAGGTCTTTGGATAGATGGCAAGTTACTCTGAATAATCTGAAAGTGAAGTGACAAAGCTTGAGATCTTCAACAATTTGGCAAACGGTGGTCAAATCTAGTTTACAACTGATAATGAGATCTGCCAACTCAGTACAGGCCAGTTAATTAATTATGATAAAAAGTAATGCACATCTAAATCCAAGGACAAACATTTATATATTTGGAGCTTACATGGCTGCATTTGTTTATTTGTTTTTCTATGTATATTTTACTTTTCTTTATTTTAATTTGATAATCCTGTCATTAAATCACTTCCTGTTCTTGGGTACCATTCTGAGCAGCATTGTCAACCTAGGACAGGGCGTGTGTCATGACTACATAAAATCGTTAGGACTACATAACACATCCCTATCTTCTTTATATCGTTTTGTAGTCCACAGAGATCGTAGGGAAGAATGTCCAAATATATGTGAGCCCTTACTTTCTAAAACAATGTATGCAGTTTAACAGAAATGAAAGGCAAAATGTTTGTGTAAATATATAAAAACAATATAAATACCTCTCTCTCTCTCTCTCTCTCTCTCTCTCTCTCTCTCTCTTTTTTTTTTTTGTATAATATATAATTAAATAATACTTTAATTATAACTATAATAATTTTAATATATAATAATTTAATAAAAATATATATATATGAATAATAATTTTTAATAATCTCTGTTCTCTGCTGCATAAAGGACTAGGGGGAGCTAGGGGTAGGAAAACAGCATTACACTTATCTTACCGGTGAATAGCTGTGCAGAGGGGCTCGTCTGATCAGTGGAGGACAGGCAAACTGTGCTCCCAGTAAAGCCCTAAAATTGGGCTGTGCTCTCATGCCTAGTATGGTCAGTTTGCAATAGGAAAGCAGGGGGGACTGGCAGGACCACCAGATATTCCACACAAAAGAGACATTACAAAGAGAACAGGATACTTTTTAAAACAAGTACATGGCCAAGCAAGCATATAGCAGGAATATGAAATAACGTACGGGTAACGTATTCTTTAAATGATAGCAGTCTAGAGACAGACAGTACAGGATGTTATCAGCTAATAGGATTTCTGACTTGATGAAAAGCTCCTTCTTTTTTTTTTTTTTGTACTGGTAGAACAGATATAATAAAAACACTTTTAATGGTATATTTAACAGGCCAAAAGGGAGCAAATAAAATAAATGTATATAAGACTTTACATACACTTCAATTCCCCAGCTCCCTCCTTATCATTATTTAGTAGGGGTAAACTTCAATTCTGGAGCTTTCAGAAAAGAGCAAATGAAAAGGCAATCAGCGTTTTTTTTTAAATATTAGTGCCAGTTCACACCACATGCAGTCCAGTGCGTTTTTTTTTTCTGCATCAAAAAGTAATGGAAAAGTAGTTTATATGGTTTCCAATGGCATAGTTCACACCAGTGCTTGCAGTTCCAGGGCTTTCCAGTTCCAGAAAAAAAAAGTAGAACATGCCGCATTTTTCCTGCACTGGACAGTACTGGAATGCAGTAAAACGCATAAATGCACTGGGATGCACTGGAACGCATCAAAAACACACCAGAAACAGTGGGGGGGGAAAAAATGTTAGTGAAATTTGGCAAACTGGCTGCAGTTCTATACATCTGTAGGAGTCTAATGACATCTTAACCAGTTGCCGACCGCCGCACGCCGATGTACGTCGGTACAATGGCACGGGCAGGCATAAGGACATACATGTACGTCCCTTGCCTCCCGCGGGTCAGGGGCCCGATCGGGCCCCCGCCCGGTGCCTGCGGCGGTCGGTATTCGTTCGGGAGCGATCCCGGACGAGGGGACGGCCATTCATTCATGGCCACCCCCTCGCGATCGCTCCCGACGAATAGAAATCCCCGGTGACATCACTTCCTCTCCTGTAATGTAAACACAGGAGAGGAAGTGATGTATTCTCTCCTCCGTGTCGGTATTTTTCGTTCCGACACGGAGGAGAGCGGATCAGTAAGTTGCACCAACACTCACACACACAGTAGAACATGCCAGGCACACTCACACCCCCCCTTTACCCCCCGATCACCCCCCCAATTACCCCTGCCCCCCAGTCACAGTGACACCAATGTCATTTTTTTTTTTTTTTTTGCATTGGTGTCATTTGTGACTGTAATAACTGTTAGGGCAGTTAGAGTTAGCCCCCTTTAGTTCTAATGTACCCCCCTAACCCCCCCAATAAAGGTTTAACCCCGTGATCACCCCCCGTCGCCAGTGTCACTAAGGCTGGGTTCACATTGCAGCGGTTTATGAGAACGAATGTGATTCGCACCGCACTGCAGTGCAAATCACATCCGATCTCTGTGCGATTCGAGTTCAGCCATTCGCCGCACCCGCCGCACCCGCCACACCCGCCGCACCCGCCGCAAATTCGCACGGGACCCTTTTTTTGGCCCGCAGCAGAATCGGATCGCATGGGTGTTCACACCATGCGATCCGAGTTTGCAGATCGCACTGCGATATGCGAACTGATCTGGGGGTGTCAGTAACATTTCACTGACACTCCCAGCAGTTCGCATAGGGCAGTGTGAACTGCCGCCGGGAGGCATGCGATGCGGGAACCCGCCGCGGATTCGCGGCGTTTCCGCATCGCTCCAGTGTGAACCCAGCCTAATAAGCGATCATTTTTCTGATCGCCGTATTAGTGTCACAGGTGACGCTAGTTAGGCAGGTAGGTATTTAGGTTCGCCGCAGCTTTTTATAGCGCCAGGGACCCCCATATACTACCGCATAAAGCCCCCTGATTGCCCCCTAGTTAACCCTTTCACCAGTGATCACCATATAACTGTTACAGGTGACGCTGGTTGGTTAGTTATTTTTTTATAGTTTCAGGGCACCCGCCATTTATTACCTAATAAAGGTTTAACCCCCTGATCACCCGGCGGGTGTCATTTGTGACTAATAACTGTTAGGGCAGTTAGGGTTAGCCCCCTTTAGTTCTAAGGTACCCCCCTAACCCCCCCAATAAAGGTTTAACCCCGTGATCACCCCCCGTCGCCAGTGTCACTAAGGCTGGGTTCACATTGCAGCGGTTTATGAGAACGGATGTGATTCGCACCGCACTGCAGTGCAAATCACATCCGATCTCTGTGCGATTCGAGTTCAGCCATTCGCCGCACCCGCCGCAAATTCGCACGGGACCCTTTTTTTGGCCCGCAGCAGAATCGGATCGCATGGGTGTTCACACCATGCGATCCGAGTTTGCAGATCGCACTGCGATATGCGAACTGATCTGGGGGTGTCAGTAACATTTCACTGACACTCCCAGCAGTTCGCATAGGGCAGTGTGAACTGCCGCCGGGAGGCATGCGATGCGGGAACCCGCCGCGCATTCGTGGCGTTCCCGCATCGCTCCAGTGTGAACCCAGCCTAATAAGCGATCGTTTTTCTGATCGCTGTATTAGTGTCACAGGTGACGCTAGTTAGGCAGGTAGGTATTTAGGTTCGCTGCAGCTTTTTATAGCGCCAGGGACCCCCATATACTACCGCATAAAGCCCCCTAATTGCCCCCTAGTTAACCCTTTCACCAGTGATCACCATATAACTGTTACAGGTGACGCTGGTTGGTTAGTTATTTTTTTATAGTTTCAGGGCACCCGCCATTTATTACCTAGTCTCACTAGTGTACCCCTAAATTTAGGGGTGTCTACTTTCCAAAATGGGGTCATTTGGGGGGGGTTTGTGCCATCTTGGCATTTTATGGCCTTCAAAACTGTAACGCCCTTAGAAAGCCTGAAGGCGGTGCTTGGTTTTCGGGGCCCCGTACGCGGCTAGGCTCCAAAAAAGTCCCACATATGTGGTATCCCCATACTCAGGAGAAGCAGCAGAATTTATTTTGGGGTGTCATTTCACATATGCCCATGGCATGCGTGAGCAATATATCATTTAGTGACAACTTTGTGAAAAAAAAAAAAAAAAAAAAAAAGTTTGTAATTTTCCCGCAACTTGTGGCAAAATATAAAATATTCCATGGACTCAACATGCCTCTCAGCAAATAGCTTGGGGTGTCTACTTTCTAAAATGGGGTCATTTGTGGGGGTTTTGTGCCATCTTGGCATTTTATGGCCTTCAAAACTGTAATAGGTAGTGAGGAGTGAAATCAAAAAATTACGCCCTTAGAAAGCCTGAAGGCGGTGCTTGGTTTTCGGGGCCCCGTACGCGGCTAGGCTCCCAAAAAGTCCCACATATGTGGTATCCCCGTACTCAGGAGAAGCAGCAGAATTTATTTTGGGGTGTCATTTCACATATGCCCATGGCATGCATGAGCAATATATCATTTAGTGACAACTTTGTTAAAAAAAAAAAAAAAAAAAAAAAGTTTGTAATTTTCCCGCAACTTGTGGCAAAATATAAAATATTCCATGAACTCAACATGCCTCTCAGCAAATAGCTTGGGGTGTCTACTTTCTAAAATGGGGTCATTTGTGGGGGTTTTGTGCCATCTTGGCATTTTATGGCCTTCAAAACTGTAATAGGTAGTGAGAAGTGAACTCAAAAATTTACGCCCTTAGAAAGCCTGAAGGCGGTGCTTGGTTTTCGGGGCCCCGTACGCGGCTAGGCTCCCAAAAAGTCCCACATATGTGGTATCCCCATACTCAGGAGAAGCAGCAGAATTTATTTTGGGGTGTCATTTCACATACGCCCATAGCATGTGTGAGCAATATATCATTTAGTGACAACTTTGTGTAAAAAAAAAAAAAAAATTTTTTTTTTGTCATTATTCAATCGCTTGAGGCAAAAAAATAAAATATTCAATGGGCTCAACATGCCTCTTATCAATTTCCTTAGGGGGTCTACTTTCCAAAATGGGGTCATTTGGGGGGGTTTTGTACTGCCCTGCCATTTTAGCACCTCAAGAAATGAGATAGGCAGTCGTAAACTAAAAGCTGCGTAAATTCCAGAAAACGTACCTTAGTTTGTAGATGTGACAACTTTTGCGCAAACCAATAAATATACAATTATTGACTTTTTTTTTTACCAAAGACATGTGGCTGAATACATTTTGGCCTAAATGTATGACTAAAATTGAGTTTATTGGATTTTTCTAATAACAAAAAGTAGAAAATATCATTTTTTTTCAAAATTTGCGGTCTTTTTACGTTTATATCGCAAAAAATAAAAATCGCAGAGGCAATCAAATACCATCAAAAGAAAGCTCTATTTGTGGGAAGAAAAGGACGCAAATTTTGTTTGGGTACAACATTGCATGACCGCGCAATTACCAGTTAAAGCAGCGCAGTGCCAAAGTGTAAAAAGACCTCTGGTCATTTACCAGCAAAATGGTCCGGTCTGAAAGTGGTTAAAGTTAAAAGTTTTTTTTTTTTGTGTTTTGGATAGAGTGGATGAAGCTTACAATCCCTGTCATGTCATGGTTTTATTTTTGTCTCTGCACAAATTAGTGAGATGAACCCTCTGTATTTGTCCTGTTTAACAATAGAAAATCCCAAATTTTAGTTTTTGCTCCAGTGCAGGAATAGAAGGGCAATCCTCCAGTGGGGACACTAATTCTGGTGACGCCAGGAAAAACCAGGAAGCCAATCACTTTGGAGGGATTTCCTTTCGCTTCCTGTTTTGGCTACGAGACAGGAAGTGAACGCAAATCTCCTCAATGAGACACAAGTGGCAAAAAAAAATGGTGGGTTTACAGTGGGGATCGAAAGTTTGGGCACCCCAGGTAAAAATGTGTATTAATCTGCATAACGAAGCTAAGGAAAGATGGAAAAATCCCCAAATGGCATCAAATTACAGATTAGACGTTCTTATAATATGCCAAAAAAAGTTAGATTTTATTTCCATCATTTACACTTTCAAAATTACAGAAAAAAAAATGGCGTCTGCAAAAGTTTGGGCACCCTGCAGAATTTATAGCATGTACTTCCCCCTTTGCAAAGCTGAGACCTGCCAGTGTCATGGATTGTTCTTATTCATCGTCTGGGAAGACCAGGTGATGTCAATCTCAAAGGTTTTAAATGGCCAGACTCATCTGACCTTGCCCCAACAATCAGCACCATGGGTTCTTCTAAGCAGTTGTCTAGAAAACTGAAACTGAAAATAGTTGACGCTCACAAAGCTGGAGAACGCTATAAGAAGATAGCAAAGCGTTTTCAAATGTCATTATCCTCTGTTCGCAATGTAATTAAGAAATGGCAGTCATCAGGAACAGTGGAAGTTAAAGCAAGATCTGGAAGACCAAGAAAAATATCAGACAGAACAGCTCGCAGGATTGTGAGAAAAGCAATTCAAAACCCACGTTTGACTGCACGATCCCTCCAGAAAGATCTGGCAGACACTGGAGTTGTGGTACAATATTCTACTATAAAGAGATACTTGTACAAATATGGTCTTCATGGAAGAGTCATCAGAAGAAAACCTCTTCTACGTCCTCACCACAAAAATCAGCGTTTCAACTTTGCAAATAAACATATAGACAAGCCTGAGGCATTTTGGAAACAAGTTCTGTGGACCGATGAGGTTAAAATAGAACTTTTTGACCGGAATGAGCATAGGTACGTTTGGAGAAGAAAGGGCACGGAATTTAATGAAAAGTATCTCTGTCCAACTGTTAAGCATGGGGGTGGATCAATCATGCTTTGGGGTTGTATTGCAGCCAGTGGCACAGGGAACATTTCACGAGAAGAAGGAAAAAAGGGCACAGAATTTAATGAAAAGTATCTCTGTCCAACTGTTAAGCATGGGGGTGGATCAATCATGCTTTGGGGTTGTATTGCAGCCAGTGGCACAGGGAACATTTCACGAGAATTTTGGATGGTAACTTGATGCCATCTGTGAAAAAGCTGAAGTTAAAGAGAGGATGGCTTCTACAAATGGATAATGATCCTAAACACACCTCAAAATCCATGGGGGATTACATCAAGAGGCATAAACTGAAGGTTTTGCCATGGCCTTCACAATCTCCTGACCTCAACATTATTGAAAATCTATGGATAGACCTTAAAAGAGCAGTGCGTGACAGACAGCCCAGAAATCTCAAAGAACTGGAACACTTTTGTAAGGAAGAATGGGCAAAGATACCTCAAACAAGAATTGAAAGACTCTTGGCTGGCTACAAAAAGCATTTACAAGCTGTATATTAACTCTGCAGGGTGCCCAAACTTTTGCAGACACCATTTTTTTGTTTTCTGTAATTTTGAAAGTGTAAATGATGGAAATAAAATCTAATTTTTTTTGACATATTATAAGAATGTCTAATCTGTAATTTGATGCCATTTGGAGATTTATCCATCTTTCCTTGGCTTCGTTATGCACATTAATACACATTTTTACTTGGGGTGCCCAAACTTTCGATCTCCACTGTATAACCCTCCCTTACTCTATCAAATATACATTTTTGCCTACTGATTCCACTTTAAATAATAATTTACTGAATGACACATACCATGTAGTAAGGAACCTCAGCTCATTTTAATACATAAAGACTTAGGCCTTCTTAGTTATCTGGAGGAGCGGCGTGCGTTCCAGCTGCGTTCCACTCGATCTGCAGTCCAGAAGTGACGCAGTGTGTGTGGCTCCGTCATACACATTTCGTCATGGAAACGCTGAAGACATCAATGACTAAATGCGCACGATGGAGCCACGCACACTACGTCATTTCCGGACTACAGATCGAGTGGAGCGCAGCTGGAACGCATGCCGCTCCTCCACAGATCTAGCGGTTCTACCGGGACATTAAGAATTCGGATTCTGCTTATTTTGTAATCAATTACGTGAGGATTTGTGGAGTTAGTACACGGACCACAGTAGGTGCATCACGCTGGGCATTGGTGGCACCAGGGCAAGCCATTATTGGTTTTTCTAACCCTGTCCTCACTAACTGTTTTGTTTTTGTTTTTTGCTTTTTTGTTTTTTGTAAATGCCGGCCACTTTATATTCTTTTACATTTTTTACTATTATATTTTTAAATTTTAATTTTGTACATCTTTTGGACTGTAAGAGTTTTTTAATAAATTAATTTTGGTCATTAAAATACTGCACTATGGGAGCCGCCTTTTGTTCTCTCTGAGGATCCATCATATTGCCACAAGCCTTTTACAAAATAAAGGGGGACCATCTCAGGTATAAAGGATATGGATAAGTGAAAGGAGGTGGACGAATCGAATGGAAATAGTTGGACACTGAGGGACTACATGCACTTTACCCCCTTGGGGGACAAGGATCTGGTGAGTGGGGACCCGAGTCCCCACGCGAGCACGGAAGTCACTGGATTATTTTGATCAAGCACCAAAGTCACCTTTAACCAGATGTGTTATTTTTATTTGTGATTCACTTCATAGCTTCTGAGACCAGATACCCATGGACTGTGCACTTTAGTTATATTTAATTTTTGGAAAGTTTTTTATTTTTTTTGGTGGGGTACATATACAAAAATATCTGGTGGTTGTATATTTTTTACAGACATTTTTGCACTTTTACACACTTTGCACTTTATGTACTTTGGAGAACTGTTTTTTTGCACAATATTTGGACTTTAATGTTATATGGACTATTGATGGATAATACTCCGCTTTTTTTCCCACATGGAGACATATAGTGTGAAATAGTTGAGTGATAAAGAAGCATCGTGATTTAGTATTTCATATATATATATATATATATTCTTTTTGATATCTATACTCACAATTATTATTTTTTATAATTATTTTATTTGTTTAATCCTTCTCGATATTATGTACTGCCTCATATAATAGCTTTGGGAGTGTGGATGCAGAGGTCGGTGTGTCCGATCTGCTTGTTTTGAGTGTATGTTGTGTACATGCACTCATCATAGGCTGGCACTCTGTGTGTATGATCTGGTGGTCTTACTGGATATTATAGCCTAACATAACACATGTAGCATGTTCTCAGTATTAGAGAAGATATAGAGTAATCTTGTCTCCCTTTTTTAGAGGGTCTCTTCCCCTGAAGGTAGAGAGGACTTTGGAAACCCTTTTATTACTGACTGAGTGTGTATAATTTTTTGGGGTAGTGCCTTGGGCCCTATAGTCTCTTTATAAAAAGAAGTTGAATAGCTATAAAACTAATATATAGGCTGCAAAGTTGCTACGAACAATAAAGCTTTAGAACTGAAAAGATTAGACAAGACGGTGTTAAAAATAAACCTGTCAAAAAGCTAAATAATTTTCTCCAAACCTTTATATGAAAGCAGACTATTTACTTGACTTTTCTGACTGCCAGGGAGCATGCTAGTTCCAGGGAAGCAACATAACCTGCAGATTAAAGCCTAACTCCTACCATTTTTTTTTTTCTTGGATTGATTGAGGGAAGTTATCATTTCTGTCAGGTTTTAAGTTTTATTTGTGAGCCCATTTTAGATATTATTTTCTTCACTTCCTGCCTAGTGACACCCTTACACAAAATGAGGAGAGCAGTTGTCACCAGGGCAGGATGGCACATAAAGCAATAAAAACATTGACAGAAGCTCTAACCTTTCCCCACTGTGCCAAAATATGTTTATTTCCTGTTTATGTTCCTGTTAGAAAGATTTGCCTCAGGGAGTGCGAGGAAATCTCCCCAGCAGGAACACAGATGGCAAAAAAAAAACGACATTGACTATATCCCTGTCCCTCTCTATCTATAACTAAATAAAGAGCTCAGGAGTCTGTAGGTTGTCTAGATGTCCTTAAATGTGCAGCGTTACCAAGTTGTCGGACATTTTAAGCCATTCAGTAGAACATCAGCCCCACACTGCACTGACTTTCTACCTGGCCAGGACAGGCAGAGAGGAAGAAGTCAGGACATCTGAACGACTATTGGCCTGTAAGGCCTGTAACTCTTGTCCCTAGCATTTGGGGCGGGGAGGATTGCCCCACCACTGCTTGGACTAGGACACAGACAGTGTGGGGTATCTGGGAAGAGACAGTACACCCAAGATCCTCAGGCTGAACATGGTGGCTGTGTAGTGCTATGTATGCACCTGGGGAATCTTTATGAGCTGTGTGCTTTGGAGTGCAGAGTTTTGAGAAACAGATTGTAGGTGGGGGGCAGCGCAGTGTGAGGCAACAACACACTTAGTCCCAGTGCAATGGAGAACTAATTTTGAAATGAGGCAAATACAGTTCACAAATAACCTAGTGGGAAGGCAGACCAGCCGGGAACATTCACAGCGCGCAGAGAACAGGTTTCAGCCAAACTGCCAGTGTCTGGAGAGATGAGTAGAATGCGGCCTGGATATCTAGTACCCAAGCAGGCAGATGTCCAGAGAAGTTGCGAGCCCTACATATTCCTGTCTCTTCAGGAATGTTTCCCTGACGCTAGTTCTATCTCTACCGGGGGGGGGGGGGGTACCTGCCACTATTCTACCAATTCGTTAAATGTGAACCAAACTTGGGAGCCGGGGCCTTAAAGGGCTCTTCCTGACCCAAGATGACTGCTAGAGTCACATGAGCGGAAGAGGTAGCCTCCAATGGGATAGCTCCCCCAGTGACCCAGGAAACCATAGAGGAACCCCGTTCCTCTTGAATTCCTCTCTAATAACAGTTCCAATGAAAGTAAAGAAACTAGACTGCACCTACCTACATGGTGCTGGGTTCAAAACTGTAAGTGTTGCACTGAGAGAGCTTGTGGACCACATGCACCTGAGAGGCTGCTTCAGGAAGCCGAACTGACTGCTGAAATGGAACTTTGCTGCTGAACCATTTGGCTACTGTGCTGCAACGGGGGGGGGGGGGGGGGGGGTGCTGAGGTGCCTCAAAAGCCACGTGTTTGCTTTTTCTTTGCTACTGGTCAAGAGTTGGTATTTTTCTAGTATCCAGCTGTTCCAGTGTGCTGCTGTGATTCCAGTATCTTGATGTTCCCGTATTACTGGCCTACTGGACACCATTGTGTGTTATCATTGCCATTGTCACTATTCACAAGGAGATCTGCAAAAAGGGGTGGGTGTTTTTCTTTAGGCAGTAAATTAAAAATTACTCCATTGGGGAAGGAGTGCTCCAATACAAAGGAAACGGTGACAGGACTGAGTCATTAGTCCACTGGCCAGTAGTTAGACAGGAAGTAGTTACTGTAATCAGGTCAGTTGTTACTTTATAGTATCAAGGTTTATTTTATTGTGACAGGAGTTTCAGGGTCATTCTTTTACACCCTCCTGGTGTGTTTTTGATCAGGCTATTTTCACAGAAGCGTCTGGAATCAAACAGGTGTGATTGTGTTTATCTGTGTCATATGGTGAACTATATTTGTGTTGTGGTCACTGCAAAATGTCTAACCCTGAATTATTTTTAAATGCCTTTACATTTTTTCAGCAAAGCCCATTTAAAAAATTCAGGCGTGTTGGTGGTCACTTGGGTCCAAGTATAGGGTGGGTCATCACTGGTGCAGGACAGGAGGACCCAATGCAACCACCGGCTCCTCTTGTTTTACTGCTACACTTTTTAAGTTTTAGAGAGGTGTTTAACTTAGTGACTAGTTTCCTTCTGAAATGTAAAAACTTTTCATATAAAAGTGTAAATTAAATATCTCTCACAAATAAGTAGACATAAATTCAAAATACAATATACAGCGGCAAAAAGAGAAATGTCACATCTCCATATGAAGTTTGGTCAAGAGGGAATGGACATTTAAATATGAAGTTGCCAGCAAAATATCAGAGCACCTCACAAGTGCACTCGGCAAAGCTGACATAATACAACATAATATTGAGAATGGCAGGAAAACCTCTATTATTTGAGTTCATTCTATCTGCTGTGAGGCAGTGTGGCGCCTGGAGCCTGTCTCTATTTAACTCACTTCCCTGGATTTCCGAGTCACCACCACAGCCTCAGCTAAAAGCCAAATATTTCACTCCAGAGACATGCTACACTTCCTGATAAAGGATGCACTTGCATGTCTCTTGGTGACCTTAAACACTAATAAAGGAGACATAATATGACCTAGACGGGTTTGAAAGCCAATCATAATGTGAATGATTGGCCTGGAGGCTTGCTGGCTGTGCTTGGATGCCATGTGCTTGTCTTGAAATCTTCATAATATTGTTGTGTTTTTTTTCATTGTTATTATTCTTGCTATTTGGAGAGACCATTATGAGAACTAATTCAGACTGTTCATTTGCCAGCAGCGAAGGTTAATAACTTTGAACTGGGAAATCAAACTGCGCAATATGGTAATCACTGAGAAGTGATTGGTCTTTAGCTGAGAATACAATCTATACACGCCATGTAGCAGAATGGAATTACACTCTCTAACTCATAAATCACCAGCAAGGTGTCCCCAGTCATGGCAATATTTTGAGCCATGCTTTCAGTTTTTACATAGCAGCATGCTTTATTGTCCCATCATTTTGTAACAATTTGCAGAAGTCAGCCCCACAGGTGCACTGGGGTTTTACAGTAAATCACTAAAAGTATTTAGTTATAGCACGTCACTACTTGATTAAAAGCTGTCGTTGCAAGAAAGCAAAAAAATAAAAAGTTAAATATATATCCATACTTTAACTCAGGTGTTTGGATCACCATGGACTTTGACTCAGGAGTCATGTTATTCTGCCCACCCGCCCTTATTGCAGTAGTTGAGCACTTGATAAAGAGCTTATTTTGCTGCATGTCATGGCAGCCAGGGGAATGGAAGTCCAGTGGTCTCAGTTTACTTTCAATAGCTTAGTCATTGATTAAAGAGGAGATCATGTCGTGTTTCTGAAAATTAAAAGTCAGCAGCTAGTTATTCAAAAAACAGGCACTCACCTGTCCCAGAATCCAGCACTGTGTTCACCAAGGAATGCTATTTTACATTGACCATTTACTCAGATTCAAGGCTAGGTACTCAGTCCTCATTATAGTCAGTGGTAGGATGCTCAAATAAGACTTAACCTTTGTGGCTGGTGGGCTTAATTGGCTGCTTTTTAAACTTGCCACAAAGTAAAGTTGGAGATATGCCACTCAGCACTGCACGGGGGTTCTGGTTTTGGTCATTTTTACTTGTTTACTTACATATTTATTACAACTTATCCTTATGATAGTTTTTGTTTGAATGAGAATGTTTCAGGTTGTGACCAACATGTATTAAATATGAATCCAGTTCATAGTAATGAAGTTGTAGGTTTTGTTATTTCAGGAAGGAGAAATGAACACTGTGCCAAACATGTTACTGAAAACAAATGGAGCTGTACAGTGCTCATAAAGGAAAGTGCGCTTTAAAACAAAGTGCATTTATGCCTTTCCCCCTTCCCTTAATCCTATCTAAACCCTCTCTCTTCCCATAGATGCATACTTGCCTCGAACTGATGGCCGCAATTCCACTGTTTGCATCTCGTGGTGAAAGCCTCCATCGTCTTGGCTGTGCTTTCATATTAGTTACCTATAGACTTCTACAGGGTTGTGTCCCAATGCCAGAGATAATAGGAGAGGATCCCACTAATTTTTATGGGACTATCATGTACAAATGTGGCCAAGACAGTGAAAACTAGTAGTACTGGATGCAAACAGCAGAACCACAACCGTCAGTACGATGCAAGCATGCATCTGTGGAGGGGGAGCATGAGCTGGGTTAAACCAGAAGAAGGTGGCAAAAAGTAAGCAAATCCTTTAAGTTGGCCCTAAGTGGTATAATTTCCTTTAAATCAACCAACAAATAGTATATATACTCTCTACCCTACCTCTCCCCTACCTCTCTACCTCTACCCTAGGTCAATTGTCTTGTGCTGCTTCCCTACTAGCCTTGTATCACACTAACAAGGTTGGACATGTTAGCCATACAAAACACAGAGACCCAGAGTGGAAAGGACAGACGTTTTTGCACTCTACATCAGTACACATAAGACCAATGACTAGAAGAATAGGGCAAATTTTTGCCATACCCTGCTAGCCGGTTCGAGGTGTACAAACCCAGATTGTGTGTAAACAGTACATTATTCCACCATTAAAAAGCCACAAACTGCTGTGACTGCAACAACGAGGAAACAACAGAATTGTACTAGCAGGCAGACCAGATTTCTATAACTGTTTATTATACATGATGATATACAATTTTTTTCGGTTCAGCCGTTTTATAAATTCAATATAACAAGTAGCAGAGACATAAAATAATATTATAATAAGGATACATATATATATATATATATATATATATATATATATATATATATATATATATATATATATGTATATATATATATATATAAAGGTATATACGAGGTGTGTGTGTATTAAATAACAAGACTGATTAAATAACTCACCTTTATTTATATGTATTACACATTTAATGCTTGTCTCTTTCAATATATTCCCCATTTGCCCTTATACATTTCTGCAGTCTTGTTTTCCATTGGTCGAAAGGCATGAAGAAAATACATTTCTGTGAGCTGTTTCAACACATCCGCCATTTTCTTCTTTACAGTATCAACTCAAAACGTGTCCCTTTAAAGGGTAACTCCACTTTTGTTGAGAAAAAAACATTCCCCTCTGGGTGATCTATGTACATTGCAAAGATTACAACAACCTTTGTTGCAGATTCCTACCTTTTGTTATTCTGAAGAAATCCATGTGTGTTTGTCTGTGTCTCTTGGCCTAGTGGGTCTAATGGGAGTAGTTTCATAATTTTGGCTGCTGTGGCAGCTGCAGGACACTAATGAGGAAAGCTACTGGGCCCGCATCCCTTTAGATGGGTTCCTATTGGAAATATATCCCCAAAAATGACATTTTTGTTGCAGGTGGTGCCTGAAATCTGACTTGTATCTTTGGCAGGCTTCTGGGAAAATCAGTGAGCCAATCATACAAGCAGGAAATTATGTTTCTGGGGAGTGGTCAGTACAATTTCTGTGTAGAGAACTACTCCATGTAGTTATATTGCTTTGCATTTATAGAAAATTACAGAGGGTGCAGATTGAAAAGGAAAGGTGATTTTTAATAACATTCAATTGCAATATGACTTGTATCGCAACCGTACACGCTTTATTATTTTTAATTTGTTATTTTTTTCCCCATGAAAGTGGAGTTTCCCTTTAGGCAATGATTTAACTTTTGGTAGTTCATTCTCATGTCACTGACTGAATCTTTTTTGCCACTCAAACACATGTGCACCAGACCGGCCGTCATTCCTATAAGCTGTAGTAAGCATTTGAAAACATTCTGTTGATGTTTTGTGCATTTTTACAAAAAAAATTCAAACTGACACGTGGTTCAACTTTTAAAGTTAGCATTTTTTCGGCACGTTAAAGAAAACAAAACCAAACTAAATGGCGACTCACAATCAACTCAATCAATCAGTGTCCGATCTGTCCGCCGCAACGTCACAGTCCCACTAAAAATTGCCGATCGCCGCCATTACAATTAAAAAAATAAAAATGCCTTAAATCTATTGCCTATTTTGTAGACACTATACCTTTTGCGTAAACCACTCACTTATTGCGATTTTTTTTTTTACCAAAAATATGTAGAAGAATATATATCAGCCTAAACTGTTGAAGAAATGTATTTTTTTTTATTTTTTGGGGGATATTTATTATAGCAAAAAGTATAAAATATTGTTATTCTTTTCAAAATTGTCGCTCTTTTTTTGTTTAGAGAGCAAAAAAATAAAAACCACAGAGTTGATCAAATACCACCAAAAGAAAGCTCTATTTGTTGGAAAAAAAGGACATCAATTTTGTCATCACACGACTGTGCAGTTGGCAGTTAAAGCGATGCAGTGCTGTATCGCAAAAATGGCCTGGTCATTAAATGGGTTGTTAAGCCACTCTAACCTGTATACACCATCAGCACTGCCCCCTATTGTAGTATCCCCCTCTGTGTGTGATTTATAAAAATAAATGCCTCAAATACCTAATTTTCAGAGCCAAGATTGCAATCACATGACCAGACAGCTTTCTCCTTTTTTCCTGAGTGATTCAGCGGGAGAGGCTGAGATTCCTCTGCTGATGTCAGTCTGGAAGGGAGGAGGCTAGTCATGTGATCACAATCTCAGCTCTTAAACTGCAATAGGAGGCAGTGCTGATGCATAGCTCCCAACTGTCCCTGATTTCGAGGGACTGTCCCTGATTTGCCGCAATGTCCCTCTGTCCCTCATTCCTTCTCATTTGTCCCTCATTTTGGTCTGATCTATATAGATCTATATAAAATTCACTTTCTATCTATCAAAAAGTGTTTCCCAGTGCTAAACCTTTCATCTGATTTGTAAATTGCTCCATTTGTAAATACTAAAAGCCAATATAAAGGAATAGTAGTGGTAAAAAAAGCACTTGTGGGTTGCTTTTTTGTACAATTCGCCTTTAAGGGGGCGTGGCAAGGGGTGTGCCCTATGCCTGCATACTTTTGCTGATAGGTGTCCCTCATTCCCATCTCAAAAAGTTGAGAGGTATGGCTGATGTTGTATACACGTTAGCATTATGAGAGCAGCAGGAGGGGGGAGGGGGACACAGGAGCAGAGAGGAGAGCAGATTAATATTATTATTATTATACACGAATTATATAGCGCCAACAGTTTATGCAGCGCTTTACAATGTATGGGGGGGGGGACTGGCAGGATCAGCCAGGTTTTTTAGGTGTTACAGGGGGCCAAATGACACAAGACAAGCACTTTAAACGCTTTAAAGGAGCAGGACCCATTTTTTTTTTTTGGGTTACACACTTTAAGGGGGGAAATCTTCCAGTCCTTAACTGCTTGCCAACCGCCGGCTGTGAAATGACGGCCAGGCAGCGCGGCTCTTGTGGCGGGAGGCCGTCACATGACGGCCTCACATTTAAACAGGCAATGCGCGCAATCGTGCGCGCATCCCTGTTCCTTCGGTGGCGGTGTGTCACGGAGACACCGCTCGCCATTGAGGGGAGTGAACAGCCATTGGGTATGGCTGTTTACCACGTGATCGGCCGTGATGAAGTCACAGCCGATTACAGATGGTTACACCCCCACTGTGCATGTCGCGTGCGCGCGATCGTGAGTGTTCTGCGTGTGCACGTCGGTGGCGGCGTGTTCCCGGGAACACTGCTCATCACTGACGCTGGTAAATATCCATTGGCCGGCTGTTTACCTACGTGAAACTATCACAGCCAATCCCTAAATGTAAACAAACCGCGGTAACGAGATGTTACCGGGTTCTCCTCCTCACACACCAATTGTGTGTGAGGAGGAGATTGCGGTAACATCTCGTTACCACGTACGGTGTACACCAATCACACTGATTCCCCCCCCCCCAATAAAGAGGACCCGTCACCACCCATCATAGTACCTGTTACTCACAGTCCATCAGAGCACCTGTCACAGTCCATCTGAGTACCCGAGTACCTGTCACAGCCCATCAGAGTACCCGAGTACCTGTCACAGTCCACCTGAGTACCCAAGTACCTGTCCCAGTCCATCTGAGTACCTGAGTACCTGTCACAGTTCATCTGAGTACCTGTCAAAGTCCATATGAGTACCTGAATACCTGTCACAGTTCATCTGAGTACCCGAGTACCTGTCAGTCTATCTGAGTACCCGAGTACCGGTCACAGTCCATATGAGTACCTGAGTTCCTATTACTGCCCTTCAGAGTACCCAAATACCAGTCCATGAGAGAACCTGTCAAAAGGCCATCAGAGTAACCGAGTACCTGTCACCAGGCCATCAGAGTACCCGAGTACCTGTCACCAGGCCATCAGAGTACCCGAGTGCCTGTCACCAGGCCATCAGAGTACCCGAGTGCCTGTCACCAGGCCATCAGAGTACTCAAGCACCTGTCACCAGCCCATCAAAGTACCCGAGTACCTATGTGCAGCCCATCAGAGTACCCGAGTACCTATTTGCAGCCCATGCCTCATAGAATATACGTTGGGGTTTGCTTTCCAAAATGGGGTCATTTTGTGGGTAATTCCACTGGTGCTCCAGGACCTTCAAAAGTGTGAGAGATAGGAATGAAATGAGATGTGTCATTTATGCTCCTAGAACGCCTGAAGGTACTACTTCAATGTTCGGCCTCTCTATGTGATCAGCCTGTGTAAAAGTCCTACACATGTGGTATTGCCATACTCAGGAGGAGTAGTAGAATGTATTTTGGGGTGTAATTTTTGCTATATACATGCTATGTGTTAGAAGTATCTTATAAATTGACAACTTGTCAAAAATGTGTTTTAATTTTTTTCCACATTTTCCAAAAACTTCTGGAAAAAAATGAACCGTTCAAAAGACTCATTATTCCTCATAGATTATACATTGGGGTGTTTGCTTTCCAAAATGGGGTCATTTTGTGGGCAATTCCATTGTCCTGGTATTCCAGGGCCTTCAAAAGTGTAATATGTGGTTGTGAAATGAGATGCGTCATTTTTGCTCGTAGAACGCCTGAAGGTGCCACTTCAATGTTGGTGCTCTGGCCAGGCTGTGTAAAAGTCTCACACATGTGGTATCGCCATACTCGGGAAGAGTATCAGAATGTATTTTGGGGTGAAATTTATTTAATGCATATGCTGTGTGTGAGAAATAACCTGATAATATGACAATTTTGTAAAAAAAAAAAATCTTAATTTTGCAAAGAATTATGGGAAAAAAGGACAACTTAAAAAAACTCACCATGCTACCTACTTAATACCTTAGAATGTCTACTTTCTAAAAAGGGGTCATTTGGGGGGTATTTGACTTGTTATTGTCTCAAGAAATTAGATACTCCTGATGTACTGAAGGCCTGATCAGATGTGATCAATTTTCTGTGATTAGCACCATAGTTTGTAGACTCTATAACTTTCACAAAGACCAAATAATATACACTAATTTGGGTTATTTTTACCAAAGATATGTAGCAGTATAAATTTTGGCCAAAATTTATGAAGAAAAATTACTAATTAGCAAAATTTTATGACAGAAACAAAGAAATAGGCATTTTTTTCACAAAATGTAAGTTTTTTTTAAATGTATAACACAAAAGAAAAAAAACACTAGTGATTAAATACCACTAAAAGAAAGCTCTATTTGTGTTGAAAAAAGGACTCAAGTTTCATATGGGTACAGTGTTGCATGACTGAGTAATTGTCATTCAAACTGTGAGAGCGCTGAAAGCTGAAAATTGGTCTGGTCAGGAATGGGGTGTAGGTACACTGTATTGAGGTGGTTAAGGAGTTAATAGACACACTGCGTATGCCTAAGTGAAGATAAATAGCATTTTTTTAAAGTACTAAAAATATCTGAGCATTTCTATTCACAGAAAATTAGATAGACAAGGGAGAGCTATAATTGCCATCTAGAAGACGGAAGTAATGTCAAAATTAATAATACGAACAAGAAAAAAAAAGAATAATATGGTAAGGTAAAATATAATTGTTATAGAAAAAAAGAGTGGTCTCAAAAATGTTGATGAAAAAGAAATAAGAAAGAAAGAGAGAGTGAAAGAATGAGCAAAAGAACGAAAAAGAAAGAGGAAAAAAAGGGTGCAATTTTTTTTACCAATGTCAACAATATGATGTGCGTGTATGTGCGTGCATGTTGCCCCTGGCTGCTCTGCTTCTAGGCAATGATCTATGTTGGCTATTCAGAAATGCAGCCCTTCCTACAGATATTAGAGATCATGTGGCTGTTTGAGCTGTTGTATGCCTATAGTCATCGCTCGGTCTGGAAAGACTTTCCTGAATGATCACTCTTCTTTTCCCAAAGACGTAAGCTAGCCCAATGTGAACTCGCACAAAGATCTTCAATCAGAAAGACTGTTTGGCAGCCGGGTCACATACTCACAGCTAGCCACCGTCTAATGTTTTGGCTGGCCAACTGTGTGCACTGTTCATAGCTTATCCATCTTGTACTATATGCTTAAAATACAGTATATGTCTATGTTGAACATGAAAAGGAGTTTGTGATGGACGAATAATTTCCTGAGAATCAAAGCTAATTATCTGGAAGATCATTTACTAGGGTTTAACAGCAATTAAAGTCGGATATGAGAGATAAACTCTCCCTTGGGGTCTGTTAACTACAAGCTAGTCAGTATTTTCTTAGAAATTTCTTAGAGAACTAACCAGTCATAACAATACAGAAAGTCTGAGATAGTTATGACCTGGGTTTTAAAGACTACCATGTATTAGACACTGATCTCCATAAGTGTTGCTCAGAGTGACAACTAGACATGTGATCAGTCATTGTAGCAGATTAACATGATACATACCTGTCATTCAAAATGTGTTGCATGAACACAGACAAAGAGGTATACAATACAGTATATGTTTTAATGAAACTGATTAAAGCTGAATACCAGGGATTATTAGGTACATTGGTTACAACCAATGTAAGTATACATATCCCATGCCTGGTGGATCCCTGTGGAAGCAGAGAAGCACAGTAGCAACCGTCGCTACTACAGTAATCACCACTGTTTTCTGGAACTAGTGCCAAGTGCACAGAAAGGCTTGATTTTTTTTTTAACTGAATGCAAACTGGTCTGTGATTGGATGAGGCGAAGATTGTGACATCAGCGCCCCACCTCTACACCTCGTCCAATAAGAGAATAGCTTGAAGATTGCAAGACATTCTATCAGGGCTTTTTTTTCAGTGGGAACTAGGGGGAACTCAGTTCCACCACCTCTGGCTCAGGTCTTCTGCTCCCTGCTTACCACTATCACTTGGTTACACTGAAGTCCAGCTTCTGCATTTAGTGATAGCTTATCTCCCAGTAGCTCCCACCACAGGCCAGATCTCCTGCACAGATACCACTGAGTGACAGACAGGGACAAGGGAGATACAGAACAGGTACCCAGGGTTCAGTGCAGTCATGAGCAGGAGAGGGTGCACGGTAGGCTGCACCCTCTGTGTTCTCCATTTTTTCCCTGGTGACCAATTGTTGATGCTCCTACTGCATGGTCTCCCTTGCAAGTGACTGTAGTATAGTATGCTGGGAGGTACTACAGCCAGATAGGTGTTTTAGCTTAATATTGCAACAAAGGTAAGACATATGACATATGGTAGAGCTTTTAAGGAGGGGGGAAGATGAATGCAGTGGAGGGAGGGGGTTGTATGCAGAGGGAAGAGCCACTATTTGATGCCATTTGGCTGGTATGTGTGTGTGGCGGGCATGGTTGAGTTCTCTCAGAAAAAAAGCCCTGCATTCTATGATTGGCACCCATGCCAAACCAACCCAGCATGGGTCCTGGAAGAGAGCTAGGATTACTGTAATAGCAGGCACTACCACAGTGATTCTCTACTTTCAGAGGGATCAGCCAGGTATGTAATATGAACTATTAATGTAACTAAACTAATAAAAACCAACCTGGAATTTTGCTTCATAACCTCATGAACACTAATGCCGCATACACACGGTGGGAATTTCCGACAACAAATGTTCGATGGAAGCTTGTTGTCGGAAATTCCGACCGTATGTAGGCTCCATCAGACATTTTCCTTCGGAGTTTCCGACAAACAAAATTTGAGATCTGGATCTCAAATTTTCCAACAACAAAATCCGTTGTTGGAAATTCCGATTGTGTGTACACAATTCCGAAGCACAAAATTCCATGCATGCTCGGAATCAAGCAGAAGAGCCGCACTGGCTATTGAACTTAATTTTTCTCGGCTCGTCGTACATGTTGTATGTCACCGCGTTCTTGACGTTCTGAATTTCCGACAATATTAGTGTGACCTTGTGTATGCAAGACAAGTTTGAGCTAACATCTGTCGGAAAAAAAAGATGAATTTTGTTGGCGAAATGTGTGATCGTGTGTACGTGGCATTAGTGTTTCACCCATGTAGGTCATATCCTGTTTTTTTTTGAGACTCAGGTGCAGCATCCATCCCCACAGTATCTGCATTTGATGGCACAGTGGCTGTGTTTGATGGCACAGTGGCAGCATTTGATGGCACAGTGGCTGCGTTTGATGGCACAGTGGCTGCGTTTGATGGCAAAGTGGCTGTGTTTGATGGCACAGTGGCTGCGTTTGATGGGCACCCTGGCAGTATATGATGTGCAGTTGGGCACACTGGCAATATCTGATGGGCACACTGGCAGCATTTGATGGGCAGTTGGGCACATTGGCAGTATTTAAAGGGGCACACTGGCAGCATATGATGGGTAGTTGGGCACACTGGCAGCATTTAATGGGCACACTGGCAGCATTTGATGGGTACACTGGCAGCCTATGATGGGCATTTGGGCACACTGACTGCATTTGATGCGCACACTGGCAACATATGATGGGCAGGTGGGCACAATGGCAGCATATGATGGGCAGTTGGGCAAACTGGTAACATATGATGGGCACACTGGCAGCATTTGATGGGCACTGTGGCAGCATTTGGCACAGTAGCTATGTTTTATGGCATAATGGCTGCATTTGATGGCACAGTGGCAGCGTTTGAGGGGCACATTGGCAGCATTTGGCACAGTAGCTGCGTTTGATGGCACAGTGGCTGCATTTGATGGCACAGTGGCAGTGTTTGATAGCATAGTGGCAGCGTTTGATGGGCACCGTGGCAGTGTTTGGCACAGTAGCTGCATTTGATGGCACAGTGGCTGTGTTTGATGGCACAGTGGCAACATTTGATGGCACAGTGGCAGCATTTGATGGCACAGTGGCTGCGTTTGACGGCAAAGTGGCAGCGTTTGATGGCACAGTGGCTGCGTTTGATGGCACAGTGGCAGTGCTTGATGGGCACAGTGGCTGCATTTGATGGGCACAGTGGCTGGGTTTGATAGCACAGTGGCTGCGTTTGATGGGCACAGTGGCAGTGTGTGATGGGCACAGCGGCAGTGTTTGGTGGGCACAGTGGCTGTGTTTGATGGGCACAGTGGCTGTGTTTGATGGCACAGTGGCTGCGTTTGATGGGCACAGTGGCTGGGTTTGATGGACACAGTGGCTGCAGTTGATGGGCACAGTGGCTGCAGTTGATGGGCACAGTGGCTGCGTTTGATGGGCACAGTGGCTGCATTTGATGGACACAGCGGTAGTGTGTGATGGGCACAGTGGCTGCGTTTGATGGGCACAGTGGCTGCATTTGATGGGCACAGTGACTGCGTTTGATGGCACAGTGACTGCGTTTGATGGCACAGTGGCTGCGTTTGATGGCACAGTGGCTGCGTTTGATGGCACAGTGGCTGCGTTTGATGGGCACAGTGGCTGCATTTGATGGGCACAGTAGCTGCGTTTGATGGGCACAGTGGCTGCATTTGATGGCACAGTGGCTGCAATTGATGATTTTTTTTCAAATTTTTTTCAGTTTGTTTGCGAAAATCGAATTCACAATGGAAAGCATCATATATATGCTTGCAATGTCATCATAGATGTATTTTCTTTCTTGTAAATTAACATGACACGCTCCTTGTTAATATCCAGCCCTGTCTGGGCTTCTTGTCAGAAGATTGTGAAGTGAACAGATCTGAGCCTGCAGAACCGCCAAGATCTTGGTGATTCACACAACAGATGAAAGAAACGACATTTGCAAACACGAACATACTTCCATTTCAAACTGATAGACAAGACAAGTATGATGTCAAGGTTTGGTTTTAAAGGAAACCTGCACTGAAAGACATAGGGAGACATTCTTTGCTGATCTCCTTCAGAAATTGGTTGTTGTCTGGTGGTCTGTTTTTTAACCACTAGCCGACCAGCTGCTGTCATTATACGGTGGCAGGTTAGCTTGTCCCACAAATCGCCATAGGTGTACTTCTGCACCTTCAAGGGCAATAGGATAGCAGGCACACACCCCTGAACGGCAGGAGACTTAAAGCGGAGGTCCACCCTAAAATGGACCTCCGCTCATCGGAATCCCCCCCCCCTCCGGCGCCACAATCGGCACCTTTCAGGGGGGAGGGGGGTGCAGTTACCTGGATAATCCAGGTAACTGCACCCACTTCCGGGCTAGCGCTCTGCGGAACGAGCGTAGGTTACGCCTCCGTTCCGCAAGCGCCCGCCCCCTTCAGCAAGTGCCCCGCTGCCTGCTGGGAAACACACAGCTCCCAGAGGCAGCGGGGACTGTCCGGATTGCGCCGCGCGGCTCGCGCATGCGCAGTAGGGAACCGGGAAATGAAGCCGAAAGGCTCCATTTCCTGATTCCCATACCCAAGATGGCGGCGGGACCCGGCAGCCGAGCGAGCGATCGGCTTCGGGTGCCGACATCGCGGGCGCGCTGGACAGGTAAGTGTCACTATTTAAAAGTCAGCAGCTGCAGTATTTGTAGCTGCTGGCTTTTAAAAAAAAAAAAAAAAAACGCGGAGTCCCGGTGGACTCCCGCTTTAATGCACATGGAAAACAGTCGGGATGTCCGTGACACACTTGCAAACGCGGGCAGGAGAGTCAGAACAGGGATGTGTGTATGTAAACACACAAATCCCCGTTTTGATAGGAGAGGCGAGACAGATTGTCTTTTCCTACTAATCAGGAACAGCGATATGTCTCCTCCTCTAGTCAGTCCTATCCCCCTACAGTTAGAAACACACATGAGGGAATACATTTAACCCCTTGATCGCCTCCTAGTGTTAACCCCTTCCCTACCATTTTTATAGCGCTGATTGCTGTATAAATGTCAATAGTCCCAAAAAAGTGTAAAATCTGTGTCCGATCTGTCCGCCGCAATGTCACAGTCCCACTAAAAATTGCAGATTTCCACCATTACTAGTAAAAAAAATTGATAAATAAAAATGCCTTAAATCTATCCCCTATTTTGTAGCCACTATAACTTTTGTGCAAACCAATCACTTATTTCTTACCAAAAATATGTAGAAGAAAATATATCGGCATAAACTGTTGAAATGTATTTTTTTACATTTTTTGGGGGGAAATTTATTATAGCAAAAAGTATAAAATATTTTTAGTTTTTTTTCAAAATTGTCACTCTTTTTTTGTTGATAGCGCAAAAAATAAAACCCACAGAGGTGATCAAAAACCACCAAAAGAAAGCTCTATTTGTTGGGAAAAAAACAAGGTCAATTTTGTTTAGGTACAGCGTTGCACGATTGCACAATTGTCAGTTAAAGCAACGCAGTGTCGTATCGCAAAAAATGGCCTGGTCATTAATTAGGGAAAATCCTTCCAAGTTGCTAATCCACTGAAATGATGCAGTCGGTGAAACTGCCTGCATTTTCCAGGTCAGTCATTGAACGAATTCTAAAGTCCCTGATATGGTATGACAGACAGGCAATTTAAACTGATAATAAACCCTAATTTTTAAGCACTCCTAATTTAATCACTTACTGAGTACAATCCTTGCCCTTGTTCCAGTTTAAGCCCTCATTTGCATGCCAAATCAGAGCCTATTTCCTGCAATGGCACCGTCCGAATCCGTGCGACACCGACTTTGTGGCGCTGCACCGATTCCCAAAAGTAGTTCCTGCACTACTTTTGGCAACTTCGGGGGCGATTTCAATGGACATCTGTGCATGAACCCACAACGGATGTCTATCAAATCGCCCCTGAAGTCCCTGCTGGCTTCTTTTTTTTTTTTGTATAAACAACTGGAGTTCCTCTTTAAGCGGGTGCCATGACCTTTTCTCTTTCAGAGTGGCTCTTTTGTAGTACAGCATGCTATGGAGCCACCATTGCATTGCATAGACTAGAGTTGTGTCTCCCTACACTGTGTGCTTCTATATAACACATAGCTTGGTAGCCTAGGATGGTAAGGTCTGCCCCTGCGCCTCCCTACTCCTTACCATTCCCTTCTGCAGGCTGACTGGCTGAAAACTGGATTGCCCACTGTTAAATATTTCCTTTGAAGACAGGAAGTTCAGGGAAGCTGCGATGAGATAGCAGGAGGCAGAACCATTGAAAGTTGTAAACTGCAAGTGCTGGGGTAAGAATTTTAAGAAAAAGTTTACTGTGGAATGTTTATTAAATTGTGCTCAATGTATTAAGTTTAAAAAATGCTGATGGTTCTACTTTTAAAACAAAATGCTGAGGGTTTAATACTACTTTAATATTCTGAAGCGGAGGTCAGAAGATGTAGCCTTCATATTGTTCTTAGCACAGGGGTTTTTGGTAGTACAATGTATCCCACCACCGTGGATCAAGGTACCGGACATTTTCCTGATGCAGAAGAATGGCCAGGTTCACATTTTGGGGACCTATAAAGTAAACTACAGGGTTACATACTTTTAGTCTGCAGCACTTCCTTGCTGGGGTCTGTGACATACGCAGCCTTACCATTACAGAGATCTCTGATTACATCAGGCTACTGTGTGTGCACCATCATGATCCGCTACAAGGTTTGTACATATCACAGACACTCTGGGAATCACAGACATCTCATTGTACTTTCACCTTCTCAGCATAGACCACAATGTTGTAATTCCCAAATTATACAGACTTCCTGTCTGTAACATTAACTAAAGCATATGGCTTTTCAGAGACTGGTGGTGACTTTGATTCATTTGTTTCAAGACATAAAACATTAAATATACGGTTTCACATTGTAAATAAAAAAATTTCCAATGGGTTTATACAGCAGAAATTCGGAGTTCACATAGTTAGATGTTCTTGGAAATAAAAGCTGCTCTGTGGAATAAACCACTTTGGATTCACAGTGGAGTATGTTGCCCTCAATTATTATAAGGTAACCTGAACTCTCCTAGGAATGTATTACTAGGACACTCATAATCAATAATCAATTGAAAAAAATAAAGCATCAGGCCACAATACTTTCCCAATTGTTTCTGATATTGTATGGCTGCTTCATTACATAGCATTCATTTTTCTACTTATAATAAAGTTAAACTAAACTATGATTAAAAATTTTTTTTTAATTTATTTATTTATTTTATTTATTTATTCTGCTACACTTCTTTGGAGAAATAAAATACAAATCAGTGTATAAGTCTGTGTTAAAGTTATAGAGGCTACAAACTAACTAACTAACTATATATATATATATATATATATATATATATATATATATATATATATATATATATACATACATATATATATATATATATATATATATATATATATATATATATATATATATATATATATATTTTATTTTTATTTTTTTAGATTGTAAGCTCTAACGAGCAAGGCCCTCTGATTCCTCTTGTACCAAATTGTAATGTAACTGTAATGTCTGCCCTCATGTTGTAAAGCGCTGAGCAAACTGTTGGCGCTATATGAAACCTGTATAATAATAACAATAATAATAATATAAATAATATTTACAGTATCTCACAAAAATAAGTACACCCCTCATATTTTTTGTAAATATTTTATTATGTCTTTTCATGTGACAAAACTGAGGAAATGACACTTTGCTACAATGTAAAGCAGTGAGTGTACAGCTTGTATAACAGTGTGAATTTGTCCCCTCAAAATAACTCAACACACCGCCATTAATGTCTAAACCACTGGCAAAAAAAGTGAGTACACCCCTAAGTGAAAATGTCCAAATTGGGCCCAATTAGCCATTTTTCCTCCCCATTGTCATGTGACTCATTAGTGTTACAAGGTCTCAGGTGTGAATGGGGAGAAGATTTGCTAGATTTGGTGTTATTGCTCTCACTCTCTCATACTGGTCCAAGAAGTTCAACGTGGCACCTCATGGCAAAGAACTCTCTGAGGATCTGAAAAAAAAATTGTTGCTCTACATAAAGATGGCCTAGGCTATAGGAAGATTGGCAAGACCCTGAAACTGAGCTGCAGCGGTTTAGCAGGACAGGTTCCACTCAGGACAGGCCTCGCCATGGTCGATCAAAGAAGTTGAGTGCACGTGCTCAGCGTTATATTATCCAGAGGTTGTCTTTGGGGAAATAAATGTATGAGTGCTGCCTACACTAACCATATTAGACACGCGTGCCAAGCCAGTGAGCCAGGGCCTTAATATGGCTCTGCCTGACCCAAGATGGCCACCAGAGTCACATGGGGCCACGGCATCCAAATGCATAGCTTCTCCAGTGACCCAGGAAACCATTAAGGAACCATGTTCCTCTTGACTTTCCCTCCAACTACAATGCCACTACAGTTGAGTGCCACCAACAGTGGAGAAAATAGGCTACACCTGTCTACATGCTCACCTGAGCCAACGGCCAATGCTTTCAGGGGAAAAGAGCCTCCCTTTTCTTCAGGGCTTGAGCAGGTAATGTTAGTGAAATCACAGAGTTCCACTTTTGTCTCATCGGTCCACAGAATGTTGTCCCAAAAGTCTTGGGGATCATCAAGATGTGTTGTGGAGAAATTGAGACGAGCTTTGATGTTCTTTTTGCTCAGCAGTGGTTTTCTCCTTGGAACTCTGCCATGCAGGCCATTTTTGCCCAGTCTTTTCCTGATGGTGGAGGCATGAACGCTGACCTTAACTGAGCCAAGTGAGGCCTGCAGTTCCTTGGACGTTGTTGTGGGGTCTTTTGTGACCTCTTGGATGAGTCCTCGCTGCGCTCTTGGGGTAATTTTGGGCGGCCGGCCACTCCTGGGAAGGTTCACCACTGTTCCATGTCTTCGCCATTTGTGGATAATGGCTCTCACTGTGGTTCGCTGGATTCCCAAAGCTTTGGAAATGGCTTTATAACCCTTTCCAGACTGATAGATCTCAATTACTTTCTTTCTCAATTGTTCCTGAATTTCTTTGGGTCTCGGCATGATGTGTAGCTTTTAAGGATCTTCTGGTGGACCTTACTGTGTCAAGCAGCTCCTATTTAAGTGATGCCTTGATTGTGAACAGGTGTGGCAATAATCAGGCCTGGGTGTGGCTATAGAAATTGAACTCAGGTGTGGACAACCACAGTTATAGTATGTTTTAACAAGGGGGGCAATCACTTTTTCACACAGGGCCATGATGGTTTGGATTTTTTTTCACCTTTAATAATAAACACCTTCATTTACAAATTGCATTTTGTGTTTACTTGTGTTGTCCTTGACTATTGTTTAAATTGGTTTGATGTTCCGAAACACTTAAGTGTGACAAACATGCAAAGGAACAGGAAATGAGGAAGGGGGCAAACACTTTTTCACACCACTGTACATAATGGAGTCCCACTACTCTCCTGTACTTTACATTGTACCTTACATTGTCATACCCATAGGAGGAGTGATTTCTCCTAGTAATGGCGGGTTGTACGTCATTGGAGCTGGGAACAGAGATTTTGTCACAAGAGACCTCAAGTGATCCATCATTTACCCAGAACAAAAATGCCAGTTTAGTGTGGGCTGACCTTTATGGTACCGTATGCATATGCATAACCATTTAATACAACAGACACAGAATACTGCAGTTGTAATATTTGTAATATGTATGTAGTAGTATACACTTCCCTGTACTTTGTCACTGATCTGATAGTTAGCTCTTCAGACAATGGCTTTATTCTAGTGATATTTGAAAGTTGAATGATTATACTACTACATTTTTTAATGCTAATGTTATCATGGTATCTGGAAACTGTCTTCAAAACAGGCCAAACTGGGAGATGAAGAGTAATGAAGTAGTTAAGAGTTTTCATAGAGACTAAACGAAAGAAAAACAGGCAAAGAACAGAAGGACTAGAAAATGAGGCTGCGGCTGTTGTTTTCATTGTGTGCACTCTAATCAGGGAGAGTAAGAACAATAATGCATGTAATGCTGATTTTGGAACGTGTCCATGCAGCTTTTCCCAGGCTAGGCAGCCTTGGGAACCACTGATAGTGTGGCACACCAGGGGCATAGCCTCAATCACCAGGCATAGGGCAGGGCAGCCTTTTCTGTGGGTAAAATATGTGAGGGATGACAAGAATCTTCCCAGCATGAGAAGTGCAAAGAAACCGAGCACACTCTAAATATCATGCTATAATAGTAGAAACATCCTGCGGATCACAGTCCTTGTGATTTTATAGCGTTTTCTCAGGAGGCAGTGTATAATGATGTCATTTTTTGGGGACAAAAATATCAGTCATCTACTGGATGTGTGAACATAGCATGCAATACAGATGCTTTTCTTATAACCACTTCACCTCCGAAATATATATACCACCCACCTAACCAGGCCATGTTTTGCGATACGGCACTGCGTTACTTTAACTGACAATTGCGCGGTTGTGTGATACTGTTCCCAAATAAAATGTCTGTCCTTTTTTCCCCACAAATAGAGCTTTCTTTTGGTGGTATTTGATCACCTCTGCGTTTTTTATTTTTTTGCACTATAAAAAAAAATTAATGCAATAATTTTTACTTTCTGCACTAAAACACGTCCGATAAAAAAATGTCTTCATCAATTTAGGCCAATATGTATTCTGCTACATACATTTGGTTAAAAAAATCCCAATAATTGTATATTGATTGGTTTGCGCAAAAGTTATAGTGCCTACAAACTATGAGATATATTTGTGGAATTTTTTTATTTAATTATTGCTTTTTTACTAGTAAAAGTGGCGATCAGCGACTTATAGCAGGATTGCTATATTGCGGCAGACAAATCAGACACCTAACTGACACTTTTGACACTTTTTTTGGGACCAGTGACACTAATACAGTGATAAGTGCTAAAAAATATGCACTGTCGTTGTTTTAATGACACTGGCTAGGAAGGGGTTAACATTAGGGGCGATCAAAGGGTTAAATGTGTGCCTAGCTGAGTATTCAGTGTAGTGGGGGATGTGCTTTTACTAGTGGAAAGCATGGATCAGTGTTCCTGCTGTACAGGAACTCAGGGTCCATGCCTTCTGTACTGACAGAAGGGCAATCTGCCTTGTTTACATAGGGAGACTGCCATTCAGCCTGTGTACTAAACAATCAGTGGGTGCCGGCAGACATGTGTGCGGGATCCACTGATCAGCTTTAATGGGGTAAAATCGCGGACTTGCAACTGATACCCAGAAGTGCAGGATCACGTATATACACGTGATCCTGCACAGCGAGGCCGCCCTCTAGCTGTAAATGTGCTATAGGGCGATAGGCAAGTGGATAAACACTGCCTATATCAGATCCATAGATACTATCAAAATAATCTGACAACAGTGTTTTTTATTTTATTTTTTAATCCGCAAAGTGATAAGCATAAATATTCTACATAAAGGTTTGAAAAAATGTAATATTAACCTACCGGGTGTTAATGCAGATGTCAAGCCATGGGTCACAGAATATTAGTTTCCCTGAAAATATGAAGGGGATGGTTTGGTGACCTAAAATACCTATATTTTCTTCAATTATTCCCCCATTTTTTTTTTTCAATTCTCCTGTAAATGTGTATTAAGATGGCCTACAATTTGATTTGAAATGTTTAATTTTAAGAACATTTGTTTCTAATCGTTACTGGAGTCAAATTGACATTTGTTTTCAACTGTAGTAACAAGAGCCAAATGAAAACTTTTTCTTGAACAAACCAATTTCTAAGCCCTTGTACACGGTCGGAAATTCCGACGGAAAATGTCAGATCGGACCATGTTGTCGGATAATCCGACCGTGTGTGGGCTACATTGGACTTTTTCCGTCGGAATGTCTGATCAACAAGGTTTGAGAGCTGGATATAAAATATTCTGACAGCATGATCCGATTGGACTTCGTCCGATTGTTTGTAGAGAATTCCAATCAGACAAAGTGCCACGCATGCTCAGATCAAATTACGAGACCAAAGCTATTGGCTACTAGCCGCAACGTAGTCCCGTCATAACGAACGAGCATCATCGCGTTCTGAACGATTGGATTTTCCGACAACTTTTTCCGACCGTGTGTATGCAACACCAGTTTCGGACAAAATCCATCGAAAAAAAAACAATGGATTCTGTTGTCGGAATGTCCGACCGTGTGTACAAGGGCTAACAGTTGATGTGATTTTTGTTTGGTAAAACCCATTCATTCCTAAACTGAACGTCAATAGCAAATACAATTTTAACGTATTTTTGAATGACATTCGTCAAGTCATTTTATTTATCAAGAATTTTCGTACAAACCTTTATTTGAAAGTTGATTTTTTTGTCTTGAGAAAGGCAGGCTGTGCCCCGCTGAACCATTGATATTTATTAAACTGTGTAGGAAAACTCCCCCTGTTGTAAGTCCTTGTTAGTGCACCTGCTGCCTGCTTTATATTGTCACAGTGAATATCCCCCCTTGAACCCGGGTCTGTCAGAATCAGAGTTGTGGGGTCTGGAAACAGTGAATTGGAAAAAAAAAGTGCTTCCTTCAGAGGTAAGAGCTACATATAGAAGTGAGTGAAGGGAACTAGGACCAGGTGATTGACTTTGTTCACATGGGCAGCCAGGGCCTAGAAAAAGTAGGTTTTACCACACACCTAAATAAGAACATGCAGCCACCCAGGACTGTACACACAGGGCCGTCCTTAACACAGGGCAAATGGGGCATCCGCCCAGGGCCCATTCATTGTTGGAAAGCCCCAAACACTGATAAGTCAAGTGCATTCGTTTTATCCTCCTTTCTATTCAGCTCAGGACACAGATAGGTGAAGTCATGACCAGGGTAGTCTAAAGGTCCCATTTTACCTGTTACCCATTCCACTCCAACCTCCACCCCATGTTCCCCCCATAAATAAGAGACCACACCTTGCTTTGGAGTAAAATGGCCATAACAGCCTTTATTACAATACTCAAATACTCCAACCAAAATATATATATATATATCTCAATATATAAATAACCCAAACAATGTAAAATATAAATATAACTATAACCATATACATATAACCATAACACACATCTGGTAACGAATAGCATATAGCTAACATGCCTGGTCTGGCGATCTCTGACGGTGACCCATAACTTTACCAACCCAACAAGTCACTGCGGTACCCACTTCCCACTTTTCCAGGCCTCCAGCTGTGACCGCTCGGAGACAACCTCCGCAGTGACAACCATAACGGTATTCCCTCCAACGTTCAGGAATACACCGGAGGGACCCATCTTAGCAATGGGTCCCCCACCCCATATCAGATGACTTCTGATTTACCGCCAACCGTCAAAGACCACCAGACACACACCGCCAACGTCCAACTCCTGCCGCACCACTGTCATGACATCCGAGCAACACCACCTGAAAGAGAAAAACAAAAACAACACCAGGCACCTCAAACACCTAAAAGTAGGGAGGGAGGGTGGGAAAAACTGCCTCCTCTCTCTGTCGCTTCCGCCGAACTGAGCTCTGCTCCGCCCACTCCACTTTTTATAAGGCACCGCCCCCCATCCCTCAGACGCTCTACCAGCTCCTCCCCCCAGCCTGTTCAACTCATAACTTAACCCTCCAGTTCCCTTATCCATCCCCGTCATGCCCGGCCCTCCATTACTTCCCTTTTAGTCCATTCACTGCGGGCCTCACTTGTGTCTCTTCTACTGGCTCGCCCCTTCCCCTTATCTAGTCTGAGTGGACCGATTCTCTTCCCTGGCGATGTGCTGCATTCCGCCCCTCCCTTCCCTCCTCTGTGGGGTGCCGGACTACATCACTCTGCACAGTGAGTATACTGTCTTCCTCAGAGACACTGTGTGCTGTCCTGAGCTCAGCTCCCCCTCCCACCATCTCTGATAACTTTTCAGGGAGTCTCAGCTGCTGCAGAACTTCTTGGGGGGGGGGGGGGGTGTGCTGCTGGATGTTGTAGTGCAGGGCAGTAATTGACAGCTGTGGGCTCAACAATAACCCCCCTCCCTGCTTCTCCACCCTTAATAATATCCCCTCCCTGCTTCTCCACCCCCAATAATAACCCCCTCCCCGCTTCTCTACCTTCAGCAATAATCCCCCTCCCCGCTTCTCCACCCTAAACAATAACCCCCTCTCCACTTCTCCACTCTAAACAATAACCCCCTCATAGCTTCTCCATCCTCAACAATAACCCCCCTCCTGCTTTTCCACCCTCAACAATAACCCCCATCCCTGCTTCTCCATCCTCAACAATAACTCCCCTCCCTGCAACTCCACCCTAAACAATAACACCCTTCCTGCTTCTCCAACCTCAATAATAACACCCCTCCCCACTTCTCCACCCTCAACAATAACCCCCCTCCCTGCTTCTCCACCCACAACAATAACACCCCTTTCTGCTTCTCCAACCTCGATAATAACCCCCCCTCCCCACTTCTCCACCCTCAGTAATAACCCCCTTCCCGCTTCTCCATCCTTAACAATAACACCCCTCTCCGCTTCTCCACCCACAACAATAACCCCCTCCCTGCTTCTCAACCATGAACAATAACCCCCATCCCTGATTCTCCACCCTAAACAATAACCCCCCTCCCTGCTTCTCTACCCTCAACAATAACTCCCCTCCCCGCTTCTCCACCCTAAACAATAACCCCCTATCTTCTTCTCCACCCTCAATAATAACCCCCCTCTCCACCCTCAACAATAACACCCATGTCTGCTTCTCCAACCTTGATAATAACCCCCCCTCCCTGCTTCTCCACCCTGAACAATAGCACCCCTTTCTGCTTCTCCAACCTTGATAATAACCCCCCTCCCCGCTTCTCCACCCTCAGAAATAACCCCCTTCCCACTTCTCCACCCTCAACAATAACCCCCTCTCCACTTCTCCACCCTCAACAATAAACCCCCCTCCCTGCTTCTCCAACCTCAATAATAACCCCCTCTCCACTTCTCCACCCTAAACAATAACCCCCCTCCCTGCTTCTCCACTCTCAATAAACCCCCCTCCCTGCTTCTCCACCCTCAGCAATAACCCCCCTCCCCGTTTCTCCACCCAGCTTCTCCACCCTAAACAATAACCCCCCTCTCCACTTCTCCACCCTCAATAATAACCCCCTTCCTCACTTCTCCACCCTAAACAATAACCCCCTCCCTGTTTCTCCCCCCCTAAATAATAACCCCCTTCCTGCTTCTCCACCCTCAACAATAATCCCAGTCCCTACCTCTTCACCTCCAACAATAACCCAAATCCCTGCCTCTCCACCACCAGCAATAACCCCAATACCTGCCTCTCCACCACCAACAAAAACCCAAATCCCTGCCTCTCCACACCCAACAATAACCCCAATCCCTGCCCTTCCACCTCCAACAATAACCCAAATCCCTGCCCTTCTACCCTAATGATAGCACCAATATCTGCCTCTCCACCATCAACAATAACCCTTCTCCCTGCCTCTACCACCCCCAAAAACCCGCCTCCCTACCTTTCCACCATCAACAATACTCCTCCTTTCTGCAGAAACAGCAGCACGCTGATGGTTAATGAGGGACAATGTAGTATGGAAGGGGGGCTGTGTAATGATGGGGGTATTATGGGGGAGGGATCCTGTGTAATAATGGAGGATAGTATGGGGGAGGGGCCTGTGTAGTTATGGGTGTAGTATGGGGGAGGGGGGCCTATGTAATAATGTGGGAGGAGGTTCCTGTAATTTTAGGGGCAGTATGGGGAATGGGGGTCCTATGTAGTGATTTTGGTAGTATGGGGGAGGGAGTCCTGTGTAATGATAGGGGGGGCGAAAATTGCATGGGGGGCCCAAGAAAATGTTTGTACAGGGTCCAATTAATATTAAAGATGGCCCTGAGCAGTTGAGTTGGTGGGAGGGGGAGCCCGGCTCAGGACAGCACACAGTGTCTCAGAAGAAGACAGTATACTCGCTGTGCAGAGCAATGTAGTCCAGCAGCCTGCAAAGAAGGGATGGGAGGGGCAGAATGCAGCTTGTCACCGGGGAAGAGAATCAGTCCACTCAGACTGAGGTAAGGGGAAGGTGCAAGCCAGTAGAAAAGACACATGACTTCACTTAACCCGTGCCGAGCTGGATAGATTATCAGTGTTTGGGGCCCTCCAACAAGGAATGGGCCCTGGGCAGATGCCCCATTTGCCCTGCGTTAAAGACTGACCTGGAGAGGAGGATTTGGCTCCTTTGTTGGCTCTGCAGACAGCCATACGGGAGTTGACACAGAACATGGACTCTATGTGACAAGAGATGACTGTGATCAAATAAGTGTTGGCCCAACTTTCCAAAGGCAGAAACCCCTTATGAAAGGATCCCGATGAAGACCGGAGGGGCTGGAGGTTTAGGTGCTATGGGAACCTGGCTAGGAATTGTGGCCAACTCGAGAACCAGGGTGCCCCTCACAAACTGTTATACTAAAGGTTTCCAGGGCAGAGGGGCAATCTCATGGAGCTCCCCATAAATGTCTCACAGTGTAGGAGTCAATAGTGGACCCAAGCCCTGTGGTCACCACCTTAGTGAACAGGCAACAGGTCCATTGTCTGACTGATAATGAATCTGATGTTACCACCATGGAGTATGAGTTTTATGTACAGCAGCCCGGGGTCCAGAACCCGCTAGGCTCATTATGGTTGTCCTTAAAAGTGGTCAAAAATTTACCCATCCTGGTAGAAGGCGGTACCTGGGTGACAGTACAGGTTTTCAACCAGGTGGTTGAGTGATTAGGGGTTGTGGTCACCAGTAGTTCAGTGATTTCCTCTGTACTCGCATGGGTTTTCTGACGTCTAAATGCCACTAATGCAAAAGTTGCTACTAGCCCCTCAACAAGAAGTTACCTGGTCATTGTCTATTGAGTAGGGTGCTGGTTCCGCTTATTAGCTTGTGATCTGCCCCTATTCTGCTACCCAACTGCATGATCATATCAGATCATTATTGTACCCAAGCACTGCATTGCTATGTCTCAACCTGCAGTGGAGGCCATTTGCACCCCTCTGCAAGCCTCTGTGTCCATCTTTGACATTGCTCAGTACAAACAGCTGCTTTACCTGTTGGCTATCCCCTTCCAGGAATACCTACTGTCCCAGCAGTGCTTGCTCCATCAGTTGCTGGAGAAACATATATTGGTTTTCGCTGCTGGTCCTAAGGATTATGGGTGTACCGAAGCCATAGGCCCCATACAAGGGGGGGTACCACACCTATTTGGCAGTGATACTGCCACACACCTCCTGCTTTGTGCCTAGAAGTCAGGGACTTGTTTTGCAAAATGTTGCAAAGTGGAATAATCAAGGAGAGCCGCAGTTCCTGGGCTGCCCCAATTGTTCTAGTGTGAAAGAAAGACTGTAGCTTGTGATTCTGTGCGGACTATCGCAAACTCAATGCCTGTACCCATCAGGATGCCTATCTTTGGCCTCAAGATGAAGAATCGCTCATGGCCTTAGGCCAAGCCTGTTATTTCTCCACAATGGATCTGGCTAGTGGCTACTGGCAGGTCCCAGTGAGGGAGCAAGGTTATGAGAAGAATGCTTTTATAACACTATTTTATTTTTCGCATGCTAACATCCCAGAGACTGATGGAACGTTGTCTCTGGGATTACAACGTCAAAACAGTAGAGGATGATATCATCTTTTCTAAAATCTTTGAAGACCATATTCAGCATCTAGACTGGGTGTTAGTGAAAAATTTTAAGTCAGAGAGAGGTGGCAAATTGGAACCTAGGTGGGAGGCTACCCAGCATTAGCTTGTTGGAGTATTTTCTGTTTTTGACTTGACACAGACCAGGGCAGCTCCCTGTACCTGTCTATAAAGTTTTGCAGGAAGTCCGGATCAGTAAATGTATCCATTTTCTCTGCAAGACACAACACAAGACAAACCTTAATATCAGGCTACTGATACCCCAAGTTAAAATTGTACCTTTGTTTACATGATCGGAGCTTAAGTTACTCTGTCCTCCGCTCACAGATCGTACATACGACTCATGAGTGTTATACTTTATATACACTGCGCATGCAGGAAACTCCGCCTCTGACCTTCTTTCTAGTGTATCCCCTGCCCCTTCTCTTTTGGCGCAGTGGGAGAGCACATGGTGGAGCAGATGCATGCAGAGAGCAGCAACGAGGTGGAAAGCCCAGAGCAAGAAACGTCCCAATCCAGGAGGAAATATAAGGCCTCAGATATGTCATTTGTAGAGATGGTAGAGATGGTGGACATCTTGAAGAGGACCGTCTATGATGGGAAGTATGGACCGCACCCAAACCCAAATGTGAGAAAGGCCAAGATCATGACTAAAGTTGTAAGAAGTCTGCACAGGAATTTTGGGGTACGATGATCCAAGGAGCAATTGAGGAAACGCTGGTCAGGCCTGAAATTGAGGGAGCACAATCAGTTCATTCGACCACTAATACAACGTTTTTGGCAGATGCAGGTTAACTACATTTGTTCATGCCTATTTCTATGAAAATAAGTTTAGTAAATTGTTGTCTAGATGTGTTTGTAATGTGTAATGTGCTTATAATGTCTGGGACACCAGAACACCCTTTTTATGGTGTCCCACACAGGTGCTCCAGTGGATACTAGGGCTCTCTCCATGTGTGAAACTTTAACAAAACAGGTAAGTATTCCTGCTTTGGAAAGGGAAAAAAAAATTCTTCAGCTTGGAACTCTGCCAAAACCGACAATTTGATGACACTTCCAAGCAATGTTTCATATTCCTATTTCTTGCCTCAAATATCTGTGTGCTAAGTATACCTTTTTTGTATTCACATAGAAGAGAAAAGAATTGGGACATCTGAGGACACCACAAACCCCACACCTCCTGAAGAAGGGGAAATTCCCACACACCATGAGGATGTTGATTCCAAGGTTCAAGAAGTGGGCAAATTAGTGATCACAACAGGTCAGTGTCTGAGACCACAGCTTCAGGTAATAGACGTATGCCTGCATGTTTATAATACATGGTGTGTATTTTTTTTTTAGGTGATGTGGATGTTGTGGAAGAAGAAACTCACAGTGCAAGTGTACAGATCCTGATCAGTGAAATAATGGTGTGCAATCGTGAATTAGAGAAGGTCAAGGAAAGCATCAACGATGTTGAAAAAAGACTCACCAACATGTTTTAGCCAAAATATTATATTTTTTTTTTACGTTTTTATCAAAATTTTAAAGTAATTTAAAAGCCAAATTTTGGAGATGCACACACTGTGTCAACATGTGCTATCAGCCATCATAGGATATCAATGTATGTGTTTTGTGGGTGCAATTCCTTCCTCTCATCTACTTTAGTTATGAAGAAGGGGTTGTACCCACAAAACGCGTACATTGAAAACCCATGATGGCAGATAGCACATGTTGACACAATGTGTGTCTTTTTCCTACATCTATCAAAATAGATGTAGGGAAAATACACACATTTTAGGCATGGGATCATGCTGGAAATCCACATTTTTGAGTACCAATTTGTGTGCATCTTCAAAATTAGATTTTTACAGGGGTGACATCATCCCGTCTGATGAAGACAAAATCAACACCGTTTTGACATACCGTATATACTCGAGTATAGGCCGACCCGAATATAAGCCCAGGCCCCCAATTTACCCCCAAAAAACTGGAAAAAATTATTGACTCGTGTATAAGCCGAGGGTGAGACATGCCTGTCCATCCCTGTGTGTCCGTCCATCCCTGTGGGTCCATCCATCCCTGTGTGTGTGTCCATGCATCCGTGTGTGTGTGTGTGTGTGTCCATGCATCCGTGTGTGTGTGTGTGTGTGTGTGTGTGTGTCCATGCATCCGTGTGTGTGTGTGTGTGTGTGTGTGTGTGTGTGTGTGTGTGTGTGTGTGTGTCCGTGCAGCCTACCTGTGTCCAGCCTGCCTGTGTCCGTCCAGCCTGTGTCCGTCCAGCCTGCGTCCCGTCCAGCCTGCGTCCCGTCCAGCCTGCGTCCCGTCCCGGCCCGGCCCGTCCCGTCCCGGCCCGGCCCGTCCCGTCCCGAGCCGAGCCTCCGTCCTTCAGCTCTTCGTCGGCGGCCATTCTAGGATTCAAAAGCCGCGCCTCCGTCGGTGATAGGCGGAACACTCAATTTCCCACTGACTGCTGTTCCGCCTATCGGATGTCCGTGATAGGCGGAACACTCAATTTCCCAGCAGCCTGTGTTCCGCCTATCACGGGCATCGTCTCATCCTCGTCCGTAGTACGAGGATGAGACGATGCCCGTGATAGGCGGAACACAGGCTGCTGGGAAATTCAGTGTTCCGCCTATCACAGGCGAAGGCGGAGGCGGAGGCGCGGCGTTTGAATGTTAGAATGGCCGCTGTCTGTCTGCTCGATGCGCTGATCGAGCAGGCAGACAGCGATGACTCGAGTATAAGCCGAGGGGGGCACTTTCAGCCTCAAAAAAGAGGCTGAAAATCTCGGCTTATACTCGAGTATATACGGTACTAATGTCTCATATTGCCTTAACTTTATCAAAGTTTAACTTTGTAAGTTCCTGAGCTGTGGATGTTATGGTTTTAATTATGCCTGTTTAGCCACAAAAAGGCTATAAACTGTTACACATACATGTAATACACCAAAGATGTTGGTTTGTTAAAAAAAAAACACTTTTTAAATGCACATTGTGTGCTTGGAGTAAAATGTTTTATACTCAACAATGTGTGGCTTCTTCTTTCAGTCTTCAATACCAGTTTTTGGAGTAAGTTGGAGTAGTTACACTAGCAATGGGGGTTATTTACCCTGTTTCCCCTAAAATAAGACCTAGCGTGATTGTCTGTGTTGGCTGCAATATAAGCCCTACCCCCCAAAAAGCCCTACCAGGTTTCCCCCGAAAATAAGCCCTACCCTGAAAATAAGACCTACGAGGACTTTAACTAGGGCTTATTTGGGGGGTAGGGCTTATATTGCAGCCATAACCAACAATCACGCTAGGTCTTATTTTAGGGGAAACAGGGTACTAAAGGCAAATACACTTTGCACTTTCAGTGCAGTTTCAGTGCAGTTTCAGTGCACTTGTAGTGCAAAGTGAATTTGCCTTTAGTAAATAACCCCCACGGTGTTCTAAAATTTGCAACAATAAGGCCATTTTAGGGACTCCAAACAATTAATTTCTCAGAGTTGAAAAGGATGATTATTTTTTTCATTAATGCATTACATACATTAACAACAAAAACATTGTGGGTGTGTAGCAGACCCATAGCACAACATAATAGTCAGCTGAAGAAGATATTGTCAGCTCATGTATCAAATAAGTTACGTTTGCACTATTGAAGAAAATGCCCCAAAAAAAGGCCATTGGAGAACCTAGGAGACAGATAAAAGAAACACAAGCAGTAAGTCAAAAGAAATATAAGTTCCGTTTATAAAAAAAATATTTTCCATAGTTTTTAAACAGTATCTGGCATATCAATTGCCCCCCCTACCCGCAAAGTACTCTAGGTTTGTATGGGCCCAGGATAGCATGCTGAGGAGGTTAGTGAAGGCAAATATGCATGAAGGACAAAAAAGCATTAAAAGCTTACAGCATGCATGAGGACAAAGAGGACATTCACAGCATATTACAATCATAGTAATTATGGAATGATGAAAGAAATACAATACATTAGCAAACATTAAATACATAGCATGTGATGCTAAAGGATAAAACTTACCTTAATATAGTCCTTCTGCAGGACCTGAATAATGGCAGAACAGGTCTCTGGAATAATGATTCCCAGAACCTCGGGGGAGATTCCAGTCATGAACTTATTATCCTGGAGACTTCTCCCCATCGCCAAGTACTGCAAGGTGGTGACAAGCCTCTGCTCGGGAGTGATGGCTTGCCGCATGCAGGCGTCCTGCTTCATAATATAAGGGGACAGCAAAGCCGACAGACGGTGAAAAATGGGGTCCGTCATCTGGAGATAATTCCTGAAATCATCAGGATTATTCTCTTGTATCTCCCGCAACAAAGGAATGTGCGAGAATTGGTCACGCTGGAGCAGCCAATTCTTCGTCCATGAACTTCTCCTCGCCCTGTTCATGGACTGGACTTGGGTCAAAGCAAGAACTCCAACACCCTGAGCATTGAGAGAGAGAAGACGTGCTGTCAGAAGCTCAGTCAGTAGCTCTGGCCTTTCAAGCCCTACAGCTCTCCCTGGACCCCCAGCAGCCTTGAATCGGCAATCAGAGACACCCCCCCCAGGCACGGGGATTAGGAACGCGATCCCCCGGCCCCCATACGACCAATTCTGCCCAGCCTACCTCCACACCATCCGCCACTGCCACCTTGGTCACAGCCTGCCAGCCTCTCTGGGCAGGCTCTCATGACACACCGCGGCTCCGACCTAGCTCCGCCCAGCACCGGATCACCGGCCAACAGCTCGTCCCTCCATCCATTCTCTGCGGAAGGCCCAGGCACCCGCGCCGACCGGACCCCCCCATCCGTGAACACCACTACACCAGCAACGGGAAGCCGAGACCAGGATAGCCCGTGGCTCTGGCCTAGCCCGGCGGCCATCTTGGTCCACCCAGTCCACTCAGATACTGCCACAGGACGTCACCAGGACCCGGAGACATCCCCCGGACCCCCCCCAGCAGGTTCTAACGGGACGTGATCCCATTCCTGATCAGTCACCAGGGTGGGCAACATCCACAGCCACCGTTGGTCACTTCTGCTCTAGCTAGCTAGACGAGGAAGACCGTGGCTGCGGCTGAGCCCCAGCCCACGCCAGCCCACCTCCTAGCTTACCCTACCCCCTTTCAGCATGCCGGCATGCCGTTCCCATGCCAGAACACCGCTGCCTTAGCAACCAGACCTCACCGCAGAGCCGCCGGGTGACACAGGAAGCCAGGGCCACCACAACTCAGGCCTACCCCCCACGCCCTTCTTGCTCCACCCAGACGCAGCTGCATCACTGGTAAGTTATAGCTTAAGCCCCCAGCACCCTCCTCTCTGTTTCCTAGCCCCCATCTCCTCGCCTCTCCTCTTCTGGGGATTATTTCCAATCAGGTAAGCTCTCGGGACCCACCCCCCCAGCAGTTGATCCAGGGTCCTGTGGTCTGACCGCCTCCGGGGGTCAGGAAGGAATTTTTTCCCCTACTGGAGAAATTGGCTGGCACAGCTAGGGGTTTTTCGCCTTCTTCTGGATCAACGGGAGGGTGGTAGGTCAGCAGGCCCCCCCATCACCCTTACCGGAACTATTTGCACCATCATCAGCACAACACAGCTGTCACCAGCCGTATTCTTCTGGTCCAAGATCTTCGCTACAAGCAGAGGTAGCTGGAACAGCCAGTAATTCACGACTCTACTACACAAACTCCTTCCACATAGGTTACCCTAAGATCAACTTGCATGCTTACAAATAGCCATAACACGGCGGTAAGGCTGATAACTAGACTGGCAACAGGAAAAAACCTGGATCAGGATCATTATCTCAGGCATCCTAGTACCATCAACTTCATCCTCTCGCCATGTGCTACTTCAAATACTCAGCAGAAGTTCTCCACAGGCTAAGGAATTCCACCTAAATATTGCCAGCCTCCATTCAAAAAATCCTACGAAAAGAACTACTAAAGACCGACCTACAGCCAACCATCAAACACAGGAAGATACCAACTCAACCACAACAAATAGCATGCGCCATGATCAACACCAGATTAATTTAAGTGCGTATCAGACACAGAGTGGTACTGTGGATACACTACATAATAGACATGCCACGTCCCGATATTTGGATTTATTAAAAAACAGAACAACTATTTGTTGATGGTGATGGACTTTTTAGGCATAGACACAAATTCTTTAAAGTAATTTTAACAGTATTTATTTCTAAAAACAAAAAACATACATTAAATGCCTCAGAGCATAATGATTACACTGTCTGGTATGATCTAATTACATCACAGTTATACAAATTACTCATACATTTCCATTTTATTATAATACATATATAACGTAGAAAAGAATAAAAAAGAGTAAAAAAAACAGAGGAAATAATTCACAAAACAGTGTATCAGGGATGACTCAGCTCAGGGATGCTATACATGTTACGCGTTCTCACCTATATACAGTAGGTATTACTACAATCAGCAGACTCAGTGACTCCAAAACGCAGAACATTCATCCAGAGAAAAAACTCTGGATGGTTTAATGGCTCTCTCACTCTACTAAAGCAAGAATACAGAAGAGCTGAAAGAGCATGGAGAAGAAATCCTACCAAGGAAAACCACACAAACTACAAAGGACTCATGGAGAATTATCACAAAGCAATCTTCAAAGCTAAAAAAGATAATTTCTCAAATACCATCTCATCGGCCTTAACCACTTCAGCTCCGGACCAATAAACACCTTAAAGGGGTTGTAAAGGTAAATTTTTTATTTGCTACATAGGTTCATTTAAGCTAGTGCATTGTTGGTTCACTTACCTTTTCCTTTGATTTCCCTTCTAAATGTTTTTTTGCTTTGTCTGAATATCTCACTTCCTGTTTCTCCTCAGTAAACTTCTCACCATCATCCGAGCTGGTGGTTAGTCAGCCAGAACAGCTTACTGAACAGTTAAGGCCGCGTACACACGCGCGGACTGTTCGCCCAACTTTGTCCGTCCAACAGTTTCGGCAAACAGTCCGCTCAAACTTAGCATGGACGGACATGGCCACACACGACGGACGAACAGTTTGCTGAAACCGTGCGCGATGACGTGAACGGCACGTACGACGGGACGAAAAATACGACGTCCTATACACTGCATTATAGCTTTCGGCGTGAAAATCCTTTCTGAGCATGCGCGCAACTTTGTTTGACGAACAAGCCTACACACGGGCGGACTGTTCGCTCAAACAAGGTTTCAGCGGACAGTTTTTCGGAAATTCCGAAAAACCTTGTCCGTCCAACTGTCCGCTGAAACTGTCCGCTGAAAGCCCACACACGAGCGGACTGTCCGCCCAAACACTGTTCAGCGGACAAAGTTGGGCGAACAGTCCGCCCGTGTGTACGCGGCCTTACTGGGGAGGAACAGGAAGTGAGAAATTCAGACAAATAAAACAAAGAAAAAAAACATTTAGAAGGGAAATCGAAGGAAAAGATAAGTGAACCAACAATGCACTAGCTTAAACGAACCTATGTAGAAAATAAAAAAATTACCTTTACAACCCCTTTAAGGACCAGAGGTCTTTTTCCAATTTCGCACTGCGCTGCTTTAACTGGTAATTGCGCGGTCATGCAATATTGCACCCAAACGAAATTTGCGTCCTTTTCTTCCCACAAATAGAGCTTTCTTTTGATGGTATTTGATTGCCTCTGCGTTTTTTTTTTTTTGCTATATAAATGGAAAAATAGCGAAAATTTTGAAAAAAAAAGATATTTTCTTCTTTTTGTTATAAGAAAAATTGAATAAACTACATTTTAGTCATACATTGAGGGCAAAATTTATTCAGCCACATGTCTTTAGTAAAAAAAATGTCAATAAGCGTATATTTTTTGGTTTGCGCAAAAGTTATAGCGTCTACAAACTACAGTACATTTTCTGGAATTTACACAGCTTTTAATTTATGACTGCCTATCTCATTTCTTGAGGTGCTAAAATGGCAGGGCAGTACAAACCCCCCCCAAATGACCCCATTTTGGAAAGTAGACACCCCAAGGAAATTGCTGATGGGTATGTTGAGCCCATTGAATATTTATTTTTTTTGTCCTAAGGGATTGAATAATGACAAAAAAAAAAAAAAAAAAAAAATTTTTACAAAAAGTTGTCACTAAATGATATATTGCTCACACATGCCATGGTTATATGTGGAATTGCACCCCAAAATATATTCCGCTACTTCTCCCGAGTATGGGGATACCACATGTGTGGGACTTTTTGGGAGTCTAGTCGCGCACGTCACCCCGAAAACCAATCACCACCTTCAGGATTTCTAAGGGTGCAAATTTTTGATTTAACTCCTCACTACCTATCACAGTTTCGAAGGCCATAAAATGCCAAAATAGCACAAAACCCCCCAAAATGAGCCTATTTTGGAAAGTAGACACCCCAAGCTATTTACTGAGAGGCATGTTGAGTCCATGGAATATTTTATATTTTGCCACAAATTGCGGGAATATTACAAACTTTTTTTTTTTTGCACAAAGTTGTCACTAAATGATATATTGCTCACACATGCTATGGGCATATGTGAAATGACACCCCAAAATACATTCTGCTGCTTCTCCTGAGTACGGGGATACCACATGTGTGGGACTTTTTGGGAGCCTAGCCGCGTACGGGACCCCGAAATCCAAGCACCGCCTTCAGGATTTCTAAGGGCATACATTTTTTTATTTTACTCCTCACTACCTATGACTACCTATCACAGTTTTGAAGGCCATAAAATGCCAAGATGGCACAAAACCCCCCCAAATGACCCCATTTTGGAAAGTAGACACCCCAAGCTATTTGCTGAGGGCCATGTTGAGACCATTGAATTTATTTTTTTTTGTCCCAAGGGATTGAATAACGACAAAAAATAAAAAATAAATTTTTTTTTTACAAAAAGTTGTCACTAAATGATATATTGCTCACACATGCCATGGTTATATGTGGAATTGCACCCCAAAATATATTCCGCTACTTCTCCCGAGTATGGGGATACCACATGTGTGGGACTTTTTGGGAGTCTAGTCGCGCACGGCACCCCGAAAACCAACCACCACCTTCAGGATTTCTAAGGGTGCAAATTTTTGATTTAACTCCTCACTACCTATCACAGTTTCGAAGGCCATAAAATGCCAAAATAGCACAAAACCCCCCAAAATGACCCCATTTTGGAAAGTAGACACCCCAAGCTATTTACTGAGAGGCATGTTGAGTCCATGGAATATTTTATATTTTGCAAAAAGTTGCGGGAATATTACAAACTTTTTTGTTTTTGCACAAAGTTGTCACTAAATGATATATTGCTCACACATGCTATGGGCGTAAGTCAAATTACACCCCAAAATAAATTCTGCTGCTTCTCCCGAGTACGGGGATACCACATGTGGGGGACTTTTTGGGAGCCTAGCCACGTACGGGACCCCGAAAACCAAGCACTGCCTTCCGGATTTAAATATAAAATGCTACCAAAAAAACTGTTAGCGATCGGGCTAACAGGGATCAGGCCTGACTCTGCGATCGCTGCAGTTATGTGTTTAGTGTTTTGTAAGTGACAGTGATCGATCGATACTGCACTTGGGTGGGCTGGGCAGAGGGGCAAAACGCAGGTGCTAGCAGGTATCTGGGCTGATCCCGCTAACAATGCGTTTTTTTGGAACCCTGAACTGCTGGGGACGCTAGTATAGATCTGATCAGATATTGATCTGTTCAGATTCTATACCACTACGGGAGGTGTATGCTTTGCGCGTGGGTGTTAGCGGTACTGGCACTAACCTAGCGCTGCCTGGGGCGACGCAGACCCTGACCCTAAAACCTAATTGATATCACCCGCCGGGTGATCAGGGTGTTAAACCTTTATTGGGTAATAAATGGTGGGTGCCCTGATGCTATAAAAAGCAAACTAACCAGAGTCACCCGTAACACTTATACGGTGATCAGTGGTGAAAGGGTTAACTAGGGGCAATCAGGGGGTTCAAATTTTTATTAGGTAGTATATGGGGGTCCCTGGCGCTATATAAAAACCTGACGGGGAACCTAAATAACTAACTGGCTAACCAGCGTCACCAGTGACACTTATACTGTGATCGCTGGTGAAAGGGTTAACTAGGGGCAATCAGGGGGTTAAAATCATTATTGGGTAGTATATCGCTATAGCGCTATAAAAACCTGGCAGTGAACCTAAAAAAATAACTAGCTACCTAGCGACAGTAGCGACACTGATGCAGCGATCAGAAAAATTATCGCTTAGTGACACTGGCAAAAGGGGGTGAAAGGGTTAACTAGGGGCAATCAGGATGTTAAAACCATTATTGGGTAGTATATCGGGGTACCTAGCGATATAAAAACCTGGCGATGAACCTAAAAAAATAACTAGCTACCTAGCGACAGTAGCGATACTGATGCAGCGATCAGAAAAATGATCGCTTAGTGACAGTGGCAAAAGGGGGTGAAAGGGTTAACTAGGGGCAATCAGGATGTTAAAACCATTATTGGGTAGTATATCAGGGTACCTAGCGCTATAAAAACCTGGCGGTGAACCTAAAAAAATAACTAGCTACCTAGCGACAATAGCGACACTGATGCAGCGATCAGAAAAATGATCGCTTAGTGACAGTGGCAAAAGGGGGTGAAAGGGTTAACTAGGGGCAATCAGGATGTTAAAACCATTATTGGGTAGTATATCGGGGTACCTAACGATATAAAAACCTGGCGGTGAACCTAAAAAAATAACTAGCTACCTAGCGACAGTAGCAACACTAATGCAGCGTTCAGAAAAATGATCGCTTAGTGACAGTGGCAAAAGGGGGTGAAAGGGTTAACTAGGGGCAATCAGGATGTTAAAACCATTATTGGGTAGTATATCGGGGTACCTAGCGCTATAAAAACCTGGCGGTGAACCTAAAAAAATAACTAGCTACCTAGCGACAGTAGCGACACTGATGCAGCGATCAGAAAAATGATCGCTTAGTGACACTGGCAAAAGGGGGTGAAAGGGTTAACTAGGGGCAATCAGGATGTTAAAACCATTATTGGGTAGTATATCGGGGTACCTAGCGATATAAAAACCTGGCGGTGAACCTAAAAAAATAACTAGCTACCTAGCGACAGTAGCGACACTACTGCAGCGATCAGAAAAATGATCGCTTAGTGACACTGGCAAAAGGGGGTGAAAGGGTTAACTCTAGGGGCAATCAGGGGGTTAAATCTTTATTGGGGGGTGATAGGGGGCTACCCTGGACCTAACACTAACTGCCCTGACAGTTTTTACTTTTACAACTGACACTGAATGCAGTGATCAGTAAAGAAATGATCAATGCAATCAGTGACACTGTGACTGGGGGGGGGGGGGGGGGCGGGGGGGGGGATCGGGGGGGGGGTTTGTGTGCCTGTGTGTACCCACATGTCAGTGTAGTGTTGGTGCACACTTACTATTAGTCTTCTCCTCGTAGTCCGGTCAAAAAGACCGCCCCGAGGAGAATGACATCACTTCCTCCTTCCTGTGTAAACAATACACAGTGGGAGGAAGTTTGTCATTGGCCAGGAGCGATCCAGAGGGGGTGGCCGAAAACCAACGGCCATCCCCTCATCACGGATCGCTGCTGGAGGGAAACGGACCGCCGTATCCAGCGGGAGGGGGTCCGATCGGACCCCCCACCCGCTGGAAGGCAGGCACGTAGATCTACGTGATTGTGCCTGCCTGTGCCATTCTGATCACGTATATTGGCAATACGGCGGTCCTTAAGTGGTTAAACCGCCCTCGGGAACTTTTTAAAATAGTCGCTCAGTCGATGAACCCGGTATGCTTAGAGCCCCCAGCAAATGAAACCCAAGATTTCTGCAATGAGTTATCAGATTTTTTCATCGACAAAATCAACAACATCCGGAAAACAATTCATCAGAAAAAAATAACCAACCTCAGTCAACCAAAGCAAAAAGAAAATATTGACACTAACATCCCACAACCACCAATGTTTTCTCTGACCCCAATTACCACGGACACCACCAAAAACATCATCAAAAACCTTTCGAGACAGCACATCTCCAATTGACATCATCCCCACAAAACTCCTGAAAGAATGTTCCGACATTGTGGCTCCCACCATAACTCACCTCATAAATCAGTAGTTTAAAGAAGAGATTGTTCCGGGCGCCTTCAAACAAGGCATCGTCAAACCCCTGCTAAAGAAACCCAACCTCGACCCTCAGGACCCTAACCACCGCAGACCGATAACAAGCTTTAACACCATCTCCAAGATTATGGAGAAAGCGGTAGTACAACAGATGCAACACCACCTGGACACACACAAACTCCTTGACCCGCAGCAATCAGGCTTCCGCCAGGGCCATTGAACAGAAACAGCACTCCTCACGATAAGGGACGATGCCCTCAAAGCAGCAGATGACGGAGAATCATGTCTCCTGGTACTGTTGGACCTCAGTGCAGCGTTTGATACAGTGGACCACAATACTCTACTCATCTGCCTCACAGAAGTAGCAGGAGTCACAGATTCAGATCTACAATGGTTCGCATCCTTCTTAGGAAATCGTTCTCAGACAGTGAAACTAGGAGCATTCACCTCTGAAACCCGGGCAATCTCTTGCGGATTCCCTCAAGGTTCACCCTTGTCACCAGTGCTCTTCAACATCTACATCCGCCCACTCCTCAAAATTATCAGAATATCAGACCTCTGCTTTCTTTCATACGCTGACAACACGCAACTCTACTTTCGTATCACCGGACAAAAAGACCATCATCATCAACTAGAAAATTGCCTCACTTTGATAGACGACTGGATAACCACTAGCTCCCTCAAACTCAACGAATCGAAAACAGAGCTTCTTATCCTACACGCAAACCAAAATTCCCGAACCAAGATCCCTTGGACACCATCCACCATCTTTGGACAGACCATTTCCCCAAGGACCAAGGCCAAGAGTCTCGGAATCATTTTTGACTCAGAAATATCAATGGACACTCGATCCCGAACCCGGCACACATTTACCGCAACTGAACGACATTGGAAGAGTACTGCACAGACGAGGGAACCTTGCCTCGAGTATTATCTAAAACATACGAATTGCTTAACTCCCCAGTAGATCAAGCTGATCTGACATTCATACAGTGGGAAACTGATCTACAATGCAAGTTTACTAAGGCCCAAATTCAAATGATCATCAGATTTTCTTTAAAAACATCTATCTGCACTAAGATATGAGAACTTAATTATAAGATCCTGACCAGATGGTACTATACACCTCAAAGGCTGCACAAATATTTCCCTGACACCATGGACAGATGCTGGAGATGTCAGGCAGACGAAGGGACACTCCTCCATATTTTCTCGTCTTGCCCTCGGCTTCAATATTTCTGGACAATAGTCCGGAAGATCACTCAAAAATTCATGGATCACACGATTAGTGATGATCCAGCCATCATTCTGCTCCATGCCACTATGGTACCGGCACAGAGCTACAAAAAGTCGGTAATAAGACACTTGTTGAATGCAGCTAAATCCTGCATCCCACTGATGTGGAAGAGAAGCTCCCCGCCGACTATTGGGTTGTGGCTACGCAGAGTCGAGGAGATCAGGAGATTGGAGGACTTAGGACTTAGTCCTGATGGCACAAAATAAACAGGAACAACATTCCAAAACATAGCCACTGTGGAACCTGTTTATTTACTCTGATGAAGGAGTGGCTATGCTTGCCACTTGAATAAACAGAGTCCCGCAGACCCGATAATAAGGTGTCCACCTCACCCGGGCCAATAACCCCCCCCCCCCTCTCTGATTCCCTCTCTTCACTCCGTCCAGCCTTACTGGAACTTTTTTTTTTCTGTTCTTTCTATTTGCCCCACCTTTGCTCCTTTTCTCCTTCTCTCTCTCTCTCTTCTTTGGTTATAGGAGGTATTTGTACTCAGGTACTGGGTAGTATATTCAGGCTTGTAACTGCGCAGACATGGTGAGACTTACTACCAAAGGTGCCCCTTCTCTATCTGGTAGTTGGAGAGTACGTAGGACTATGATATCATTACGATCTACTGCGGGTACTAATATTGCTGCTATTACTGTTACATGTACCTACCTATGCACATCAGTTAATATTGGCATTGTACTGAATTCCTTGTTGCCCTTTTGGTTTTACTTGTCCTCTGCCTTCTGTTTCTTCTTGAAAAACAATAAAGCTTATATTTGAAAAAAAAGAAAATAAATGTCAATGGATGCACAAAGAGGAGCAGTAGTCAGTGGTTCTCACCATCTGCTCCGCCTGCTACGCAGACTCATCCCCTTCATTCTAAAGGAGGACAAAGCAGTGGTAGTTGGAACAGTCATTAATTCACGACTCGACTACGCAAACTCCCTTTACATAGGATTACCCCAATATCAACTTGCGTGCTTACAACTTATCCAAAACACGGCGGCAAGGTTGATAACAGGCCTTCAGGAAAAAACTCAAGCCCTACCTCTTCTAAGAAGCTTGACAGCATAGCACGAATACAGCGCCTTAAGGCGATTCAGTTCGCATTGTAGCGCTATACAAATTATTAATTCATTCATTCATTCATTCAACACCAAGCCCAAGCACAGCACAAACTCTACGACGAGTACATACTCACAACATGGCTTGAAAACCGTCGGCTGGTCAGAACGAACTGACAGAACGCACTGAAAATCAGAAAGGACCTGAGAAGAACAAGCTGAAAATCAGAAACGAGCGGACAAGAACGCACTGAAAAACAGAAGCGAACTATAAATAAAATGCACTGAAAAACAGAAACAAACTGACAACACGCACTGAAGAACAGATACGAACCCACAAGCACAAAACTGAAAGGCAGAAACAAACTGAAAAGCACAAGGCTTAAAAGAGCGAATTGTCTCTCACCAAACTTCTACTAACACAAGATAAACACGCGATTAGCAGAAGGAACCCAAAGGGTGGCACACTGGCTATTGAACTTCCTTTTTATAGTGCCATTGTGTGTGTTATACGTCACCACGTTCTCACGTTCAGAATTTTGGGCCAACATTTGTGTGACCGTGTGTATGCAAGACAAGTTTGAGCCAACATCCTTCGGAAAAAAATCCATAGTTTTGTTGTCGGAAAATCCGATTGTGTGTACAGGGAATTGGACTAGCAGATTTAGATGAACTTCACTAACAGTTTAATGAAGTTTACTAGTCCGTATCTATGATGGCTGCATTTTTTTTCCTTTTTTAGACAGTTTTTTACTTTATTTTACCTGGTGATTTGGAGGGTAACAAACTTCCTGATCTATGGAAGCTCCATTCCATTGGAGGAGCAATGGAGTCACCCCTGAAAAGCAGCACTGTTAATATGGTAAGAGGGTAGTGTCATGCCCCGTACACACGATCGGATTTTCTGACAACAAAACCGTGATTTTTGTTCGAAGGCCCAAAATGTCCCAAAATTCCAAACGTGAGGTACAAGACAAGTAGGAGGAGCCGAGAAAAAGGAAGTTCAATACCCAGTGTGGCTCCTTCTGCTTAATTCAGAGCATGTGTGAACATTTGTGCAACAGACTTGTGTACACACGATCTGACTTTCTTGTCCAAAAATTTGAGAACCTGCTCTCAAACATTTGTGTGCGGAAATTGCGACAGCAAATGTTAGATGGAGCATAAACACGGTCGGATTTTCCGTCAACAAGCTCATATGGATTTAGATGGACTTCACCAACAAATTAAAGCTGAACTACAGCTAACATTTTGTAAGCATTTACAGTAAAGCCGCGTACACACGTGCAAAAGTCCGGCGGACTAAGAAAGTAGTTTTGCACATAAATATGTTCGCCGGACTCGCATTTAGGCAGACAATACGGCAGTGTGTGTGCTAGTACGCGGCCGTGTATGTGCTAGTCCGCCGTACTTTTGAAATGAATGGACTTTTCCCGCCTGGAGAAAAGTCCGCTCATTTTGAGTGCGGCTCCAGGTAGCCGGGACCAGCGAAGGAGGCGTCGCTGGCCCCATCACCTGGTATGGACTTAAAGGGGAATCCCTACGCCGAAAAAACGGCGTGGGGGTCCCCCTCTAGGTCCATATCAGACCCTTATCCGAGCACGCTACCCGGCCGGCCAGGAAAGGGGGTGGGGACGAGCAAGCGCCCCCCCCCCTCCTGAGCCATACTAGGCTGCGTGCCCTCAACATGGGGGATGCTTTGGGGAAGGGGGGCCGCGCGGCCCCCCCACCCCAAAGCACCTTGTCCCCATGTTGATGAGGACAAGAGCCTCTTCCCGAAAACCCTGGCTGTTGGTTGTCGGGGTCTGCGGGCGGGGGGCTTATCGGAATCCGTGAGCCCCCTTTAATAATGGGGCCCCCGGATCCCGGCCCCCACCCTTTGTGAATGAGTATGGGGTACAATGTACCCCTACCCATTCACCTGTGAAAAAAATGTAAAAAAAACACAACACACAAGGGTTAATATAGTTTATTGCACAGCTCCGGGGGTCTTCTTCCGTCTTCGGGGGTCTTCTCACCGGACTCCTCCGCTATCTTCTGCTAGCTCTTTTACTAGCAGAGGAGCCCGGCTTTCTTCTTCGCTGCCGTCCTCTTCTTCCGACTTCGGGGGTCTTGTCCCCCTCTTCGGTTCTTCTTGCCGAGCCACCGCACCTTCTTCTAGCTCTTTTACAAGCAGTGGCCCGGTCTTCTGTTGCCGCTGTCTTCTGTGTGTGTGGGCGAGTCGGTTCATTTCAAAAGTACGGTGGATAGTCCAGCGGTACGGCGGATAGTCCGGCGGACCTAGTCCGCCGCAAAAGTAACGTGTGTGGGCAGGTAGCTCGTTTGGGAAGTCCGGCGGACAGTCCGGCGGTTTGTCCGCCAGACTAAGAACGCCGGATAGTCTGATACGTGTGTACGTGGCATAACAGTTTTATTTTCTTTTGAGTTAAACTTTTACTCAAATGAATAAAAGCTGACCATTGTATGCACCCTAGTCAGTGTTGGTTTGTCGCAATCCTCTAACAGCCACTGCTGCAGGGCAGCTTGGTCTGGTAATGGAGCTGAAAGCAACAGACTCACTGGCTAGATCCTCATACGAGAATAAAAAAAAAAAGAAAACGAATGCAAACACCACATTTAAGAATTGGTAATTTGCAATATACAGTATATGTTTTTCAGTGATTAATACAGCTTTAACTTGCCTTCCTGTATGGAATTCCTAACAAGTTCTGCATACTCATATCAGTGAAGCACTTCAGCTTTATTCTCTTTGTGCACTTAGATAGGCAGAATCAATTAGATAACCAGCTCACCTATTCTGTTTACTGCAGGAACAGTTGGAAAACTATTTTAGTTAGTAACAGCTACAAGATCGTTGCCATAGGAGACAGCGGTCCTACCTATACAGAAGCGGTGTCTGACTGGAGGCCTCCATCTGTATAGCTGTCTGCCTATAGAAGTCTCGGAGTCTGCCAATTAACATTGCATCTACTTAAGGGTGCCCTGGCCGCAGCCCTCTCTCCCACAGTTCTGTTTAAGAGACAATAAATCTCTTTGCATTCAAGAATGTCTGACACCTATCAATCCACCTTGCATTACACCAACCATGCCTTGTAACCCACTCCACACCGAAGGGTGTCAACTGTCCCTAAGCCTGGAGGTCACCATTAGGCCTAGAGAGGCCCGGGACTTTGCTACACTCACAAACATAAATGAGTGTTAGGCACATAGCTTAAAACAGAAGAAACTGCAACCAAAGCCACAGCCCATGGCCCCAGATTGGTTCAGATGACACCCAAACTGGTGTAACAACATCTTAGGACAGCAGGTCACGAGGTGTATGATACATTTTAGGAGAAGGGAAACCCATGGAGCACTTGGCACGGTGGTGGTAACCCATTGGCAGACCAACTACCCCATTCTAAACCAGAGCCCTGACACCTTTTCAATTATCTGCTCTCTCACTCATTCTAGCCTATTACAGACACAACATGCTCATTCAGGTTTGGATTACATTTTAACAGCTTTACTTTAACATAAATTGTTAGCAATATTTTTTCACAAAAAGGCTAGAGGTTACAGCACATGACCTCTGCTTGTTGATTGGTTTCTAGAGATTACGGTGCATCAATACTGCTCACTGCTTGGTTGCTAGAGGTTACTGGACATCTATACCTCCACTGATTGGTTCCTAGAGGTTACTGCATATCCTTACCACTCAATGACTAGCTGCTAGAGGTTACAGCACATCATCTCCCCACTGCATGCACACCATGGACTGGGGAGGGGAGGGGACCCATCAATAGACAGAAAACTCCTAGGAATCCTAGGACTCCTGGGATCGGTGGCAGAGCTGGGGGAGGGGGCATTTGGATCAGTGGCAGTGGGGTGGGATTAGTTAGGAGGCAGTACACTGTGGCAAATTCTGAATCATCTAGAGTAAAGCTCGGCAGCATTAGTAACAGAACTTCACACTGAGATATCGGGACACAGCACAGGACTAAAACTTCAAGGGATAAGGGAATTTTAACTGGGATAGTTGGCAAGTATGAGGCAGCTGCTTTGGGCCCCACAATAATGATGGGGCCCAGGGCAGCAGTCCCTTTTGCCCTGCCTTAAAAACGGTCCTGGCTTGCATTGTCACAGATGTTCAGCCTGCTAAAAAAAAAAAAAAAAAAAAGTAAACTGTGTCCTGTGTGTCCCCAGGAGACTCTCCTGAACTAAGGGAAAAGTTCTTAACAGCATGAGTATTGAGAGATTTTAAGTCTCTCTCCTGTGGTACTTTGGGGTTCTTCTGCTTCCTTCCCCAAAGAGCAAGTCCTCACTTGTGCCTTACATTGTGGCTCCTGGTCTCACTCTCTCCCCATGAAAAAGTCTCCTACCTTGTTGTAAAGCAGATCTGCACCCTAGAAGGGACCAAGTTCTCATGTGACTGTCCTCTTTGTATTCCCATGCCCAGCCTGGCCCAAACAAGCTATTTAATATCATAGTAAACCTTAGGCTTTAGGTAACTACAAAGTATAAAACACCTTTCTCATCCACATATGACTGAAGTGAGGTTTCTATCTACACTGTCATGTTACCTATATGGTTGGGGGAAATGGTGTCAGTTTTATGCACAAGTTAAAGTGATATTAAAGTTAGACTTTTAAAAAAAATAGCAAACATGTTATACTTACCTGCTCTGTGCAGTAGTTTTGCACAGAGCAGCCCTGATTGTCCTCTTCTCGGGTCCCCCACCTGGCGCTCCTGGCCCCTCCCTCCTGCTGAGGGCCCCCATAGCATGAAGCTTGCTATGTTGGCACCCAAGCCACTGCTCTGTGTGTCCATTCACACAAGGAGCATGGCCCGCCCCTACAACCACTCTCTCCTTTTGGCTCACTGGCTGTGATTGACAGTAGACATTGGCACCTCCTGCTGTCTCAGCCAATGAGGAGGAAGAGACCCGGGAAAGCCACTGCTCTCAAGCTCATCGCTGGTTCAACTGCTGGCTGATTAGATTTTTTTCATTTTCATTTTATATTAGGGTTGATTTGCAGAACCATTACATGCAAGCAGACTGCAAATAGTTTTTGCTGATATTTATGGTCAGTTTCTACACTTTTAGCCCTTGTACACACGGTCGGACATTCTGATTTTTTTTGATGGATTTTGTCCGAAACTAGTGTTGCATACACGTGGTTGAACAGAGTTGTCGGAAAATCTGATCGTTCGGAACGTGATGACGTTCGTTCGTTACAATTGGACTACGTTCAGGCTAGTAACTTTGGTCTCATAATTTGATCTGAGCATGCGTGGCACTTTGTCCGATCGGAATTCTCTACAAACGATCGGACAAAGTCCGATCGGATCATGTTGTCGGAAAATTTTATATCCAGCTCTCAAACTTTGTTGGTTGGACATTCTGACAGAAAAAGTCAGATGGAGCCCACACACGGTCGGATTATCTGACAACACAGTCTGATCGGACATTTTCCGTCGGAATGTCCGGCCGTGTGTACAAGGGCTCAGACATCCTTAAGGTCACAACTGTTGGCTTCAGAACTGCTGCTTTCCTCATACAGGTCAATAGGAATAAAGAAGCATCTGAAGCCAGTCAAATGCTCCTGCAATGAATTCTGAATGATCTCAGAAGCATATCAAGCTTACGTCAAAAGCATGCTGCCTTTGCTCATCAAAGCTTATCTACTCAAGCACTCTGCATCTGCAATTGATATAGTGACATGGATTTTCCTCTCTCTAAACAGCTGTTTCTCTTGACATACAAGCAAAGTTCAATAGGAGCACAATCTCTGCCCCACACTAGCTCCTTAAGCTGGCCACACACCTGTAGAACTTTGATTTATTTATTTTTCAAAAACATTGGTTTAATTTTGTAATGGTTAATGGGGTCAAATCGTTTTCTATTTTCAACCAATTTTAAACAAATGAATTTCTAACTGAATTGTTTTTGTTTGGGAAAAACTGTAGCTAATGTAATAAAACATGTTTTAGTTGTCTGGGCTTCCATTATTATACCAGTCCTGGACAAAATTTTAAGGACTTTCAAACTGAATTAGTGGACTCTAAACGCGTATGGGCCAGCTTTAAACACAAGTAGTTATACTACTGTACTGACACTATATAGGCCTGCTAGGATCACATAAGCAGAGCTCCTGTTCACTGACTGGTGGAAAATTATTCACCAATTGATGGGAAGGATCACCTGGTTTCTCAGTAGTGGGCATTTTGGGGTGTAAGTGAGGGTGTTATGATCTTTTTCTGGCAAGGACTCAAATCCGTAGGGATGTGTACAGGGGCGGACTGACCATTCGAGCACTCGGGCACTGCCCGAGGGCCCCATGCCACCAAGGGGCCCCATCAGGGTTGCCAGCCTCAATAAAAGCAGGCACAGTATGTAAAAATCTGTATTTTTTTAAAAATCACAAGGTTATAGCTGCCCCACCTCTCCAGTATTTTTTCAGTGTGTGTATGTGTATTCTGTGTATGTATATTGTGTGTATACTGTATGTGTGTGTGTGTGTGTGTATACTGTGTGGCCTCATAATCTATTTCCTGGGGGCACCATAATCTCCTATTACTTGGGGGCCCCATAAACTCCTATTGCCCGGGTGCCCCATAATCTTCTCCTATTTCCCGGGGCCCCATAATCTCCTATTGCCCTGGGGCCCCATGAGTTGTCAGTCCACCCCTGGATGTGTACATGTTCAGTATCTTTAGTTTCATCTATGGAAACCTGTGGGGGTGACAGACAATATGAGAAGTGAGTTAAGGAATTAAAAGAGTGGGTTACTTTTTGTTTAAAAAAAAAACATTGCTAAGTGAGGCCTAGTCATCACTACTCTCCTGCGCGCTCAAATGCTGAGTTTAGAGCTACTGTATCAGGGGAGAGAGAGTATGTGAGGGGGTTTGGATCAGAGAAAGAGCTCACTCCAGTGATGGTGGAGGTGAGCAGTGACAACCAGGCCTCACTTACCAATGTCCTTGGAGTACTTAGCAACATCCTGGGAGTATTCCAGTTATGCCACATACACATGACCGGACTTTCCAGCAGACTAGGTCCGACGGTCTTCCGGGAAGTTCAATAGCCAGTAACCAATAGCTTCCCTTGCGTCGTATTTGGTCCATCGGACCAGCATACAGACGAATAGTTTTCCCGATAGGAATTGAGTCCGTCGGACAGATTTGAAACATGTTCTATTTCTAGGACCATTGGATTTTTTAGATGAAAAACAATCGGATTAGCCCACACTTGATCGGATTGTCCCACGGACTGTTTCCGTCGGACCTAGTCTGCCGGAAAGTTCGGTCGTGTGTACGCGGCATAAGGCTTCACAAGGTATGTAAATGGCCTACACCTATAACAAGGGCATTATTCAACTTCAGTCAGAGCTGCACAGTTTGTTTTTATCTACAGATGCCCCTTATCTGCATAGGCAGTTTTGTGGTAAAATTGAACTATCCCTTTAAGGGAATATTGGGTATTCACAGTATACCTGTGACCGAAACTAACTTGAGATTGGTTTGTGTATTGTTAACCACTTGCTGACCGGCTCACGCTGATATACGTTGGCAGAATGGCTCTTCTGCGCAAACGGACATACCTGTACATCAGTCCGTAAAAGCAGGATAGCGCGCATCGCGGGAGCATGCCCACGGATCCAGCGGGCTCGATGTCTGCCGGTGGCCTGCGATCGCAGCGAGGAGTAATGTAAACAAGGCATTTCCCTGTTCTGCCTAGTGACATGACAGGGATCTATTTCTCCCCGTGATCGGGAGCAGTGATCGCTGTCATGTTTCAGTAAGCCCACCCCCCCTACAGTTAGAACACGCCGAAGGAACACCCAAAAAAGTGTAATTTGGGGTCAGATTTGTCCGCTGCAATGTCACAGTCCCGCTAAAATTTGCAGCTCGCCGCCATTGCCAGTAAAAACAATAAAAAAAAAGAAAACTCCCTAAATCGATCCCGTAGTTTGTGGACACAATAACTTTTGCGCAAATCAATCAATATACGCCTATTGTGATTTTTTTTACCAAAAATATGTAAAAGAATATATATCGGCCTAAACTGATGAATACATTTGTTTTTTTATATTTTTTGGATATGTATTATAGCATAAAGTAAAAAAAAAAATTTTTTATTTTTTCAAAATTGTCTCTCTTTCATTGTTTATAGCGCAAAAAATAAAAACCGCAGAGGTGATTAAATACCACCAAAAGAAAGCTCTATTTGTGGGAAAAAAAGGACGTCCATTTTGTTTGGGTACAGCGTTGCACGACCGCGCAGTTGTCAGTTAAAGTGACGCACTGCTGTATTGCAAAAAATGCTCTGGTCATTAACCCTCCTGGCGGTATTCCCGAGTTAGGATTAAATTTCAGTACCACTAGCGGTAACCCTGAGCCACACTCGGGATTGCATTGCAGAATCCTGGTACAGATAACTTACCTTGTCCCCAGGATCCTGTGATGTCCCCCTGCTGTGTCCTCCGCCCGATGCTCTGTGTCCCGGGCTCCATTCCCTGCGAGCATCGCGACCCATGGTGGCGGAGTCTGGAGGCAATTTCAAAAAGTACAAAAAAAATAACACATACAGTACACTGTAATCTCACAGATTACATTACTGTATCAAATTATTTCACATCCCTTTCCCTAATGCATTGCTTTGTCCAGTGCCCTGCATGCAGTTTTATATAATATATATTGTTATTTCTGCCTGGAAACTTGAGATTGTCCATGGCAACCAAAAAGTGCCCCTTTACACCAAAAGCAGTTTTAGACCAGCTAGAAAACAGTTATAGTAAATCAGAACACTTGCAGAACTGAGCGATAGTGAATCGTGGGAAAATTCATTTTATTATTATTATATTTTCTTAGAATTATTTATATTATTTATTATATTATAATTTATGATTTTGTGTTTCAAATGTTAACATAGCCAGGATGTCTACTAGACTCTTGTTTGGACAGATTTAAGTGAGTTACTCTTAAGGATTACAGGCCTACAATATAAAACACCAAATTTCTATGCAAAACAATGTACCGCCTTCAGCATCAAAAATCTGACACAATCATACCACCAGGGAGGTTAAGCTTTGACACTAAAAAACCTGGAAGCTGATTGGTTTCTATGCAAAGCTGCACCAAATTTTGCACTCTCCAGTTTTAGTTAATCACCTTCATGGCATAGATCAGATAATTACAGATTTTGATTGCTTGTTTTTTTGCTCCTGGAAAAATCTCTGAATTTGGAAGTGTGTTCAGTGGTCTTGTCATAAAGTAAAGGCAAGCGTCAATCTATTTCTGTGGATACTATGGGGGTTATTTACTAAAGCCAGTTTGTGCAAAATCTGGTGCAGCTCTGCATAGAAGCCGGTCAGCTTCCAGGTTTTATTATCAAAGCTTAAAGTGGGGTTCCACCCTAAAGTGGAACTTCCGCTCATCGGAACCCTCCCCCCCTCCGGTGTCACAGTTGGCACCTTTCAGGTATTTGCACCCACTTCCGGGCATAGGCTCCCATGGGAGTCTATGCTGTTTCCTGTCTCTGTGCGCTGTCTGCCGGGACACACGCGGGTCCCAGAGACAGCGCAGACCATTCCTATTGCGCTGCGAGGCTGGTGCATGCACAATAGGGAAATGGGAAGTGAAGCCGCAACGCTTCACTTCCTCATTCCCTCATCGAGAATGGTGGCGGCAGTAGCCGAGAGCCGAGCGATCGATCGGTCTCGGCTGCCGACATTGCTGGACCTGGGACAGGTGAGTGTCCATTTATTAAAAGTCAGTAGCTGTAGTCTTTATAGCTGCTGGCTTTTAATATTTTTTTTGTAGGTGGAATCCCTCGTTAACCCCCCCTGGTGGTATGATTATGTCTGATTTTTGAATCTCAAGGCAGTACATTGTTTTGCAGGGAAATTTGGCGTTTTATATTGTAGGCCTGTAATTCTTAGGAATAACTCACTTAAATCTGTCCAAACCAGAGTCTAGTAGACATCCTGGGTATGACAAAGGCTGAAACACAAAATCATAAATTATAATATAATAAATGACTATAAATATGTATAATATATTATAGTTATTCCTAAGAATTACAGGCCTACAAAATAAAATGTCAAATTTCCATGCAAAACAATGTACTGCTTTGAGATTCAAAAATCTGACATAACCATACCGCCATTGAGGTTAAGGGGGTAAAACCTTCGGGGGCTGAAGTGGTTAAAGTGGGAGTAATGCCGGAAATGCTAACTTTGACATTGGTTGTGCTCTCCATCAAACTTTCAAACCATCCAATAGCTGGTTTCATAACTGATCACATGTGCCGCATTATGGCAGTTGAAAAATCATTAGAGGCCAAGATGGCAGCTTCCTTGACTGAAAACGATAGAAGGGTTTACTTCCACTTTAAGAAGTTGTTTACTGAAGTGGTAGTTTAGAGCCCAATAAAGAAGTGGTCTTGCCCTTTCCAAAAAAAGTTTGGCATGAGTGTAATTTTGCAAATGGCAAATAAATCACTTACAAAAGGGGCTGGAAGGTGCTGTGAGGAGTTTGGTTTCTCAGAAGTCAAGTGCCTGAGCCCTGTATGGGACCATGGAGTTTATGCAAGCTAGGCTACTGAAGGAGGATGCATGAGGACTCTTTGACGGAACCTGGAGACTGGAGGGCATCATGCCCACAGAGGAACAAGCGCAAGGAATCCTTGAGTTCTGACAATGAGCTGGGACACTCTGAGAGTGGGTCCCCATGAAGGCCCCCAGTGATAACTATTGTCTTAGCTTGGAATGTTAATCTGTGGTCCCCTAGAATACTCTGTAGTTTGGAGAACAAAGAGTGAGAACGTTTGTCCCACTTGAACTGCCAGCTATCCACCCCCGTCTACATTACATGCTGAAAAAAAACTAGACTTGCAGCTTCTGGTTGCTGAGCAACCGATGCTACAGGTCTCTGCTGACACTCCTATCAACATTTATATAGACAAGTTTTAAAAGCTCCCAAAGAAAGCACCACTACAGCAGCAATGTTAAAGGAAGTACGCAACTTAAACATAAAACATTTGCAAATCTTTAAACAATTAAACGTGCGCATACAATCTAACACTGAATTGGCCTTCTTTGCAGTTCTTTTCTGTTCTCCTATTGACAGGAGTGACAGGGTCAGAGAATTTCTTTGGCGCTGTCTAGGTCACTGTTTCCTCCCGTGACTATCACACAGTGATTAAGTTACACAAGGCTGACGGAAGCCTTGGGAAATGGAAGATCCCATAGGCAGCAGGCTCAGGATACTGCAGTGATCAGTGCCGCAGCATGAGTGGCATTGTGAAAAAGGCCCCAGAGTGTTGGAATCCCATCCATATTTTCACAGCTGTGTCAGGCAGCAGCTCCCTTGTAAACGAATCCTGAGAAAACCTCTACCTACTGTATTGCAAGGAACTACTTTGCAAACAAACAGCTGACAGAGCTTTATGAACCAATGACACAACTACAACAGCATTTTTAGAAGAAGTGTAGATGAGACAGTAATCCTGCCTCTGCTGAGAGATGAAGGGTAATTCTAATTATTCATGCTTGCATGGAGGCAGACTGCTGGAAATCTCAGCATACAGAGCTCACTGCATTTCACACACTGCCTTGGCCTGTATAAGGATTGATGGCAGGTTTGACAAGATGAAGCGAAACTAAAGGGAACAAAAATTGGTAGGAGGCATAGATTTTGGTAGATGAGACTTTCTGCTAATAAAAACCTTCCACTATCTCCCAACAATTTTTTTGTGTGTACATTGCCTGTGGCGCATTCACAATGTACACTCTTGGTTCACTCTCGGTATTTGTAAGGGATAAAAGGATTTAGAGCCTGGTCCCCAACCAGGCTGCCACAAGGACACGGGGACCCTTTAGCAATTCACTACAGAGGCCACACTTATTTTCCTCAGTAAGTTGGAACCGGGCAGGGGTCAAGTCCTGGGGAAAAAAGTGTGGGAACTCCCAGCCAAGATCCACTCCCCCACCAAAAAAAAAAAAAATTGATACGCTCATATGCACAAACACTTCAAAAGTGGTATTTTTCATCCAATTTTAGTATTGTCTGTATGAAGCTTAACGGTTAGTACATAAAAAAAAACAATCCTCAATAAACATAAATACGGAACACTTGTGGATGGCTCTGAGATCTGAATAATCGGTGAAGTACACATTTTTGAAATGCTCATGATGTTTTAGACAATGTACGCAGATATGCTAATGGGTGATTCTATTGTTTTGTGCGAACCTTTTTAAAATAAAACAGTATTGTGCTATGTGCACACTTTGTTTGATTTTTATGACAAACTGGGAGGACTGTTTGGAACTGCAACGCTAAGGTGATATATTACCATACTCAAGGAAGTGACTACTCCTTAAGGCTTGTGTTCTCAGCAGTGTCTGGTGAGTTTAACCCCCTTGGGGGACGCATCGCATGTGGGGAAGCACTCCCGGTTTATGGTGGAAGAAAAGTTTGACAGCACTTTGATCACCTTGCAACTCTGATTAGATCACTGTAGACACCTTATCTGCACATTAAGAACTTTCTAGTGATTGCTTGTACATTGCTACTTCTATAAAGGACTTTCTACAAAGCGCTGTTTTAATGCGGACATTGTCAGATTTACCTTGATGAATTGTTTGTATTACTTTTTTAATGTATAAATACGGTAATGCTCTGAATAATCGGCATTCATTCAATTGTGCTTCCATGCAAATGTGAACATCAAGTTCTGATCTTTATTGGGGAATGTTATTTTGTATATAGAGTGTTTATGTGGTGAGTTTACACTTTTCATTGAACAGAGTTTGGATAACACGGGGTTAAACAGAAAGGTCATAAATGAACTGCACATTATCTGGACAGAATGCTTGGGGAGATATTGATGTGTTCCTGCTTAGGAGATGTATGTTAGCTTGGGGGGCTGCAAACTCTGCAGGGCTCCAACACACACTCGCTGCTATTCCAACCCTTCACATATTTCCACATAAACTTCCCTCCTGGCATTAAACTTTGCCAGGTATTGTGCTCAGCGTACCACCCCAAACTGATGTTCTTCCCTCAGCTCACCTCTCTCCCTGCATGTCCTGTGAGCAGAATAGCTGTGCTCCTCCTCTGGGTTCTCTCATCATATGGCACTGAAGATAGAGGAGGGGGGGATTCAGCGGGACACACAGAGCAAGTATGCAGGAGATTGGGGGGGGGGGATGAGGAGACAGAAAATCAGGAGGGGCCGGCGGGGAGGAGCGCATCACGAGAGGTCTGACTAAATACAATCTCTTAGCAGCAGGGACCTGATCTACTGGTCAGCTATCTGTGATTGACAGGTAGATCGAAGAGGATGTTGTCATGGAGCCCTCTACTGGCAATGCCTGAATGGTCAGTCCACCCCTGGTGCACTTACTATTGCGAGCTGTGTCGGCGGCTGCTAATGTAGCACCTGCCACACAGCTCGCACACTTCAAAGTCTTGCAGGATGCTGCTGATAATGGGAACTGAGTTCCTGTTGTGGAAAAAGTACAGGAACTCCGTTCCCATGAGTTCCCGCACGACTTGAGCCCTGAAACCGGGTGTCAGGATAATGTAAAGACAGCGTGCATGTGCTGGAGTTACATCATCAGTGGTTGCCCAGTGGCCAAAGAGAGAATATGCTGGATGTGGATGCAGCAGTAAAGAGGAGAACTAACTAAGAGGTAAGTTTGCTAAAATGTGTCTTTTGCATTTTCACTGTGAAGAAGAAAGCTTAAGAAGAAGCATGATTGCTTTGAAAAGCGTTCCTACTCCAGCTCTAGCACTCTCCAACAACGTAAGGTGCAGTTTACACCCAGGTTCTGACTTCCAATATCGACTACGACTTCCCAGTGACAGCGGCTTCCAGTTCACACTCTTTTTCCACTCCCTTGCAGGTGGCCAAAGCTAGGCTTTTGCCTCTTTGTGAGGGATCAGAGAGCTGATCCCTCCTGTATTGATTCGTATTGTAAGTGTACTGTCTGCCCTCATATTGTAAAGCGCTGCGCAAACTGTTGGCGCTATATAAATCCTGTATAATAATAATGATAATAATACTCTAGCCCTAGAGGCATCCTGACTGTAGACATGTGTGATTCCTTTCGTATGAATCGAAAAATCGTACGAAATTCCAGAAATTCGTACATTCGTACTAATCCAAAATATGAATTTTTATGCATACGAATTCCATACAAAATACGAAATTTCATTTACGGATTTCGAATCCAAATTACGAAAAGTTAACAAACCTAAATGTTAAAAACCCAGGAGGGCAGCACAGCACAGGGATGGTGGGAACCCCTCATAATGATAAATTCATCATAACGAAAATTTGTAATTGTTACGAAAAGTTAACAATAGTGATGGACGAACTTCCGACGGGACGTTTCGCGAACGCGAAATGCGAACGGACCCAAACGTTCGCGAAACCGACCGTTCGCCGCGGGCCCCATTGACTTCAATGGGAGGCGAACTTTGCAAACCTTCATGTCGAATTTGCGGCCACGTGGTAATTATTAGGGGGTAAAACGTAGTCCCACCATCTGGACAATGACATAATACATGTATGAGGTGAATTTGGGATCGATAACTACAAGCATTTTTATTTTATTTGGGAAATTGTTCTAACAATTCAGGACTATGGAGCTAATGAAGGCAATGGAGGAGAGGGAAGGTCAGGGACCAGGGTAGGCAAAGAAGAGGGTGCAGGAGATGATCACCAGCAGCGTGACATACCGGAATGACACATGCACCGTGATAGAGGCATCTGACAGCAGCACCGTAATACAGAGCACTGACAGCAGCACCGTGACATACAGCGCTGACAGCAGCACCGTGACATACAGCGCTGACAGCAGCACCGTGACATACAGCGCTGACAGCAGCACCGTGACATACAGCGCTGACAGCAGCACCGTGACATACAGCGCTGACAGCAGCACCGTGACATACAGCGCTGACAGCAGCACCGTGACATACAGCGCTGACAGCAGCACCGTGACATACAGCGCTGACAGCAGCACCGTGACATACAGCGCTGACAGCAGCACCGTGACATACAGCGCTGACAGCAGCACCGTGACATACAGCGCTGACAGCAGCACCGTGACATACAGCACTGACAGCAGCACCGTAAGCAGCCCCAGGAGGAAGTCAGCACAGCACAGGGATGGTGTGATCCCCTCATAATAAGAACCCCCAGGAGGAAGTCAGCACAGCACAGGGATAGTGTGATCCCTTCATAATAAGAACCCCCAGGAGGAAGTCAGCACAGCACAGGGATATCATAAGCAGCCCCAGTAGAAATATGACACCGCTCAACCTCTTCAAAGAGGAGGGTAGGGGCATATAGTACGGTGTGCTTTTTTGGGTCAAGGAAGTGAGCCAAATGAATTAAGAAGGTCTGTGTGCTTGATTAAAAAAATAGTTTATAGACATATACATGGTCTACTGGTCACATGTGTTGAATTCCTCCGAGATCCATGCCTCATTCATTTTTAGAAATGTGAGGTAGTTAACACTGTGGTGAGCTAGGCGAGTACGCTTATCGGTCACAATCCCCCCTGCTGCGCTGAACGTCCTTTCGGACAGGACACTGGATGAGGGGCAAGCCAACAGTTCGATTGCAAATTGGGCAAGCTCTGGCCAGAGGTCAAGCCTGCCCACCCAGTAGTCTAGGGGTTCATCACTCCTCAGAGCGTCCACATCGGCCGTTAACCCAATGTAGTCGGACACCTGACGGTCTAGGCGTTCCCTGATGCTGGATCCGGATGACACCTGTCGATGGGTCGGCTGAAAGAATGACCTCATATCCGAAGTCACCAACACATCTTCAAACCGGCCTCTTCTTGCAGGCGCTGTTGGATTGGTACCCGCAAATCCTTCTCTGGGAGTGGGAATTGCTCCTCTGCCAGCGCACGCAAAAGCAGAATGCAGCATTTCTCGAAGCAAGGCCTGGAAGTGCTGCATTCTGACAGCCCTCTGCGACGGCGGTAACATTTCCGCCATTTTGTGTTTGTACCGGGGGTCTAAGTACGTTGCCACCCAGTACTGGTCCTTGACCCTCATGCTTTTTATACGGGGGTCCCTATTAAAACACTGGAGCATGAAGGCCCCCATTTGCACTAAAGTGGAAGCGGTGTGGTGGCCTGGCTCCTGCTCATCATCCAGGATAATGTCGTCCTCTTCATTCTCCTCTCCCCATCCTCGCACAACAGGGATCCCAGAAAGGTTTAAAGCATGCTCTTCTTGCTCCTGCTCATCCGCCCCGGCACCATCCTCCTCTGACTCCTCATCAGACTCCTGTTGTTGACTTGTCTCAGATAGAGTAGCCCCCCCTGGGAATTCATCCAGCATTGCGACTTCCTCATCTTCCCGCTCCTGCTCCTCCACAGCCTGATCAATGACACGACGCAATGCACGCTCCAGAAAGAAGGCATAAGGTACCATGTCACTGATGGCGCCATGGCTGCGACTGACCAGTTTGGTGATCTCCTCAAATGGCCGCAGAAGTCTGCATGTGTCGCGCATGAGCAGCCACTGGCGCGGTGAAAAAAAACCCAGCTCCCCAGAACCGTTTCTTTCGCAGAGTTCATACAGGTAGACGTTAACTGCACGTTTCTGCTGGAGCAGCCTATCAAGCATATAGAAGGTTGAGTTCCATCGCGTCGGGCAATCGCAAATAAGACGTCTGACCGGCAGATGGTGTCGCCGCTGAATGTCAGCAAGGCGAGCCATGGCCGTGTAAGATCTTCTGAAATGGGCCGAGATTTTCCTTGCCTGCCGCAAGATGTCCTGGACCCCAGGGTATTTGACAAGGAATCGCTGCACGACCAAGTTTAAGACGTGTGCCATGCACGGCACGTGCGTGATTTTGCCCTGTTTCAATGCGCTAAGCAGATTGGCACCGTTGTCACACACCACTTTACCAACTGTCAAATTGAGCGGTGTTAGCCACTCATCTGCCTGTGAACGCAAAGCTGAAAGGAGTGCCGGGCCAGTGTGGCTCTTTGCTTCCAGGCACAACAGACGCAGCACGGCATGGCAACGTCTCACCTGGCATGTGGAATAGGTTCTGGGGAGCTTGGGCGGTGCAGTGGAAGAGACGCTAGCAGCGGAAAAGGAGGAGGCAGCTGAGGAGGAGAGGGAGGAGGATGGAGTAGGAGGAGGAGAAGAAGAGTCAGGCCTGCATGCAATCCGTGGCGGTAAAACCAAATCTACACGGGTGCCACGGGTTACATGCTTGACGGCCGTCAGAAGGTTCACCCAGTGGGCAGTAAAACTGATATACCTTCCCTGCCCGTGTTTGCTAGACCACGTGTCTGTGGTCAGATGTATCTTGGCACCGACACTGTGTGCCAGAGATACATTCACTTGCCGCTGAACATGGCCATATAGCTCTGGGATGCCCTTCTCTGAGAAATACTTCCTTCCTGGGACCTTCCATTGTGGTGTTCCAATGGCCACAAATTTGCGAAAGGCCTCCGAGTCCACCAGTTTATATGGCAGTAGTTGGCGGGCTATGAGTTCTGACAAGCCAGCCGCCAACCGTTGGGCAAGAGGGTTATCCGGCATCATCATTTTTTTACGCTCAAACATTAGGCCCACGGAAGCCTGCCTTTTTGCAGAAAAATGTGAGCTTGGCGTGATGGAAGGTGGAGTGGAGGACAATTGTGAGGAGAGAGGAGAAGGAGAAGTAGAAGACGAGGCTGGACGGTGAGAGCCTGCAGTGTGGCTTTGTGTGTTCCGTTGCTCCCACTGGGCTCGGTGATGGCTGCTCATGTGCCTTCTTAAGGCGGTCGTCCCTAGGTGAGTATTGGGCTTACCGCGACTAACGCGTTGACTGCAAAGATTGCAGATGGCAACGCTATTGTCAGCAGCGGACACGTTAAAAAAAGCCCACACTGCGGAGCCATGTGCCGGTGTCCTGGGAGCGCCAGATGTGACCGTACATGGTCGATGACTCGCTCCTGATACATTTGCAGTCTGCTTTGTCCCTGCTGTGCAATGTAAGTCATTGCTGCTTCTCCTCCCTATCTGCTGGTCCATATCTCCCTCTGAACTCCCCTCCTCTTCCTCTCTTGTGGGCACCCACGTGACATCACTAGACACGTCATCATCAACGTCACCTTCCCCACCGCTATAAGTAGAGATCTCGGAGTAGGCAGCAACACCGGGGACCAACCTCCTCCTTGGGCTGATCTGGGTACTGGCGTCAGACTGCTGAGTAGCGCTTGTTGCTACCTCCTCTTCCTGATCCAATACCAAGAGTGGCTGCGCATCAGAAATGTCCTCTTGATATGGATCGGAAAATAATTCCAGTGACTCAAGCGGAAGGTATGTGGTGGTGGTGGTGGTGGTCGTGTTGTTGGTGGTAGTGTCTTTGGGGGTGCACATAGCAGAGAGTGAAGAAGAGGGTGCAGATCGAGAGGATGAGGAGGGTGCAGAAGAGTAAGGCTGAGCGAGCCACTCAACCAAGTCTGGTGCATCCTTTAAAGTAATTGAACGCACCTTCTGCAACTTCCCACTTTGGCTCAAGCCTGTTGCTCCTGCCCTACCCCTACCACCCCTGCGGAAGGGCCTGCCTCTTCCTCTGCATGTCATTTTTTAAATGACCCTGTGACAAAACTCTTAGTCCCTATACCGCTGAAGGACTGCTGCAGTATAGGTGAGCGGTCAGCAGTGGTGCACGTCAACCCTATCTATTGTGGACCTATAGCGGTCCTTACAGAACAGCAGACTGTACCGCACTCAAGCCTATGTACCGTAGCACCCTATACCAAGTTACCAGTCCTTATAAGAACTTTTGTGGACCAAGCAGGTTGTGTATTAGTGTTTAGCAGACTGTACGTCAGTCCCTATACCGCTGAAGGACTGCTGCAGTATAGGGCAGCGGTCAGCAGTGGTGCACGTCAACCCTATCTATTGTGGACCGATAGCGGTCCTTACAGAACAGCAGACTGTACCGCACTCAAGCCTATGTACCGTAGCACCCTATACCAAGTTACCAGTCCTTATAAGAACTTTTGTGGACCAAGCAGGTTGTGTATTAGTGTTTAGCAGACTGTACGTCAGTCCCTATACCGCTGAAGGACTGCTGCAGTATAGGGCAGCGGTCAGCAGTGGTGCACGTCAACCCTATCTATTGTGGACCGATAGCGGTCCTTACAGAACAGCAGACTGTACCGCACTCAAGCCTATGTACCGTAGCACCCTATACCAAGTTACCAGTCCTTATAAGAACTTTTGTGGAACAAGCAGGTTGTGTATTAGTGTTTAGCAGACTGTACGTCAGTCCCTATACCGCTGAAGGACTGCTGCAGTATAGGTGAGCGGTCAGCAGTGGTGCACGTCAACCCTATCTATTGTGGACCGATAGCGGTCCTTACAGAACAGCAGACTGTACCGCACTCAAGCCTATGTACCGTAGCACCCTATACCAAGTTACCAGTCCTTATAAGAACTTTTGTGGAACAAGCAGGTTGTGTGTTAGTGATTAGCAGACTGTACGTCAGTCCCTATACCGCTGAAGGACTGCTGCAGTATAGGTGAGCGGTCAGCAGTGGTGCACGTCAACCCTATCTATTGTGGACCGATAGCGGTCCTTACAGAACAGCAGACTGTACCGCACTCAAGCCTATGTACCGTAGCACCCTATACCAAGTTACCAGTCCTTATAAGAACTTTTGTGGAACAAGCAGGTTGTGTATTAGTGTTTAGCAGACTGTACGTCAGTCCCTATACCGCTGAAGGACTGCTGCAGTATAGGTGAGCGGTCAGCAGTGGTGCACGTCAACCCTATCTATTGTGGACCGATAGCGGTCCTTACAGAACAGCAGACTGTACCGCACTCAAGCCTATGTACCGTAGCACCCTATACCAAGTTACCAGTCCTTATAAGAACTTTTGTGGACCAAGCAGGTTGTGTATTAGTGTTTAGCAGACTGTACGTCAGTCCCTATACCGCTGAAGGACTGCTGCAGTATAGGGCAGCGGTCAGCAGTGGTGCACGTCAACCCTATCTATTGTGGACCGATAGCGGTCCTTACAGAACAGCAGACTGTACCGCACTCAAGCCTATGTACCGTAGCACCCTATACCAAGTTACCAGTCCTTATAAGAACTTTTGTGGAACAAGCAGGTTGTGTATTAGTGTTTAGCAGACTGTACGTCAGTCCCTATACCGCTGAAGGACTGCTGCAGTATAGGTGAGCGGTCAGCAGTGGTGCACGTCAACCCTATCTATTGTGGACCGATAGCGGTCCTTACAGAACAGCAGACTGTACCGCACTCAAGCCTATGTACCGTAGCACCCTATACCAAGTTACCAGTCCTTATAAGAACTTTTGTGGAACAAGCAGGTTGTGTGTTAGTGATTAGCAGACTGTACGTCAGTCCCTATACCGCTGAAGGACTGCTGCAGTATAGGTGAGCGGTCAGCAGTGGTGCACGTCAACCCTATCTATTGTGGACCGATAGCGGTCCTTACAGAACAGCAGACTGTACCGCACTCAAGCCTATGTACCGTAGCACCCTATACCAAGTTACCAGTCCTTATAAGAACTTTTGTGGAACAAGCAGGTTGTGTATTAGTGTTTAGCAGACTGTACGTCAGTCCCTATACCGCTGAAGGACTGCTGCAGTATAGGTGAGCGGTCAGCAGTGGTGCACGTCAACCCTATCTATTGTGGACCGATAGCGGTCCTTACAGAACAGCAGACTGTACCGCACTCAAGCCTATGTACCGTAGCACCCTATACCAAGTTACCAGTCCTTATAAGAACTTTTGTGGACCAAGCAGGTTGTGTATTAGTTTTTAGCAGACTGTACGTCAGTCCCTATACCGCTGAAGGACTGCTGCAGTATAGGGCAGCGGTCAGCAGTGGTGCACGTCAACCCTATCTATTGTGGACCGATAGCGGTCCTTACAGAACAGCAGACTGTACCGCACTCAAGCCTATGTACCGTAGCACCCTATACCAAGTTACCAGTCCTTATAAGAACTTTTGTGGAACAAGCAGGTTGTGTGTTAGTGATTAGCAGACTGTACGTCAGTCCCTATACCGCTGAAGGACTGCTGCAGTATAGGGCAGCGGTCAGCAGTGGTGCACGTCAACCCTATCTATTGTGGACCGATAGCGGTCCTTACAGAACAGCAGACTGTACCGCACTCAAGCCTATGTACCGTAGCACCCTATACCAAGTTACCAGTCCTTATAAGAACTTTTGTGGAACAAGTGAGTTGTGAATGTTTAGCAGACTGCAGCAGAAGGGCAGCAGTCAAGTATAATATCCTTTCTATATTTGGAAGAAAGAATATTATACATGTACAAGCCTATTACTGTACCACTGATACCAGTCCTGAAAAGAACCTTTGTGGAACTAATAATAACAGCAAGTCTTTAAAATTACCCTCACTGCCTGACAACACTGCTTCCTTCCTGTCCCTATACAAATTGGCAAAAAAAGAGAACGATTAGTGGTTACTGGAACAGCTCTTTTGTGGACCTTGATAGTAACAGCTAATGATGATGATGATGATGATGATGATGAAAGACTAATCTGGCTGTCCCTGTAGCATACACCGTCCTTTCCCTTTCTCTAAACTAACAAAAGACACTCAGGCTGCTGCAAGAATCAGCAGCACAGCAAACCTATCAACACCTAACACCTATACCAGTCCTGAAAAGAACTTTTGTGTACCAAATAGCTAGTGGTTTATCTCTCCCTACTCCACACAGGAACCTGTCCCTATCTTAACAGAAGAAAGAATGTAAAATGGCCACCGGATCGGGTGTATTTATAGGTTAGGGGGAATGTACAAGTGTCCATGTGCTGTCATGTCTCAATTGGCTGTCCTGTATCACATGATAAACGTGTCACCAAAGGTTAAAGTTCTTGTATACATTAAACACGTAAGTCCGCCGCGGCGAACGACGGAAAAAGGCGTTCGAACGTGCGGACCGCGAATGTCGGAAATTCGCCGCGAAACGACCGCCGGGCGAACCGTTCGGCCATCACTAGTTAACAAACCTAAAAGTTAAAACCCCAGGAAGTCAGCACAGGGATGGTGGGAACCCTATGGGGAATTTCTATGCTTACAAATTTTATATGAAATACGAAATTTCGTTAACGAATTTCAGAATTTCGGATCCAGATTAACAGAATTGTGACTGGTGTTTTGTTCACCAATCAGAGGAAGTCAGCACAGGGATGGTGGAAACCCCTCATAATGGGCACAGCAGGTATACACTCAGACCCAGGAACTCAGCACAGGGATGGTAGGGACCCCTCATAATGATAAATTCATCATAACGAACATTAGTAATTGTTACAAAAAGTTAACAAACCTAAAAGTTAAAAGCCCAGGAAGTCAGCACAGCACAGGGATGGTAGGAACCCCTCATAATGATAAATTCATCACAACAAACTTTCGTTATTTTTACGAAAAGTTAACGAAACTAAAGATTAAAAACTCAGGAAGTCAGCACCGCACAGGGATGGTGAGAGCCCCTCATAATGATAAATTCATCAAAACGAACTTTCGTTATTTTAACGAAAAGTTTACAAATCTAACGAAAATTCATATTATGTACGAATCCAAATTGAATTTCGTACACGACTGTCATGCTGAGCTTTTATTTTATCTTGTGAGTGCATTTTGCCTTTTTCATTCAAATTGTTTTTAACATGCTACACTATGGTTTTTGTGCTTCTTCTCCCTTCTCCATTCATTTTTTACACCAAAAAGGGTGAGTGTACTTTTTTTGGAAAGCAGCACATCATAATGCATGGTATTGCAATACAATCTGTTGTGCGCTATAAATGCAGATTTTTATGTGATGCAGTAAGGTGCTTGTTTCTTGCAGAGAAAAGGCGTGAATGCTGCCTTAGATTTTACTCTTGCATTGAAAACAATGATACAACTAGAGCACATTCTTTCTTTTGCACGCCGAACAGAGAACCGGGAATCCTTGACATGACTTCTTGACCATCCTACTGTTTATGACCAGATTTATACTGCCTCCTTATGTGTTTACCTTGCTACCTAAAAATAAAGAAGCTGCTTCCTACTTCTCCTTTTTGTAGCATTTCTTACATATACATGAAAACTTGACCTATGCTGAACTGGACTGTGTCTATCACGAGTTGGTTTACTTTTACCAAGATCTACCATGTAACACTTCCATATAAGTTTGCACTGAATTTACTCATTTTATACATGTTCTACTATTGGTGCATCTCGCAAGATATTTATGATTTCCATATATATTGTGTTTGTAAATTATGCAGTTTAAGTGGTAGTAAATGTAAGTTTTTTTAAAAATAACAAACATGTCGTACTTACCTGCTCAGTGCAGTAGTTTTGCACAGAGCAGCCCCGAACCTCTTCTTCTCAGGTCCCCCACCAGTGCTCCCATCTTCTTGTGAGCCCAGAAGCCCATGGTGGCACTTCTGCAGGCTCAATCCCAAGCCACGCTGTTTGCGCAAGCACTGTCTGCATTTACTCATCATAAGATTTGATTGACAGCAGCAGGAGCAGTTACCTCTCTGGTTGGGAAGGAGAAAGCAGAGACAACCGCTGCTCATGAGCACAGGACTAGTTTGAGATAGCGCTCAAATAAGTATAAAGGGGGCGGGGGCTGCACAATTAAGGTTTTTCACCTTAACACATAGAAAGTATTAACTAAAAAAAAACATTCTATGTTTACAACCACTTTAAGGCCTCTGTTCTAATCAAAAGGCCTCTGTTTTAATTAAAACTGTTTATTTTATTGGTAGGGCTTATTGCTGTAGGATCTGTGCATCTAGTGAGCATTCCTATTTAAACCCATTTTAAAATTCTAATTTTTTTTTTAACTATACACAATTATTCTTGCATGTATTGGCATCATTGTCATTTTTTTACTGCTTCCTGTTTGGGCCAAACTCTCCACTAATGGTTTTTCTACAATACTAGATACTCTCCCCATTTCCTGTCTTAATTATTGCAATCCATTAACCAAACTCACACCACTTTAATACACTTAGAACACAGCTTTAAGATTGATTTATGCTAATATTTATTGCTGTAATGATGCAGTTCTTTGCCAGTGACTACTTTGGAAGTAGGGATGAGCTGAACCCCCCCCCCCCCCCCGGTTCGGTTCGCATCAGAATTTTCGAACGGACCGCAAATTCGTACAAACGTTAGAACCCCATTGAAGTCTCTGGGACTCGAACATTCGAAACAAAAAGTGCTAATTTTAATGGCTAATATATGAGACACTGTCCTAAAAAGGGTTTGGGGACCTGGCTCCTGCCCCAGGGGACATGGGTCAATGCCTAAAATGTTTTTTAAAATGGCAGTTTTGGCGGGAGCACTGATTTTAATGACAATTAAAGTGAAAAAAAGTGAAATATTCCTTTAAATATTGTGCCGGGGGGTGTCTATAGTATGCCTGTGAAGTGCCACATGTTTCCCATGTTTAGAACAGTCCCTGCACAAAATGACATTTAGCGGAAAAAAAGTCATTTCAAACTGCTTGCGTTTTTAATGTAATATCTGGTTCCGGCAATATGGATGAAAATCATTGAGAAAAATGGCATGGGAAGCCCCCCTGCCCATTACAAGCCCCTTTGGGTCTTGTACAGATATTAAGGGGAACCCCGTACCCATATTAAAAAAAGGAAAGACGTGGGGCCCCCAGGCCCTATATACTCAGAACAGCAGTATACAGGCGGTGCAAACAGGGACTGTGTAGATTTGTTGTGTTAGAATCTGTTTGTAATTTTGAACTGGTACATTTTTAAAGTGTAGCTCCAGTCAAACAATCTATTTTTAAGCTTTTTGGAAAACATAGGGAAGGGTTATCACCCCTGTATAATTTGTTTTGCCGTCCGTCTTTTTTCATCTCACTTCCTGTTGTCTCCTTCCGTTTGCAAGAAGGAGACGTTTGTAATTTGGATGTTTGAAAGTAGGGGCCTGCCCTATATGCTCTGCAGAAATGGCGAAACAAGGTTTTGGTGTTGCCACAACATTGTAAGCCCTCAAAGTGACTCTTGGTGGGCTCTGGAGCGCCCTGCTGTGAACGATTATATCAAGAATTGTAATTACATGCCATTGTTGAACAGTGGTAGAAAAATTGGGCCTTTGGTGGTTGTGGTGCTGGTGCTGGTGCCACAACACTATAAGTCCTCACAGTTACTCTCGGTGGGCACAGGAACGGGCCCAGCTGTGAAATATTATATCGAGAATTGTAATTACATGCCCCTGTTAAACAGGGCCTGACAAATTGGGCCTTAGGCACTGCTGCTGGTGCCACGACACTGTAACCTCTCCCATATGCTCTAGTTGTAGTGCAGGAATAAGCCCAGCTGCAAAGCATTGCATCAAAAATTTTAATTAAATGCCCCTGTTAAACAGGGGCTGAAAAATTGGGCCTTAGGCACTGGTGCTGGTGCCACGACACTGCAACCTCTCCCATATACTCTAGTTGTAGTGCAGGAATGAGCCCTGCTGCAAAGCATTGCATCAAAAATTTTAATTAAAGGCCCCTATTAAACAGGGGCTGAAAACTTGGGGTGGTGGCACTGGTGCTAGTATAGGTGGATATAATGGTGTATAGTGCGGTCAGGGCACGCAGACAACACGCACAATCTCCTACAACTGACTGCAAGCTCTATTACAGAAGAGCAATATACTGTAGCTATCTATATAGGTGGATATAATGGTGCATACTGCGGTCAGGGCACGCAGACAACACGCACAATCTCCTACAACTGACTGCAAGCTCTATTACAGAAGAGCAATATAGCTAGCTACATAGGTGGATATTTTTTTTATTCCAGTATACTGCTACCAAATTACAAGCTTAACATAACAATTAACATAACATTAACTTAACAACAATTTTTACATATCATCTTTCCCCTCCTCCTCCCCAGAAGAAAAATTTATAAGTAGAGCATCACCCCTACTGCTAGGCCCTTCTGGTGGCCCAGGATCCACCTCAGGTAACGGGGCCCTTTTTTTCTTCTTCTTCCCCTGCTTTTTCCTAATCGTGACCCAAGCCACTTCACCCTCCTCATCCGATACTTCTTTTGGGCGTTTCTGAGCCCCCTTAACCGAGACTTCCATCTCCTCCTCCCCAGACCTGTCATCCCCAGCCGAAGAATCGGATGAGGAGACAGTGACCAGACGTCTGCCCGGCCTACATCTCCGAGGAAGGGGAGTGGGAGCAGTAACCTGGGAAACAGAACCCTGTGCCCCCCCCTTATCCAAAAGGGGAGGCCCAACTACCTCCACCTGACCAATATCTGGACCGGGCACCTGAACTTCAGTGACAGGGGCCTGGGCAACATCTGCAGGCCGTACCCCATTTTCTCTTTGAGGGACCCTGCTTGCCTTCTGGGCTCGAGGTGCACCCTGTGGCTCCGCCGTAGGAGCGCTTCCCTGCCTTTCCCCTCCAGAACTCTGCCCAGCAGGAGGAGGTGCACTATCCCCTCCTGGCCCACCACCTGCTGCAGCTTCACCCCTGTAGGCTCTGGGGCATCTGCTAAAGGGATGTCCCATTTGACCGCAAAGGTTGCAGCAGATCAACCCACACGTGTCACCTGAGTGTCCAAACTTATTGCACTTAGTGCAGCGCACAACTGTGCAATCTGCACTCATGTGGGTTGGACACCCACACCTGAAACACCTACGGGGCTGGCCTGGGTAGAACACCAGGATTCTGTCTCGTCCCAGGAAAGCACTTCCTGGGACATGTGCAACCGTGTTGCCAGATCTTCTCAAACGAATCCTGGTGTTCCATGCTCCAGTCCATACCCCACGCTCGTCTAAGCATTTATTTAGAGGACACTGCAACTGGCCGTGTCTCCCCAGCCAAGTTGCTATGTCCTCCGGGGGCAGGCTCTCGTTCCTTACTAACACCGTCAGGTTTTTAATCTCCTCCTGCCTACTCAAAGGAATCAGGCGGAACCCTTTCCAGGGATCAGCCCCTTTAACCAACCCAAAAGCGGTTATAAAACGCTCCATGGTCACAGCGTTGGTGAAACTGACATCAAAGTCAGGGGTGCCAGCTGGGTGGATCACAGCAAATAGCTCAGCCACCCTGAACCCCAACGCCAGGACCATGTCAACCACTTGACCCCTCGTGGGGCACTGACCTTCACCCTCCCATCTCAGCTGGACCACATTCCTACGCTTGCGCTCCGGACCACCTGTCCCCCTAGACCAAGTACTGGCCCCAGGGGTCTGACCAGCCGGGGGTACCCGAAAGTTACTGGCCCCAAACTGGTGGTACAGGTGGTCCAGAGGCACACTGGACCCAGCTACATTGGCGTAGGAACGCCTTTCACCAAGTGCCGTCAGCAACCTTACCTCCGGTGTCCCCCTTAGTACGGGTCCCGGAGGAGGAGCCTCTGCCACAGACACTGGGGGTACAACATGAGAAGCAGCCCCCCCACTCACGGCATGGGAAGTCACACTCCCCACATCGTTTACCCCAGCCTGAACTTTAGGATAGGTCTCATCCTCAGAGCTATAAAGCAAAGCCTCCCAGGCTTCCTGCCACTCCACCTCCATATGGGCCCCGCAGGAATCCACTGACACTTGGCTCGGCCCTGATTGAGAACCCTCCAAGCCGCGAATGAACGTCATTGCAGGGTTCTCACCATCAAGCTCGCCCATTGGGCAGTCACCCCAGGCCGTAGCTTGTTCTGGCACTATACAACTAGACATTTCAACATTACTGTTACTGTTTACACTCTCTTGACCAGAAAGCAGACCGGAAGTCCTTTGAAAACGACCCTCGGGGTCAACTTCCGGACCCGCCACCGTCACTTCCGGCCGCGGGCTATTCCCGCCATGAACCAGCTCGCGCACCGGAAGTGCGTCATCACCCCTTCCCGCGCTACTATTGGCCTCGCGGTCAGTAGCACCACCCCTCCTCCCGCGGGAAGACAGCGTTTTCTTATTCACGGCCGCCATTCCCGAACTGTCAGATGCCATGCCGCCGGCCGACACTGCACCGCTGCCCACAGCGGCAGCCAAGCTGGCTTGACTCTCATATACCCTAGTCCCCTTACCCTGAGACCGGCTTGCAGCAGTGGCAGCCGACAACGCAACTGACGGCGTGCCCTGCTTGCAACCACCGGCTGGGATCACTGGGGACTGTACAGGTAAGTCCATTTTTCCTTTGCTTACTATCCTAGCAAGCTGCACCACTGGTATCTTCTTAACAACACTCCTGTCTTTAATGTCCTTTTGCTGCCTCCTTCCCACTTCACCGGGGTCTAACATGCCCTCTGGGGACACAGCCTCATTCATAGGCTGGCAACCCTTAGGCTTACCTGACCCCTCTGCAGGATTAGCGGAGTTAGCAGGGCTAGCAGTCTTTTCATCAGGAATGCTCTTCACATTTCCAGCCTTCACAGCACTCTCTCTCTCCAAAACTGTTTCTTTACACACCGCTGGCTTTCTTTCCACCACAGTCTTTCCCTCTGGTTTGTCACTGGCCACCTTTCTTTCCACCGCACTTTCCTTTTCTTCATGGCTGGCTTCCACAGAGGGACCCGCCATTTCCTCTTCAGGCGCTGTGTCAGGGGCTGAACGCTGTCTGCGGCGTCTCCCTGCCTGGGTCCCCTCGTCACACGCAATTCTCATCGCTTTGTCCACATTAGATAGGAATTCTTTCTCACTAGAAGCACTGTCAATCAGGTTGGATAACAGCTCACCCATCAAGTTGCACTGCTTCTTCAACCCGTCTATCACCGTCTTGAACTCCTGTCTCTTTACAACACCCGATCTGTCTCTCCGGTTCCTTAGCTCCGCCAGGACCTTCATTTTCTCGCAGTAACTGCGGGAAGCCTTCACAATTAAGCTTTTAGCTTTCTTCCTTCTGTCTGCAGATTTCTCCGCATCCTCTCCTGGCTGTCTCAGAGACCAATCTGCAAGATCCAGCTGGTTCTCCAAAAACAACCTCTCCTCCTTGACGAGCTCCAGGAGCTTAGGGGCTCCACGTCCTTCATTAGGCTGAGAAACAGCCACCTGGCCTGGGCTGACTGAAGCCATCAGCTCCCTCTCCTCCTCCACCACTCTGGAAGCTCTCACAGTCACAGGACAGGTCAGAGCACGCAGCCAGAACACACAAGCTCCTACAACTGACTGCAAGCTCTATTACAGAAGAGCAATATAGCTAGTTAAATAGGTGGATATAATGGTGTATACTGCGGTCAGGGCACGTAGACAACACGCACAATCTCCTACAACTGACTGCAAGCTCTATTACAGAAGAGCAATATAGCTAGCTATATAGGTGGATAAAATGGTGTATACTGTGGTCAGGGCACGCAGACAACACGCACAATCTCCTACAACTGACTGCAAGCTCTATTACAGAAGAGCAATATAGCTAGCTATATAGGTGGATATAATGGTGTATACTGCGGTCAGGGCACGCAGACAACACGCACAATCTCCTACAACTGACTGCAAGCTCTATTACAGAAGAGCAATATAGCTAGTTATATAGGTGGATATAATGGTGTATAGTTCGGTCAGGGCACGCAGACAACACGCACAATCTCCTACAACTGACTGCAAGCTCTATTACAGAAGAGCAATATAGCTAGCTATATAGGTGGATAAAATGGTGTATACTGTGGTCAGGGCACGCAGACAACACGCACAATCTCCTACAACTGAGTGCAAGCTCTATTAAAGAAGAGCAATATAGCTAGCTACATAGGTGGATATAATGGTGTATAGTGCGGTCAGGGCACGCAGACAGCACGCACAATCTCCTGCAACTGACTGCAAGCTCTATTACAGATGAGCAATATAGCTAGTTATATAGGTGGATATAATAGTGTATACTATGGTCAGGGCACGCAGACAACACGCACAATCTCCTACAACTGACTGCAAGCTCTATTACAGAAGAGCAATATAGCTAGCTATATAGGTGGATATAATGGTGTATACTGCGGTCAGGGCACGCAGACAACACGCACAATCTCCTACAACTGACTGCAAGCTCTATTACAGAAGAGCAATATAGCTAGCTACATAGGTGGATATAATGGTGTATACTGTGGTCAGGGCACGCAGACAACACGCACAATCTCCTACAACTGACTGCAAGCTTTATTACAGAAGAGCAATATAGCTAGCTATATAGGTGGATATAATAGTGTATAGTGCGGTCAGGGCACACAGACAACACGCACAATCTCCTACAGCTGACTGCAAGCTCTATTACAGAAGAGCAATACAGCTAGCTATATAGGTGGATAGAATGGTGTATACTGCGGTCAGGGCACGCAGACAACACGCACAATCTCCTACAACTGACTGCAAGCTCTATTACAGAAGAGCAATATAGCTAGCTATATAGGTGGATAAAATGGTGTATACTGTGGTCAGGGCACGCAGACAACACGCACAATCTCCTACAACTGACTGCAAGCTCTATTACAGAAGAGCAATATAGCTAGTTATATAGGTGGATATAATGGTGTATACTGCGGTCAGGGCACGCAGACAACACGCACAATCTCCTACAACTGACTGCAAGCTCTATTACAGAAGAGCAATATAGCTAGCTATATAGGTGGATATTTTTTTTAATGGTTATCTGCTACCGAACATACAAATTTTTCATTACAAATCAAATATCAGTTAACATACACTTTGCAATTTAACAGATAATAAACTATACAAACAAAAGGGAAAAAACAACTTACATGTCATCTTCCCCCTCCTCCTCCCCAGAAGAAAAATTTATAAGTAGAGCATCACCCCTACTGCTAGGCCCTTCTGGTGGCCCAGGATGCACCTCAGGTAACGGGGCCCTTTTTTTCTTCTTCTTCCCCTGCTTTTTCCTAATCGTGACCCAAGCCACTTCACCTTCCTCATCCGATACTTCTTTTGGGCGTTTCTGAGCCCCCTTAACCGAGACTTCCATCTCCTCCTCCCCAGACCTGTCATCCCCAGCCGAAGAATCGGATGAGGAGACAGTGACCAGACGTCTGCCCGGCCTACATCTCCGAGGAAGGGGAGTGGGAGCAGTAACCTGGGAAACAGAACCCTGTGCCCCCCCCTTATCCAAAAAGGGAGGCCCAACTACCTCCACCTGACCAATATCTGGACCGGGCACCTGAACTTCAGTGACAGGGGCCTGGGCAACATCTGCAGGCCGTACCCCCTTTTCTCTTTGAGGGACCCTACTTGCCTTTTGGGTTCGAGGTGCACCCTGTGGCTCCGCCGTAGGAGCGCTTCCCTGCCTTTCCCCTCCAGAACTCTGCCCAGCAGGAGGAGGTGCACTATCCCCTCCTGGCCCACCACCTGCTGCAGCTTCACCCCTGTAGGCTCTGGGGCATCTGCTAAAGGGATGCCCCATTTGACCGCAAAGGTTGCAGCAGATCAACCCACACGTGTCACCTGAGTGTCCAAACTTATTGCACTTAGTGCAGCGCACAACTGTGCAATCTGCACTCATGTGGGTTGGACACCCACACCTGAAACACCTACGGGGCTGGCCTGGGTAGAACACCAGGATTCTATCTCGTCCCAGGAAAGCACTTCCTGGGACATGTGCAACCGTGTTGCCAGATCTTCTCAAACGAATCCTGGTGTTCCATGCTCCAGTCCATACCCCACGCTCGTCTAAGCATTTATTTAGAGGACACTGCAACTGGCCGTGTCTCCCCAGCCAAGTTGCTATGTCCTCCGGGGGCAGGCTCTCGTTCCTTACTAACACCGTCAGGTTTTTAATCTCCTCCTGCCTACTCAAAGGAATCAGGCGGAACCCTTTCCAGGGATCAGCCCCTTTAACCAACCCAAAAGCGGTTATAAAACGCTCCATAGTCACAGCGTTGGTGAAACTGACATCAAAGTCAGGGGTGCCAGCTGGGTGGATCACAGCAAATAGCTCAGCCACCCTGAACCCCAACGCCAGGACCATGTCAACCACTTGGCCCCTCGTGGGGCACTGACCTTCACCCTCCCATCTCAGCTGGACCACATTCCTACGCTTGCGCTCCGGACCACCTGTCCCCCTAGACCAAGTACTGGCCCCAGGGGTCTGACCAGCCGGGGGTACCCGAAAGTTACTGGCCCCAAACTGGTGGTACAGGTGGTCCAGAGGCACACTGGACCCAGCCACATTGGCGTAGGAACGCCTTTCACCAAGTGCCGTCAGCAACTTTACCTCCGGTGTCCCCCTTAGTATGGGTCCCGGAGGAGGAGCCTCTGCCACAGACACTGGGGGTACAACATGAGAAGCAGCCCCCCCACTCACGGCATGGGAAGTCACACTCCCCACATCGTTTACCCCAGCCTGAACTTTAGGATAGGTCTCATCCTCAGAGCTATAAAGCAAAGCCTCCCAGGCTTTGTGCCACTCCACCTCCATATGGGCCCCGCAGGAATCCACTGACACTTGGCTCGGCCCTGATTGAGAACCCTCCAAGCCGCGAATGAACGTCATTGCAGGGTTCTCACCATCAAGCTCGCCCATTGGGCAGTCACCCCAGGCCGTAGCTTGTTCTGGCACTATACAATTAGACATTTCAACATTACTGTTACTGTTACTGTTTACACTCTCTTGACCAGAAAGCAGACCGGAAGTCCTTTGAAAACGACCCTCGGGGTCAACTTCCGGACCCGCCACCGTCACTTCCGGCCGCGGGCTATTCTCGCCATGAACCAGCTCGCGCACCGGAAGTGCGTCATCACCCCTTCCCGCGCTACTATTGGCCTCGCGGTCAGTAGCACCACCCCTCCTCCCGCGGGAAGACGGCGTTCTCTTATTCACGGCCGCCATTCCCGAACTGTCAGATGCCATGCCGCCGGCCGACACTGCACTGCTGCCCACAGCGGCAGCCAAGCTGGCTTGACTCTCATATACCCTAGTCCCCTTACCCTGAGACCGGCTTGCAGCAGTGGCAGCTGACAACGCAACTGACGGCGTGCCCTGCTTGCAACCACCGGCTGGGATCACTGGGGACTGTACAGGTAAGTCCATTTTTCCTTTGCTTACTATCCTAGCAAGCTGCACCACTGGTATCTTCTTAACAACACTCCTGTCTTTAATGTCCTTTTGCTGCCTCCTTCCCACTTCACCGGGGTCTAACCTGCCCTCTGGGGACACAACCTCATTCATAGGCTGGCAACCCTTAGGCTTACCTGACCCCTCTGCAGGATTAGTGGAGTTAGCAGGGCTAGCAGTCTTTTCACCAGGAATGCTCTTCACATTTTCAGCCTTCACAGCACTCTCTCTCTCCAAAACTGTTTCTTTACACACCGCTGGCTTTCTTTCCACCACAGTCTTTCCCTCTGGTTTGTCACTGGCCACCTTTCTTTCCACCGCACTTTCCTTTTCTTCATGGCTGGCTTCCACAGAGGGACCCGCCATTTCCTCCTCCTGCGTTGTGTTCGGGGCTGGATACAGTCTACGGCGTCTCCCTGCCTGGGTCCCCTCGTCACACGCAATTCTCATCGCTTTGTCCACGTTAGATAGAAAGTCTTTCTCACCAGAAGCACTGTCAATCAGGTTGGATAACAGCTCACCCAATATGTTGCACTGCTTCTTCAATCCGTCTATCACCGTCTTATACTCCTGTCTCTTTACAACGCCTGATCTGTCTCTCCGGTTCCTTAGCTCCGCCAGGACCTTCATTTTCTCGCAGTAGCTGCGGGAAGCCTTTACAATTAAGCTTTTAGCTTTCTTTCTTCTGTCTGCAGATTTCTCCACATCCTCTCCTGGCTGTCTCAGAGACCAATCTGCAAGATCCAGCTGGTTCTCCAAAAACAACCTCTCCTCCTTGACGAGCTCCAGGAGCTTAGGGGCTCCACGTCCTTCATTAGGCTGAGAAACAGGCACCTGGCCTGGGCTGACTGAAGTCATCAGCTCCCTCTCTTTCTCCACCACTCTGGAAGTCCTCAGAGATCAGAGCACGCAGCCAGCACACACAAGCTCCTACAACTGACTGCAAGCTTTATTACAGAAGAGCAATATAGCTAGCTATATAGGTGGATATAATAGTGTATAGTGCGGTCAGGGCACACAGACAACACGCACAATCTCCTACAGCTGACTGCAAGCTCTATTACAGAAGAGCAATACAGCTAGCTATATAGGTGGATAGAATGGTGTATACTGCGGTCAGGGCACGCAGACAACACGCACAATCTCCTACAACTGACTGCAAGCTCTATTACAGAAGAGCAATATAGCTAGCTATATAGGTGGATAAAATGGTGTATACTGTGGTCAGGGCACGCAGACAACACGCACAATCTCCTACAACTGACTGCAAGCTCTATTACAGAAGAGCAATATAGCTAGTTATATAGGTGGATATAATGGTGTATACTGCGGTCAGGGCACGCAGACAACACGCACAATCTCCTACAACTGACTGCAAGCTCTATTACAGAAGAGCAATATAGCTAGCTATATAGGTGGATAAAATGGTGTATACTGTGGTCAGGGCACGCAGACAACACGCACAATCTCCTACAACTGACTGCAAGCTCTATTACAGAAGAGCAATATAGCTAGCTATATAGGTGGATATTTTTTTAATGATTTTCTGCTACCAAAACATACAAGAAATCAAAACTTTACAAAAACAACATCAGTTACATTCCACTCATAACATAATCATATCACTTGGAATCACAACATCCGTGGAACTGTACAATTATATTTATATATCTTCAACACACTCATCCCCTGAGGAAAAATCTAGAAGATGAGCTTCACCCCTGTTGCTAGGCCCTGGTGAGGACCTAGACTCCACCTCAGGTAGTGGGACCCTTTTCTTCTTCTTTTTACTATGCTTCTTCTTGACCGTTATCCAGGTTACCTCACCTTCCTCATCTGATAACTCTTTAGGACGCTTCTGAGCGCCCTTTACTGACACCTCCATCTCCTCCTCCCCGGTCTGGCTCTCACCCGCTGAGGAATCAGACGAGGAGGTGGCAGCTAAGCAACCACCAGATCGCTGCCTCCGAGGAAGGGGAGAGGGACCAGGAACTGGGGGACAAGATCCCTGCACCACTCCCCCGGAAGGGAGAGACTCAGAAGGCATCACGGACCCAACCTTACTTTTAGAAGCTTGAAGTATACTATCAGGAGCCCGGGCTACATTCGTAGACCAAACCCCCTTCTCTTTCTGGGGCACCTTAGGTTCCTTCTGAGACCGGGGTTCCTCCTGCCCCCCTGCCCAGACACGTTACTCTGCCCCTCCCCTCCAGATCTCCGCCCAGCTGGAGGTGGAGCAGCATTACCACCCGATCTACAGCCCGCTGCTGCTTCTCCCCTGTACGCCCTGGGGCATCTACTAAATGGATGCCCCATTTGACCACAGAGGTTGCAGCAGATCAGGCCACAAGACTCCCCTGAGTGCCCAAATTTGTTGCACTTGATGCACCGCACCACCGTGCAGTCTGCACTCAAGTGGGTTGGGCACCCACATCTAAAACAACGACGTGGTTGGCCTGGATAGAACACCAGGATCCTATCCCTTCCCAGGAAAGCACTACCCGGGACATGTGCAACCGTGTTGCCGGCCCTTTTTAACTTAATCCTAGTGTTCCATGCACCAGTCCACCACCCCTCGTTCATCCAGGCATTTATTTAGAGGACACTGCAATTGGCCATGTCTTCCTAACCAAGTTGCAATGTCCTCTGGGGGCAGACTCTCATTTCTAACTAAGATTGTTATGTTCTTGATGTCTTCTTGTCTACTCAAAGGAATTATACGGAACCCTTTCCACGGATCCGTCCCCCTGATTAGACCAAATGAAGTAATAAAAAGCTCCATGATTACCACATTCATAAAGCTTATGTCAAAATCAGGGGAACCCGATGGGTGGATTACTGCAAAAATTTCCCCAACCTTGATCCCCAATGATAGGATCATGTCCACAACCTGACCCCTTGTAGGGCATTGGCCACTCCCCCCCCCCCACCTTAGCTGTACAACGTTCCTACGTTTGCGTTCAGGACCACCCGTCCCCCTAGACCATGAATTTACCCCGGAGGACTGATCAGCCGGGGGCACCCGAAAATTACCAACCCCCGAACTGATGGTACAGGTGGTCCAGCGAAACATTTGACCCTGCCACATTTGCGTAGGAACGTCTTTCCCCTAAGGCTGTTAGCAGCCTCACTTCCGGTGTACCCCTCAAAACAGGTTCAGGAAGAGGAGCCTCTATTGCTGGGACAGGTGGAGCAACCAGGGGCAACACAGCAACCCTCTCAGCTTGGGGACACCTACTCTCCTCCCCCCCCCCCCCACTAGACTGTTCCATTGGAGGGGCCTCCTCCTCTGAACTATAGAAGAGGGTGTTCTAATTCTCCTGCCAGGCCACCTCTGTATAGGTCCCACAGGAATCCACTGGCACCTGTCCCTGCTCCCGTTGGGACCCTTCTAAACCTCGAATATAATCCATAGCAGGGCTGTCATCTCCTAGCTCCCCCATAGAACAATCTCCCCAAGCAGAAACCTGACCTGGTTCCAGACCATTAGATATTTCCATATCAGTCCCGCCGGCATTCTCCTGACAAGATGGAGTACCGGAAGTCCCAGGTGTCACTGACCGAAGGGGCCTCTCGCGGTCAACCTCCACTTCCGCTATCTTCACTCCCGGCCTCGAACCATCCCCGCCAGGAACAGATCCGCCTACCGGAAGTGCGTCACCCACTTTCATTGCACTCCTATTGGCTCCCCCGCCCAACAGTACCGCCTTCCCTCCTGCGGGAAGACGGCATTCTATTGTCGGCGGCCGCCATTACCAAGTCACCCGCTCTTTGCTGCTAGCCTTCACTGCACCACCAACCACAGTGCCGGCCAAGCTGTCTTTGCTCTTCTCACTCCCTCCACACGTTTTAACCCCCTTCCCCTTACCCTGGGTCCGGCTTGCAGCAGCGGCAGCCGACAACTCAGCTGACGGCGTGCCTTGCTTGCAATCACTGGCCGGGATCATTGGGGACTGTTTTGGTAAGTCCGGTTTTTCTTTATCTTCTACCAGTCTTGCTAGCTGTACCACAGGAATCTTCTCACATTTTTCCTTAAAGTCTTTCTTCTCCTTGCTATCCTTCTGATATTGTCTCCCTCCTGCATCACCGGGACCCAAACCGCCACCTGGGGTCACAGCCACACACACAGGCTGGCTCCCCTTAGGCTTACCTGGCCCCTCCACAGTACCATCGGGAACAGCATTCTTTGCCTTGGGGTTTCTTCTCCCATCACCGCTCTCCTCCACACTCCCATTTACCGGGGATGTCTCTTTCCTGGCCAGGGTTGCAGCTACAGCTGGAGCCTCCACCAATATTGGGGTTACCGGCCTCTTTTCCTCCACTTCTGCTTCTCCATGGGTGTCCTCCATAGAGGGACCCTCCATCTCTCCTTCTGGCGCTTTAGTTGGGGTTAAACGCTGCTTGCGGCGTCTTACTGCTTGAGAGCCCTCATCACACGCCACTTTCATAACTTTTTCTATACTCAACAGAAAGTCCTTTTCACTTGAGGCACTTTCAATTAGATTTGATAAAAGCTCACCAAGCATATTACACTGCTTTTTCAGTCCATCTATGGCAGGTTTAAATTCTGATCTCTTCCTGATACCTGATCTGTCGCGTCTATTCCTCAGCTCGGCCAAAACTTTCATTTTTTCGCAGTAACAGCGAGAAGCCTTTACTATTAAGCTCTTGGCTTTCCTTTTCCTCTCCGCAGATTTCTCCATGTCTTCACCTGGCTGTCTCAGAGACCAGTCAACAAAGTCAAGCTGGTTTTCTAAGTACAGCCTCTCCTCCTTAACGAACTCCTGGAGTTTTAGGGCACCACGCCTTTCCTCAGGCTGAGAAACAGGCACCTGGCCTGGGCTGACTGAAGCCATCAGCTCCCTCTCCTCCTCCATCACTCTGGAAGCTCTCACAGGTCAGAGCACGCAGCCAGCACACACAATCTCCTAACACTGACTGAAAGCTTTATTACAGAAGAGCAATATAGCTAGCTATATAGATGGATATAATGGTGTATAGTGTGGTCAGGGCACGCAGGCAACACGCACAATCTCCTACAACTGACTGCAAGCTCTATTACAGAAGAGCAATATAGCTAGCTATATAGGTGGATATAATGGTGTATAGTGCGGTCAGGGCACACAGACAACACGCACAATCTCCTACAACTGACTGCAAGCTTTATTACAGAAGAGCAATATAGCTAGCTATATAGGTGGATATAATGGTGTATAGTGTGGTCAGGGCACGTAGACAACACGCACAATCTCCTACAACTGACTGCAAGCTCTATTACAGAAGAGCAATATAGCTAGCTATATAGGTGGATATAATGGTGTATAGTGCGGTCAGGGCACGCAGTCAACACGCACAATCTCCTACAACTGACTGCAAGCTCTATTACAGAAGAGCAATATAGCTATCTATATAGGTGGATATAATGGTGTATAGTGCGGTCAGGGCACGCAGACAACACGCACAATCTCCTACAACTGACTGCAAGCTATATTACAGAAGAGCAATATAGCTAGCTATATAGGTGGATATAATGGTGTATACTGCGGTCAGGGCACGCAGACAACACGCACAATCTCCTACAACTGACTGCAAGCTCTATTACAGAAGAGCAATATAGCTAGCTATATAGGTGGATATAATGGTGTATACTGCGGTCAGGGCACGCAGACAACACGCACAATCTCCTACAACTGACTGCAAGCTCTATTACAGAAGAGCAATATAGCTAACTATATAGGTGGATATTTTTTTTTTTTTTAATAGTTTTCTGCTACCAAACATACAAGAAAATCAAAACTTTACAAAAACAACATCAGTTAATATTCACATTACACTTATAACAAAATCATATCACTTGAAACCACAACATCTGTGGAACTACATAACTATACTTTACATATCTTGAACACACTCATCCCCAGAGGAGAAATCTATAAGTTTAGTCTCTCCCCTACTGCTAGGCCCTGGTGAGGACCTAGATTCTACCTCAGGTAGTGGGACCTTTTTCTTCTTTTTTTACTATGCTTCTTTTTAACCGTTACCCAGGTTACTTCACCTTCCTCATCCGATACCTCTTTAGGACGCTTTTGAGCGCCCTTTACTGACACCTCCATCTCCTCCTCCCCGGTCTGGCCCTCACACGCTGAGGAATCAGACGAGGAGATGGCAACTAAGTGACCACCAGGTCGATGCCACCGAGGAAGAGGAGGGGGATCAGAAACTGGGGGACAAGATCCCTGCGCCACACCCCCAGAAGGGAGAGACATGGGAGGCACCACAGACCAAATCTCACTTGTAGAAGCCTGAACTATACTATCAGGAGCCTGGGCTACATTACCCGACCGAAACCCCTTTCTCTTTTTGTGGCACCTTACGTACCTTTTGAGCCTAGGGTTCCTCCTGCCCCCCTGGCCCAAAAACGTCACCCTGCCCCTCCCTTCCAGATCTCTGCCCTGTTGGGGGCGGAGCAGCATTACCACCTGATCTACTGCCCGCTGCTGCCTCTCCCCTGTACGCCCTGGGGCATCTACTAAATGGATGCCCCATTTGACCACAGAGATTGCAGCAGATAAGACCACAAGTCTCCCCTGAGTGCCCAAATTTATTGCACTTGCTACACCGCACCACCGTGCAGTCTGCGCTCAAGTGGGTTGGGCACCCACACATAAAACAACGAAGGGGCTGGCCTGGATAGAACACCAGTATCTTATCCCTTCCCAGGAAGGCACTACCCGGAACATGTGCAACTGTATTGCCAGCCCTTTTTAACTTGATCCTGGTGCTCCATGCCCCAGTCCACACCCCGCGTTCGTCCAAACATTTATTTAGGGGACACTGCAATTGGCCATGTCTCCCCAACCAAGTTGCAATGTCCTCTGGGGGGCAGACTCTCATTTCTGACTAAAACTGTTACATTTTTGATATCCTCCTGCCTACTCAAGGGAATCATGCGGAACCCCTTCCACGGATCGGTCCCCCTGATCAAGCCAAACGAAGTAATGAAAAGTTCCATGATTACCACATTCGTGAGGCTTATGTCAAAATCAGGGGAACCTGATGGGTGGATCACTGCAAAAATTTCCCCCACCTTGATCCCCAATGATAGGATCATATCCACAACCTGGCCCCTTGTAGGGCATTGGCCACTCCCCTCCCACCTTAACTGTACAACATTCCTGCGCTGATCAGCCGGGGGCACCTGGAAGTTACCAGCCCCAAACTGATGGTACAGGTGGTCCAGCGCAACACTTGACCCTACCACATTAGCATAGGAACGTCTTTCTCCTAAGGCTGTTAACAGCCTCACTTCTGGTGTACCCCTCAGAATAGACTCAGGGAGAGGAGCCTCCGTTACAGGAACAGGGGGAGCAACCGGGGGCAGAACAGCAACCCCCTCAGCCTGGGGACACCTACTCACCTCTCCACCCTTACTAGACTGTTCCATTGGAGGAGCCTCCTCCTCTGAACTATAGAAGAGGGTGTTACATTTCTCTTGCCAAGCTACTTCTGCATAGGCCCCACAGGAATCTACTGGGACCTGTCCCTGTTCCTGTTGGGACCCCTCCAAACCCCTGATATAATCCATAGCAGGGCTGTCATCAACTAGCTTCCCCATGGGACAATCCCCCCAGGCGGAAACCTGACCCGGCTCTAAACCATTGGATATCTCCATATTATTATCAGTCCCGCCGGCATTCTCTTGACAAGATGGAGTACCGGAAGTCCCAGGCGTTACTGATCGGAAATGCCCCCCGCGGTCCACCTCCACTTCCGCAATCTTCACCTCCGGCCTCGAACCATCCCCACCAGGAACAGACCCGCCTACCGGAGGCACGTCACCCGCACTCGTTACATTCCTATTGGTCCCCCGCCCAATAGCACCGCCCTCCCTCCCGTGGGAAGACGGCGCTCCACTGTCAGCGGCCGGTATTACCAAGTCACCCGGAGTTTTGCCGCTAGCCTTCACTGTATCTTCAACCACAGTGACGGCCAAGCTGTCCTTACTCTTCCCACTCCCTCCACATCCTTTGACCCCCTTCCCCTTACCCTGGGTCCGGCTTGCAGCAGCGGCAGCCGACAACTCAGCTGATGGCGTTCCCTGCATGCAATCACCGGCCGGGATCATGGGGGACCGTTTTGGTAAGTCCGGATCTTCTACCAGTCTTGCTAGCCATACCACAGGAACCCTCTCTCGTTTTTCTTTAAAGTCTTTCTTCACCTTGCTATCCTTCTGATGTTGTCTCCCTCCTGCATCACCGGGACCCAAACTGCCACCCGGGGTCACAGCCATACACACAGGCTGGTTCCCTTTAGGTTTACCTGGCCCCTCCGCAGTACCACCGGGAACATCATTCTTTGCCTTGGGGTTTCTTCTCCCATCTCCGTTCTCCTCCGCACTTCCTTTTACCGGGGATGTCTCACTCCTGGCCGGGGTTACAACCACAGCTTCATTCACGTCTGGGGCCTCTACCAATGTTGGGGTTACCAGCTCCTTTTCCTCTGCATTTGTCTCTCCATGGGTGTCCTCCATAGAGGGACCCTCCATCTCTCCTTCTGGCGTTGTGGCTGGGGTTAAACGCTGTTTACTACGTTTTACTGCTTGAGAACCTTCATCACACGCCACTCTCATGACCTTTTCTATGCCCAATAAAAAGTCTTTCTCGCTTGAAGCACTCTCAATTAGATTTGACAGAAGCTCACCAAGCATGTTACACTGCTTTTTCAGTCCATCTATGGCAGCTTTAAATTCTGGTCTCTTCCTGATACCTGATCTGTCGCGTCTATTCCTCAGCTCGGTCAAAACTTTCATTTTTTCACAGTAACAGCGAGAAGCCTTTACCATTAAGCTCTTGGCTTTTCTTTTCCTCTCCGCAGATTTCTCTACGTCCTCTCCTGGCTGTCTCAGAGACCAGTCAACCAAGTCAAGCTGGTTTTCTAAGTACAGCCTCTCCTCCTTAACGAACTCCTGGAGTTTTAGGGCACCACGCCTTTCCTCAGGCTGAGAAACAGGCCCCTGGCCTGGGCTGACTAAAGCCATCAGCTCCCTCTCCTCCTCCACCACTCTGGAAGCTCTCACAGATTAGAGCACGCAGCCAGCACACACAAGCTCCTACGCCTGACTGAAAGCTCTATTACAGAAGAGCAATATAGCTAGCTATATAGGTGGATATAATGGTGTATAGTGTGGTCAGGGCACGCAGACAACACGCACAATCTCCTACAACTGACTGAAAGCTCTATTACAGAAGAGCAATATAGCTAGCTATATAGGTGGATATAATGGTGTATACTGCGGTCAGGGCACGCAGACAACACCCACTGCAGAAGAGCAAGAACGCAAAATCGGCCGATAACGAACGGTGTATACTGTGTTGAAGGTACACAGAGAAAACCCACTCACTCCTACAGATGCCAACACACTACTCAAAGCCGCCGCGCTGGCGGTCTTATATAGTGTGGGGCGTATACTACACAGCCTGAGCTATGATTGGCCACAGGCATCCTGCCTGTGGCCAATCATGGCTCTCCTCGCTGCTGGCGCTGTGATTGGCCAATCATGCAGGGTCACAGTGCATGCTTGGCCAATCATGAGCCAGCAATGCACTGCGATTGCGGAGTGCATTGTGGGCCGTGAGCGCCACACGAATTTGGCGCGAACGGCCCATAACGTTCGGTATTCGCCGATCGTGCGAACAGCTGATGTTCCAGTCGAACGTATGTTCGAGTCGAACACAAAGCTCATCCCTATTTGGAAGCCTCTTGCCTGTATAGTACAGTTTGGCCTTCCAGTGGGTGTAGTCTTTCAGTTATCTTTCCCAACAGTTTGTCTGCAACTCCAATAATTTCTTTGCATTTTACCTGTATTTTACCAGATTTCGATCCATAGACTGACCATTTCATCCAAATAAGATACTTTTTGTTAGGAAAGTTATTACATACAGTATATAGGATGAAATATGAGAGACTATGGGATTGATTTAATAAAACTGGAGAGTGCAAATTCTGGTGAAGCTCTGCATAGAAAACAATAAGCTTCCAGGTTTCTTTTCTTAATTGAACAAGCTGAAGTTAATTCAACTTTCATTTTCAACAAGTTTTCTACAAACAAAATTCTAACTGAATAATTTTTGTTCAGGAAAAACTGTACATATTGTATTCAAATCTGTTTAAGACGCTTGGGATTCCATTAATATAGCAGTTCTGGACAAAATTTTAAGGGCTGATTTACTAAACCTGGAGAGTGCAAAATTTAGTGCAGCCCTTTATAGAAACCAACCAGCTTCCCGAAGCTGAAGTTAAGGCTAATTGGCTACCAGCAGGGGCATTGGTAGGTCTACAAAAGATTGGGGGCTAGAGCCCATAGCAGCGTAGTAAAGAAAGTCATATACTTGGGCAAGCATACATACAAATGTCTATACAGCAATGTACGTTATACCTAACGATGCCACTGGCTACCAGGCACCAGATTTTGAACTCTCCTTTAGTGTATCCACTTCTATGTATATATATATTTTCCACCCTTGTTGTGGCTATTTTAAGGGGCTCTCAATCTCCTTGTTGAATTTCTTATTTTATATTATGAGCATGCAACATAAGGTGCCGGAAAACACAAATCTGTCAGGTGATTAGGAAGAGAATCAGGAATTATGTTTGAGGTGTGTGTGTGTGGGGGGGGGGGATCTTGCTTTTGGAGTATAGTTCTACTGTGGATAATTGTTCTTTTCAGCACCGTGTTGCAATAATTTCCCTTTGGGATTATTAACAAAGTATTTTGAAACTTCTGGTGCTGTAGGAGTTAATAGCTTTGACTCTAACATTGAACTACCTAAAAAACGGAAGAAGGCCATAACAAGAACCAGTCGTTTTCTGTCCTCTCCTCCTTGAAAAAAGCCCTGTTTTAACAGAATATAACACTTTTTATAAATGGGATAGAATATTCTGTCACTCCTCCAACTGATCTGATTGTACACCATGGTGCTCATCCCCGGCATGAGAAAATTATGTAGGAATGATGTTAGTTACATGAAAAGTGGCCACCCAAGGGGTTGCGATGAGTCTGAGAAGCAACTGAGAAGATGGTGACGCTGGTAGATGGTGGCAAGGGACAACTTTGGTTTGTCATTGTTCATATGTGTCTGTAAATAGTAAAATAAATAGAGCAGTTTTAAATAATAGTTTTTTTTTGTATTGTGGGGTGGTCATTGGATGCTAAGACTTTACAAATCCTTTAAAGGATAACTGCAAGACTGCTTACAACAAAAAAATATATTCAGTGGAACCTCGCATTTTGAGTAACGCTATTTACGAGCGTTTCACAATACGAGCTATTTTCTTTGAAAAATTCTGAGTCGCTTTGCGAGCATTGTCTCGCAAGATGAGCAGCATTCAAGCCTCTGGGGTGTGCAATACCGCATTTGGCCAGAGGTGCAGGGGCACTCAGAGACACATGGGAACACTCGGAGACACTCAGAAACACTCCGTTCCTGAGTGTCTTTGAACATTTCCAAGTGGTCTCCAAGTGGTCTCCAAATGTCTCCGGTGCCCCCGCACCTCTGGCCACAAGCGGTACTGCATAGACAAGCAGTGGCTGTGGAACGGATTATCTGAGTTTCCATTATTTCCTATGGCGAAACTCGCTTTGATATATGAGTGCTTTGGATTACAAGCATTCTTTTGGAATTATGCTCGTAAATCCCAGGTATTACTGTATGCTTTCTACTTGCTTCTCTCCTATCTTAAGGCCTGTACACACGATCAGAAAATCATACGAAAAATATGGCTTTCTAAGCGATCATAGGAGAATCTGATCGTTAGTACAGAGCTTTTGGGAGTCGATCACAACAGTCCATCCAATATTATCCGATCAAACAAATGCGAAAATGTTTTTCATACGATTAATAAGAACACATTAGACCACTTCCGAATTTTTATTATTTCGTACGAGAGTTTTTGTAATGTTAGTAAACTCTTCATTTTCAATATGAGATTTACATGCAAGAAAAATGGACGATCATTCATCCAAAAATCTCATTGTGTGTACCAGGGCCTTAGGGTCCTTTCACACGGGGCGGATCAGTTCTGATCCGCCCCGTGGATGTCCGTTTGCTCAGCGGGGATCACTCCGCCGATCCCCGCTGAGCAGGGAGATGACAGCTCCGTCTCTGCACACTGCGCAGGGACGGACCTGTCACAGCGCCGCTCTCCCCTATGGGAGATCGGATGACGACGGACCGCAGTGCCCGTCGTCATCCGATCCGATCCACAGACGGATGGAAAAATAGCTTTTTCCTCCGTCACACTTTTTCGGATCGGAGCGGGTCGGATGTCAGCGGACATGTCACCGCTGACATCCGACGCTCCATAGAGCTCTATGGAGCACCCGTTCAGGTCCGCCTGAAAAACTGACAGGCGGGCCTGAACGGATCGTCAGTGTGAAAGGGGCCTTAGAGTAAAAAAATAATCACCTGCTAGAAGCCACTACATGCAAGTGCTGAAGACATCCCATTAATTGACCTGTATGTTATTGAAAGAGAGATGGGAATCAGTTCTAGCTTATGGGGTTGCGGGATGCATAAATTAAGTTAAAGAGGTGCTGCACAATTGCCATGCCTTGCTGACCCTCTCCTCTCTCACTGCAAGTCTACCAGAAAATGTTTGTCTGATTTAAAGCAACAGACTGTTGTCTCACACATAATGTGGAATCTTGTGAACAGCTTACTTTAATTTATAGCGAGTATTTTTATTTATGTTTTGCACAGAAATGCAATGTAGTTTGGCAATGTGCTCTACCGATTAATGGGAAGTGTGAATTTTAATAATAGATCCACTCTAAATTTAGGTGGCACCAGGTGCTGATACAACTGATAAGTTATTTTTGCATGATCTGGTCTTGTGCGTGTGCCCTTATTTTGATGCCTGCGTTAATTCAAAACAAACCAATATCTTTTCAAGCCGCTGTATCCCAGATCTCCCAAAGGTCTATAATTTTGGCTTAACATGCATTAAAATAACTCAGCATGTCTCTTAACGCCTTGACTATCAAGATAACCACAACAGAGGCGGCCTCCTGGCTCTCATCTCACTGATGGCTATTGTTCTCCCTCGCACACTGGCCATACTCCATTTCAAATTGTAAAAGAGTATCTGACGTGACTAGAACTTGAAATGGAAATGCCATGTGCTTGAAATTACCGTTAGCTAAATTGACTTGCCACTGTCTTTTATAAAAGTTTATATGTTTTTCCATCACATATATCTGAGGCATTCCAAATATCAGCTGGCATTTTCTTTTGACCATAATAATCATGCATATTATATTCATTTGTATCAAGGTTTAGCAGCTGTTGTGTGTTAGTGTACGCATGATCTTATAGGATTCAGATAAAGTTTTCTTTTGTTCGCTTAACCCTTTTGTTGCAAAAGTATATCGGTAATGAACCTATATATGTCCTTTAAACATAACATCATTTAACAAATAATATTTTGTAAAAAAAAAAAAAAAAATCTTAATATTAGAGTTTAATTAAGTTTTAAAGTGTGCTTCAAAAATACATGTAGTGAAGTTTAAAGTGACCCTGCCCTTGCTATAAAAACCTCTGCACTTCCCAGCTGTACTTTGTTTTTTTCCTCTAACTTCAGCTTGTTCAATTAAGCTTTGGCAATAAAACCTAGAAACGGTTTGGTTTCTATGTAGAGCTGCATCAGATTTTGCACTCTCCATCTTTAGTAAATAGCCCCCATGGTGTCAGAAAGAGAGCCTTTAGCACTGCGTAAGATCTTTTTTTTGGAGTTACACAACTTTTTCTCCTCTCCAGTGGTCAAATGGCGCATATTTGCCGTGATTATATTCATTTGTATATGATATGATCTTTTTGGTAAGAAATTGGTGGACGGAGCTTGGGTCTCTATTTCTACAGCTTCTATAAAGATCAGACGAAGTCGGACAAAGTGTTATATGTAGTTTGTACTCTAGAGGACTCAACTAATATATGAAGTGATAGCTCTTCTTTAAAGTATAACTAATAGCTTTTTTTTTCATATTTTGCATAGGGTCTAGAGGAAATAACACGACTGTTAGGTTTTTATCCTCTTTACGAAGTGACGAAACACGTTGAGAAGAAACGACAGTGTGGGCAGAAGCTGGAGTCAAGGAGTCCCAGTATACACAGAGCGGGCTGGTTGTTTATTCCTGTGTACACTTCGCTTTAAGTTTGTTGGGGGCTGGACCAGATTTTTTGTCCTGATTCCTACTTTTAATAATATGTCACTTGTGAATTTTTACTCGTTGTTTTGATAAATTATTACACTATATGAGAAGTTTCTTTCTGTGGGCGAATCATCCTCCTTTGAAATCTGACCAGCCATTCCCATAGGCAGAGAAGGATTCCTTGGGGGGCAGCTTGAGTCTATTAAAGCGAAGTTCCACCCAAAAATGGCTTTAAAGGGAAGGTGACCCCCTGACATGCCACATTTGGCATGTCATTTTTTTTTAGGGGGGGGGGGAGCGGATACCCTCTTTTTTGAGGGTTCCAGCTCCCACTTCCTCCCGGCGCACAACGACACCGGAAGGGAGATCACCTCTCCCCCCTCCCTCTCAGCAATAAGCTGGGTCACGTCACAGGTCCCAGATTATTGCCCAGCCAGTCATGGTGCGCAGCGTTGTTTGTGCATGCACAGTGCATGTCCGGCTGTGAAGTCACAGCCGGACACCCACAGTGACAATGCCAGCATCAAAGAGAGGAGGGAAGATGAGCGGGGCTTTGTTCCCCAGCATCGCTGGACCCTAGGACAGGTACATGTCCAATTATTAAAAGTCAGAAGCTGCAGTATTTGTAGCTGCTGACTTTTAATTATTTTTTCTTAAGCGGAACTCCGCTTTAAGTTCAATGTTCAGCCTATTGGGGATTCAGTCTATTGAGGAGGGTAGACACTGCAGTCTTGAGTCCCGAGCAGCCATCCACGCTGACAGAAGAATATTATTTATGAGACAGTTTGAGCTTGTGTGCCTTTTCATGAGAAAGAAAGGTATTTTAGTCTGCTGATCTTTGTGATGAAAAAGATCTTGTTGCAAAATGCATGATACAGTGTCTTGCAAAAGTATTCACCCCCTTGGCATTTTTCGTGTTTTATTGTCTTACAACCTGGAATTAACATGGATTGTTTGAGGATTTGCATCATTTCATTTACAGAACATGCCCACAACTATGAAGTTTTTTTTTTTTTGTGAATAATACAACAAATAGGACAAAATAACAGAAAAAGTCAATGTGCATAACTATTCACCCCCTAAAGTCAATACTTTTTAGAGCCACCTTTTGCAGCTATCACAGCTCCAAGTCGCTTTGGATAAATCTCTATGAGCTTGCCACATCTTACCACTGGGATTTTTGCAAATTCCTCTTTTCAAAACTGCTCCAGCTCCTTCAAGTTGGATGGTTTGCGCTTATGAGCAGCAATCTTTAAGTCTGGCCACAGATTTTCTATTGGATTGAGGTCTGGGCTTTGACTAGGCCATTCCAATACATTTACATGTTTCCCCTTAAACCACTCAAGTGTTGCTTTGGCAGTGTGTTTGGGGTCATTGTCCTGCTGGAAGGTGAACTTCTGCCTTAGCCTCAAATCACACACAGGTTCTGCTCAAGAATATTAGCACCATCCATCTTTCCCTCAACTCTGACCAGTTTCCCAGTCCCGACTGCTGAAAATCATCCCCACAGCCTAATGCTGCCACCACCATGTTTCACTGTGTGGGGATGGTGTTCTTTGGGTGATGTGATGTGTTGGGTTTGCGCCAGACATAGCATTTTCTTTGATGGCCAAAAAGTAAAATTTTAGTCTCATCAGACCAGAGCACTTTCCTCCATACATTTTGGGAGTCTCCCACATGCCTTTTCGCAAACTCAAAATGTGCCATTTTGTTTTTTGCAGAAAGTAATAGCTTTCTTCTGGTCTCTCTGCCATAAAGCCCAACTCTATGGAGCATACGGCTTATGTACAGTCCTATGTACAGATACTCCAGTCTCTGCTGTGGAACTCTGCAGTCACTGGCCAATCCCCAGACCATGTCCTATTGATGACAAAACTTGTAGGGTGGAGCCTCTGCTGGTGATGCCATCACGTTTGTTCCTTCCGAGACGGTAGATGGGCGCATGAAATTAGTTAGTGTAGAGAGGCTGACGGAGATACCGCAACTCTGGCAAGCTGATTTAGTATAGTTTTTGCTGATAGATGACAGTTCTCTTGTAAGTGCAAACTTATTCTTTTATTAAATCCATATTTTATCGACATACTACACCATGGAAGTTTTTTCCTTTTATGTTTTTGAGTATCAGTAGCAACAGCAGGAGCTCTGGATATTTCCAAAGAGTTTAAGGGAGACCTTTACTTCCCTATGCTGGGTGAGACTGCTGTGGCGGTCATCGCTTTTTGGTAAGCAGGTTATTTAAATACTTAGGGTGGCGATCTGCATGCACTTTATTTTCTTGTTTGAAGGATTTGTCACGATTTTATTCTTGCAACTTACATTTGCCTATTTGGATGGATACTGCTACATAGGAATCTATGGACTTTATCTGTGATGTGACTTTGCTTTAGTTTTCTTTTTTCACTTTTTTCTTTTCACTTTGGTATTTCTTATATATATATATTTCATGTTTATATATGTATCCAAATGTTTGTTTATGAACCAATTTAGTGCTGCATCCTTTTTAACATATACAGTTTTATGTATATACTTTTCTAATTTGACTTCACCAACTTAGACTATTGTGTTCTGATCCATCACATATAATTTAGATAAAAAATAAATAAAGGCTGTAATGTAACAAAATAGGCAAATAGCCAAGGGGGGTGAATACTTTTGCAAGGCACTGTATTTGTTCACAGAAGGGAGCAATGAAAGATTGAAGTGGACACTGTTTCTGTTCACATCTGTTTATGAAACATTTTTATTTGAATGGATTTTTATGTAAGACACCAAAATGACACCATTGTCATTTTATCTTTAGAGTTGTCTAGAGAAGAAATGGTGGTAGTGGGGGAATTTTCCAGCGGGGACGCTAGTACTTGTGACCCTGGTGACAACCAGGGATTTCCTTCAGTTTGGAGTGATTTCCTCTCAATCCCAGTTGTGGCTACAACAAAATGGCACAAAAAAGCTGACAGGGGTTATAACATCCAAAATAAACAAGTTGGCTTGAGTTTCACTTTAATATTACCTTTAACAGTAGTATTAAAGAAGGAAAGGCAGCATAAAAGCCTAGCATTAACATTTTCAGAAAAAAAGTTCAGTAATGGCAGGGTTTATGTTTTCATGACAGGTTTTCATTAGACTAAAGTTGTCCATAGACAGTATTGATTTCACAAGCAACTCAGGTGACAATCTAATGTATATGAACTTACTAATAGAAACCACCTGGCTGAAAACAATGTTTTTCTCTATTGTTATTACCATTGTAAAAAGACATCAAGGGTGTATGCATCTTGCTTGTTCCTTAGCTCTCTATATGCAAAATGTAAAACATTGTAATGTATAGGTACCAAGCCCAGATTAAAATGGGGTTGTGCCTTCACATCCAACCACTTTGTAGTGTGTATGGACAGTTAAAGTGGAAGTAAAGTCTCATGTATGATTTTTGCCTAAGCCTATAGCAAGGCTTGCATATAGGTATAATAAATTTCTCCTAAACGTGCACCGTTGGCGGCTGTTCTTTTTTTATTGTTTTGGGGCGGCAAACAACAGAACCCCCCCAAACCCCCCCAGTAGCAACTCAACACCCCCCCCCCTGCCTGCCCCCACTGTCCACTGGTCCACCAGCACTTTTCCCATTTAGGTGGCAAGCATCAGTGGGCATCGAAGGAGCAGCGTCGGGGATCGGCATCTGAGGAGCGGGGACCGGGGATCCAGGCATCGGGCAGCGGCTCTTCTCCTCCTCACTTCCGTTGTGCATCTTTTTCCCTCCTCCTAGGCATCCAAAAGGATAGCTTGTCCTTTTAGCCAATCGGTTGATAGGTTTCAGACCCGCTTCCTGGGTGCAGGATCAGTGTTGCAACAACGAATATATATTCGCTGTTGCAAAATATGTAGGTTGGGCTACGGACGCATCCTCTGCAACCCAAGCCCACCCTATTTTGAAGCCTATTAGAGCCTCTGACTCTAATCAGGTGCTTAAAAAAAATCCCTGGCCGCTGTAATTCATGCACCTGGTGCCTTGAAAGGGGCCAGATGCATGAATAGGGGACAGCCATGTCAGCCAAGGATAGATTCATGCTATGCTATGCATAAATCAATCCATTGCATATAGGGGGGTGGCTTGGAGAGAGGAGCGGCCCTAATGGATGGGCTTGCACTCTGAAAAAATGGCATACAGTGCTGTTCCTTCAGAGCCCTGTGCTGAGAACAGTGGCTGTCGTGTGCATGTGCGAGAGTGTAGTCATCGTGATTTGACCAATTAAAAGACAGAAGCCCCCCAACCCAGAAGGAAGACCAGGTGAAGATGGAAGCCCTGTGAGCGGTGACTGCACGCTACTGGAGGGCTTAGTTTCAAGGTAAGTTTCACATAATATGCTAGTATGTGATGCATACTAGCACATTATAACTTTGACTTGTAGGTTTAAAAAATAAATAAATAAAACAGCGGTTTACTACCACTTTAAAGTGTTCATGTAGCCCAAACTTTTTTTTTTTATAGAGTACTTAAAAGATGTCTCCAATGGAAGATTTTTCTTTGGCTTTTGTTCTGGTAACAATTGCACAATATTGGATTGATCAGTGGAGGCCCATCCATTAGGGATGCACGGGCTCCGCCCCCCCATCCATGCATCCAGCCCCCTGAACTACATACATGGCGCTAGACCATGGTTTCCAATGGGAGGGTGTGATTAGAGCCAGAGGCTCTAATAGGTTTCAAAAAAGGGTGGGCTTGGGACGCAGAACACTGCGATCCGAGCCCACCCATTTGTGTGACAATAGCGAATGAATATTTGCTATTATCACACTGATTCTCCTCCTGGCCAATCAGAAAGTGGGTCGTGAGACAAGTTTCCCGATTAGCATAAAAGAGAAGCCATTCTAATGGCCTATGAGGAGGAAGAAGGAGGAGACGCATGGGACTGACAGGGCCGGGACACGGAGGGGGTGGCCGCCACCGCCACCTGTCAGTAGGGTGAGTGAGCTGGTGACGCTGGAAGGGGGCCTGGGGATTAGTATGGAGTGCGATGTGGGGGGATGTCCATGGTCAGGTACGTCTGCCGTCCCCTAACACCCCCCAACAGATGGAGCACCAGCCACCACTGGGGTTGACCATTACTTTCTGACATAGTTATATCCAATCACTAGTGAAAATTACAGAAGCAGAATCACCCCAGAAAGGAAGCTGCAATGAAAAGTTGATTCTGTCAGAGTTCTTCTGGTGTTCCCCTTCTACTCTACTTTCTTCATTCTCTCCATCCTTACGCTTACAGCCACACCACTCAATGCTAGGTATTTAGAGCCCTTCACCCTCTGGCCCTCCATTGTTTTAAATAAACCTTCAAGCAACTATTTTGTGGCATATTTCTCCAAACTAAATCACAAGCTCACTGGTGGGCTTATGTCACTACTTGGGGCAAAAGGGGCATCTTGCCCCTTTTGCCCCATGATATTGTGTTCGATTATCATATACACTTATCAGCCATAACATTATGACCACCCACCATAACATTATGACCACCCACCTAATATTGAGTAGGTCCCCCATTTGTCGTAAAAACAGCCCTAACTCCTCCAGCCATGGACTTTAGTAGAAAAGACTTTGCACTGCCTCTGCCAGCTTGCCTTTTTCCCACAGTAAATCCTCATGATGTTAAAGAAAACATGATTCATCGACCCATGCTATCACAAGTGATTTTGTTCATTCTTTGTGATAGCAATATAGTTCAATAAAAAAATAAAATAAAGGTACAGTGGCAATTTTTTTAAAATAAAAAATACAATTAAAAAAATGTTAACGTGCACCCTCTTCATGACACATATGTAAACGGTGATCACACACATGTGAGGTATCATCATGAACTCCAGAGTGAGAGCAATAATTCTAGTACCAGATCTGTGTAACTCTAAACTGGTAAACTGTAAAGGCTTTTAAAACGTCTGCTATGGATAATTTTAAGTACTGTAGTTTGTTGCTATTTCACGGGCCTACACAATTTTAAAGCATGACATGTTAGGTATCTATTTATTCAGTGTAATATCATCTTTTATATTTTATCAAAAAATTGGGTATTATGTTATGTTTGTACAAGTGTATGTTTCCCTGAAATTTGCATTTGACAAATCACTGCGCAAATATCATGAGAAACTGCAACAGTAACCATTTTATTCTTCAGGGCTGCTCCTTAAAAAATACATAATGTTTAGGAATTGTGAGTGATTTTCTAGTAATTCCAGGATGGACTAGGCTAAAAGCTGGCAGAGGTTCTAACACTTCCTTATGGAAACCAAATAAAAAAATGTGATCATAAATACATTTTTGTGGAATATAGAAATTTTTAAATCAATGTTGATGTGTTGAAATTTTGAATGTTTTTATACTGTAGCTAATTTGAATTTTTACCCCAGTATGCAGTGGGCTATTTACCCTAAGGGTTTATATAGAACAGCCTATTCTACCAAATGATGCATTTTCTAAATTTCAATAATTTATTATAGATACAGTGCATCCGGAAAGTATTCACAGCATTTCACTTTTTCCACATTTTGTTAGCCTTATTCCAAAATGGATTAAATTCATTATTTTCCTCAACATTCTACAGACAATACACCATAATAACAATGTTTAAGAAGTTTGTTTGACATTTTTGCAAAATGTATTAAAAATAAAAAACACAAAAGATCACATGTACATGAATATTCAGAGCCTTTGCCATGACACTCAAAATTGAGCTCAGGTGCCTCCTATTTCTACTGATCATCATTGAGATGTTTCTACAACTTGATTGGAGTCCACCTGGGGTAAATTCAGTTGATTGGACATGCTTTGAAAAGGCACACACCTGTCTATATAAGGTCACACAGCTAAAAGTGCATGTCAGAGCACAAACCAAGCCAAGAAGTTCAAGGAATTGTCTGTAGACCTCCAAGACAGGATTTTATTGAGGCACAGATCTGAGGAAGGGTACAGAAAAATGTCTGCAGCATTGAAGGTCCCAGTGAGCACAGTGGCCTCCATCATCCATAAATGGAAGACATTTGGAACCACCGGGACTTTACCTAGACTGGGCTGCCCGGCCAAACTGAGTGATCGGAGGACAAGGGCTTTAGTCAGGGAAGTGACCTAGAATCCGATGGTCACTCTGACAGAGCTCCAGCGTTTCTCTGTGGAGAGAGGAGAACCTACCAGAAGAACAACCATCTCTGCAGCACTACACCAATCATATATGGTAGAGTGGCTAGACGGAAGCCACTCCTCAATAAAAGGCACATGACAGCCGCCTGGAGTTTTACAAAAGGCACCTGAAGAACTCTCTGACCAAAAACAAAATTCTCTGGTCTGATGAAACACAGATTGAACTCGTCATGTCTGGGGGAAACCAGGCACCGCTTATCACCTGGCCAATACCATCCCTAGTCCCTACAGTGAAGCATGGTGGTGGCAGCATTATTCTATGGGGATGTTTTTCAGCAGCAGGAGCTGTGAGACTAGTCAGGATCGAGGGGAACGATGAATGCAGCAATGTACAGAGTCATTGTGTGGCCCAGACTTGAACCTGATTGGACATCTCTGAAGAGATCTGAAAATGGCTGTGCACCGACGTTCCTAATCCATACGCTAGGGGGAGAACCTCTGGGGGAATCTAGGATGGAAAAGGACCTGGGGGTCCTAGTAGATGATAGGCTCATCAATGGCATGCAATGCCAAGCTACTGCTAACAAAGAAAACAGAATACTGGCATGCATTAAAAAAGGGATTAACTCCAGGGATAAAGTGATAATTCTCCCACACTACAAGACTCTGGTCCGACTGAACCTGGAGTATGCTGTCCAGTTCTAGGCATCAGTCCTCAGGAAGGTACAAAGTACAAAGAAGGGCAACAAAGCTAATAAAGGAGGACATTAGTTATGAAGAAAGGTCTAACATTTTCCAACAACATAATCCGATCGGAATTCCGATGGACAAAGTGCCACGCATACTCAGATTAAATTACGAAGTTATTGGCTACTAGCCTCTACGTAGTCCCATCGAATACAACGAATGTCACCGTGTTCTGAACGATCGGATTTTCCAACAACTTTATACAACTTTATACAACTTGTATACAACACAAGTTTCGGCCAAAATCCCTCGGAAAAAATCAGACGGATTTTGTGGTCGGAATGTCCAACCGTGTGTACAGGGCATTATTCTCTCTGGACGCTTGAGAGGGGATATGATTTCAATTTACAAATACCATACTGGTGACCCCACAATAGGGATAAAACATTTTTGGAAAAGGGAGTTTAACAAGACATGTGGCCACTCATTAAAATGAGAAGAAATGTGGTTTAACCTTAAACTACGCAGAGGGTTCTTTACTGTAAGAGCAGCGAGGATGTGGAATTCCTTTTCACAGGTGATGGTCTCAGCAGGTGGCATCGATAGTTTCAAAATACTATTAGATAAGCACCTGGATGGTCGCAACATACAGGGATATACAATGTAATACTGACATATAATCACACACATAGGTTCGACTTGATGGACTTGTGTCTTTTTTCAACCTCAGCTACTATGTAACTATGTAACCTGATGGAGCTTGAAAGGTCCTGCAAAGAAGAATGAGAGAAACTGCCGAAAAATAGGTGTGCCAAGCCTGTAGCATCATACTCAAAAAGCCTTGAGGCTGCAATTGGTGCCAAAAGTATTGAGCAAAGGTCATGAATACTTATGTACATGGGATTTTTTTCGTTTTGCATTTTTTCATAAATTTGCAAAGATTTCAAACAAATTTCTTTCACGTTGTCATTTTTGAGAAAAATCATTCATTTAATCATTTTTGGAATAATAATGGAATAATATACACGATCGGATTCTCCGACGGGAAATGTTAGATGTGAGCTTGTTGTCAGAAAGTCCGACCGTGTGTATGCTCCATCGAACATTTGCTGTCGGACTTTCCGCCAACAAATGTTTTATAGCAGGTTCTCAAATTTTCCGACAACAAAACTTTGTTGTCAAAATTTCTGATCTTGTGTACACAAGTCCGATGCACAAAGTTCACGCATGCTCGGAATCAAGCAGAAGGAGCCGCACTGGCTATTGAACTTCCTTTTTCTCGGCTCATCATACATCTTATACGTCACCACATTCCCACGTTCGTAATTGTTGACCAACAATTCTATGACCGTGTCTATGCAGGATAAGTTTGAGCCAACATTCTTCGAACAAAAATCCACGGTTTGGTTGGCAGAAAGTCTGATCGTATGTACGGGGCATAAGGCTGTATCATAACAAAATATGGGAATAGTGAAGCGATGTGAATACTTTCCGATGCACTGTATATTAGGCAACAAAGAAACCAGATTTAGCATAATTCTTTTTGTGCGGTATCACCTAAAGCCTTTACAGTGGATTATAGTGAATAGATTCTGGAAAATGTTGTAGACACCTCTATCTTGACAGCATTAAAAGGCATTCTCACTGTTAAGATTTTGTTTATCTGTATTCTTAAGGCTTTCTGCAAGAATAGGAAAGCAAGAACCAAAGATGAGGTCATATCAATACTATCAAGTAAAAAATAGTACAATAAATACAGAATCAAAGGTTAGGCCTACCTGAATTCTTATGTTAGGTTATTTTAGGTGCAGAGGGGATGACTGATGCTTGGTCTTATGTGTCTTGGTCTCTAGCACCTGCTTAACCGTTTATGTAGTAGTTTTATTCTCACTCTGGATTCTTATATGATCCTTTTAAAATTTTATTTTAAAGATAATGTAACAGGAGATGTTAGACTTCTTTGGGTGGCTTGGTAAAAAATAGGGATAGATAGAAAGCTAGGAATTCCACCAGGAAAATGATAACGTATATATACCTTTTCGGCAAATGTCCAACAATATTAAGAGTTCTCAATTTCTGTAAATATGTAAATTATACTAAAGATTCAGTACAAAAAAAAAACAGTCTTGCATACCCTATAAAACAATCCAGAAAAAAAACAGTAACAGAAATAGTTAAAGAAGATCTATGCCAACTCTGTGACATATGGTAAAAATTTATATATCACTTCATTTTACCTTCATCTTCACAGAACTGGGGCTCTAATAGATAAAGTATTGCAAAGAATGTGCTGGCAGACAATGCTTTGTAATGTACTCAACTGTGGCCCACTCTGTCATAACTATTTGGAGATATCATATGGAAACTCTTCTTATTGGATGGAAACATAAAGCCGCAATTTAGAAGCAACTTGATCAGCATTTATTTCACATTTCATGCAGATGCACAAGAAGAACTGGATCGTATGTTAGCCCAAAACAGCTCCAGATTTAGGAAAGATCTCTTGTTGCCTAGAATGACACACATTTAATCACACCGCAATGCATACATCGTGCTTTATATTGCTGTAGGGGTAGAAGGCATTTTTGGCTTACAGAAGTGAGCCAAGACCAGAACCCCCCACCAAATGTATACCATTATGCAGCAATCAAATACCAGCACATAAGACCACCAAATCATTTGCAGATTGGACCACATGCACTAACAGATGCATCCAACCACATTAGCCATAGTGACTGTTCAATACCCATTCTTATGCCTGGGCAATATATTCACAGTGCATAATTCTGCCATGATAATATGCTCATATACAGTATGATTATTTATAATTCAGAGAGTGCATACATTTGTAATAACAGTTGCAATTTTAGCTGGAATGCCTTGATATTTGGGTTTTGGTGGAACTAGTCAATTTGCCAGATTGCCAAATTTTACTTTAAAGAAGAACTAAATTTACTCTTTTCAAAAATTTGAAGGCACAGTCTATTTTCAAATGGTTTTCTTTAAATTCTACATTGTAGCAAGGGAAACAATTTCTATCAGACTTTTATTTCCAAGGACATAGGTTGGCCGCCCTTTCACAATGGGGTATTGGCAATAGACTTTTGTGGCTGACCATTGTTTGCCACAAATCACTGCATACTTGTGTGGTACAGTTGTGTGCACCAAAGCACCACTTATTTATCTCTCCACTATTGCCAATAAATTTACGAAATCCCCTTTATTAAAAAAACAAAGTTAAACAGGATAAAAGAGGGAGACAGAGCTTCTGCACGATGAGATAGCAGGTTGTCCCTGCCCTGTTGTAGCAAATGCAGACAAGGACAGCAATGCAATCCAGGTAGTACCTTTAAAAAAAGTCAGATCTGGTACGAATTTAACCACTTGCCGACCAGACAGAATGGCACAGGCAGGCAAATGGTCGTACATGTACGTCCCTTTAAATTTGCCGCCCTGCCATCGGGAGCGCGCCGCTGGTGGCGCGCTCCCGCGCTGGTCGGGACCCCCGTGAGTCCGGTCGTGGGACCCGCGGACTCGATCGCCGCGGGCATCCCCGCGATCGTCTCACGGAGCGGCCAAATGGAGAAGTGCCGTTGTAAACAACATTTCTCCATTCTTCCTAGCAACTAGTGACGCTGATCTCTGCTCCATGTGATTGGAGCAGAGATCAGTGTTCACTAAATGAAAGCCCAACCCCCCCACAGTTAGTAACACGCCCCTAGGAACACTTAACCCCTACACTGCCACCCACTGGTTAACCCCTTCACTGCCAGTGTCATTTACACAGGAATCACTGCATTTATATAGCAGTGATTACTGTATAAATGACAATGGTCCCAAAAATGTGTCAAAAATGTCCGATGGGTCCCCCACAATGTCGCAGTCACAATAAAAATCGCTGATGGCCGCCATTACTAGTAAAAAAAAAATAATAAAAAATTATTAATAAAAATGCTATAAAACTATCCCTATTTTGTAAACGCTATAACTTTTGCACAAACCAATCAATAATCGCTTATTGCGATTTTTTTTACCAAAAATATGTAGAAGAATACGTATCGGCCTAAACTGAGGGAAAAAAAAGTAAAAAATAATGAGTTTTTTTCAAAATTGTCGCTCTATTTTTGTTTATAGCGCAAAAAATAAAAACCGTAGGGGTGATCAAATACCGCCAAAAGAAAGCTCTATTTGTGGGAAAAAAAGGACGTCAATTTTGTTTGGGAGCCACGTCGCACGACCGCGAAATTGTCAGTTAAAGCGACGCAGTGCCAAATCGCAAAAAGTGGTCTGGTCTTTGACCAGCAAATTGGTCCGGTCTGAAAGTGGTTAAAGGGGGAACTACAAGCAAAAAAAAAGAATAAGCATGGGATCTCATCCAAAATCTATACGAGGCCCCTATTCAAGCATACCTAGTGCCCCCTTACTTCTCCCCCTAACCATAGACATGCCCTCTATGACACATTGACCAAATACGGTCATGTCCAAATTTGGCCAGTAACTTCATCCGACCCACTGTGTGGACCTGGGAAGAGTGTCAGGATTTTTTTTTATAAAAATGTGTCAAAAAGTGTCTTTATTTGCTACTAAAAATGTTTTGTGGAAGAGTAGGGGTTTTATGTACCCCTTACTCATGTATGTGGGGCGAGGGCAGTATCTGGGGATTGTGGGATGTACTGCTCTCTTTATCCTTCCCGTGCCAATTGTTTGCCAATCCCTTGCCTAAAAATTGGGCATTAAACATTTGTCTACCATTGATTTCATCAGGGTTCAGATTCAGCGCTTGAAGTTTAGTAACATTTGGCGAACCTGCTCGAAACCAACCCCAAATACGTGTTTGGCATATTACTATACCATGCCTCTATTCAAAAATTTTAAATTGGGTTCCTTGCAAGATAATGTCACCAGCTCAGACACTGACCTTGCAGAGATAATGATGACTAAAAGGAGTTCTCTTGGTGTTATCTGCATATGGTTGTCTAATGTTAAAATAACTTTTCAATTTGGCCTCACCTGCATCCTTAAGCTTTTCTGAGAATGTGGAGGGTGTTGCTGCATGGCAGTTGCATGGAAGAATCAGAAGAATACATCTGAAACTAGTCATAGTCAATTGTGTTGCAGAAAAGAAATGGCCCTAGACTGGCAGAGGCAATGGCTACAAGTAATGCCACCTTGTAGGTACATTAGAGGGATGAATGCCACTAATTGGTTAAAAAACCTGCTTCTGAAATGTAGAGAAAACACAAGATAGTCAAAGGAAACAGCATAGTGGATCCTGTGTTATTTGCACATTGAAGAGGATATGACCCTTAAATAGAAAAAGGCACAGAGTCTAAAAACACACCAGATCTTCAACACAGCACACTTCAGCATGACGGACTGCACTAGTGGGTGTACCAAGTTTCAGTTCTCAGACACTCCTGTGCAGATGGCGGCTAAACAGGAATACTGTAGAACCAAAGCATAGTACACAGTCAATAGGCAATATCAGAAACAGGGACAGCAAAAAGGTGGGGACGGGTGGCAAACAAGCACAGTCAGGAACAATCTGCAGTTGGTAAACTAAGAAACAAGAAAGGACATAGCATGAATGTGGCAAGGACTAAACCTAATTCTTAGGCATCGGTTATTGTTCTGAGCACAGGTAAATAGTGAGCTTGGCTGGATGGGGTCATATTCTATACGAGTCATACAAACCAGCAAGTAAGTTGTAGCAATGCCCATACCTCCCAGTCCTGGAAGAAAGTGTGCTGTAGAAGGGAAGTAAAGACAACATGCTTATAGAACCAAAAGTTGCAGATCTGCTTTACTGCTAATCTGTGACACAAATAATTTCTTATTAAAAGGAGTGAAAGGCAAATGTTTTTTTTTAAACAAGATCGAAAGGATAGAACTCGGAGCATTTATAGTGATGAGGGCCAAAGGTTATTCAGACACTTTTCATACCCTCAACTAGTATTTTTTTATGTTTTAACTTTTTTACACTAGCATTCATTTTGTTCTTTGTGATGCAAACACAGCAAGCATGAATGGCAATGTTGTAAGTGAAACCCTTTTCGAATGATCATATCTCTTGAATTAAGGTCAGGACAGCCTTTTCTACTGCCACAGATGTGTATACCAATGGAATGATTTTGCTGTAGCTTTGCACTGGTATCAAAGATGTTCCACCTAAACAAAATGGGGTTTCAGATATAAAGAAGACTGAGGTGGATGCCAAAGTAAAGGTTCTTCCATCTAGCTTACTTTGTTGTCGTTTGTTGTGGTGATCACAGAGAGGCCAAGTAGATCAAAAGTCATGAATAATTTCTAATTTCCAAAGCAGCCATTCCTGCCTTGATTCACAAAGATGAACAGTTTGATGAGAAATCACCTTTCCTAAACAATTCAGTGCTTGTGGATGAATGACCCTTTTTGTTGTGGAAAAGGAAAGAACAAAACAATGTTTTTGTTTATGCAGCTCATTACGTAAGGCCTAAGTGTTTTTAGAAAACTACTGATTAATTTACTGTTATGTTAACCTTTTATTAATAAGTATCTAATTTTGCATCTTGCTCTGTTAAGTCATACTGAGTATTTCATTTTTTTTTAATTATTTGTAATGTCATAAAAGCTTTGTAAATTTATTTAAAAAAAGGATACAGCAGTGTACAAGTGATCTGCAGAAATACAATTTCAATTGGGAATAATAGGCCTAACTAGTGTGTTCCTAACTTTAATCTGTGGAGCTAGGGAGGTGCCATAAATGTTAGTGATATAATGTGAAGTGGTTTAGGTGCTAAATGATTTGGCAATTCATTTCTAGTTATATTCTAAACCTGAGGAAGGGGTGTCTGCCTGAGAAAGGGATCCTTAGTGATGTTGAAAAATATTGATTTGTCCTATGGTGGTGAACACATGTTTTGTTTATACTTCTTTCTAAAGATGTGTCTCTGACAACTTTATGTTTGGACTTTACATTTGATTGTGCCATCAATCATTCGAATTGCAGCACCCAGGTATTAGATCTATGGAAAAGAGCGTACTGAGTTACACATACATACATACATCTTCTTCAAGAGAACAGCAAGTGCCTACAAGCCCTACACTAATCTGTCCATATGCGCTTTATCAACAGCACTCCTATGCATGCAATAATGGCATGTGATTTCTAGTGTTGCGAACAGCTACATTATATTGCTGGGTCTTTGAACTTCAAATGGGCTTTTCTCTGAACCCATGCTCAGCTCAAACTTGAAGTTAATTTCTAAAAACTATCTGAGAAATGCTGAGGCTGACATTTGCTGATTCTCTTGCTGTCACTCTTACCCTCTTGCTTCAATACTTTCAAAGTCACAGAACTGGCCTGACTGACTTTACCTTCTCCTCCCAAGCCTTTTTATTGTAGCACCCTCTAGTGTGCTACTAATAGTAGTGCAGGCAAACTATAGTCTGGCCCAGGGCTAAGCCTCAGCCATTGAATCTGGGTTTAGGGTAATTAAGTTCAGGGCTGGATGACTCATCCAGGAGTGAACCCAACAGAGCTGTAGAAGGATCAAGTTTTGTGCAGGAGGCAGAAGAGAAGCTGTAAATAGGGATGAAATTGCCCCTGGATTTTCTGTTGTTGTCAAGATGGGCATCCCATAATTCCTAACCCCATCCAAGTTACTATCCCCTAATAAAAATAAAAAACAAAAAACAAGGACTGTTCTTCTGTGTCTGGATGCATGTTGAAAATGCTAAGTGACTGGCTGTGCAGCAGTGGGGAACCCTGACATTTGCAACTCCTACGGGTATAGTGCTACATTATTATCCTTTGGGATGGCTGGTCCTCATACCTAATACAGAGGGCCAGGAGTTGGTAGCTGATGGAATCAAGATTAACATCTGCAGAAATAAGATGGATCTGCATCTAACTTTAGACACCTATACTGGATTGGATATGCAGAACTATTGATAATTTCAAAATGTGATTTTCACTGAAAATAACCTCTGTTCAGTATATGCTCAGTATGAATAAAAAAAAATCTAGCTTGGGTTAAACAGAATAGCATTTCTTTTTGGCAATAGATGTCCTTAGGTTGAATGGTCCCCAGTGCCATTTAGCCTGGAAGACTGAAGACATCATGTGAGTGCAGAGCATTATGGACCCTCCCCCTGAGGGTGCATAAACTTGGCACCTTGCAATCCCATACAATGGTGCATAAAGAAGCTCTGGCATAATCACTTAATGCCATTTGCTTCAGTGAGGACTGTTCACTGCCTGCAGAAGAATATATATAAAAAAAAAAAAACAGTATTGGTGGCTTCTGAATGAGGGGGTAGCACAGGGTGTAGGTGGTATGGAGCTCGCACTTGGGTTTTAAGGAAACAGATATGCATATTGATGCACTTTATCAATTCCAAAATATGCTGAAGAAATGACTCTTCAGAATCTCTGTCTCCACTTGACCTCCTCTTGACTCTTGCTGCTGTATACAGCAAAGACGCTCATTCTTTATCTGCAAGTGATTCCAAATATATTTTAAAACGTATGGCTGCTCAAGAAGTAACTGTGCACAATGTGATGACTGATGGAGCCCACTGGTGCAAAACTGTGACAAAATGTTGTTTGGTGTGTTCATGATGGCTGTCATCGTCAACTGCTTGATTCAGAAGATGATTTTTTGTTATAAGAATTTTATAGACTTGGATTTGACTCTCCAGGTTATATACTTGTTTAGCTGGTTTAAGTATACCTCTCAAAAGCCCAGACAATTCAAACTGAACACTTGAAGAAAAGCAGAAGTTAGCATCAGTAAACAATGCATACCAACCAATGGGCACAATTCACTATAGGTTATCCCATGCGTTATGATGGTCATATGACCACTTAACGCAAGCAATAATGAAAATTTAAATTCACTGTTGGTCGTATGTGGTATTTAGCACAAACACCAAAAACGCTTGTTAAATACCGCATAAAAAGGCATTAAAGTAAATTCACAGAAGGAATTAATAATGGCATGCAGTAATTTTGTTGTGGTCCAAACTTGCAATAACTATGCGATAAATATGGTAATGGTCAGACCCCAGGTTTGAGGTAAGTGATTGGTTTAAAAAAAAAATAGGCAGGAAAATGCAAGCTGGAGCAGGTGGCAGCTAGATTCCACTCAGGAGTTATCTCTGGAAGCTGGCATAGCACAGACAATGGAGCCCTTTGAATCCAGTCTTCTGGAATTTAATTTCATGTAGAAGAGGAGGAGGAGAAGATCTTGAACGGTCCTTTTAAAGGAAAGATGCTTTAAGGAGCGCACATTGCTGGATAAATTCATGGATGCTGATACCCTACAAAAGTTTTGGTTATCCAAGGCACTTATCACGGAGCTTTATACCCAACTCATAGGGTACCTTGAAACTTCAACTCACATAAGCCATGCCATACCAGCCATGACTAAATTGTTGGCTGCCTTACACTTTTTTAGGAAAGCATCCTATCAGATGGTAGCTGGAGAGATAGTGGTAATTTTGCAGGTCTCATTTTCCCGTCTCCTTACCAATGTACAGCATAGTTTCCGTGGAATAGAATCCCACTATATATTGGATATATATACAGAACATGACGTTCACACATAGGATGTGACATGCGATATGCTCACGATAACTTAACACATGGTTTCATGCAGTATTTAACGCATATTCAGAAATATAACGCATGAAAGGTTTTAAGGAGCATTTTGTTTGTGAATTAAATGCTGTGCATTATTTTACCGCATACTTAGATGCGGTAAAATATTACTTAGTGAATCGTGCCCAATGTATCTAGAGATGTAGGAAGCTGATACTGACTTTATATAAATCTACATTTGCCCCACTATCTCCCATACCTCCTTACTGATGCTTTAACTACTTGAGCCCCCATTTTTAACTGGGATAGCAGCTATTTGTCTCAGCCCCATCTGGGTTCAGCAGCTCTCATAGGTTCCAGGCAGCACTAGCTCTATAACTGCCAGCTGTCAGTGACAGCTGAGGTTCAATGCAAAGCACAGGAGCTAACACGATCAACTCCTGTGCTTCTACTTTTGCTACACAGTGCCTGTAGCAGATCACTGTAAGCACAATGCTTCAGGACATCACAACACTTCCTCCTAGCACAGAGGCCCAGACAAAGCTTCTGTAGTCCTGCCCAGCCTCTCTCTTCAGCAATAGACGATGATATAAATAAGAAAAAATTAATAATATATTCTCTTTCCAGATTAATCCCCAGGTCCCAACACTGATGTTGGATGATCTGTATGATATTAACGTTTACTGCGAAAGCATCAAATGCATGCGTAAACTAATGCAATGTCATTTGAGGAAATGGCAAAAAAAAGTGAAAAAGTCACCAACGTGCTAATTTGTGCCTTAATCAACCCATTTAATATTATAAATATGCCATCAGTTTAAGCAAACCGTTACTTACACAATGTAACATCGAAAAGGGCATAAAGCTGTCCCATAGTAAACACACATGTTCACTTTGAGCTTTATTATTCCGCTACATTACATAACAATTGTCAAACTAAAAAGACACGCTGGATCTTAAATGGGATTTAGGGAGAAAAAGGCAGGGAGACTCAAAGTGGTTAATGTGATTGGCAGTCTTACTAACCAAAAGAGAAATTTGTGAAACAGGAGGGGACTTGATTTTTACAGTAAAGTCAAGATTTGGACAACATTTCAGCTGCCCATAGCTATGAAACTATTGATCATTTTATTATACATTTTCACTGCAGGCAACCTTTGGTGTTTTTTTTTCCTTTGTTTTCAATACATTCTTAGTTTCAATTGTCAGTGTATAGGACACATTTATTTTAAATGGGAACCCGGCATTTGCTCAAGATGTGGTCATCATATTTTTTGATCTCCTTGATTGCCTTAGTTTTTCCCAGATACTTTTGTAAACATTGACATATCTGAAGGAAAATTGGAGTGCAGACCCTTGTAGTCACTAAGACAGGGATCTTCAAGCAGCCTATCAGAGAATTGGTTTCATTTGCACAGTATACACCACTTGCCTTGATTAATTTACCCCGAAAAATAGGTTTCATACAAACATCCACTACTTACCTTATTATTATATTATTATTATGATACACAATTTATATAGCGCTAACAGTTTACGCAGCGCTTTACAATGTATAGAGGGGGACAACACAATTACAGTACAGTACCTTATTTGATGTAAGTGTAAAGAAGAAGTCAGAGAAATAAACATATACACAACATTTACTTACCTATCTAGTAGGCAGAATTACAGACAAAGAACAACACGTTAAAGGATCTGTATAGTAGTTTAATGTTATTTTATAAAGGTAGGTAGTGATATCAGCTTTCTGTAATTAATGTTATAAATATTTGTTAAAGCGGTTGTAAACCCGCTGATGTGTTTTTTGTTTTTTTCCCACCTGCAAAGGAAAAGGCATAATGAGCTAGTATGCACCGCATACTAGCTCATTATGAAATACTTACCTTAGAACGAGGCCCTGACATCTGGCTTGATCCCCGCAGAGGGAGCGGACATGTTCCCTCAGCGTTTCTTCCGGGTATCGCGGCTCCGGCACTGTGAGTGGCCGGAGCCGCGATATCATCACTCCCGCGCATGCGCGTGGGAGATTTCTTCCCAGCAGGGTCCGGCATCTGCCGGGCTTTCAGCCGAGAATCCCCTGTGCGCATGCGCCGCTGCAGTCAGCGGCGGATTGCGAGGGGAATATTTTTTTTACCTACAGGTAAGCCTTATTATAGGCTTTGCTGTAGGTAAAAGTCCCAAAAATGACTATACAACCGCTTTAATACCTTTGTTTCTATGTATGATTGATATTATTGACATTATTTACATACAGAATGCACTAGGGGCCAGTTTTACATATACACAATGATATTCCTTTTTTGATCAACAGGAATGAAAGTTTCTATTTCCTATCAGTTATGTTGTCAGCAGAAAGAGAGAAAGAGAAAAGAAAAATAATTATATTCAGTCTGGAAAGTAGGAATAATGTCAATGTAACCAGGCATACTTCACTCTCCAGCTATAAAAACTAGACTTCTGAAGATAAAGAACATTTTTACAATGAGTTTTCACAGCTGCTGTCTAGGGATTTTTAGAGAACCATGACATGAGAGAAGCAGCATTTAAAGTTTCACTAAAGGCTAAACTTTTTTTTATTTTGGATAGAGTAAGGGAATATCATAACCCCTGTCAGCTTTTTTTTGCCATCTGGGTCCCATTGAAGGTATTTTCCTTCACTTTCTGTCCTGTAACCAAACAGGAATTGAGAAGAAATCCCTCCAAAGTGAGGGAATCTCAGGGTATCGCCTGGTTAATCAGAACTAGTGTCTCAATTGGGAGATTTCCCCTTTGTTCTTCTTCCAATGTCAACCCAAAATTTGTGACAGCAAAAAAAAGGTAACAAGTGTTCTAATCCCTCTCCAAACGGTATTGTTAGATGGGACACAAGAGGTTTGGAAAGGGAAATAGTCCCTTTAAAATGAACATTACAACAATTCTTCAACATGTTTGCTTACTAATTATACACTTTACTTTCCCTTTGAAATTGACAGGGATTTGGAATTAATGTTATCATTTTCTCAGCATGTGCATAAAAATTTGAATAAGAGTGCCTGAAACAAGGTTAAAAATAAGAAATTTGGACTGAAGTTGAGCTGAACTTTTAGTGCCAGACTGGACTGATTAATATAGAGGCCATTAAGTAACCGACGAATGTGTGCTAAAAATGGTATAACAAAAACAATTTATGTAAAATAGAATGTAAACCCCATGTGCTGATAATTTATTAATATATTATTGTTTGCATTTTTTGAGATAGTACAAGTGATAAAAATCACTTTTTTTAATGCCTTGATGTTATGAAGTCCATTTAGCCTTTACATCCATCTGAGGATTTTCTAGAAAACTTAATGATTAGTCTGACATTATTCTAACTTTTCTTTGGATAGTAGGCAAATCACTCTTGTTTCCTGACATAGGACAACTGATAGAAGGATGAGTAAGACGAGATATCACATATAAAGCACTGGAAAAACATAGACAATGCTACAGGAAAGAGGATGTATTTTCTGGCCATCTTTATATAGCTCAGTGTTGTCTCCTCTCTACTCTTCCTGCTGATGAAGAATGTAAACTACTAGCATATCCACGCATCACACTTTTGTGTCCTTTATTTGTCCCTTGAGGGTTTTCCTGCTCCATGCATGATGTATTTATTGTTTGGTGGCCAGGCATCTTATGTATACTATATGCATTGCTCATTTCCTAGATAGATAGATAGATAGATAGATAGATAGATAGATAGATAGATAGATAGATAGATAGATAGATAGATAGATAGACTGGTTGAAGGGAATTCAGAAAATAGTAAATATTAAGAACTAGTTACATTAGGCATGTGTTTAACTATTGCAATGCACAAAAATATATATTTACTGTAATTTCTTATGTAATATTGAATAACAAAGTCATTAAGACATTCCATGATGACAAAGAGCCTATTATGTTCAACATAGAGTGAATATATATAGGTGTGTAAGGGTTAGCAATGATAACTGAAAGGTTTATGTGTCATAGGCATATCTGCTTAGACCATGCATTTTTACTATTGATATACTTATATATAAAAAATGTATTAGGATTTGTCTCATTCTTTTTTTTTTTTTGTAACCTGCTATTCACATAGATTTTTTGCCAATCTGATTTACTTTTTGTAGCTTTTATTGTAATGTGTGTAACTCTCCTAAGACGAAAGTATTCCTTTAGTTTTATATTTTTAAATTACCTTTTCTTATCGTGTATGACTTTTGTAACTGTAAATGTGAACCACCTAAGCTTTATTTTTTATTTTACTTTTATTTTATTTTATTTTTTTACTTATCGCCCATTGGAATAAATTGTTTGATTCCTGTTTCAATTCTGTGTCTTTTGTTGATAACATTTTCTCTAAGTCTTTGTGGGAGAGAATGGCCCTTGGCATTAAGGAGTTGGTTTTCTTTAAATTAAGTGTTTTTGTCTTTTTAGAAGGTATTTTTTGTCACTTAGAGACTGCTTGTACTTCTCTTCTGTATTTTTATATTGTAGTGTACTTATACCTTGATTCTAAATATAAAGTTTTCTAGACTACATGATTGCCAAGCAACATAATTGCATAACTCATTTGGTTAACAAAATGTAACTTATTCAGTATGTTATTGCTACAGCACGTTTTCTAGCAAGGGTTTTGTGTTTATCAGAAAAATTACAGAAATAGGATAGCTCAGAAGAGGCAGCACAGTCATTTAGTGGTTAGCACTGGGATCCCTGGTTTCAAATTCCAGTCAGGATGCTATCTGCATGAAGTTTGCATGTTCTCCCTGTGCTTGCATGGGTTTCCTCTGGGTACTCCGAAAGCATGCTGCTGGGTGTATATATGCACGCAAGATAAAGACAAGAGAGTGTAAACTCCTTAAAAATGGAACTAAGATGGATGTACAGTATATAATACACTACACACATTCTCAGTAATAAATAAATATCTATGGAACCTTGAATGTTGAGAGTGAGTTTGAATTGTCATCGGGGTCTGAATATGCTGCTTCTGAGTCTGGAAATGACTGGGGTACAGCCAAAATATCAGTAACAGAAAGCAAACATGAGGGACTGTGGTGGCTGCTGAAGATTGTCAGCTAATGTCTAGCTGTGGATTAAGAGGAAGATGCTCAGAATGTATACATTTTTCAGATGCTGGTAGAAGAATACCAGCCTGGAGGGCTCCTGGACTTTGTAACTCTGCCATTGCTCCATTTACACCCATACCTGGAGTCAATGTTCACAAAAAAATGCCAATAATTGACTTACATTTGAATATTAAAGACTCAGATCTTTAAAACAGTGTTGTCAACATTGTGATGGGTATATACCGCCCAATGTTGTTTCCAGTGTTGTTCTCAATGCACACTGACAATCAAACTGTCAGCACACATTGATACTTGATGCCTCCTGGGTAGTTCCAGCTCGTGTGAACTCAGAGGGTGGCACTGGGAGTAGTGCAGAGAGCAAGAGGGGAAGAGGGAGGTGACTTCCAATGGCAGCGCTGATGGAAGCGCTGATGGCAGCGCTGATCACAGACTGTGGAAGGGAACACAGAGCTCGAGCACATGCGCAGATAAAGAGGTCAGATCCAATTATGCGTCTTTGTATAAGGCAGCAGTGTGATGCAGGGGGAGGGGGCACAGAGCTGGAGCATTGTGTGCATAAGGCAGAAGTGTGATCCAGGGGGAGGGGGCAGAGAGTCTGAGAATTGTGTGTATAAGGCAGCAGTGTGATTCAGGGAGGGGGGGGGCAGAGAGTCGGAGCATTGTGTGTATAAGGCAGCAGTGTGATCCAGGGGGAGGGGCCAGAGAGCTGGAGCATTGTGTGTATAAGGCAGCAGTGTAATTCGGGGGGGGGGGTAGAGAGCCGGAGCATTGTGTGTATAAGGCAGCAGTGTGATTCAGGGGGAGGGGAGCAGAGAGCTGGGGCATTGTGTGTATAAGACAGCAGTGTGATTCAGGGAGAGGGGGGCAGAGAGTGGGTGCATTGTGTGTATAATGCAGCAGTGTGATCCAGGGGGAGGTTGGCAGAGAGCTGGAGCATTGTGTGTATAAGGCAGCAGTGTGATTCAGGGGGAGGGGGGCAGAGAGCCGGAGCATTGTGTGTATAAGGCAGCAGTGTGATTCAGGGGGAGGGGGGCAGAGAGCCGGAGCATTGTGTGTGTACGGCAGCAGTGTGATTCAGGGGGAGGGGGGCAGAGAGCCGGAGCATTGTGTGTATAAGGCAGCAGTGTGATTCAGGGGGAGGGGGGCAGAGAGCCGGAGCATTGTGTGTGTACGGCAGCAGTGTGATTCAGGGGGAGGGGACAGAGAGCTGGGGCATCATGTGTATAAGGCAGCAGTGTGATTCAGGGGAAGGGGGGCAGAGAGCCGGAGCATTGTGTGTATAAGGCAGCAGTGTGATTTGGGGGAAGGGGGGAGAGAGATGGAGCATTGTGTGTATAAGTCATGTAAAATTCATGTTAGGGGTCCATGGGATTCAAAATTGTGAGTTAATGGTCTGTGAGGTCCGAAAGGTTGGTGACCACTAGTCCAGACCAATTCATATGATGAGCAATTTTTTGCCCATACCACTCTGCCAAGTAACATATGGGTTCACAGCTGGCAACCCAGTAATATACCAGAACTTAAGAAGTTCTTGAGGACTACCTGTAGCTATGGGAATAGTGAAAAAAAAAACTAATATTATGTTTTGCTGAGATACATAGTAGGTCTTAGTCAATTCCCTTTTTTTTTTAGCTATTATGCCCAAAAAAAGTTATGAGCTACTGCTGCCATTTCTGATTTTTAATGGCAATGACACAGCTGGATCCCTCAGCCAACCTGGTCATGACCAGCTCCATAAAATCTAACCCTTATTGTACTTCCTTTCAGTTCAGCCTGTGGGATAAAATTTTACAAGCTGTGTAAAAATACACAAAATCTTTTCATGTGTATGAGGGAAAAAGATAAGTTGACAGATGCTTCAAATTGAGCAGAAAATCTTTCATCACAGGCAAAACTGTTTTTGATTTGTTGTCTTCCATACTGTGTAAAAGTTACCAATTACATATGAATAACTTTTCTACCTTCATTCCCATTTCTCAAGCCCTGTATAGTTACCAGAAGGTGGCCTGTGGTACAATAACTACAATAGAAAACGGGTGTCTAACTCATTAAATAACAAAAACGGAACCATGCTGAGTTATTTCTGTTTAGCAGTGGTAACTGGCCCTGAAATATGCTGGGAAGTGCAATATACAAATACTAACAATACCTTGCACAGCCATGGTCCAGCACAATGATATGCAAATGATTGCAGAGCCAGTACATGTAGACAGGAAGTGTCTGGAAGAGAATGGAGAAAATCAGAAGTTTTGAGATGCAAAAAAATGATGAAGAAAGTAAATTTCTCCACCACTTAGTTTTCAGGGCTATGGGGCCCAGGGTACACTCCAATGTTTGATGGCAGTGCCCTAAATGGGTATACAACTTTATCAAAACCGTCCTTAATAGGAAACTGGTTTGCACCCTGTAGAAGGTGGTAGGTAACAGACAAATTTTTGACCCTGCCAAATATGAAAGAAAACTAGTGATGTTTTTAGCCACACTACAAACAATAGCTGGAGGTTGGAGACAGCCTGTTTTGAAGTTTGTGGAGCAGAAGCAGAGGGTTGATGGGCACCATGTTTCATAAGAAACTTACCTCTACACTGATCAATAACCACTCTCAATTTGATAAAGTATGGTCGCCCTGTCTCAACTATAACCATAATTTAATCTGAACCTTAATCATTCCGGACTCACTTGCTTTGATGACAACACAATTTTCACTTTATACTTATATATAATGAATGGTGGGAAGATTAGGACAATGACCCTGTTTATGGAAATCAAGTATTGAGATTGCTTTAATGTATAGTTACTATATAGAGTCACTTAGTTTGAAAAAAGCTTAAAGCTGTAAATCTGTATTTGTATTAAATGAAAAACAATAAAAAGAGATTGAAAACAATTATGACTTTATACAAAGGGGGTTCCCATCTGGGCCCCACATCTACCCCCCCCCCCCTTCAAATTCCCTTCTTTCTTCACATTGCTTACTTCCATTGTAACCGCTGGCACAAACCCCCTGTTGTCCATCTCCCCCTTGTTCATCCATCATAGGCTCCTCAGGGCCCCTTACCTAAGTATAGCAGTTTTTTTGTTTGTTTTTTATTCTTTTTATTGTAAGTATTTAAAGTTTAGTACAATACAGAGCCTATTGGGCATACCTACGCTCATAGGACAAACCAACATAGAACAAGAAAAGGAAAGAAAAACTAACCAACACAAAAAACAAAAAGTACACTCAGACCGTGGAAACGGATTGAAATCACAGTTTATATCTGAAATCAGGGCTTAGGAAAAATGAGGATGAAAAACAAGGCATTTTCCCAGGTGTGATCACCTAGCCGAGTACTATATCACAAAGAGCAATAACATATAATACCAGTAAGTTGGAACACATAAATTACACTGGTATATGTGTTATTCAGGCATAGTAGAATCAGCATTTGTAGATGGGCATGCTACCCAAATATCTCATACTTTATTAAACTTTGTGGAACTTTGTGGCGCAGCCATGAGAAAGGTAAGTAGCCTTACAGAGTGGTAAAGCTAAATTAACCCCATTGTTCCAAAAAAATGAGGGATCTAAGGACGATTTTCTTGACTGGTGTACTTAAAGGCTCCCTCCATGTATTCCACACCAGTTTCTACATCCAATTGGGACTACTAATGCTACCTCACTGCCTCCATTCAACCAAATAATGCTCACAGTGTGTGTGTAGCGCTCACCCCCAGAGGGGCTGCTGAGCATATATCCAGGTCTCTAATACAGAGGCTGGCAGTTGCAAGCACAGCTCTATGCACAGCTCTATGCACACTGCCAATACAGGCTCAGTCTAGGGGAAGTCTTTTTAGATTTTTATTGCTGAATAACTTGAACAGGAGGCAGGTTTAGGGATCAAGACACTCCACCAATAGCAGAAATAACAGGAGGTCAGCTTCTCATTAACACAAACATTTATCACCGCCCCAGCCACTGTTTGGACACCTAATTTCGGGGATTGGCTGGGCCATGTTTAACATGCATACTCGTCAGCATGATAAATATGTATATTGGTCATTTAATTCTCTCTGCCCTATATTCTAGAAGCTTCTTCCAGAAGCAGGTGGGAGGAATCAAACACCCAAATTAGGAAATCCTGACCGGACAAAAACAGTTGATCACTGCTTCACTGATTACAGTCAAGGCAAAAACTAAATTTAGCCTAGCAGCCTAGTTAGAGCAGGGTGCTACATGTATTTCCCCTGCAAACGCTTGTTTCTTGCACTTCTGTCTGAATGTATGCATTTATCTTCACCTTCCCTACTTTTACCCCGTGTATTTGACATTTTATCTGTTATATATTGTGTATGCTCCACCTTCCTTTCAATGTACAGTACATTTTCTTGAAAAATAAAACATAAAAAATAAAAATATAAAAAAATTTTTTATGATATACAGTACTTTAACAAACTAGGGTGATTTATAAAAGTTTTTTACTCAAAATTAACACAAATTTCACCCAAGATTCAATCACCTTTTAAACCAAATACCATGTGAAAACAAGTGAATATTAGGTGAGAGTTGGATAAATCTTGTGTGAAAACATTGATACATAAACCCCTGAATGTCATCCAGGTAGATTTAACTCTCCTCTAAAACAGCCACCCCAAAATCAAAAATGTAATTTTATTAAGTATCATATGCAGATAATTGCCTCCTTGAAGATGTTAGAAAGAGTAATTGATCCTGCTCCCGTAAACAACACTTTGGCTAGACATTCATGATTGCATTTTTTTTTTTTTGCAGACACCATTCACTGAAGGAAAAGGATCACACCAGAGGCATTGTAGAGTTTGGTACAAGAAGGGCCACAAGATGTTTGTGTGTACTCCGCGGGCAGTCAAGTGCTAAGCTAACAAGCTCACATTTCCCGGGTAGCACATAGGAGAGGGGAGGGGGGAGAAGGGAGAGCAGATCAGCTGTGTCCTCTCTCATCCCATGCGAGAGAGGATGGAAGGGGGGGGGGGGGGTAGAACTGTCAATGCTGGTGTCTCTCTGCTGCTGTTTCATGAGACACACTCTCCGCTCAGAGCTGTGCTGTCCTGAGAAGGCAGGCGGTACTGATGGGCACTGATAGGATTCACTAATGATCACTGATAGAAGGCACTGATGGGCACCGATATGATTCACTGATAAGCACTGATAGAAGGCACTGATGAGCACTGATAGGATTCACTGATGGGCACTGATAGGAGGCACTGATAGGAGGCATTTATGGGCACTGATAGGAGGCACTGATGAGCACTGATAGGAGGCACTGATGGGCGCTGATAGGAGGTACTGATGGGCACTGATAAGAGGCATTGATGGACACTGATAGCAGGCACTAGTGGGCACAGGCCACATTGATGAGCACCGATAGGCAGCACTGATAGAAGGCACTGATGAGCACTGATAGGATTCATTGATAAGCACTGATAGAAGGCACTGATGAACACTGATAGAAGGCAGTGATGGGCACTGATAGGAGGCAGTGATTGGGCACTGATAGGAGGCATTTATGGGCACTGATAGGAGGCACTGATAGGCACAAATGAGAGGCATTAACGGGCACTGATAAGAGGCATTGATGGGCTGGACTGATGGGCAGCATTGAAGAGTACTGATAAGTGGCACTGATGGGCATTGATGAGCACTGATAGGCAGAACTCAGGCAGTATTGACGGGCACTGATGGGCAGAATTTAAGAGCATTGATAGGTGGCACTGATGGATGCTGTAAGGCGGCATTCATGAACACTGATGGCTGGTGCTGAAAGTCAGAATTGATGGGCACTAATATGCAGCATTAATGAGCACTGTTAGGTAACACTTGTAGGTGGAATTTATGGGTACTGATAGGCGGAATTGATGAGCACTGATAGGCAGCATTGATGGGCACTAATTGATGCCATTGATGAGCACTGATAGGATTCACTGATGAGCACTGATAGAAGGCACTGATGAACACCGATATCAGGCACTGATAGGAGGGAGTGATGGGCACCGATAGGAGGCATTTATGGACACTGATAGGAGGCACTGATGAGCACTGATAGGCACTAATGAGAGGCATTAATGGCACTGATAAGAGGCATTGATGGGCACTGATGGGCTGGACTGATAGGTGGCAATGATGGGCACTGAAAGATGGCATTGATGGGCACTGATGGGCACTGATGAGCACTGATAGGCACTGAGGAACACTGATAGGCAGAACTCAGGTAGTATTGATGGGCACTGATGGGCAGCATTGAAGCGCACTGATAGGTGGCACTGATGGATGCTGTTAGGCGGCATTAATGAGCACTGATGGCTGGTGCTGAAAGTCAGAATTGATGGGCACTAATATGCAGCATTAATGAGCACTGATAGTTAACACTTATAGGCGGAATTGATGGGCACTGATAGGCAGCATTGCTGGGCACTAATTGGTGCCTTTGATGAGCACTGATAGATGGCACTGATGATTGGGGCACTGATTATCAGTGTAAACAAATTACTGACTTTCTTGCCTGTTAACGCCTCTCCTTTCCTCACACAGACACAGCATGGGAGAAAAGGGCTGCGGATAACCGGCAAGTCTGTTTACATGTTATCATCTGATCACATGGTAAAGGGCCACTGTGATTACGCCTAATGCATGTCCCAGGGGTATGCAGGAAGCGGGGTTCTGGGAGAATGTCCATGGACACCCTCCAAAATTGGAAGCACGGGCTTGGATAGAAGGGGGGCGGGGGGCCCATCATGGTTTCTTGCAGCGGGACCCTGAAGGTTCTAGTTACACCTCTGGGTCCGACAGTCTTCTTCAAACTGTGACGTGTCCCAGATGACTGCGGGGAGGAAAAGGAAAACTTTTGGAAAAAACAGGGACGGATGGAGCGCTGCTTTAAAGTTTCAGTAAAAAAAAAAATATTTGGTTTCTGTGGGATATTACACTTCACATTCCAGCTTCACTCTCTGCACTGCTTTATTGGCTTTTTTTAGGCATTGATGTTTCATCTATTTAAAGAGAACAAGTACCCCCCGTAATATGGGACTTTAAGGGCGAACTTTTGAAGACAAAATATTTAGAAAATATAGAAAAATGTATTATTTTATAAAACAGTGTGGTAGTATAAAACAGCACCATACATAAAATAATACATAATATCCATATAGTATGAGACAAAACACTTCTCCTATAGTCCGACGAATTTCGAGAAATTCGGGATGAATTCCTTCTTCAGGGGAACGGAGGAAGTAATAGTTGGAGATACTCTGGAATAGAGAAAACAAAGTCTAGAGTTCGAGAATACAACAAGGCAGACATTGTGTTCAAATATGGAAACATCGCAGCCAAAAACATGCACATACCAATACTATATTCGAATATTTATGTAAAAATTTGTTAGCTGAAAAGGTAGAGAGACACATATCCATAATAGGAAGAATTACCAAATGGATGACGAAACCTCTGGGCTCGGAAAATCCCTCACAAGGATCCCCAAAAATAGGTCCCAGCAGCCGACTCACAGAATCCGACAGGAGACTGGAATTGTAGAAGTATCAGTTTTTTGAAAAGCATAATAAGGGAAAAAGAGGGGAAAATCCCATAAAAATGAATTTAATCTGGATTAGAAAACAAAACTGCATATATGTGACCATTACCTATAATAATAGGATGACTTAATGTGGTAAATGTTTAGTCCATGCAATCAATAGAGGGCTACAAGAAAAGCCCAAATCTAGTCCCTCAAGTAAATGTTTTAAAACAGGAGAGAGGGGCATATTTATGTTTATAACTGCGTATATGCAATGTGACCAAAAATGTATATCTTTACCTTGATATAAGATGTTGGCATTCGTCTCTCAAGAGAGCCCCAAAACAGCAGCATCCGCAGACGCGACATTTGGAGTTATAAGGAGAAGCTGGCGCATGCGCCGTACAGGAAGTAGTGACGTCACGCGTCACTGCAGGAGCATTACGCCGATCCGTGTGATCATCGTCATCCCATGGTAGGAGGCAGTGTTATTGGTGTCACATGTCTCTGCAGGAACGCAGCGACGCTCTGCATAATCACCGTCATCACAGGGTAGGATGCGGTGTTGTTGATATGGCAACAAAACTAGAGTATCAACAACAGTAGCATACAAACGCCACATGTGTAATGGCCGCATCGTGGAAAAAAGGAGCCCAATAGGGGCATGTGTATCACATAGGAAAAATAATCAAATATCAACACTTATGCGAGCATGTAAATGCAGCGACGCACAATACATATGCCAATGTGGACGAGTCTAAAATAAGTAGAGCTGCTGAGAAGAAGGGGGATCCCCAAAGCCAGACCTTCGTGGCACGCCCCCACACACACCCAACATAAGGAAAAAGGGGGGTCTGGGAGGGTGTCATGCAGACCCTGCCCACTGGAATGAAAAGTGCGACAGATTCGGGGGCAGGACATCCCCAGCCATAAGGGAAGAGCCCCTGTGCACCAAACGGGGACAGAAGGAGCCAAAGAGTAAGAGGCAAAAGGGAAAAGAACCTGTACCTCAATTTGGATAAATGTACCAAAAAACAGAACCATCAAGTATAATAAAACAACAACAGACATAAATCGGTATACAATGAAAGTCCTAGAAACTCAGATGTACATGTAAATAACGCTGAGATGCATCCATATAACACAAGTGGTAGTCATAATGATAGGCAACAATTTTGTTCCAATCCCCCGACTCTATTGTCGGGGTGTACCCGATCTAAGATGGTGAAATGTACATGTGGAGACCTGCTTTGATGGCAGGCTCTCATGTGTCGTCCAAGAGGGAGGTCAGGATTGGCACAAGTCATACTGGTCACGTGCCTGGCAGCCCTTCTCCAGAATTCAAACTTTGTTTTTCCCACATAGGAACATTGGCATTGGCATGTTAGTAGGTAAATGACCCCTGCAGTTTTGCAGTTTGCATAGTGTTTAGGTTTATGTTCTGATTTCTATGTTATTACAATGGCCAACATAAAACAATTGTACCATAAGATTTATATTAACACCTTCATTCTCGGGGTATAGCAGAATGGAAGCCCAATGAGGGTTCTATCAGTGGCCGCTGGTGGTTTTTTTTGGGGTGGTGGAAAGCAACACCCCCCCATTGGTCGTTGGCGGCACCCCCTCCCCACCCCGGCACTTACCCCATCGGTTGTAGGCGGGCAGGCTCCTACGGGCGATGGGCAGCAGCCGGGTTGTGGGCTCCTATGGACGGCAGGCAGCGGCTCTTGTGTCCTCTCTGCATCACGGCGGCTTCCGCCATGCGGCTCCTCCCTCCTCCTCCTAGGCATCCAATAGGATCGCCTGTCCTTTCAGCTGATCAGGTGACATGACGGGTTTCAAAACTCACTTCCTGATTGCCCGGGAGGAGGATCAGTGGTACAACACCGAATATTAATTTGCTGTTGTAACACACCTGGGTGGGCTCGGAGCGCACTCTCTACAACCCAAACCCACCCTTTATTGAACCTATTAGAGCTTCTGGGTTCTATTCTTCTGAATGGACATCATATGACATTCCTCAGAACAAGCCAATCATGTGTGCTCCCAGGGGTGCGCAACTCTGCGATTGGTGATGCGGTGTGTCACCTGGATACACTGCATCTCTGATCATGGTAAAGATTCTATAACGTAGGCTCTTTACCACTTGATCAGCTTTGTCCAATCACAGTGCAAATATAAAGTGAAGGTTATTGGCTGACAGACTGTGAGTAGAGGAGAGCCGATAAGCGGCTCTCCTGATGGGGGGTCCACACTGATAATCAGTACATTGATTACCAGTGCAGCCCCATCAGCAGTGCCTGTCACAGCCTACCAGTGATGCCCACCTGTGCCCATCAGTGGTGCCAATCAGTGCCCTTCAGTGATGAAAGAAAATGTAGTGCTAACAAATAAATAGTGATACATATAATATCAAATAATGAAACAATGAAGTCCCAAAAAGTGAAATAAGTGAAAAAATAAGATAAGACCATGTAATCTTATCTTATTTTTTCACTTATTTCACTTTTTGGGACTTCAATGTTTCATTATTTGATATTATATGTATCACTATTTATTTGTTAGCGCTACATTTTCTTTTAGCACTTTATTTGAATATTTGTCACATTCTAGTGTAGCTGCATTTTTTACAGTTTTTTAAGGGTTGCGCAGTTATATTTCCATTCACTCTTCAGTGATGCCAATTAGTACCCATCAGTCCTGCCCAGGGGCGGACTGACAACTCATGGGGCCCCGGGCAATAGGAGATTATTGGCCCCCCAGGTAAACAGAGATTATGGGGCCACACAGTATACAATCACACAGTATACACAGACATGTTTCTATTGGCTGTGAAGGTACTGCAGAGGTGGGGCAGCTATAATCTCTGGATTTTTAGACCCAAAGGATGTTGGTAAGGGACAGATGAAAAAAAAAACTGATTTTTCCATACTGTCCCTGGTTTTACTGAGGGTGGCAACCCTGATGGGGCCCCCTAGTGGCCCGGGGCCCTCAGGCAGTGCCCGAGTGGCCAAATGGTCAGGCTGCCCCTGGTCCTGCCTTTCAGTGCCCATCGGTAAAGCCTATCAGTGCCTCCTCATCAGTGCTGCTCATCAGTGCCACCTATCAATGCCCATAAAGGCTGCCCATCGGTGCTGCCCATCAGTGCCCATAAGTGCAGTGAAGGAGAAAAATTATGTATTTGCAAAATTTTGAAACAGAATCTAAAAAAATATATATATATTTTTTTTCAAAATGTTTTGTTTTGCAAAAAATAAAACACTTTGATGTATAAATACCACCAAAAGAAAGCTCTGCCTCCAAAACAATGATAACAATTACACATGGGTACAGCATTGCGTGACGTGCAATTGTCCCTCAAAGTGTGACAGCGCTGAAAGCTGGCCTGGGCAGGAAGGGGGTAGAAGCGGGCAGCCTTGAAGTGGTTAAAGCGATCCGTATAGCGCTGCGATGGGATGTGTCGCTGCGGTTTCCTGTGCCTGGAGGTGACAGCGGTCACTGATCACACATGACATCTCCCCAGCGCTGAGTGGGGAAGGTGGGCGGGGCAGACGGGGAGGGAGGGGGCGGGCTCAGAGTGACATCTGCAGCAAGCAGCAGCGTGGGAAAGCCTTGTAGATCGGGGAATAGATGAGTGTGAGCGGTGAGCGCCTAGTGATCTCTATCCCACTGCTCTCCATCACCCCATCCTCCAGCCTGGACTGTGACCCCTCTGGACTGTACACCAATCGCCACAGGCTACTACTACTGTGCTTGGAGGATAACCCTTGGAGCCCCGAGAGAGAATGAAGAGACCGTGCGATGACACCAGCTCTGACAGCGATCTGGATGAGACCATTGATGTGGGCAGTGAGAATAATTACTCCGGGTGAGTATGGCAACTTACCGTGGAAACGTCATGACATGTTTGTCATCAGGACCCCCCCAGGATGGGGTGGCAAGAGGAGCACCTACCGTCACTATGGTGTATTGGGCGATATGGAAAAGAAAACTTTCTACATCTGAACTTTGTGACTCGATCATTTATGATACAACCGCTATTTGTGGAAATATTCCTTCAAGGATCTGCTTTAGAGATATTCCACTTTCATTTCACACCAAACTAAATCCAGATTTACTATTATTGCATGGCAAAGAATACTAAAGTGCCCAATCAGGGTTGCCAACTGTCGGTAAATTTACAAACAGTTTGTAAAATCCGTCATTTTTTTGCTTCTGTCTGTGACTGTCTGTCAGGAAATTTACAAACAGTTAGTAAAATCCATATTTTTTGCATCTGTCTGGGACTGTCCGTCAGGAAATTTACAAACAGTTTGTAAAATCTGTAATTTTTGCTTCTGTCAGTGAATATCCGTCAGGAAATTTACAAAGTTTGTAAAGTCCATGTTTTTTTCATCTGTCTGGGACTGTCCATCAGTAAATTTACAAACAGTTTGTAAAATCTGTCATTTTTGCATTTGTCTGTGCATGTCCATTACAGACATTCATGCACAGATGCAAAAATTACGGATTTTCCAAACTGTTTGTAAATTTACTGACGGGCATTCACAGACAGATGCAAAAATTACCGATTTTATAGACTGTTTGTAAATTTACTGACGGATATTCACACAGAGATGCAAAAATGATGGATTTTACAGACTGTTTGTAAATTTAGTGATAGACATTCACAGACAGAAGCAAAAATTACAGATTTTACAAATTGTTTGTAAATTTACTGACGGGCATTCGCAGACAGAAGCAAAAATTACAGATTTTACAAACAGTTTGTAAATTTACTGACGGACATTCACACAGAGATGCAAAAATGACGGATTTTACAGACTGTTTGTAAATTTACTGATGACATTCACAGACAGAAGCAAAAATTACAGATTTTACAAACTGTTTGTAAATTCCCTGATGGGCATTCACAGAGAGATGCAAAAATGATGGATTGTACAAACTGTTCCTACATTTACTGACAGTTGGTAAGCTTGCTTCCCATACACATTACAAGTCTGTGCAATCTCCTTTAGATCTACCAACAACTATGTAGCGGAAGAGCCTGCCTGATTGGATACAGATTGATCAGACAGGAGAGTGCAAAATCTGGTGTAGCTCTGCATAAAAACCAATCAGCTTTTAGTTTTTAGTTTTTTTAATCAAAGCTTAAAAGCCAAGCTGATTGGTTACCATGCACAGTTGCACCAGATTTTGCACTCTCTGGTTTTAGTAAATCAGCCCCATAGGTTTAGTAACACTAAAGTTGCAAAGATTGTATGGTCAGATTATAAAGTGTATGGCGATCCTCATGGTGCCCTTTGATTTGTGATATCTGATTGGTGTGTGATGCAATGTATATACAACCAGTTGAGTAGGCATAGCTTCAATTCACTTTGATTGGCTTCCACCAAATTGAGTCTATCAGCCAGAGCAGAAAATTATTAATCACTTTGCATTGATCGGCAGCACTAAGATGCTTTGGTCTTGAATGTGATTGTATTTCAATTGATCAGATTATGAGACGGAGAGGTGATCAATAACGTGTGATCAGTATTTTTAAACTTTCCATCAAGAGCCCTGTGTGGCATATTGATTGGGTTGTACTTTACAGATCAAGTATTCCTATCGGGAGAGATCAACTGGTAAACAAATCGATCATTTATTGGAACGTGTATGGCCACCATGAGGTTCATCAAGTGGATTTCCTTGATCTCACAATAAATTAGTTTTCATGGCTCAGTATTTGTAAATAATATCTGTATGTTTGTAAATACATTTGCTGCAGCCTCTGTCCCGGTTCACACTTGTGCAATGCAGAAACCCTGCAAATCCACTGCGGGTTCCTGGATCGCACCCGACTCGCACAGCCGTTCACTCTGCCTTATGCAAATTGCCAGGAGTGTCAATACATTGCTAATGACACCCCCATTTCAGCTCACATATCGCAGTGCGAACTAACAGTTCGGACATGAATCGGATCGCATGGGTGTGAACACCCAATGCGATCTGATTCTGGTGCAGACCAAAAAAAAGAGTTCTGTGCGAGTTCAGTCCGAATGCGATATCAGTCATATTATCTGTATGGCTGAAAGCGCATTGCCTGTGATTTGCAGTGCGGTGCGAATCACATGCGATCTCACAGATGGCGCTGGCGTGAACCGGAACTGGCACTCTATGTTAATCTAGGAAATCTATTTGACTTTTTTTTTTTTACTTTATAAAAAAAAAAAAAAAAAAAAAAAAAAATATCTATTTGACTTTTTGATCTAGTGGATGAATGAAATCCTA